>NC_082706.1:123972303-125172303 GCF_030144855.1 Hypanus sabinus
CGCCCCTCTGCTGACTGTGGTAAACCATGTATACCTGTCTGGACACACCCCTCTGCTGACTGTGGTAAACCATGTATACCTGTCTGGACACACCCCTCTGCTGACTGTGGTGAACTACATAAACCTGTCTGGACACGCCCCTCTGCTTACTGTGGTAAACCATGTATACCTGTCTGGACAGACCCCTCTGCTGACTGTGGTGAACTACATATACCTGTCTGGACACACCCCTCTGCTGACTGTGGTAAAACATGTGTACCTGTCTGGACCCGCCCCTCTGCTGACTGTGGTAAACCATGTATACCCGTCTGGACACGCCCCTCTGCTGACTGTGGTAAACCATGTATACCCGTCTGGACACGCCCCGCTGCTGACTGTGGTAAACCATGTATACCTGTCTGGACACACCCCTCTGCTGACTGTGGTAAAACATGTATACCTGTCTGGACACGCCCCTCTGCTGACTGTGGTAAACCATGTATACCTGTCTGGACACACCCCTCTGCTGACTGTGGTAAACCATGTATACCTGTCTGGACACGCCCCTCTGCTGACTGTGGTGAACGACATATACCTGTCTGGACACACCCCTCTGCTGACTGTGGTGAACTACATATACCTGTCTGGACACACCCCTCTGCTGACTGTGGTGAACTACATATACCTGTCTGGACACGCCCCTCTGCTGACTGTGGTAAGCTATGTATACCTGTCTGGACACGCCCCTCTGCTGACTGTGGTGAACTACATATACCTGTCTGGACACGCCCCTCTGCTGACTGTGGTAAACCATGTATACCTGTCTGGACACGCCCCTCTGCTGACTGTGGTGAACTACATATACCTGTCTGGACACGCCCCTCTGCTGACTGTGGTGAACTACATATACCTGTCTGGACACGCCCCTCTGCTGACTGTGGTAAGCTATGTATACCTGTCTGGACACACCCCTCTGCTGACTGTGGTAAACCATGTATACCTGTCTGGACACACCCCTCTGCTGACTGTGGTGAACCATGTATACCTGTCTGGACACACCCCTCTGCTGACTGTGGTAAGCTATGTATACCTGTCTGGACACACCCCTCTGCTGACTGTGGTAAGCTATGTATACCTATCTGGACACACCCCTCTGCTGACTGTGGTAAACCATGTATACCTGTCTGGACACACCCCTCTGCTGACTGTGGTAAACCATGTATACCTGTCTGGACACACCCCTCTGCTGACTGTGGTAAACCATGTATACCTGTCTGGACACTCCCCTCTGCAGACTGTGGTGAACTACATATACCTGTCTGGACACACCCCTCTGCTGACTGTGGTAAGCTATGTATACCTGTCTGGACACACCCCTCTGCTGACTGTGGTAAACTACATATACCTGTCTGGACACACCCCTCTGCTGACTGTGGTAAACCATGTATACCTGTCTGGACACACCCCTCTGCTGACTGTGGTAAACCATGTATACCTGTCTGGACACGCCCCTCTGCTGACTGTGGTAAAACATGTATACCAGTCTGGACACGCCCCTCTGCTGACTGTGGTAAACCATGTATACCTGTCTAGACACGCCCCCCTGCTGACTGTGGTAAACCATGTATATCTGTCTGGACACACCCCTCTGCTGACTGTGGTGAACTACATATACCTGTCTGGACACGCCCCCTCTGCTGACTGTGGTAAACTACATATACCTGTCTGGACACGCCCCTCTGCTGACTGTGGTGAACTACATATACCTGTCTGGACACACCCCTCTGCTGACTGTGGTAAACCATGTATACCTGTCTGGACACGCCCCTCTGCTGACTGTGGTGAACTACATATACCTGTCTGGACACGCCCCTCTGCTGACTGTGGTAAACCATGTATACCAGTCTGGACACACCCCTCTGCTGAATGTGCTGAACTACATATACCTGTCTGGACACGCCCCTCTGCTGACTGTGGTAAACCATGTATACCTGTCTGGACACACCCCTCTGCTGACTGTGGTAAACCATGTATACCTGTCTGGACAGACCCCTCTGCTGACTGTGGTGAACTACATATACCTGTCTGGACACACCCCTCTGCTGACTGTGGTAAACCATCTATACCTGTCTGGACACGCCCCTCTGCTGACTGTGGTAAAACATGTATACCTGTCTGGACACTCCCCTCTGCTGACTGTGGTAAACCATGTATACCTGTCTGGACACACCCCTCTGCTGACTGTGGTGAACTACATATACCTGTCTGGACACGCCCCTCTGCTTACTGTGGTAAACTACATATACCTGTCTGTACACGCCCCTCTGCTGACTGTGGTAAACCATGTATACCTGTCTGGACACTCCCCTCTGCTGACTGTGGTAAACCATGTATACCTGTCTGGACACACCCCTCTGCTGACTGTGGTAAACCATGTATATCTGTCTGGACACGCCCCTCTGCTGACTGTGGTGAACTACATATACCTGTCTGGACACACCCCTCTGCTGACTGTGGTAAACCATGTATACCAGTCTGGACACTCCCCTCTGCTGACTGTGGTAAACCATGTATACCTGTCTGGACACACCCCTCTGCTGACTGTGGTAAACCATGTATACCTGTCTGGACACGCCCCTCTGCTGACTGTGGTGAACTACATATACCTGTCTGGACACACCCCTCTGCCTACTGTGCTGAACTACATATACCTGTCTGGACACGCCCTTCTGCTGACTGTGGTAAACCATGTATACCTGTCTGGACACGCCCCTCTGCTGACTGTGGTAAACCATGTATACCTGTCTGGACACGCCCCTCTGCTGACTGTGGTGAACCATGTATACCTGTCTGGACACGCCCCTCTGCTGACTGTGGTAAACCATGTATACCTGTCTGGACACGCCCCTCTGCTGACTGTGGTAAACCATGTATACCTGTCTGGACAGACCCCTCTGCTGACTGTGGTGAACTACATATACCTGTCTGGACACACCCCTCTGCTGACTGTGGTAAGCTATGTATACCTGTCTGGACACTCCCCTCTGCTGACTGTGGTAAGCTACGTATACCTGTCTGGACACACCCCTCTGCTGATAGTGGTGAACTACATATACCTGTCTGGACACACCCCTCTGCTGACTGTGGTAAGCTATGTATACCTGTCTGGACTCACCCCTCTGCTGACTGTGGTGAACTACATATACCTGTCTGGACACACCCCTCTGCTGACTGTGGTGAACTACATATACCTGTCTGGACACGCCCCTCTGCTGACTGTGGTGAACTACATATACCTGTCTGGACACGCCCCTCTGCTGACTGTGGTAAACCATGTATACCTGTCTGGACACGCCCCTCTGCTGACTGTGGTGAACTACATATTCCTGTCTGGACACGCCCCTCTGCTGACTGTGGTGAACTACATATACCTGTCTGGACACGCCCCTCTGCTGACTGTGGTAAGCTATGTATACCTGTCTGGACACACCCCTCTGCTGACTGTGGTAAGCTATGTATACCTATCTGGACACACCCCTCTGCTGACTGTGGTAAACCATCTATACCTGTCTGGACTCGCCCCTCTGCTGACTGTGGTAAGCTATGTATATCTGTCTGGACACGCCCCTCTGCTGACTGTGGTAAACCATGTATACCTGTCTGGACACATCCCTCTGCTGACTGTGGTAAACCATGTATACCTGTCTGGACACACCCCTCTGCTGACTGTGGTGAACCATGTATACCTGTCTGGACACACCCCTCTGCTGACTGTGGTGAACCATGTATACCTGTCTGGACACACCCCTCTGCTGACTGTGGTGAACTACATATACCTGTCTGGACACGCCCCTCTGCTGACTGTGGTAAACCATGTATACCTGTCTGGACACACCCCTCTGCTGACTGTGGTAAACCATGTATACCTGTCTGGACACACCCCTCTGCTGACTGTGGTAAACCATGTATACCTGTCTGGACACACCCCTCTGCTGACTGTGGTAAACCATGTATACCTGTCTGGACACGCCCCTCTGCTGACTGTGGTGAACTACATATACCTGTCTGGACACACCCCTCTGCTGACTGTGGTAAGCTATGTATACCTGTCTGGACACACCCCTCTGCTGACTGTGGTAAACTACATATACCTGTCTGGACACACCCCTCTGCTGACTGTGGTAAGCTATGTATACCTGTCTGGACTCACCCCTCTGCTGACTGTGGTGAACTACATATACCTGTCTGGACACACCCCTCTGCTGACTGTGGTGAACTACATATACCTGTCTGGACACGCCCCTCTGCTGACTGTGGTAAGCTATGTATACCTGTCTGGACACGCCCCTCTGCTGACTGTGGTGAACTACATATACCTGTCTGGACACGCCCCTCTGCTGACTGTGGTAAACCATGTATACCTGTCTGGACACGCCCCTCTGCTGACTGTGGTGAACTACATATACCTGTCTGGACACGCCCCTCTGCTGACTGTGGTGAACTACATATACCTGTCTGGACACGCCCCTCTGCTGACTGTGGTAAGCTATGTATACCTGTCTGGACACACCCCTCTGCTGACTGTGGTAAACCATGTATACCTGTCTGGACACACCCCTCTGCTGACTGTGGTGAACCATGTATACCTGTCTGGACACACCCCTCTGCTGACTGTGGTAAGCTATGTATACCTGTCTGGACACACCCCTCTGCTGACTGTGGTAAGCTATGTATACCTATCTGGACACACCCCTCTGCTGACTGTGGTGAACCATGTATACCTGTCTGGACACGCCCCTCTGCTGACTGTGGTAAACCATGTATACCTGTCTGGACACACCCCTCTGCTGACTGTGGTGAACCATGAATACCTGTCTGGACACACCCCTCTGCTGACTGTGGTAAACCATGTATACCTGTCTGGACACACCCCTCTGCTGACTGTGGTAAACCATGTATACCTGTCTGGACACACCCCTCTGCTGACTGTGGTAAACCATGTATACCTGTCTGGACACGCCCCTCTGCTGACTGTGGTGAACTACATATACCTGTCTGGACACACCCCTCTGCTGACTGTGGGAAACCATGTATACCTGTCTGGACACACCCCTCTGCTGACTGTGGTAAACTACATATACCTGTCTTGACACACCGCTCTGCTGACTGTGGTGAACTACATATACCAGTCTGGACACTCCCCTCTGCTGACTGTGGTGAACTACATATACCAGTCTGGACACTCCCCTCTGCTGACTGTGGTAAACCATGTATACCTGTCTGGACACACCCCTCTGCTGACTGTGGTGAACTACATATACCTGTCTGGACACACCCCTCTGCTGACTGTGGTGAACTACATATACCTGTCTGGACACGCCCCTCTGCTGACTGTGGTGAACTACATATACCTGTCTGGACACGCCCCTCTGCTGACTGTGGTAAACCATGTATACCTGTCTGGACACGCCCCTCTGCTGACTGTGGTGAACTACATATTCCTGTCTGGACACGCCCCTCTGCTGACTGTGGTGAACTACATATACCTGTCTGGACACGCCCCTCTGCTGACTGTGGTAAGCTATGTATACCTGTCTGGACACACCCCTCTGCTGACTGTGGTAAGCTATGTATACCTATCTGGACACACCCCTCTGCTGACTGTGGTAAACCATCTATACCTGTCTGGACTCGCCCCTCTGCTGACTGTGGTAAGCTATGTATATCTGTCTGGACACGCCCCTCTGCTGACTGTGGTAAACCATGTATACCTGTCTGGACACATCCCTCTGCTGACTGTGGTAAACCATGTATACCTGTCTGGACACACCCCTCTGCTGACTGTGGTGAACCATGTATACCTGTCTGGACACACCCCTCTGCTGACTGTGGTGAACCATGTATACCTGTCTGGACACACCCCTCTGCTGACTGTGGTGAACTACATATACCTGTCTGGACACGCCCCTCTGCTGACTGTGGTAAACCATGTATACCTGTCTGGACACACCCCTCTGCTGACTGTGGTAAACCATGTATACCTGTCTGGACACACCCCTCTGCTGACTGTGGTAAACCATGTATACCTGTCTGGACACACCCCTCTGCTGACTGTGGTAAACCATGTATACCTGTCTGGACACGCCCCTCTGCTGACTGTGGTGAACTACATATACCTGTCTGGACACACCCCTCTGCTGACTGTGGTAAGCTATGTATACCTGTCTGGACACACCCCTCTGCTGACTGTGGTAAACTACATATACCTGTCTGGACACACCCCTCTGCTGACTGTGGTAAGCTATGTATACCTGTCTGGACTCACCCCTCTGCTGACTGTGGTGAACTACATATACCTGTCTGGGCACACCCCTCTGCTGACTGTGGTGAACTACATATACCTGTCTGGACACGCCCCTCTGCTGACTGTGGTAAGCTATGTATACCTGTCTGGACACGCCCCTCTGCTGACTGTGGTGAACTACATATACCTGTCTGGACACGCCCCTCTGCTGACTGTGGTAAACCATGTATACCTGTCTGGACACGCCCCTCTGCTGACTGTGGTGAACTACATATACCTGTCTGGACACGCCCCTCTGCTGACTGTGGTGAACTACATATACCTGTCTGGACACGCCCCTCTGCTGACTGTGGTAAGCTATGTATACCTGTCTGGACACACCCCTCTGCTGACTGTGGTAAACCATGTATACCTGTCTGGACACACCCCTCTGCTGACTGTGGTGAACCATGTATACCTGTCTGGACACACCCCTCTGCTGACTGTGGTAAGCTATGTATACCTGTCTGGACACACCCCTCTGCTGACTGTGGTAAGCTATGTATACCTATCTGGACACACCCCTCTGCTGACTGTGGTGAACCATGTATACCTGTCTGGACACGCCCCTCTGCTGACTGTGGTAAACCATGTATACCTGTCTGGACACACCCCTCTGCTGACTGTGGTGAACCATGAATACCTGTCTGGACACACCCCTCTGCTGACTGTGGTAAACCATGTATACCTGTCTGGACACACCCCTCTGCTGACTGTGGTAAACCATGTATACCTGTCTGGACACACCCCTCTGCTGACTGTGGTAAACCATGTATACCTGTCTGGACACGCCCCTCTGCTGACTGTGGTGAACTACATATACCTGTCTGGACACACCCCTCTGCTGACTGTGGGAAACCATGTATACCTGTCTGGACACACCCCTCTGCTGACTGTGGTAAACTACATATACCTGTCTTGACACACCGCTCTGCTGACTGTGGTGAACTACATATACCAGTCTGGACACTCCCCTCTGCTGACTGTGGTGAACTACATATACCAGTCTGGACACTCCCCTCTGCTGACTGTGGTAAACCATGTATACCTGTCTGGACACACCCCTCTGCTGACTGTGGTAAACCATGTATACATGTCTGGACACGCCCCTCTGCTGACTGTGGTGAACTACATATACCTGTCTGGACACACCCCTCTGCCTACTGTGCTGAACTACATATACCTGTCTGGACACGCCCTTCTGCTGACTGTGGTAAACCATGTATACCTGTCTGGACACGCCCCTCTGCTGACTGTGGTAAACCATGTATACCTGTCTGGACACGCCCCTCTGCTGACTGTGGTGAACCATGTATACCTGTCTGGACACGCCCCTCTGCTGACTGTGGTAAACCATGTATACCTGTCTGGACACGCCCCTCTGCTGACTGTGGTAAACCATGTATACCTGTCTGGACAGACCCCTCTGCTGACTGTGGTGAACTACATATACCTGTCTGGACACACCCCTCTGCTGACTGTGGTAAGCTATGTATACCTGTCTGGACACACCCCTCTGCTGACTGTGGTGAACCATGTATACCTGTCTGGACACACCCCTCTGCTGACTGTGGTGAACCATGTATACCTGTCTGGACACACCCCTCTGCTGACTGTGGTAAGCTATGTATACCTGTCTGGACTCACCCCTCTGCTGACTGTGGTGAACTACATATACCTGTCTGGACACACCCCTCTGCTGACTGTGGTGAACTACATATACCTGTCTGGACACGCCCCTCTGCTGACTGTGGTAAGCTATGTATACCTGTCTGGACACGCCCCTCTGCTGACTGTGGTGAACTACATATACCTGTCTTGACACACCGCTCTGCTGACTGTGGTGAACTACATATACCAGTCTGGACACTCCCCTCTGCTGACTGTGGTGAACTACATATACCAGTCTGGACACTCCCCTCTGCTGACTGTGGTAAACCATGTATACCTGTCTGGACACACCCCTCTGCTGACTGTGGTAAACCATGTATACATGTCTGGACACGCCCCTCTGCTGACTGTGGTGAACTACATATACCTGTCTGGACACACCCCTCTGCCTACTGTGCTGAACTACATATACCTGTCTGGACACGCCCTTCTGCTGACTGTGGTAAACCATGTATACCTGTCTGGACACGCCCCTCTGCTGACTGTGGTAAACCATGTATACCTGTCTGGACACGCCCCTCTGCTGACTGTGGTGAACCATGTATACCTGTCTGGACACGCCCCTCTGCTGACTGTGGTAAACCATGTATACCTGTCTGGACACGCCCCTCTGCTGACTGTGGTAAACCATGTATACCTGTCTGGACAGACCCCTCTGCTGACTGTGGTGAACTACATATACCTGTCTGGACACACCCCTCTGCTGACTGTGGTAAGCTATGTATACCTGTCTGGACACACCCCTCTGCTGACTGTGGTGAACCATGTATACCTGTCTGGACACACCCCTCTGCTGACTGTGGTGAACCATGTATACCTGTCTGGACACACCCCTCTGCTGACTGTGGTAAGCTATGTATACCTGTCTGGACTCACCCCTCTGCTGACTGTGGTGAACTACATATACCTGTCTGGACACACCCCTCTGCTGACTGTGGTGAACTACATATACCTGTCTGGACACGCCCCTCTGCTGACTGTGGTAAGCTATGTATACCTGTCTGGACACGCCCCTCTGCTGACTGTGGTGAACTACATATACCTGTCTGGACACGCCCCTCTGCTGACTGTGGTAAACCATGTATACCTGTCTGGACACGCCCCTCTGCTGACTGTGGTGAACTACATATACCTGTCTGGACACGCCCCTCTGCTGACTGTGGTGAACTACATATACCTGTCTGGACACGCCCCTCTGCTGACTGTGGTAAGCTATGTATACCTGTCTGGACACACCCCTCTGCTGACTGTGGTAAGCTATGTATACCTATCTGGACACACCCCTCTGCTGACTGTGGTAAACCATCTATACCTGTCTGGACTCGCCCCTCTGCTGACTGTGGTAAGCTATGTATATCTGTCTGGACACGCCCCTCTGCTGACTGTGGTAAACCATGTATACCTGTCTGGACACGCCCCTCTGCTGACTGTGGTAAACCATGTATACCTGTCTGGACACGCCCCTCTGCTGACTGTGGTAAACCATGTATACCTGTCTGGACACATCCCTCTGCTGACTGTGGTAAACCATGTATACCTGTCTGGACACACCCCTCTGCTGACTGTGGTGAACCATGTATACCTGTCTGGACATACCCCTCTGCTGACTGTGGTGAACCATGTATACCTGTCTGGACACACCCCTCTGCTGACTGTGGTGAACTACATATACCTGTCTGGACACGCCCCTCTGCTGACTGTGGTAAACCATGTATACCTGTCTGGACACACCCCTCTGCTGACTGTGGTAAACCATGTATACCTGTCTGGACACACCCCTCTGCTGACTGTGGTAAACCATGTATACCTGTCTGGACACGCCCCTCTGCTGACTGTGGTGAACTACATATACCTGTCTGGACACGCCCCTCTGCTGACTGTGGTAAACCATGTATACCTGTCTGGACACACCCCTCTGCTGACTGTGGTAAACCATGTATACCTGTCTGGACACACCCCTCTGCTGACTGTGGTAAACCATGTATACCTGTCTGGACACACCCCTCTGCTGACTGTGGTAAACCATGTATACCTGTCTGGACACGCCCCTCTGCTGACTGTGGTGAACTACATATACCTGTCTGGACACACCCCTCTGCTGACTGTGGTAAGCTATGTATACCTGTCTGGACACACCCCTCTGCTGACTGTGGTAAACTACATATACCTGTCTGGACACACCCCTCTACTGACTGTGGTAAGCTATGTATACCTGTCTGGACTCACCCCTCTGCTGACTGTGGTGAACTACATATACCTGTCTGGACACACCCCTCTGCTGACTGTGGTGAACTACATATACCTGTCTGGACACGCCCCTCTGCTGACTGTGGTAAGCTATGTATACCTGTCTGGACACGCCCCTCTGCTGACTGTGGTGAACTACATATACCTGTCTGGACACGCCCCTCTGCTGACTGTGGTAAACCATGTATACCTGTCTGGACACGCCCCTCTGCTGACTGTGGTGAACTACATATACCTGTCTGGACACGCCCCTCTGCTGACTGTGGTGAACTACATATACCTGTCTGGACACGCCCCTCTGCTGACTGTGGTAAGCTATGTATACCTGTCTGGACACACCCCTCTGCTGACTGTGGTAAACCATGTATACCTGTCTGGACACACCCCTCTGCTGACTGTGGTGAACCATGTATACCTGTCTGGACACACCCCTCTGCTGACTGTGGTAAGCTATGTATACCTGTCTGGACACACCCCTCTGCTGACTGTGGTAAGCTATGTATACCTATCTGGACACACCCCTCTGCTGACTGTGGTGAACCATGTATACCTGTCTGGACACGCCCCTCTGCTGACTGTGGTAAACCATGTATACCTGTCTGGACACACCCCTCTGCTGACTGTGGTGAACCATGAATACCTGTCTGGACACACCCCTCTGCTGACTGTGGTAAACCATGTATACCTGTCTGGACACACCCCTCTGCTGACTGTGGTAAACCATGTATACCTGTCTGGACACACCCCTCTGCTGACTGTGGTAAACCATGTATACCTGTCTGGACACGCCCCTCTGCTGACTGTGGTGAACTACATATACCTGTCTGGACACACCCCTCTGCTGACTGTGGGAAACCATGTATACCTGTCTGGACACACCCCTCTGCTGACTGTGGTAAACTACATATACCTGTCTTGACACACCGCTCTGCTGACTGTGGTGAACTACATATACCAGTCTGGACACTCCCCTCTGCTGACTGTGGTGAACTACATATACCAGTCTGGACACTCCCCTCTGCTGACTGTGGTAAACCATGTATACCTGTCTGGACACACCCCTCTGCTGACTGTGGTAAACCATGTATACATGTCTGGACACGCCCCTCTGCTGACTGTGGTGAACTACATATACCTGTCTGGACACACCCCTCTGCCTACTGTGCTGAACTACATATACCTGTCTGGACACGCCCTTCTGCTGACTGTGGTAAACCATGTATACCTGTCTGGACACGCCCCTCTGCTGACTGTGGTAAACCATGTATACCTGTCTGGACACGCCCCTCTGCTGACTGTGGTGAACTACATATACCTGTCTGGACACGCCCCTCTGCTGACTGTGGTAAACCATGTATACCTGTCTGGACACGCCCCTCTGCTGACTGTGGTGAACTCCATATACCTGTCTGGACACGCCCCTCTGCTGACTGTGGTGAACTACATATACCTGTCTGGACACGCCCCTCTGCTGACTGTGGTAAGCTATGTATACCTGTCTGGACACACCCCTCTGCTGACTGTGGTAAGCTATGTATACCTATCTGGACACACCCCTCTGCTGACTGTGGTAAACCATCTATACCTGTCTGGACTCGCCCCTCTGCTGACTGTGGTAAGCTATGTATATCTGTCTGGACACGCCCCTCTGCTGACTGTGGTAAACCATGTATACCTGTCTGGACACGCCCCTCTGCTGACTGTGGTAAACCATGTATACCTGTCTGGACACGCCCCTCTGCTGACTGTGGTAAACCATGTATACCTGTCTGGACAGACCCCTCTGCTGACTGTGGTGAACTACATATACCTGTCTGGACACACCCCTCTGCTGACTGTGGTAAGCTATGTATACCTGTCTGGACACACCCCTCTGCTGACTGTGGTGAACCATGTATACCTGTCTGGACACACCCCTCTGCTGACTGTGGTGAACCATGTATACCTGTCTGGACACACCCCTCTGCTGACTGTGGTAAGCTATGTATACCTGTCTGGACTCACCCCTCTGCTGACTGTGGTGAACTACATATACCTGTCTGGACACACCCCTCTGCTGACTGTGGTGAACTACATATACCTGTCTGGACACGCCCCTCTGCTGACTGTGGTAAGCTATGTATACCTGTCTGGACACGCCCCTCTGCTGACTGTGGTGAACTACATATACCTGTCTGGACACGCCCCTCTGCTGACTGTGGTAAACCATGTATACCTGTCTGGACACGCCCCTCTGCTGACTGTGGTGAACTCCATATACCTGTCTGGACACGCCCCTCTGCTGACTGTGGTGAACTACATATACCTGTCTGGACACGCCCCTCTGCTGACTGTGGTAAGCTATGTATACCTGTCTGGACACACCCCTCTGCTGACTGTGGTAAGCTATGTATACCTATCTGGACACACCCCTCTGCTGACTGTGGTAAACCATCTATACCTGTCTGGACTCGCCCCTCTGCTGACTGTGGTAAGCTATGTATATCTGTCTGGACACGCCCCTCTGCTGACTGTGGTAAACCATGTATACCTGTCTGGACACGCCCCTCTGCTGACTGTGGTAAACCATGTATACCTGTCTGGACACGCCCCTCTGCTGACTGTGGTAAACCATGTATACCTGTCTGGACACATCCCTCTGCTGACTGTGGTAAACCATGTATACCTGTCTGGACACACCCCTCTGCTGACTGTGGTGAACCATGTATACCTGTCTGGACATACCCCTCTGCTGACTGTGGTGAACCATGTATACCTGTCTGGACACACCCCTCTGCTGACTGTGGTGAACTACATATACCTGTCTGGACACGCCCCTCTGCTGACTGTGGTAAACCATGTATACCTGTCTGGACACACCCCTCTGCTGACTGTGGTAAACCATGTATACCTGTCTGGACACACCCCTCTGCTGACTGTGGTAAACCATGTATACCTGTCTGGACACGCCCCTCTGCTGACTGTGGTAAACTACATATACCTGTCTGAACACACCTCTCTGCTGACTGCTCCTGTGGCTCCTCCCACAGACCCCTGTATATCTTGCCTTTACGTCTCAGAGTGAGTTATTGATGGTGCATCAGGATGCCACCAACCTCCCTGTGTTCTGAGCTGCCTTTGTTACACTCGTGATTTAAGCTTAAACTGCTTGCTAGGGGTTTAAATTCTTGATATTTGTATAAGGTTATTAAAGGCCTCAAAACCATGTGATTGGCCATCATAATGCAACAATGATCATTCTTTTTCCAAAAAGTCTGTCCAGCTTCAGTTTTAAAGGCACTCCCTCTAACCTGACAAGAGTGCCCTGAAGTATGGGGGGCAGTGTCAGTATATGTCACCAGAGCCTAATCCATAATTTTAAGCTGAAGCCTGATAGAGAGAACATTGGTATCTTCCAAGAACAAGGCATGCAGAAAAGGGATTTCTTATCAGTTTTGGTTTGGTTTGGATGACCAGTGGTATTTCTGTGGGATCCACAAGGAAACCTTTTGCCAACTCTGCCTCTCCTCTCCGACAACCTATGGGATCTTATTTCCAGGTTAGATTTCTCTTTTATGAGTTGAAAATGTCTTCTTCTACATGCTTCCCAGCTTAATCTTCCTAGCTGTCAGTCAGAAAGTAATTCTTGTGAGATCAGGGGAATTTTAATCCTATGTTGATAAATGAGCCAAAATACCTCAGGAACAGACATGTCATTATAGTGTGCGCTCCACTCACCTATATTTCGGATCTGACTCTGTATTGGGGTAAAATCAGAGGAAATTTCATAGCTTCTATGATGGTTTCTGTTGATCAGGCCTTCTTATTGTTTCTGTCATTGACTATATACATTTAAAAGAAATAGTAATGAAAACCATGCTAGACTGCATCAACTGCAGCATTCTCTCTCCCAGTAAAAATTGAATATTCTGGCTTCCAAGTCCCAGTCAGAGAAGGGCACCAGGTCTTGAGAATGTCCCCCTTCCATCTCCCCTCCATGTCACATTCCATGCTAATTTGGAAAAAAACATTACTTTTCTTTAGCTCTGTTGGATCCAAATACTGCGCCTTCTCTCCGAACCACATTGAGTAGTATCTCCACCACACAGACAAGAGCTATTTCAGGTTACCAACACCTTCTTAAGAACACTTAGGAATGGTCAACAAGTGCTGGATTTGCCAGTTGTGCTGATTTAAAATTATTGTTAAAAATCTGGTGATATATTTGATATACATCAGCAAACACATCTGATCAGTTTAATTTTTAGATCTTGTGGAATTGTTCATTAACAATAATAGTCACAACATTAGACAGCCCCAAAAGAGGCCATTTGGCCCAATAAGTTCAAACTGACTATCAAGTGCCCATTTACACTAACCCTGTGCTCATTCCAATTTATTCTCCCTAGTATTAAAGTAAAATTGGTGGGCACTTACAAAATGTGTTGGTTGGTTGGTGCAAGAGTTGTTGGCACATCTTTAATTCCAATTGAAAAAGGAAATTGCAAAGTAGAACGCGACAATGGGGAAGGACATTCACCATTAAAGACATTCATTTCCTCTGCCAGTCTGGCTTAGTTGGAGATTATTTTTATTCAGCTTTACATTTCATTACAGATTAGCCAGGAACTCATTTCTGTTCCTTTAAGAATCCTTTCCCATCAGAATATTTCAGATATTGTGAAAATACACCCTGACAGATGCAGATAAACATAGTTTTTTCCCTTGCAAAGGAAGAAGAGTCCAGTTTCTGGGCTAAAATTACTTCAAGTTTCTCCTATCCCAGCTATATTGAGAATTTCCAATGGAATTTTTTTTATTTTAACCCAATGATAACCATAAGATTTTTAAGATGGGTTCAGATGTGTACTGTAAATAGAACTGAATCTTGTAAGCTATGCTGAGTCAAGCTAAAGTATGTAATTTCATAAGAAAATCCCTAAGGCAACAAAGAATAGAGTTATAAAATGCTATCCAGATTTTCACCTCTTATTTTGCTTTACCTGTCGAACTTTGATTACAGATTTAAGCTAAAGAAACTTCTGACCTCAAACGCACAAACCCACAGCCAATCTACAACTATGCTACTTCCAAGGGATCAACAAATAAGTCATTTTCCAGCAAATGTTTTTGCTCAAACCCTAGTTATAAGATACTGCATGTTGAAATGCTCAATACAAACAAGGTTTTGACTCAGGTTTACTGCCCTAAAGAAACAGCTGGATGTTTCACCTGTAAGTAGCTAGTTTCTGAGGCCATATCCTTGCATTGATCTGGGCATTCAAATGTATGATGAATACGGATACAAATTGCATCTATTTGCAAGCACAAAAGCTAGTTTGAGAATCATTCCAAATACTTTTGTCATTAATTTACACAATGTGCTACTTAATGTGTAAGTGAGAAAATATCTGTATTTGACCTTTGATGTAACTATGATGTCATGAATGATGCATTTAGATTCCATTTCAAATCACTCCAGGAAATTCTGAGCCAAGAATGATCAATAAAGATTGAATAAATATTTACAATCCTAACATGGTTGACAGGATGGATTTGTTAACTGGCTTACTAAGATGGCATTCACTTCTGCAGCTGAAGAAAGCATACATGCAAGACTGGATTAGAGAATCAGAATCTGTTTTATAATCAGCGACATGTGATGTGAAATTTGTTAACGTAGACGAGATTATACTAGATTCTCTCCTGATTATATAGGGTTGGGAACTTTTGCACAGAATACAGTCCACTTTAATGCAACTCCAACATTTTTTGGTTTCTGCCTCACAGTGCAATATCAACCAATTATTTGGTTATGCTAAGCTTAATCATACAATACAAAATAAAAGACAGTTAAGTGGTCAAATGTGCTTAGAGTCACAGATTTTAACATTCCTACAGATACCATTATGCTTGTTTCTTTGTGTGTTTTTTCATTTCTGAGTTATGGAAGAAGGGAACTGTTTGAATGAGTCAGGCAGGTGAGATGGCATATGTATCTGTCAGTCAATATTCAATGGCTTATCTGCTCCAGTATGCATTTGAGTGCAGAGTAACATTGGTGGAGGTTTTGCTTAGCAAGAGCCAAGTACCTCAAAATTAAGGCAGTGTAGACAGATGCCGCTCTTACTACAGGTCTGGATTACCAATTGACCACTAATGTTACCGTTGTCTCTAACAGCTGCATCACAGGTTGAAAACACCAAAACTCCAGAAGGTTGTGCTGACATACAAAAAAAAAGCAGATCACACTCTTTTGTATCCTGCAGCTAATAATTTAATTTGCTTCTTCAGGGGCCACAGTAATTGTATTGCAATGTTATTGAGTGACACTTTTAGTGATGTTGGAAACATTATGAATAGACTTTTCAATAGACAGTAGGTGATTCTACTGGAACAAAAAAAAACTGAAGGGAGATTTAATGGAGCATAAAACTGTGAGCGGCCCAGAGAGGCTGATGAAGAAGGGCTTATCTTCCTTTCAGAGGGATCAACAAATAGGGCCATAAATTTAATTGCTAGTGTTGAACTGACTAAAGGAAATTCTCACACCAGGATGAAAAGGGTACTGATGCTCACTTCCTTAAGTTTTCTGAAGTTTTCTGATGACTCTGCCATTGTTGGATGCATCAGCAAGAGAGATGAGGCGGAGTACAGGCCTACGGTGAGAAATGTTGTCACATGGTGTGAGCAGAATCATCTACAGCTTAATGTGAAAAAGACTAAGGAGCTGGTAGTGGACCTGAGGAGGGCTAAGGAACCGGTGACCCCTGTTTCCATCCAAGGGGTCAGTGTGGACATGGTGGAGGATTACAAATACCTGGGGATACAAAATGACAATAAACTGGACTGGTCAAAGAACACTGAGGCTGTCTACAAGAGGGGTCAGAGCTGTCTCTACTTCCTGTGGAGACTGAGGTCCTTTAATGTCTGCCAAATGATGCTGAGGATGTTCTACGAGTCAGTGGTGGCCAGTGCTATCATGTTTGCTGTTGTGTGCTGGGGCGGCAGGCTGAGGGTAGCAAACACCAACAGAATCAACAAACTCATTCGTAAGGCCAGTGACGTTGTGCGGGTGGAACTGGACGCTCTGACGATGGTGTCTGAAAAGAGGATGCTGTCCAAGTTGCATGCCATCTTGGACAATGTCTCCCATCCACTCCATAATGTACTGGTTAGGCACAGGAGTACATTCAGCCAGAGACTCATTCCACCGAGATGCAACACTGAGCATCATAGGAAGTCATTCCTGCATGTGGCCATCAAACTTTACAATTCCTCCCTCAGAGTGTCAGACACCCTGAGCCAATAGGCTGGTCCTGGACTTATTTCCACTTGGCATAATTTACTTATTATTATTAATTAATTATTTATGGTTTTATATTGCTATATTTCTACACTATTCTTGATTGGTGCGACTGTAATGAAACCCAATTTCCCTCGGGATCAATAAAGTTTGTTTGTCTGTCTGTTAAGTGGAGACAGAGGTGGCAGAAGTGCTCATCACAGCCCCAATGTACCTGGATAAGCACTTAAGAGTCCGAACCTTAAGGAACCTTAAGGATACAGACTGAGAATTTGCAATCCAAATATGACATTTTGATCAAATATGACAGGTTGATACACACTGGGCTGAAATCCTCCAGCTATGCTGTAAATTTCCAGGAGTCCATGATTATTAGTGAGGACACTGGTACACAATTGAAGAAAGAAAGGGCCTTGCTTTAAGACTTTGTCTGAAACAGATGACACCAACATTCCAAGACTCCATGGAGAGTCAGGCCAGATTATGTGTCAAGTCCTTGAATCAGAAATCATGACCTTTTGACTCAAAAGCAAGAAAGAGCTATCAATGAGTCACAGTAAATGGCTGAATGAGATATTTCATCAATGGGTATGTCAACAGGAAAAATTGCAACTCAATTGTCTGTAACAACCAGAGTACAATTATTCAAGTGAATGCTTGATTTACTGAGAAGCATCCTCAAAGACTTACTTTAAAGAACTCAACAGTCCAATCACATCAACTTATTCAAGAGGAAATTTTATGC
The DNA here is from genome assembly GCF_030144855.1 of Hypanus sabinus. NCBI lineage: Eukaryota > Metazoa > Chordata > Chondrichthyes > Myliobatiformes > Dasyatidae > Hypanus > Hypanus sabinus. The sequence continues at coordinate 123,990,574 of NC_082706.1, forward strand.
AGACCTGTCTTTGGAGATAAAGGCCATACTGGATTGCTTTAGCTGATGACATCAATGCACATGTTAAAAGGCACTAAAATGTGGCCTATTCATCCATCAGAATCACTTCTGATTAAACATGTCGAAGGTACACTTCAGGTTCCTGTACAAATCTGATGCTGGTAACCAAGCGACTAGCAAAAATGAAAGTGATAGCAGATGGATCAATATCTCTCATCAGCAGAGGGATCATGCAGTGATAGTTTTGACATACTTGCACAGAGAATGACAGCTCAGATAATTTAACCACCAAAAGACAAAAAGATGGGATTGAGTGCTAAATGCCTAGGAATCCTAATTTGCCACTTTTGGAGGCAAGGGAGGCGAGAGGAGAATTGGTCTATCAACTGACTCCCTGGAGAAGAAAAGCTTCAAGTGTTGGAGCTATGAAATAAAAACTGAAAATTCTAGAAATATTTAGGCAGCATCTCTGAGGAGAGAAACAGGTAATACTTCAGGTCAATGACTTTTCATCAAATCGTCAGAACACCAGACTTCTCATCATGTTCTGACGAACCATTATTAACCTGAGGCATTTACTCTGTTTCTCTCTCCACAGATTGCGCCTCAGCAGTATTCCTTATCCCAGAGTTCAGTTGTGCGTTTAAGTGTTTTATTAAGTCTTAGAAACTTTGAATAAGGCTATTTTATAGATTTAGTTGAGGCAGGTCAGGTTTTCAGTGGGTACCTGTGATGGGATAGATTTGATGGTAGAGAGGGTGATAGATGGTAAAGGAGAGGTATCAAAAGCAGAATCAGGTTTAGTATCACCAACATATGTCGTGAAATTTATTAACTTTGTGATAGTAGTGCAATGCAATACATGCTAATAGAGAGAGAAAACTATTATAATAAATATATATCTAGATATTAAATAGTTAAATTAATTTTAACTTTCTTCCAGCCACCATGAACACTGGTTGCATCATTAGGGTCACTGAGTCAAAGAATAATACAGTATATAAATGATCTTTGGCTCAAGTCATCAATACTGATGAAGATGCCCATTCAAGCTAATTCCATTTGCTATCATTTTGATTCATACCCCTCTGAATGAGAGGGTAACTTATTGAAACTGTCATGGTGCACTCAGAGGACCGGACCCAGGTACAGAGGAATGGCAGGATCCCCAGAAAGAGACAGAACCAAAAGATTAAATATTGGAATCAGAGTCTCAAGGAGCAACTGAGCAATACCACAAAGTAATTCATTCTCTCAGACACAATAACCGCACTAAGGCACCAACTGAGACTCCTCTTTAAATAATCATAGACTGTGGGAAACACATGGCAACTACAATTAACTTGACAAGGTCAAACCAAAAACACAAGGGCTTAACAACTCTAGTTAAGATAACGATCAGTAATTGGAGGTGCTCAGAACCCCAAGGACCTCAATGCTCTATGGCAAGTCACAGGGATCATCACAAAAACATCTAATTATGAAAGGGGTAAATAAATTCTTTTGGGATAAATAAAGTTTCATCTTATTTTATCTTATCTTATAAGGTACAAGCAGGAAAGTTGTTTCCACTGTTCTGTGAAACTGGAACCAGGGGACATAGCCTCAGTGTTTAGGAGAATAGATTTAGGTTGGAGATAAGGAGAAACTGCTTTTCCCTGAGGGTGATGAATCGGTGGAATTCTCTGTCTAGCAAAGCAGTAGAAGCTATTTTGTTAAATATATTTAAGACACAGATATATTTTTGCATAGCATTGGAATTAAGCTTTATCGACAAAAGGTGGGTGGAGTGGAGTCCATGACCAGATCAGCCACGATTTTATTTAATGGCATACCTGGCTTGACAGGCCAGATGGCCTATTCCTGCTTCCCCTTCTTACGTTCTTCAACCTTTCCTATCTATGTACTTGTCCAAGTGTATTTTAAATATTGTATTTGGACTCAATCACATTCTTTGGCAGTTCATTCCATATACGTATCACTCTCTGCATCAAGAAGTTGCTCAAGAAATCTCTTTTAAAACTTTCCCCCTCTCAACTCAAATCTATTCCATTTAGTTTTTGATTCCCTTGTGTGCACTCTATACCCCTCATGAAGGCATACACCTCTATAAGGCCATTCCTCAGCCTTCTAGAATAAAAGAATAAAGTTCTACCCTGCTCAACTTATTTCTATAACTCAGGCCCTCAAGCTTGGCAACAGTCTCTTTCCAAATTAATGATGTATTTCCTGTAACCAGATAACCAAAGTGAGCACAATAGTCCAGGTGTAGCCTCACTAAAATCTTGTACAACTGTGAAACAATGTCTCAACTCCTAAACTCGATGCCTTGACTGATGAAGATGAAAATACCAAAAGGCTTTGTCATCATCCAGAACTGGGCTGGATCCCCAGCACAGTCAATGACTGGGGAGCTGGTGAAAGGGATATCAATTGTACTCTTTTCTTTGACAGACCAGAGAGACATGATTGTTCACCCAAGCCTGTAATCTGCTGCATTCAATAGCACCCATCTGCCTTCAGTGGTTGGGTTTCTAAAATGATATGATGGCTTCTTAAAAGGATAAAATTGTAATAGAAGATGGAAGAAACCATTGAAACATCTCTTTTCAAGGCAATGAGGTGATTATAACTCAGAAAGATTGTAAAGCTGATTTTCATATGTTATCTTCCTGGATGCTTGAAGGATTGTAGACTTGAGTTGAATATTTAAAATGGAAAATAACTTCATAGTCCACCCAGGACCTGCATGATCATCATCTTTAGAATGAGATGAGTAACCCATTATTAATGGGTTAGTTAATTATTATATCTCAATAAAGCCATCTGCCTCAAGTTTTAATCATTATTAACATCTATGGGATGGGTTTTCCAGGACATCAGACATCTAAACTGAACGTGTTAATTGGTTCTAAGTCAAAGGGACACAGTGGTGGTCTGGAGGGATCTTCCATTACAGGAATGCACTCCACGAACAGAGAAGACAAGCTTGTTGGACTTGGGGAAATACTTGTGCTCAAATGGAGAGATGTACTCCTATTTATCCTGGCATGCCAGCAGTGCTGGAAAGGTATTTCTCTTATGAGAGTTACCTTCATCTTCTTTCAGCCCTGCTGCAGAAGCAGGTCCTCTCACCAGCATGCTCCATACTTACTTTTTGAGCTGAGTGGCTAGGCACAAATCAAATACCATCTATAAATTTGCTGACGATACAACTATTGTTGGCAGAATCACAAATGGTGACAAGAGGACGTATAGGAGCGAGATACACCAGCTAGTTGAGTGTTGCCACAGCATCAACCTTGCACTCCTGTACCTGGTGTCATTAGTGTACATGCAATCAATCTATGTATATATTTCAAGCTATATTTTGTTTTGATATTTATTGTAATTTTAATTATTGTATTCTTTATCTTATCGAGCTTTTTTGTGCTGCATTGAATCTGGAGTAACAATAACTTTGTACCCCTTCACACTTACATACTGAAACTGACATTAACCAATCTTGAGTTCACGCTGATCCATTGCATTAGTACTATCAATGAAAAGTACCAGAAGCACCAAAGAGTTTAACCTTCCTCCAGGGCGAAACAAGTGAGAAGTTCCTTATTGCAAACAAAATCTCTAATTTGTTGCTGTGTTATTTATGGTGTTTATTTATGTATTCAAGTTCATCTGGGTGAGGAATGTTAGTTCTGAAAACTGGAACAAAATCCTACTTTGTATCTAATGGCAACATCAATCATTATTAAGTTATACATAGTCTGGAGCAAATGAAATGAGAGGTCTCTCTATACTACCATTGAAGACATATGAATCCCCAAGTTCCATGAAATGACAATTTATCCACCGGGATTTTTTAGTAGCTGTGAGCCTTTTGAAGTGGAATGGAAATGCATTTCTGACAATTGGATGGTATTTATAGGCAGATTTGAAGCACAAACATATTCTTGTTCCAATAACTCCCTTCATTTAAGGCTTACTTTGGTACTCAGCAATCAAAAATGAGACATTAATCATTCAAAATGATTATCAAATTAAATTGTTAAGATAAAGTATACTACTACTTATTGTTATGACATGACATTTTAATGCAAATAAATACTGAATGTATGCACGTGGATAAAGTATATTGCTATTTTAGTTTAAAATAAGACTCTGAGTTCTTGGCAACAGTTTGGCCATACCTAGGATGCAATATTTCAAAACTAAATTAAGACATGAAAACAGCACAAAAGAATGGGGTACAAGTTCTTTCTGAGCTGACTGCTATGTCCTCCACCTAACATTTAACTATACTGACTATAAGACATTCATATAAACCAATGGACATGTTGTTGTTTATTACTATCTAAGGCTAATTTGTCCTATATTATCTCTTAGGGAAACAATGTGTTCAATAATGTTTCGTGGCATTTGAGTTTCCAACATAATTCAAAATATTATGCATGCATATTTAAATCACTCAGACACTGATATTTTATAATGGTGGTAAAGGTAAAATAAAGTCGCTTCAGGCAGATGTGTCTCATCAGCTGTGATTGGCAGCTCATCTAGGAGAAGGAAAACTCTGATCTCAAACCTCTGCTGCCTTGTGTTATACCCACTTCAGGAGTGAACACCGAGGGAAAAAGATGGAGCTGGAATCCTAAGGCACCCCTACATTTAGTTCAATGCTGACTGGTAACTGCTGTGATGCTGCTGGTGCCAAACTGTATCTGTCTCTGCTTTTCCTTTTGGTTCATCAGATGCGTGGAGAGGGAGAGCTTGCTACATGGGCAACAGCTTGCTCTGCATATCATACTGGCCAGGCCTGCTTATCTAGGCATCCTGTATGCAATATCTGTGGTCAACCCTGACTGACAGAGGCCTCAGACTCAGAAAGGTAAAAAAAAAAGTCAGTTAATCAAAATGTTGCAAGGACATAAACCTTTAATTCTTGTCCAAGCCTTAAAGAAGCACTGTGTTGCTGAAGATTACCTCGCCATTTGTTGGGGTCATCTGCTGCATCCTCCCAGTAATCTGTGTTGATTTTTAAAGCTTTCATGTCGCGCTTGCAGAGGTCCTTGAAGCGAAGCTGGAGCCTACCAACATTCCTCTTGCTTGTTGCTAGTTCTCCATAGAGGGTGTCCTTTGGCAGTCTACCATCCTTCATATGACAGACATGGCCCTGCCAGCGCAGACTGCGTTATCTTAAAAGCGTGAACAGTGTGGGAAGTCCAGTGAGGGAGTGGACCTCAGAGTTTGGTGATGTCGAGGATGCGGCGAAGGCCGCGCAGGTGAAAACTATTGAGTTTCCTGTCCTGTTTGGAGTAGATAGTCCAAGTCTCGCTACTCTACAGGAGGGTGCTGATAACACATGCATTGTACAAGGCAGTCTTGGTCTTTGTAGTGAGTTTCGGATTCTCCCAGACCCGCGAGGAGAGTCGAGCAAGGATCGATGTTGCTTTGCCGATACGCCTGTTGATTTCAGCATCGAGGGAGAGAGTGTCGCTAACGGTCGACCCCAAGTATGTGAACTCACGGACCACTTCTAGATCATAATTGTCGATGGTAATGACTGGTGTCCGAAACTGCACACAATACTCCAAGTTATGCCTCTCCAATGACTTATACAACTTCAACTTAACATTCCATCTCCTGGATTCAATATTTTAATTTATGAAGGCCAATGTGCTTTCTTCACGACTCTATCTACCTATAACGACAGTTTTAAGGAATTAGGATCTGAATTTCCAGATCCTTCTGTACTACCACACTCCTTACTGCCCTTTCATTCACAGTGTAAGACCTGCCCTGGTTGTTCCTCCCAAAGTTCAATACCTCTCACTAGCATACATTAAATTCCATCTGCCATTTTTTTAGTCCATTTTTCCAGCAGGTCCAGATCCTGCTGCAATCCACTACACCCCCAGTCTTGGTGTCATCTGCAAATTTGCCAATCCAATTTACCACATTATCATCCAGCTCGTTGATACAGGTGACAAACAGCAATGGATCCAGCACTGACCCTGTGGCACTCCACTATTCACAGGCATCCAGTTAGGGAGAAAACCACTTACTACCACTCTCCCACAAAGCCAATGTCTAAACCAATTTACTACCTCATCTTGATCGCCGAGCAACCAACTGAAATTTTTGGACCAACCTCCTATGCGGAACCTTGTCAACTGCTTTACTAATGTCCATATAGACAACATTCACTGCCTTGTTATCATCCACTTTCCTGTTAACTTCCTCAAAAAACTTCATAAGGTTAGTTACACATGACCTACCATGCACAAAGCCATGCTGACTATCCTTAATCAGTTCAGGTCTATCCAAATACTCTTATTTCTAGTCCTTTAGAGCACCTTCCAATAACTTTCTCATACTGATATCATGCTCACCAGCCTATAATTTCTGGTTTATTTGTAGAGCCTTTCTTTAACAGCAGAACAAAATTGGTTATTCTCCAATTCTCTAGAACCTTAGCTGTTGCTAAGGGTAATTTAAATATCTCTGCTAGGGTGCCCAAAATTTCTGCCCTTGTCTCCCATAGGGTCCAAGGGAACACATTGTCAGGCCTTGGGAATTTATCCACCCTAATTTGCCTCAGGACAGCAAACACCTCCCCATCTGTAATCTGTATAGGGTTCATAAAATTGATGTTGCTTTGCCTCACTTCTATAGACTCAGTGTCCATCTCTGGAGTAAATACAGATGCAAAAAAAAATTATTTAAGATTTCCCCCATCTCTTTTGGCTCCACACATGGATTCCCACTTTGATCTTCCAGCCGACCAATTCTGTCATGTGCAATCCTTTTGCATTTATCATATCTATAGAATCCCTTAGGATTCTCCTTCACCTTGTTTGTTAGGGCAACCTCATGCCTTCTTTTAGCCCTCCTGATTTATTTCATATGTGTTCTCTTGTATGTCTTATACTCCATAAGTATCTCATTTGTTCCCACCTGCCAATGCATGCTATGTGCCTCCTTTTTTCCCTTAACCAGACCCTCAATATCTCTTGAAAAACAAGACTCCATACACCTGTTATCTTTACCTTTTATTCTGACAGTCACATACAAGCTTTGTACTTTCAAAATTTCACCTTTGAATGCCTCCACTTACCACATACACTTTTGCCTGAAAACACCTGTTCCAATCCATAGTTGCCAGATCCTCTCTGCTGCCATCAGAATTGGCCTTTTTACAGTTCAGATTCTTAGCCCACTGACCAGACCTTTTTGTATACTTACTTTGAAACTAATGGCATTGTGATCATTCAATACAAAGCATTCCCCTTTACAGACTTTGTCACCTGCCCTGTCTCATTCCCAAGCAGCAGACCAAGTATTACACACTCTCTTTTTGGGACTTATACACACTGATTAAGGAAACTTTCCTGAACAGGTTTGACAAACTTTCTTGCATCTAGTTCTTTTACAATATGGGACTCCCAGTCAACATGTGGAAATTTAAAATCACCTAATGTAACAGCCTGCAATCTCTCTACAAATTGTTCTTCTAAATCCCTCAGAGTGTTGGGTGGTCCTTAATACAGCCCCATTAATGTGGTCGTACATTTCTCATTACTCAGTTCCACCTGTAATGCCTCACAAAACAAACCTTGGTTTTGAAAAGCTATTGAGCTTTCAAGTCTGTCCTGACTGAGCACAGCTACGACTTTTTCCCTGACTAGTTTTGACACCCCTCCTCCTTTAATCCTTCCCACTCTGCACGCTTTCCCTTCAGAACAACAGAACCCAGGAATATTGAGCTGCCAGTCCTGCCCCTCCTGTAACCAAGTCTCACTGATGGGAAGACTTGGTTTATTATCCTCTCATCCCCATTTTCATCCAGCGTACAGCATGTACGAGTCACATATTTCCAGAGTTATACAGGCTCTCGGACCAATTGACCAAAATTCACATCTCTAATCCTGTTTGCCTGCATTTGGCCCTTGACCTTACTTTTTCATGTACCTGTAAAGTACCTTTTAAATATTAGTAATATGTCTGCCTCAACCACTTCCTCTAGCACCTCATTCCATATACTGACTACCATTTAGGTAAAAAGGTTTCCCCTCAGGTCTTCCCCCTCTCCTCTTAAACTTTTAGTTCTTGCTTCCAAGCCTTGAGAAAAAGGCAGTGTGCACTGACCCTATCTATGCCCCACATAACTTTATACACCTCTATAAAATCATTTTGCATTCTCCTACACTCCAATGAATAAAATCCCACAACTGACCATAACTCACTTCCTTGAGTCTTGGTTACATTCTCTTTAATTTCCTCTGCACTCTTTCCAGCTTAATATCATATTTTCTATAGCTGGGTGACCAAAACTGACCACATGTGGTCTCACCAGTACCTTGTACAAGATAAGTAAGGAGGTTGAAAGTCACTGTGGAATCAGATCAACCATTAGTGAAGCAGCTTGGCGAGGCTGTGTGGCCTGATACTGTTCCAGATTTGTATGGTGAATATGTCAAAAATTGAAAAATAGCAAAATGCTACCAGATACAAAATGATAAAACTCCAGAATTGTAATATTATGCACTGTTCCTTTTCAGAAATCCGAGACATCAGAACAAGTTGTACATAATAAATTAAAACTGTAAATTCAGCTGTGGGCTCCATCAACTGAGGCAGGATAAGATTGCAGATTCTCAGTGGTTTAACGTGAAAGGCAAAGTGAAACTCTGTCTGGAGAAGTGCTGTATAAGTATAGATAATGACAAGACTTCCCTACCAAGATGGGTTTGGGGTGAGAATGACCATTGTCTGCTTACATATTTTTCAGAACAAATTCATATCATAAGCAAATATTTGGCAGGTTATTAATTTGAAAATATGGATGAAAGTAAGCATGTTAAATAAAATATGGACTGTACTTTGGGTGCTTCTTTACCAATCCAAACAGACAGTGAATGAAATTAATAAATGTAAATTATTTTTCTCTGGTGGAAAGACAGCAAATCTCAGTCTCTTAAACAATACAAAGACTGATGTTCACCTGCACATTTGCCAATACTCCATCGAATAGGTAATTGCATGCTAGCATCTGTTCTCTATGTAGCCGTTGACATTCCACTGAATTACCGGGAATTACAGATTGATTGAATAGGTTGAAACATACTTTAGAATTCTGGAGAAGAATCATGCCACTGTATTTATTAAGGATCCTGGGCAGCTTATTGACATGCATTTGTTTGTAATGAAATTTGAGAATAGTTCATTGCTACTATAAAAGTAAAGAATTCCATTCTGTAGTTGGTGGGGTTTTCTGATCCTGGAGAAATAAAAATCTTGTAATTCTGGTTGCGATGATCACTGAAGTCTCATAAACGTGTGGAGAAACTGGAAGAGCTAACAAAATCTTGAGTTGCATTAATAATATTAATCAATATGGTACGACTATTGTGGGTCAAGATGCTGCATCAGTCCTGATTCAAGGTCTGGGCTGAAATGTTGGCTGCCGTGCAGATAAAATAAAATGTGAGAAAATGGCTTTGGGGAAGGGAAATGGTAGGTAATGACATCCACATTGTTTGGCTGCTACTAAAGGTGGCAGAGAATCATGGGACCAGTGCTTGTAGGCAAGAATTTTGAGATTCTATTTCAGATTTGTAACTTGTATCTGAAGGGAGAAAAATGAAATAGGGAGAAATATTGTCCATGTTCTTAGGAAGTGATTTTGCTGATGCACTATGAATTTCCAGTTATGTTCCTCAAGGGCTTTTTTTGTATATTATAATTTGATGGAGGATGAATTTGTAAAACTATTCAGGTAATCAGCTTTTGCTATGATATATTGTATGTGAAATTATTTGAAAAATCTCCTTTATATATTGTATATTGAGCAATTTCCATTTAAAAAATTAGAATCATTTTTATCATCCTAAAATCTCGTCATCCCTGAAAATCTCCAGAATGACTCTGCAATAAAACTTATTAAAATAAATTAACACAGCTAATGTTAACCAATTTGTTTGCAGACCACCTTGACTCAACAATAGTGCTCTCAACTTTGAATCAGAATGTACTTTGCTGAAGCTTCCAACCATGGGATACTATTTCATTGGAGTGCAGAATATGTATCGTACTGTCAAATTGAACATATGTTGAATTAGCTTTCAGGAAATATTGAAAAGGTTGTAAAAAACACAAAATGCTGACAGAACTCAGCAGGCCAGACAGCATCTATGGGAGGAGGTAATAACGACATTTTGGTCCGAAACCCTTCATCAGGAGTGAAGTAACATGGGATGGTCAAGGGGGGATAAGAAGTGGGGGAGGGATAAAGTAGAGAGCTGGGAAGTGATAGGCTGGAGGGAAATGGGCTAGGGGGAAGGTGGAGAATTATGGGAAATAAAAGAGAAAGAAAGGTAGGGCTGGGGGGAGAGATTATAGTGAGGGGGGGGGGGAAAGAGAGAGAAAGAGAACCAGACTAAAATAATAGATAGGGATGGGGGTAAGGGTGGGGGGCAGGGGTATCAACGGAGGTCAGTGAGTTGGATGTTCATGCCAGCAGGAAGGAGGTTACCTAGGCGGGAGATAAGGTATTGCTCCATCGACCTGCGTGTGGCCTCATCTTGATAGTAGAGGAGGCCATGGACAGACATGTCGGAGTGGGAGTGGTCTGCGGAATTGAAGTGTGTGGCCACAGGGAGATACCGCCACTGCTCTCCTTTTCCCCCCTCACTATAATCTCTCCCCCCAGCCCTACCTTTCTTTCTCTTTTATTTCCCATAATTCTCCACCTTCCCCCTAGCCCGTTTTCCTCCAGCCTATAACTTCCCAGCTCTTTACTTTATCCTTTCCCTGCTTCTTATCCCCCCTCGACCATCCCATGTTACTTCACTCCTGATGAAGGGTTTCGGCCCAAAACGTCGTTATTACCCCCTCCCATAGATGCTGTCTGGCCTGCTGAGTTCTGCCAGCATTTTGTGTTTTTTATTTATTTCCAGCATCTGCAGATTCACTTGCGTTGCCTTTGAAAAGGTTGTGTTGTTTCTTCTAGAACAGAGGTCGGCAACCTGCGGCTCCGGAGCCACATGCGGCTCTTTCATCTCTGTGATGCGGCTCCCCGTGGTTTGTTAGCTTTTGAAATGTAATTCGAAATTTGAAGATTATGGTGATCTTGTAGAATCTAAAAATTTTGTGGAGACCCCATTTCCTGGCACATCCGAACCGGCTCACAATTAGCCACCGTTCCGGCTAAGGGAGATAGCCTACGGGGGTTTGTGAGTACGTGTCTTTTGGAGCTTGAGGGAGGCTTTAAAGCAAGGCTGTTTAGTTCGAATAAAGTTACCTTTGACTGCAGTCTTTATTTTAGCGCTGCGTGTAGCACACCGCTACAACGTGTTTTTTATCGCTATTAATATACATCACCACTGCCAATGCCTGACACCCGCCAGTGCGCGCTTTCTTTTAATTCTTCGATCCAAGGTAGGCTAACTATGGAGTAACCTTCAACCCAACGTCTTTTTTTCGGAGTTCAAAATGTTTTTGTTGCATTCAGAAATGTAATTTCGTTTTCTCTGCAGGAGTTCATCAATTTCATAAATGCAACACATTATAGTTTGTTTATACATAGCATAAAGGCAAAAAAACCCCGTTGTATGCAGTGTTATTTCATTTTAAATGTCAAACGGGTTTTGTGGCTCCCAGTGTTTTCTTTTCTGTGGGAAATGGGTCCATATTGGCTCTTTCAGTGGTAAACGTTGCCGACCCCTGTTCTAGAATAATGTGTACAAAGGGCAAATGATAACTGTTGTCATTAAAATTATGAAGACCAATACAGAAAGGATAGAAGGAATTTGTTTCTCTCAACAGAGGAATAAACGTTTGTCTTTTGTCTCAGAAAGACATAATGGAGCACATAGCATTATTAAGATGATAAGCAAGGCTATTATCTTTTGTGTTCTGACCAGTATTTCTTTGTTTTTATTTTATTTAATTATTTTTCATGGTATGGGCAATACCAGAATTTATCACCTAGTCCAATTGTCTGAGGTAATGGTGACAGTATTGCTGAGTAAAAAATTAGATACTGCACTTCCTACATTATAGATTGAAAATATCCACTTCTTTGTAACGAACTTTGGAAGATTGTGAGGCTTTGAATTCACTTTAGATAGCTTCAGTGTTGCATACATGTTGTAACTTTTATTTTATCAGGTAATGCTAAAAAGAGTTGATTTAAACTGAGCAGAAGATATGATTCTCCATTTCCTTACCTATATAATTGCTTCTGAAAACAAATTAGCCCTTGGGTTTTATTTCAACACAAACAACAGCACCAAGAATTTGCACAAATGTAGCGTTTATGTGGACCATAAGACATAGTGGCAGAATTAGGCTGTTTAGCCATTGAGTCTGCTCTGCCATTTCATCATGGCTGATCAATTTTTCCTCTCAGCCCCAATCTCCTATCTTTCCCCCAAATACCTTTATGCCATGACCAATCAGCATTCTATCAACTTTTGCCTTAAATATACACAAAAACTCAGCCTCCACAGCAGCCTGTGGCAACGAATTCCCCAGATTCACCACTCTCTGGCTAAAGAAATTCCTCCTCATCTCCATTCTAAAAGGATGCTCCTCTGCTCTGAGGCATTGTCCTCTGGTCTTAGACTCTTGCATCATAGGAAACATCCTCTCCATATCCTTTCTATCAAGGCCTTTCACCATTCGATAGGTTTCAATGATGTCACCTCTCATTCTTCTGAATTCCAGTGAATACAGGCTTAGAGTCATCAAACACTTTTAATATGACAAGCTGTTCAATCCTGGAATAACTTTCATGAACCTCCTCTCCAGTTTCAGCACAACATTTCTAAAATAAGTGGCCCCAAACAACTCACAATACTCCAAGTGAAACCTCAGCAGTATTTATATTGTCGTCCTCCTGAAATGAATGCTAACATCACAGTTTCCTTCCTTACCACTGACTCAACCTTCAAATTAACCTTTAGGGAATCCTGCACAAGGTCTCCCAAGTCCCTTTGTGCCACAAATTTTTGTATTTCTTCTCCATTTAGAAAATAATCAAGCCTCCCATTTCTTCTACTGAAGCGCGTGACCGTACACTTCCTGACACTGTATTTCATCTGCCACTTGTTTACGTGTTCTCCTAATCTGTCTAAGTCTAAAGCATTGTGGGTCAAAGGGTGTGTATTGTGCTCATTTTGTGTAGTTCCCTACTTTCGAGCACTTAGTCAGACAGCTTATGAAAACTTTTACAACAGCATTCACTCTCTGTGGGAACATGGGTCTACTCCTTCATAATTTTCTTGTTATCCAGAAGTGTTGTTCCGAATATAACCTATATCAGGAGAAACAGTCCACAGATGACATTTATGTCACTTTTAGTCAGAAAGATAATGGTGGGCTGCAGGAAGATACATAGGCAGGAAACTGGCAGGTGGAATATTAGCAAGAGGACTGTTTGCTAATTAGTTAAGATGAGCAAACATGGCATGGAATAAAATGGGAGGATGCTGAGAACTGTAGAAGAACAGTAATTACTTAATTCTTCTTAGGCATTCTCCTGGGATCTTGATGACTTCCAGTCAGTGAGGATGTTGCATTTCTTTATGGAGGCATTTTGCCCATCTCTGGTTATTTCTACTGCCTGGTAATTCCCTCACGTAATATCAGAATGGAATGTGGTGTCAGTCTGGCAAATGGTGTGCATTGCTCAACACATCAGACAAGATGGAAACAGACCTCAAGACTGAGGATATTGGTCTGAGACAAGTCACTGATTTTGGTATGAATGCCCCTCCAAAGCATTTGGAAGTTGTTCTGGAGATGGTGGTATTTTCAGGTACCCTGAAATCCCTCCTGTAAACACTCCATGAAGTTTGGGAGAGCAGGAGTCACTGTTGATATGTCGATCATGAATTTTATGCCAGGTTTGAGGTCTTGATTTTCAGACTTTTCCCTTATTTGACTAAAGGCCATGCTGATGAATTGCAAATAGTTGTGAATTTCATAAATGATATATGCCTTTGCTCAAGGCGACTCCAGTATAAGGGGAGTAGGCAGTGCTTCCAAAGTCCTGTCATTTACTTTTCCTGTTAAAAGGCACTGCAGCTTAACGTAGCTGCTAGTTTTCTATTTGCATCAATTGAATGAATCCAAATACAACAAAAAATTAAAAAAATCTATCAACTCATACAAAATCATTCCATAATTATTTAAAATCTCTGTTTTACTTTTATTACCTGATTTTTCCCTTGAACTGTGCAGAAGGCAGGAAAAGCTTAGAGACCCCACACTTTGAATGATGAAAAAAAGTGCTTTGATGTAACATCTATTGTGGTGAATTAACCTTGTTGATTGCCCTGAAGGTTAAGGTTTTATTTGTTTTGCTGGAATGAGAAGAAGTACTACTGAATAATAAAGTAAAGATTAATAATGTATTTCTGTGGCAGTGCACTGCTGTTGCCACAATATTCGAATAAATAAAACATTGATATCTACTAATATAAATATTTTATTTTAAAAATATTTTTTATCTCTCTCTATGCATATTTATACCTAAAACTGCAAAATGAAGTTTGTCAAAGTTCGGGTGAAAATGAAAATGGAATGGTCCAAGCTCAGGCAGTTCCTTCTGAGCCGAGTGATTGTGTAGCACCATGAAATGACAGGCATAATGGTAGTTCCAAATTTCTTGTAGTTAAGAACTTTCTAAGTCTCCATCAAATACATCCTTCTGAATTACCACCACTAAATTAGGACTAATAAATAAAGGGTTGTTCTGCTTCATAATGACTGGCAAGTTAAATGTACTCAATTTAGACCTTTCAATCTTCGGTAGGTGTGAATGAGATCACCTCTCATTATTCTGAACTCCAGCGAGTGCAGGCCCAGAGCCATCGAACACTTCTCAAACATTAGGCCTTTCACCTTAGGGATTAATCAGAACACTAGTTATTTTGTCTCTTCAGTGAATTTACTGTTACTTCAGTCTTTGCTCACTACTGACATTGCTTGATAGCTTTGATTTCAAGGATAAAATAGCATGATGCAAAAGAGAAATGCAATAGGATTGATTACCTTCTGCAATTTGTAAAAGGTAAAATGTGCCAAATGGTTCCCATCTATAAAATGTAGCAATTATCCTCAAATGTTAGAGTTGTGAAGACTTGAGTTACTGACAATGCTAATGAATACCCCTCTCTTGCATTATTAACAGATGAACAATATTGTCCATTTGGAAGCGTGACGACCTAAGCAAAAATGTAGAACATTGTAGATTGAAGGACGACCCAAGTAGTCAAAAGACAGGTTGACTCTCAGGATCTCCCATCCACTGCCACCAACCTCATAGTTCTCTTACCTCACATCTCCCATTTCTATCTCCTAACCAGGACCCACAAACCTGACTGTCCAGGTATACTCATTGATTCTGCCTGCTCCTGTTCCACTGAACTCGTGTCTGCATAAGTTGACTCTGTTTTATCCCCCTTGATTCAGCCCCTTCCTATTTACATCCGTATATGTGGCCAATCTTATCTTCTCAACGACTTTAAGTTCCCTAACCCCGATCATCTCATTTTTGCTATGGATGTCCCATCCCTGTACACTTCTATCACCCATCAGAAGGACCTTAAGGCTCTCTGCTTTGTTCTAGACATCAGACCCAACCAGTTCCCATCCACTAGAATTCTCCTCCATCTGGAGGAACTGTTCTTCACGCTCCTGGCTCCTCCCACTTCCTTCAAATTTAAGGTGTACCCATGAACACTAATATGGGTCCCAGCTATGCCTGCCTTTTTGTTGGCTACGTGGAACAATCCATGTTCCGAGCCTACATCAACATCGCTCTCCAACTCTTACTATGCCATGTTGATGACTGCATTGGTACTGCTTCCTGCACCTATGCTGAGCTCGTCAATTTCAGCAACTTTGCCTCCAACTTCCACCCTGCCCTTAAATATACTTGGTCCATTTCTGACACCTCTTTCCTCTTTCTGGATTTATCTTACTCTATCTCTGATATATTTTGTAAATCCACTACCTAGACTACACCTCTGCCCACCCTGTCACTTGTAAACATGTCATTCCCTTTTCTTGGTTTCTCTACCTCTGCGGCATCTGCTCTCACATAGATGAGGCTTTTCATTCCACCACAACAGAGATGTTCTCTTTCTTCAAAGAAAGTGGCTTGCTTTCCTCCATCATCAACATTGCCTTTGCCCACATCTGTCCTCTGTCCTCACACCAAGCTCCTGCCACTGCACCAGGGTATAGAGTTCCTCTTGTCCTCACCTACCGCCCTACAAGTCTCCACATCCAGCACTTACTTCTCCATAATTTCTGCCATCTTCAATGGGATCCCACACTAAGTACATTTTTTCCTTCCCCCCACTTTACACTTTTTGCAGGAATCCCTTGTCCATTCTTTCCTCCCCACTGATCTCCCCACTAGCAGTTATCCTTGCAAGCAGAACAAATGCCACACCTGCCCCTACATGTCCTCCCTCACTACCATTCATGGCCCCAAACAGTCCTTCCAGGTGAGGCAACACTTCACTTGCAAGTCTGTTTAGGTCATCTTCTCTATTTGGTATTTATGGTGTAGCCTCCTGTACATTGATGAGATCCAACATAGTTTGGGAGTCCACTTTGTTGAGCACCTTCGCTCCATCCATCACGAAAAACATGATCTCCTGGTGGCCACCCATTTCAGTTCTACTTCCCATTCCAACTCCGACATGTCAGTCTCTGGCCTCCTCTACTGCCAGGATGAGGCCACACTCAGTTTGGAAGAGCAACACCTTATCTTCCATCTGAGTAGCCTCCAACTTGATGTCCTGAACATCGATTTTTCAAACTTCTGGTAATTGACCCACCCATCTCCTTCACCATTCCCCACCCTTGTTTCCCTCTCACATCTTCCCTTATACCTGCCCATCACCTTCCTCTATTACTCCTCCCCTTCTCTTTCTTCCATGGCCTTCTGTCCTCTCCTATCACATTCACCCTTCTCTAACCCTTTATCTCTTTCCTCTGTCAACTTTCTACCTCGTTACTTCACCCCCTCCCTTTCTCCTGGTTTCACCTATCACCTGCTACCTTGTACTTTTCCTTCCCTCCCCCACCTTCTTACTCTGAACACCCCTTTCTTTCCAGTCCTGATGTAGGGTCAGCCTGGAACATTGACTATTTACTCTGTAACCCTCTTACTGGGGCCCGTATACAAATATGGCCCATTAGCTAATTCTGTTAACAGCCACATGACTCAGCGGTGAGAAAGCCACCTTTCATATACAATAGATGTCTAGGGTCAATATGATTTGGGGTTCAACCAAACAGGAAAGTTGGAATGTTCTGATTAAGGAACTTTGATTGTAGTGTATGTGGTGTAAATGCTGCTCACAAACACCTATCCGTCGCCAAGAAATGACAGATCATACACCAGCGTAAATATAGAAGTAAAGTATCTTTACCAATTTTCTACTTTATCAAACTGTTAACAGGAACATAAAAGAAAGATAAAAGGGCCCATTACAGTTAAACCAGTCCACTGTGCATAATAACATGGAAGCTCATTTTTGAAATAGTCAGGTGTATTGCTGTATTGACATGCTAAACCCATGTTCTGCATGATTTCCCTTGAAAACCATCTCAAATGAACTGGCTAACTCAGAAGTATTGGCACTTCCTCCTTGGAACCATTCATCTGCACAAAGCACTTCTTACAATGGGGTCTCTCCTTCAGGCAGCATTTTGTGGGCATTCCCCCCTTGTGCCCCAAACCAAGCTACTGTCCTTCAGAGATCTGAGTTACAACACATACCCAGACAATTCTGATTGGCTGACATGGCATTTCGAAGTTGAACAACATGGCTCCTTATCTTTAGCCAAAGCCAAAACATTCTTACTAGCAGGACACATTGCTTGTACAGTAAAGTGCTAAAATAAAGATACCTCACAGCATAGCAATAAAAACCTTAATGAGGGCATTACAACTCTTTTCCATCATTGCTGACTGGCTTGCTGAGCTCCTCCAGCATTTTGTGTGTGTTACTTTGGATTTTCAGCATCTGCAGATTTTCTTCTGCTTGTAATTTACTATTTTTCAAATTACTGGAACATTGACCTCTTAGATGACATCTACGCATTGCTGCTCAATCATAAGCTCAAAAGAGATTTAATAGATGTGACGCGTCTGAGGTGTTGATCACATGTAATGAAACTCAGTTCATAGTTGACAATTTTGTAAGAATGACAATTTGATACCAAATATGATCTCTTCATTTTACATAAGGTTGTGGCTGTATTAGAACCTGATCTCAGCAGCAGAAAGATTAACTAGAGTAAACAAGTTAAGGAGGATGATTACAGGCAGGATACAGGTAAAATGCTACAAAGTGCCAGGAAACACAGAAAGGATGTTCATATCAGTCTGATAATAGGCATAGCCAAACAAAGGAGTAACTCAAGACACAGATAATGCACAGAATGGACTCCTATTATAGAAGAGCAGTTGGCACCTCAGGCAGACCATCAAAAAGTTGTTCAATGGAGATATTAGATGGTGCAGCACAAACCGTTCAGAGCTCAGCAGTTGAAGAATGAGAACAACCTACTCTAGCTGGGCAGTCTGGCAACCAACCTAATTACCTGGTAAATGGTGCACCAAAATAAAGCACACAGAGACTGGCAGCAATTTTGTATGTTTTTTTTTCTTTGACATCACTGTAAAAACAAAGTAGATCTTCTGGATTGTATGATATTGGGTAAATACCTCTTTTATCATGTACCCAACTGCTCCTTTGTATGTATTGTACTTGGAAATTGGTTTATTCTTTCCAAATTCACTGTGACATAAGAGCAGATTTTAGACCAGAAGACATAGGAACAGAATTTCACCATTCCATCCATTGAGTCTGCTCTGCCATTTCACCATGGATCATCCATTTCTCTCTCAGACCCATTCTCCTGCCTACTCCCTGAAACCTTTCATGCACTGACTAATGAAGGACCTATCAAGCACCACCTTAAATAGACCCAATGATCTGGCCTCCACAGCCACCTGTGGCAATAAATTCAATAGATTCAACACCATCGAGCTAAAAAAAAAATCCTCCTCACCTCTGCTCTACATGGACATCCTCCTATCTTGAGGCTGTGCCCTCTGGTCCCAGACTCCCCCACTAAAGGAAATATCCTCTCCACATCCTCTTTATATAGGTTGTTCAACATTCTGTAGATTTCAATGAGAACCACCCTCACTGTTCTAATTTCAAGCAAGTAAAGGTCCAGAGCATCAATCGCTTCTCATAAGATAAGCCTTTAATTCCCAAAATAAATCTCATCAAAGTCCTCTGAACCCTCTCTAACGTCAGCATATCCTTTCTTAAATGAAGGGTCTGAAACAATACCCCAAGTGAGGCCTTACTGATGCCTTTTAAAGCCTCAGCATTAGATGATAGAGGACTACAGAGGCTAGTGCTCCATCATGCGAACTAGCCTCTGTAGTGTCCAGGACACTTTCAAGAAGTGATCCCTCAAAAAGGTGGATTCCCTCATTAAGGACCCCCATCACCTAGTACGTACCTCGCTCTCATTGCTGCCATCAGGAAGGAGGAACAGGAGCTTAAAGGTACACACTCAATGATTCAGAAACAGCTTCTTCCCCTAAACACCTCAAATTTCACATCTGCCAGTGATATTAAACCTGATTCTCATTCTAATTCTTTTTTCTTGTTTTTATACTCTAGTACTCTCAAAATGCATGGGTACAATTGCATTTTCCTTCCTCAGCATTGAGTCATCCTGCAAATAAACATTAATGGAATCCTGCACTGGGACTTCCTTTGCAGCTGGGATTTTTGAGTTTTCTCCCCACTTAGAAAATAGTCTATGCTTTTATTCCTTCTACCAAAGTGCATGACCATATACTTCCTGAACCTGTATTCCATCTGCCATTTCTTTGCTCATTCACTCTAAGACCTTCTGCAGCTTCCCTGCTTCCTCAGCACTACCTGCCCCTCCACCTATCTTTGTATTTTCTGCAAACGTGGCCGCAAAGCCATCAATTCCATCATCCAAATCATCCCTTGATAAAAGCAGCTGTCCCTGCACTGAATTATGTGGAAAACCACTAGTCATTGGCAGCCAAAAAGAAAAGGTTTTCTTTATTCATACTCTGCCTCCTACCAGTCAGCTAATGCTCTACCCATGACAGTGTCTTTCCTTTAATATTATGAGCTCTTATCTTGTTAAGCAGCCTTATGTGCAGCACCTTGTCAAAAACCCTCTGAAAATCCAAGTAAACTACATCCATTGATTCTGATTTCTCTATTCTGCTTTTTATTTTCTCAAAGAATTCCAACAGATTTGTCAGGTAAGGTTTTCCCCTGAAGAAACCATGCTGCCTTTGGTCTACCTTACCGTGTGCCTATTTTATTAGGTAAGCCATAAGCACATCCTTAACAATCGACTCCAACATCTTCCCAACCACTGAAGCCAGGCTATCTGGCCTATAATTCCCTTTCTTCTGCTTCCCTCCATTCTTGAAGAGTGGAGTTACAGTTCCAATTTTCCAGTCCTACAGAACTATTCCAGAATCTATTGATTTTTGAGATATTCTTGAAAGATCATTATTGATGCCCCCACAATCTCTTCAGCTACCTCTTTCAGAAACTTGGGGTGTAGTCCATCTGGCCCAACTGACTTATCTAGCTACAGATCTTTCAGCTTCCCAAACACCTACTCTCTAGTAAAAGCAATGGTATTCACTTCTGCCCCCGACACTCTTGAACTTCCAGTATACTGTTTGTGTTTTCCACAGGGAAGGTTGATGCAAAATACTTATACAGTTCATCTACTATTTCCTTTTCCAGTGTCATTTTCCAGAGGTCCAATATCTACACTTGCCTCTCTTTTACTTTTTAAATATCTGAAGAAACTTTTGGTATCCTCTTTGATATTATTGGCTAGCTTATCTTCATATTTAATAGTCCCCCCATGACTTTTTAGTTCCCTTCTGTTTGTTTTTAAATATTTCCTAATCCACCAGCTTCCCACTATTTTTTGCTCTATTATATGCCCTCTCTAATGCTTTCATGGTGGCTTTGACTTCCCTTGTCAATCATGATTATATCATTGTACTTTTAGAATACTGCTTCTTCCTTGGAATGCATCTATCCAAATTATTCCCAGAAACTCCAGCCATTGCAGCTCTGGCAGTGTTCCCTTCCAATCAACCTTGGCCAGCTCCTCTCTCCTGCCTCTGTATTTCCTTTTACTCCACTGTAATACTAATACACCTATCCTTAGCTTCTCCATCTCAAATTGCAAGGTGAATTCTATCATCATCTGACCTCTGCCTCCTAAGCTCCCTAATCAAATGTGTTTTATTACAGAACACCAATCCAGAATAGCTGATCACATAGTGGGCTCAACCACAGCTGCTCTAAAAAGCTTTCTCGTAGGCATTCTCCAAATTCTCTCTCTTGGGATCCAGCACCAACCTGATTTTCTGAATCTGCTTGCAAGTTGCAGTCCCCCATGACTATTGTAGCATTTCCCTTTAGACATGCCTTTTCTATGTCCGATTGTAATTTGTAGCCCACATCCAGGCTGCTGTTCAGAGGTCTGTATATTGCTCCCACTGGGTCTTTTTACCTTTTCAGTTTCTTAACTCTCCCACAACCACCTCTTCTGGTCCTATGTCACCTCTTTCTAAGGATTTGATCTTATTTTTTTACCAACAGATCCACACCACCATCTCTGTCTACCAGCCTGTCCTCTCAGTAGAATGTGTATCCTTGAATATTAAGATCCCAACTATGACCTTCTTTCAGCCATGACTCAGTGATGACCACAATATCGTACCTGCCAGTTTTTAACTGTGCTACAAGATCATCCACCTTATTCTGTATACTGCGTGCATTCAGATATAACACCTTCAGTCCTGCATTCATCTCTCTTTTCAGTTTTGTCCACCTTTAACACTACAATTCATCCGACTATCTTCAATTTTGACCTCTCAACTGCCTGTCTTTCCTGACAGTCTCACTACACACTGTCAATGCTTATAAACCAAGAGTCCAATCTTCAGCCCTATCACTCCGTTCCCATCCCCTGCCAGATTAGTTTAAACCCAAACAACTCCTATCCCCTATCACTACTGCAATCCTCTTCTCAACCCTTCCCTTCTGAAGCACAGCACCATTCTCAGGGCCAGAGACCCGGTCACTGTAACTCCCTCCCCCACCCCCCAGTCAGTCCCCTCGGTAGTATGCAAAACAGTAAACTTATTACTGAGGGGGGCAGCTACAAGGGAGCTCTGGCTGCCTATTTCTCTTCCCACTTCTGACAGTCACCCATTTCCCTGCCTCCTGCAATTTAGGGGTGACTCCCCATTATCTCGTACGAACTGAAGGTCATCAAGCTGCAGCTCCAGTTTCTTAGAACATTTTCTGAGGAGCTGAGGTCAGTGCGCCTGGGGCAGATGTGGTTATTGAGGATGCTGGAGGCCTCCCAGAATTTCCACGTCTCACACAAAGAACACAACGCAGCCCCCGGAGCAATTCTCACTGATCGCTAACTCATGAAGAGACTGAAGCATGAAGAAGAAGAAACTCGCCTGATACTAAATCATCCAAGCCTGTTACCACTGAACCTCCCATCTCTAACACTGGTCGATTCACACAATGGCCACTGCAAAAAATGTCCCCTCTGCTTGTCCCTGCCTTATTTTTGCCCTTGCTAATGAATTATAACTGCGCTGCCGATAAAAAAAAACAAACTCCCACAAAAGCTCCTTTTCTAAATCTCCTTCTGTCAGACCTGCAAGAGGCCTCCTCCGTCAATTTAGCTGTGACTGCGCCATGTTTTCATGCCATGCAGATAAATCACTTTATGGAGTAGGACACGAGGAAAGTAAAAACAAACAGCATGCAGAATGTAATTGAGATTTGAAAGAGTAGACCAATTATCAATGTAATGAATAGTTTTGCTGAGAGCAGTTTGCAAAGAGTTGCCCCACTTTGACACCACCTTGATTAAAATATTAGCACTGAACAAACTAGAATCACTTTGTTTATCTTGTAATAAATACAGAGAAAAATAAATGTTTTTTCTCCTTTAGTAATTAATTTAATATGGTGCTTTGTTAGTTTTAATCTACTAGAAATCCTCCATTATTTTAAAGACCGCTACTGAAGAAGATCCTACATATCTCAAATGTTGAGCTTTATAATGACAGTGCAAAAACCCAGTAGAAGAAACACAGGAAAGGCTGCCATCTCTTTCTTACAGAGACAAACTTCTTCAGTCTCTAAATGACAAACCAGGAAAGCACTCAGTAAAATAAATGAAGGTGAATCATTTTGCTTCACATGCTAAAATTAAAATACTACATTTCTACTTCGGTTCACTTAATTCAATCAGTGCAACTTGCCTTTACAAATGAAAACAAAATGATGAACAATTCTAAACTGTGCCACACAGTTTGCTTCTCTGAATGAAATAAAATAGCTGCAGAGTACTTACATGTGTTCTGTCTTCCAGCTGGGACTGCCCTTAAAGCTTTTACACTTATTATATATAATCTTATGATCAGCAACAAGATAAAAACGAATATTGACAATGCCAGAAGTCACCAACGTGTCAGGGTGCAGATGTGCAGAGCAAAATGGAGAAAAGTAAAAAAAGATTTTGTCCCCCTGGAACATGAATCCTGTTTCTCCATGTACAAGTTCAGCCTAAACCACAGTGTATTTCCAGTATTTTCTGTTTATTTTTATTTCTGCTTATTTGTCGTGAATTCCTTTGTTTGAGCTTTATCTTTTGTCCCCAAAAGAAGTGATTCTACAGAGAATCCAGCTCCATTTATCTCTCAGCATCAAAAATATGAAGTATTTATTGACCCCAAGAGTGGCTAACAAATGTTTGTAAAAAAAACACAGATCCTGGTTCATTTGTATGGCCTAACCTTCAAATCAAATTTTAACTTTTTACATTACGTAATAAAATTTTGCTTGAAAGCATGGCAAATACTTGTAAAATTTTACCTAAATAATTGTGGACAAAATGGTTGGTTCTGTATGCCAAAGTCTGAAAATATTGAACAACATGTTCTATTGCCAATGAATCAATGGATGGTGGATCCACATGCCCATTTGACCTATAAGTAAGTCTGTTCCTGAACCAGTTTGAATGCTGAACCTGACTGCAGAAGTCCCAAGCTTGTTAGTTATTTCCCAGTCATATCCCTAATTAAAAGCTGGCATTCTTTCCCCAGCAAAGCTCCTGGGAAGACTAAGACTAGACAAGTCTCAGCCTGAACTCAGGTCCTCTGCATTCAACCATTGCATACTATACCAGAGGTTTTCAGTCTGATTCTCTATAATGCACCAGCTTTCCCAAATCTTTACCCAATGTAACAAATTCAGTTTTTTTAGAGAGTATTTTGGTTGCCTACTCTCAAAGGAGGTGAACTCCCCAGGGCCTATATGTATGCAATAAAGAGACTATGGTAATATTGGCCTTGTCATGCTATCAGTTTTATGATCGTCATATATGTCAAGATAGAGTGCAAAACTTTACATGCTATCCAGGCAGATCATGTCATACATCAAGGTGGTAATGCAGAATATATTGTTGCAGATACAGAAAAAGTGCAATGTAGATAAACAAATTAAGTGCAAGGCCCATTATGATGTAGATTGGGAGACTAATAATTCATCTTTAGCACTTGAGAGGCACACTTAAGAATCCGATAACAGGAGTAAGTTTTATGCCTTGAGATTGGTCGTACAAGATTTCATATCTTCTGCCTGATGGGGGAGGGGGGAAGAGAGAATGATCAGAATGGGAGGGATCATTCACTATGTTGGCTGCTTTCCCAGAGAGGTAGGGAGGGTAAAGAAACTCACTGGTGATTGTCAGTGGATTCCAGTATTACACACATTACCCATTAAATCCCAACATAAACAAATCCTGTTTGCAAGTTACTCTATTCTAAACAAAGTAGACCTTGCAGTAACATTGTTTAAGTGAAAGCCTTTTGGTAGCAGTCTATTTCATTTCCTTTCTCATGCCCATACAAGATCAAAGAAAATACATACTTCAAGTCTGCCGAATGGGGTATAGAGGCTTGTTTGTAGAATTATCAACTTATAACCTAAATTTGGTCAGCACTACGCCATATTTTTACATTTATTCTTCATAAGTGGTTGATCTTACTTTGCCAGTATTTATTGCCCATCCTGAGAACATTCAAGTCAATCAGATGGAGCAGGATTGGGGTAGTATATTGACAAGAGTAGGGGTGGGAGTTTGGGGCAAAACTGAGGTGAGGAGTTTTTTTTCAGAGGGTTCATAAACTTTGAAATTCTTCAGCTAAAGGGTGTGAGAACTGAATAATTGATATATTTAAGGCAGTTTGAATTGGAGGGAATCAAGGGGAATTGGGATCAGGTGAAAAAGTGGTGAACAATCAAACCTGCCATGATCTTCTGAAATGACAAAGTCGGCTGGAGGGCTTACATGGCTTCCATTTGCTTCTATTCTTATAATCTAATTTCCCTGTGATCTTTGATAAAGTTAAGGAATAAATTTTTATTTGAACTTCATCATCATTATTTTTCCTGTATGAATACAGACTACCAGATTTATTGAACTCTGTTTCACTGTCATCTGAAATGACGATGGTAGTCTTCCTACATTACTTAATGCATTTACTGTTAGGTATGTCTCACCAAAATCAAGTCAGTAAATGTCAGTTTAATATGAGGGCTGATCTTTCATTAATTTCCTTTGTGGACTCTTCAGTTAGAATCATTAAACGTTTCCATTTTTGCTGTAAAATTTAGACTATCAGGTGTCAACCTATGTGCTATTTTTTTGTTTAGAAAGATCCCAGAATTTTATACTAGGACTTCAACATAACACCTTATTCCCAGGTTATTGTGCCTCCCCTCACCCATTTAACATGCTTCATTCTACACAAAGAAGACAACACAGATACTGAGTACGATGGCTGTCTTTTGGTACAATCTGTTCTTGTACTGTCAC
This sequence comes from Hypanus sabinus, assembly GCF_030144855.1. Lineage (NCBI taxonomy): Eukaryota > Metazoa > Chordata > Chondrichthyes > Myliobatiformes > Dasyatidae > Hypanus > Hypanus sabinus. Next base: position 124,016,611 of record NC_082706.1, read on the forward strand.
AAGAAAAAAAATAGTACTCTTTCAATGAAGGCTGAGGCACAGGATGTTTTACAGCCATCCTCCTTCGACACTGACTTTCAAGATCTCAGGACATAGCTCAAGAACTTCTGTCTGGCAAAAATTAAATTGTTTTGAAGACTAAGTGGGTGGATTATGTTTATACATGGAAGAGGAATTCTTGGATGAAATGCCATGCTCCAAAGCTGAATCAACATACATGGAGCTGCTTTCCTTTCTGATCTCCAGAAAGCTAATAGGCCATTAAGTATCATTAAGAATGGTTGCAGGCGCTTCATCCACCAACTCTGTACTAACCATGAAGCACCTATCTAATCCTATTTTATTCTCTCTACATTTCCTTCATCTTTGCCCAGATTATACCACTCACCCGCTCACTTGGGGCAATTTACATTGTCTAATTAGCCTACCAACCAGCTCGTGTTTAGTAGATAAGAGGAAACTGGAGCATTTTGGGTAAACCCATGCAGTTATAGGGCCAGATAGCACCCAAGGTCAGTATTAAACCAGGATCTCTGGTGGTGTGAGACATTAGTTTTATGTTTTATGCCACTGAGCTGAAGTAGCTGTTTCACTGTCTGACTCCTCTTTGTGTGAAAGGTTTTCATGATCATATTCCCACTTACCTCTATCAATTTTCTCTTTGAAATTTATAACAGAAATGACAATTGTTTCAGCATAATGGGAGCCAATCCACACTTCTGGTCTTATGTCAGGGTTGACCAGAGAAAAATGATTTTTGTTTTGCCTTCTTCTATTCTGCCTCATAATTCTATTACTTCTGCTTCTTAAATATTTTCCAATTGGCACCTAAGCTTTTTACAAACATTTATATTTCTTTTCTCCATTTCTCTTTCTTTCCTTCATCTTCTTCTCCTGTAACATATTAATCATTTTCACCCGAGACTTTCTCAGTTTTGAGTCAGCTAATATGAGAGTCAGTTAACTCTTCTCCTCACGGACACTGTTTTTGATTCCGTGTTTCTTCGATGTTCACTGCTAAAGCCCATCTGATACTGCCAGGGTTGATTGTTCTCTTCAGAATCATTGGTTCTTTTGGAGAATCAAACAATATACTAGAGGAATTCAGTGGGCCAAACAAGATCATTGGAGAGAGGGGAAATGATAACATTTAGAGTTGAAGTCCTGCATCAAGTCTGAGAATGGAGAAGAGAGATGGGCGGTACAAAAAAGAAAGAGTGATGAGACAGAAACCCAAGGTGATTGGTGGACTGAGGAGGGGTGACAGTTGATGGACAGGTTGCACTTGGTAGAGAAGGAGAGGAAAGGTGGAATTGGGGGATAGTGACGTGTGAGTGTTAGATAAAGAAGAGAGAGGGAAAATGAGAAGCAGACAGAGCAAGGTTGGAGGGGGAGTGGAGGGTAAAAGTTGGAGACAGCTGTTGGATGGAAATAAATAGGAACACAAAGGGCTACTAGTGCTGGACTTTGTTAGTTCTTTCTACAGATGTGCACTGGGTTGGGAATGAATTTATTATCTCAACTTTCAAATCAATTTCTTAACCATTTTTGGACAAGCTTTAAAGTCAAAGAAGGCCACTAGGAATTTTAAAGAATATTGCCTCAAATGTCATCTTTTTCCAATACTTTTATTTTAAATTCACCAACTGAGGGCTTCATTAGCAGAACCAGCAATTAATGCCTATTCATAATTGACTTTGAATTAAAGCAGTTTGTGATTCATTTCAGAGTGTGATATATGTAGTCATACCTCTGCTTTCATTTTTCAGGATGAGGTTATTGTTTGACAAGGGCAGCAGACTGCTCAGCCTACTGCTGCTCACACTGCTGATGCATGATGTACTGTTAGATCCAGCTCAGGCTCAGAATCAGAATCAGGTTTAATATCACTGAAATCTGTTGTTTTGCAGCAGCAGTACATTGTAATATATACTATTTAAAAAAAAACTGTCAATTACAGTAAGAAATACATATATATTAAACTAATAAGTAATGCAAAAGAGAGCGAAAAAAATAGTGAGGTAGTGTTCATGGGCTCTTTGTCTGATGGCAGAGGAGAAGAAGCTGTTCCTAAAATATTGAGTGAGTATCCTCAGGCTCCTGTACCTCCCCCTTGATGGTAACAATGAGAAGAAGACATTTTCTGGGTGATGGGGGTCCTTGCCAAATGGCCTAATTCTCCTTCTATATCTTATGGTCTTAATAATGGATGTCACTTTCTTGAGGTTTGGCTTTTGATGCTGGGGAGGCTCATGTCCATGATGGAGCTAGATGGGTTTACAAACTTACATTGCATTTTTCAATACTCTGCAGTGGTCCCTCCATACCAGATGGTAATGCAACCAGTTACAGTGGCATGCAAAAGTCTGGGCACCCCGGTTAAAATTTCTGTGAAAATGTGAAGAGGATCTCATAGAAACATTTTGAATGTTGAAAGGGTTGGACAGTAGATGTGGAAAGGCTGTTTCCCTTGGTGGGTGAGTCCAGGACAAGAGGTCACAGTCTTAGAATTAAAGGGTACCCATTTAAAACAGAGATGAGGAGAAATTTTTTTAGCCAGAGGGTTGTAGATTTATGGAATTCGTTGCCACATACAGCTGTGGAGGCCCGATCATTGAGGGTTTTTGAGGAGATTGACAGGTATCTAATTAGTCAGGGTATCAAGGGATATGGGAAAAAAGCCGGAAATTGGAACTAGTCGGGAGAATAGTTTAGCTCATGGTGGAGTGGTGGAGCAGACTCAATGGGCCAAATGGCCTACTTCTGCTTCTTTGTCTTGTGATCTTGTGAATAGCTAAGCGAGTAAAAGATGATCTGATTTCCAAAAGGCATAAAGTTAAAGATGATACATTTCTTTAATATTTTAAGCGAGATTACTTTTTTATTTCCACCTTTTACAGTTTCAAAATAACAAAAATGGAAAAGGGCCCGAAGCAAAAGTTTGGGCACCCTGCATGGTCAGTACTTAGTAATACCCGCTTTAGCAAGTGTCACAGCTTGTAAACATTTTCTGTAGCCAGCTAAGAGTCTTTCAATTCTTGTTTGGGGGATTTTCACCCATCCTTCCTTGCAAAAGGCTTTTAGTTCTGTGAGATTCTTGGGCCATCTTGCATGCACTGCTCTTTTGAGATCTTTCCACAGATTTTTGATGATGTCAGGGGACTGTGAGGGCCATGGCAAAACCTTCAGCTTGTGCCTCGAGGTAGTCCATTGTGAATTTTGAAGTGTGTTTAGGATCATTATCCTGTTGTAGAAGCCATCCTCTTTTCATCTTCAACTTTTTTACTGATGGTGTGATGTTTGCTTCCAAAATTTGCTGGTATTTATTTGAATTCATTTGTCCCTTTACCAGTGAAATGTTCCTTGTGCCACTGGCTACAACACAAGTCCAAAGCATGATCGATCCATCCCCATGCTTAACAGTTGGAGAGGTGTTATTTTCATGAAATTCTGCACCCTTTTTTCTCCAAACACCCTTTTGGCTCATTGCGGCCAAAAAGTTATATTTTAACTTCATCAGTCCACAGGACTTGTTTCCAAAATACATTGGGCTTGTTTAGATGTTCCTTTGCAAACTTCTGGCACTCAATTTTGTGGTGAGGATGCAGGAAAGGTTTTCTTCTGATGACTCTTCCATGAAGGTCATATTTGTGCAGGTGTTGCTGCACAGTAAAACAGTGAACCACTACTCTAGAGTCTGCTAAATCTTCCTGAAGGTCTTTTGCAGTCAAACAGGGGTTTTGATTTGCCTTTCTAGAAACCCTATGAGCAGTTCTCTCGGAAAGTTTTCTTGGTCTTCCAGACCTCAACTTGACCTCCACCAATCCTGTTAACTGCCATTTTTTAATTACATTATGAACTGAGGAAGCAGCTACCTGAAAACACTTTGCTATCTTTGTCTAACCTTCTCCTGCTTTGTGGGCATTATTTATTTTAATTTTCAGAGTGCTAGGAGGCTGCTTAGAGGAGCCCATGGGTGCTGATTGTTGGGACAAGGTTTAAGGAGTCAGGGTGTTTATAAAGCTTTGAAATTTGCATCACCTGGCCTTTCCTAATGATGACTGTGAACAAGCCATAGCCCTAACAAGCTAATTAAGGTCTGAGACCTTGGTAAAAGTTATCTGAGAGCTCAAATCTCTTGGGGTGCCCAAACTTTTGCATGGCACTGTATAATACTTTCCATGGTACACCTTTTGATATTTGAGAGAGTGTTTGGTGACATACCAAGGCTCTCAGCTCCTAATGAAATATAGCCACTGTCATGTCTTCTTTGTAACTAATCAATATATTGGACCTAAGATAGATCTTCAGAGATCTTGACACCCTGGAACTTGAAACTGCTCACCCTTTCCACTGCTGATTCCTCGATGATGACTGGTGTGTGCTTCCTTGACTTCCCCTTCATGAAGTCTACAATCAATTTCTTAGCCTTATTGACATTTAGTACAAGAATGATATTTCCTATCTACACCGACTGTGGTCCCTGGTGAAGAAGGACTGAATTGCAGAGGGAGGTAGAGTGGACCCATTTTTAGAGCTTTCTGATTAGAACTAAGGGTATAATTGTGTTGAACGCTGAGCTGTAATCAATGACCGAACTCTCAAAACACTTCATCACAGTGGATGCGAGTGCTCTAGGTGATAGTTGTGACAACTCACCCTAATCTTCTTGTGCACTGGTATGATCGTTGCCCTTTTGAAGCAGGTGAGAACATACTACTATATCAGCGAGATATTGAAGATGTCCTTGAACACTCCTGCCAGATGGTTGGCACAGATTTTCAGTGCTCTACCAGTTACATCATTGGGGTCTGACACCTTGCGAGAGTTCACCCTCTTGAAAGAAGTTCTAATGTTAGCCTCCGAGACAGAGATCACTTGGTCACCAGATACTGTAGGGATTTGCACAGTTGTAGTTTATTCTCCCTTTCAATTTGTGTGTTAAAGATATTGAGCTCATCTGAGGGTGAAATATCAGATGCCTTAATGTTAGCTTTTGCACAGTAGGAAGTAATAGCCTACAATCTCCTGCCACAGCTGATGTCTGATTTCATCTCTACCTTCCATCAAAATTGTTTTTTGATTATTAGCCCTTAAAGTGGCCTTCCATAGATCATACCTGGATTCAAAGATGAGTCCATGAATATTGTCCAGTCCACTGACTCAAAGCAACTCTGTAAGAGCTCATCTGTCTCCCTCTAACCACAATATTAAGTTCGCTGATGACACAACTGTGGTTGGCCTCATCAGCAACAATGATGAGTTGGCACACAGGAAGAAAGTACAGTGGCTTGTGGACTGATGCGAACATAACAACTTGATTCTCAACATGGACAAGATTAAAGAGATGATTATGGACTTCAGGAAGTTGCAAGTTTACCACTCCCTATTGCATATGAATGGCTCCTCCATGGGAAGAATCTGGAGCACCTAGTTTCTTGGAATGCATATCACGAATGATCTCACTCATTCCCTCAACACTACTTCTTTAGTTTCAGAGAGCAGAGCAAAGCATTCACTTCCTGAGGAGTCAGAGCCGGGCAAGGCTCCTCACCCTATTCTAACCACATTCTACCAGAGTACATTCCAGAGTGACCTGACCAGTTGTATCACTGTCTGGTATGGGGACAGCAAGACCCTACAATGGACTGTGAGGACAGCTGAGGGAATCATTGGGATATTTTTCCTCCCCCATCCATACTGCAGAGGTGCAGTATTCACAGAGCACACAGCATTATCAAGGACCCTTTCAATCCATCCAACAATCCTATCGTCAGGCAGACGGTACCACAGTGTAAGAACAAAGACTGTTAGGCTGGATAACAGTTTCATCCCCCAAGCTGTGAGAAACATAGAAAACCTACAGCACAATACAGGCCCTTTGGCCCACAAAGTTGTGCCAAACCTGTCCCTATATTAGAAATTACTAAGCTTATCCATAGCCCTCTATTTTACTAAGCTTCATGTACCTATCTAAAAGCCTCATAAAAGACCCTATCGTATACACCTCCACCACCATTGCCAGCAGCCCATTCCACAAACTCTCCACTCTCTGAGTAAAAAACTTACCCCTCACATCTCCTCTGTACCTACTCCCCAGCACCTTAAACCTGTGTCCTCTTGTGGCAACCATTTCAGCCCTGGGAAAAAGCCTCTGACTATCCACATGATCTATGCCTCTTATCATCTTACACACCTCTATCAGGTTACCTCTCGTCCTCCATCGCTCCAAGGAGAAAAGGGTCAAGTTCACTCAACCTATTCTCATAAGGCATGCTCCCCCATCCAGGCAACATCCTTGGAAGTCTCCTCGGCACCCTTTCTATAGTTTCCACATCCTTGCTGTAGTGAGGTGACCAGAACTGAGCACAGTACTCCAAGTGGCGTCTGAACACACTGCTACCACCCAGTACACATTAATTATGACAGTAGCAGTAATACTGTGGTATTTTTAACTATATGTCACATTTGCACCTTATCTGTTCTTTATCTGATAATATTATTGTGTTAATATTATTTTCTGTACTATGTATATGTACTGTGTTTTGCACATTGTACCCCGAGGAACTTTATTTTGTTCAGTTTTATACATGGATACGGCAGAATGACAATAAACTTGAACTTGCTCTACTGCCCATCCCTAATTACCCTAGAGAAAGAGGTGAACAGTTGGAGGTAGGACTTCAAGGATCTGGACCCAAATGGTTCCGGCACTGTGCTCCCAAGACAGAATGCTATGTGACTGGAAGAGCAAATTGCAAGTGGCAGTGCTTTAATGCACCTCCTGTACTTGTCTTTCTTGGTAGTGGAGGTCATGGGTTCAAGGAGATGCTACCAGAGTAGATGGCACACTCTGCAGGTGAGGACAGCAGATTTCCTCCCCTAAAGGCTATTAGTGAAACAGATGGGGATTTAGCTTCATTATTTCCATTATGGAAGCTGAATTTTTATTTCAGATTTATTTAATTAATTAAATTTAAGTTCCCCATCTCCTATGGTGGAGTTTGATCTCTTCCCTCTGGATTATCTCTCCAGCCTTGTAACATAGCTACTATATTATCACAAGCTAAAATGATCCACTGCTGATGTAACTTGTCAGCTTTCTTTACGAGTGATGAGCTAGTGAGAAACCCCTTAAAGTTCTGTCTGCTATTAATTATATTCCATCCCACCCTATGAATTGCACGTGTAGGTCTCTTAAATCCCACACTTTTCAATAGGTGCTGACATTGACATTTATTGCATCCTCACTAAATAAATCACTTCATTTTACAGTATATGAAAGGAAGCTCTACTCAATTTAATCCTGAACTCTAAGTAAAATTCCACCTATTCCTAAAGCAATTTCCTTGTCATTGTTTCCTTAATCCAAAAATCCATTCCTTGTTCCTCTGCCTGTGTGGTAGACTTTGATAAAGTCATAGCCATGGAAACCTAAAATGAATGCCAGAATATTTTTAAACTGATGGTGCAGCAGGGAATTTAAAAGCGGAACAGAGCAAATTAATTACGAGATGTTAATTATGTGCTGTATTAACTGGCAAGAAATGTGTGTAGGCACTTATGGAACAAAACTACAAGCTTATGGAGCAGTATAATTGTCTGCATTCACTGTCTGTTTTCTCTGCCCTTTTGGATTGGTGTAGTTTTTATGCTGTTTCTGAGCAAATCAATGACTTAACAAAATCAGTTAATCATAGAGCAGAAGGTACGCATGAAAAAATAGCTGTTAAAAGCTTTTTGCTGAACTGCTAAAATCCACTTTTCTGCAACTTGCTTCCAATTCTTGAGCCGTTCACAGAATTCAGATATGTACATGGCCAGATATGTACAAGCTGCAGAAACTCCATTAAAGTAGGTCAGGGAAAACTTTGTAAATTTTATGCTTCCGAAATTGATACACTAGATAATATTGCCGTTATCTTTTGAGTGATGTGTCAAGCTAAATCATAATGAACATTTTTTCAAAACCTTCATAGTATCCAATATCATAAACCAAATGTAGGATTTGAACATCGGATTATTTGGAACAGTAGAAGCAGTTCTTGGAACAGTTTGTCTACTTTCAATGGATTTCTATTATCTCAGTGGTATTCACCCACCCAGACCCTTTACCAGATAATTTGTTTAAACATGAACAAAAGAAAATGTGGATGATCTGCCAGAGGATTTAACTCCTCTTCTGAGTGGTGATTGGAATGAACTACCTGACTGATAATGAATGAGAGATAAATCTTGCCCAGGGTAGATAAGATTTTTTGAATATCAAGTACTTAATACAGAAAAGTGATAAACAAATGTATCAGAGAAGAATATGTTAAGCCAACAGTGAACTTGTTGAACTTGTGCCCAGAATCAACAATCAGCGAGTCCATGTTAGGTGCCAGAGGGTTATGGTACAGTCCTCTAAACAGGAAACGAGCTTCATTTCCTCTACTAAATTCACACTTCTCTGGTTATGCTGTGGCAGCATTAAATGGTACCTCTTTTTTAAAGAGTATTCCAGGATATCCTCCTGTCTTCACTTCCTGAGTGTTTGCATGTCTTGGATGATAGACAGACAGACAGACATACTTTAATGATCCCGAGGGATACTGGGTTTCGTTACAGCCGCACCAACCAAGAATAGTGAAGAAATATAGCAATATAAAACCATAAATAATTAAATAATAAGCTATTCATGCCAAGTGGAAATAAGTCCAGGACCAGCGTATTGGCACAGGGTGTCTGACACTCCGAGGGAAGAGTTGTAAAGTTTGATGGCCACAGGTAGGAATGACTTCCTATGACGCTCAGTGTTACATCTCGGTGGAATGAGTCTCTGGCTGAATGTACTCCTGTGCCTAACCAGTACATTATGGAGTGGATGGGAGTCATTGTCCAAGACGGCATGCAACTTGAACAGCATCCACTTTTCAAACAACACCATCAGAGAATAGGCAAAATGCAAACTGCATGCTAATATTACCTTTGGACTGTCCCATTGTGAACCTGTTCAGACTATCCATTCCAGAAGAGGTCAGAAAACACAATGTGATGTAATTTCAGTCTTTGGCTGTAATCAGATCCCATTCTCTCACTGCCTGATGGCCAAGGCTTCCATTTCAAAAGCAATCAGGTAGTGCACTTAACATGCTCATACAACTTGTCTCTTGCAAAAAATAACCGTTCAATCATAGAATCATTATCATGTCACAAATGGAGAACATTGTGCCCATCCTGTCCTTGCCAGCTCCTTGAAGGGAAAACTATTTAGACCCCTTCTTCAACACTTCCCCAGAGCCCTGTAAACTGCTTTCATTCAGATGCTTGTCCAATTTCTTTTAGAGTCCTTCTCCTTCCACCATCCATACAAACAATGAGTTCCTGGTCACTATCACTCACTATCAACATATTTTTGCCTCTATATAATTTTTTATTCACCTTTAATTCTGTGATCCTTGATCTTTGAACTCAGCTGACTCAATGCACCACAGTCACTGTTTAAGGAGCCAATGTTAATGGTGACACGGAAAGACTGGTTTTCAACTCAACTAAGATCTGATCTTTTAGTACCTGTGATGAGGTGCACTGGATTGATTGCATTTTGCAGATACAGGAGAGCAAGATAAGACCCCTCATTGGAAGGTATTCCTTTAGGAAATCTGGTGATGCTATTATTTTCAGACCACCATCAAGTGATTGGATGACAGCATAAAAATAGATTGATTTTGCATGTAAAGTAATGCTGAAATATGATTGTTGTGTTTACCCTATGCTTCAACTCCTTGATAGGCGTTCATGTGTTAGTTGAAAAAATTGAATACGCTGGGTCAATTTTCCCTGGGGTGAAGGAGGCTGAGAGGTGACATGATAGAAGTATATAAAATTATGAGAGGCATTGATTAGGTATGTAGCTAGTGTCTGTTTCCCATGATAGTGAAGAGTAAAACCAGATGGTATAGGCATAAGGTGTTAGTGAGGAGGTTTGAAGAGAATTTGTGAAGTGAATTTTTCATACAAATGACAACTGGTATCTGGAATGAGCTGCCAAAAGTAGTGATGGAGCCAAGACCAGTAGCAATATTTAAGAGGGATCTGATCTTATGGTGATCCACAGGGGTCTGTGTTGAGACCTCTTCTTTTCATGTTATATGTCAATGATTTGGATGACGGAGTTGATGGCTTTGTGGCCAAGTTTGCAGATGATAGAAAGATAAGTGGAGGGGTAGGTTATGAGGAGGAAACAGGAGACTACAGAAGAGCTTAGACAGATTAGGAAAATGGACAAAGAAGTGGCAGATAAAATACAGTGTCAGGAAGTGTGTGGTTATACACTTCAGTAGAGGGAATAAAGGCAAAGATATTTTCCAAATGGGGAAAATTTTAAAATCTTAAGTGCAAAGGGACTTAGGAGTCCTCATGCAGGATTCCCTCAAGATTAATTTGCAGATGGAATCAGTGGTAAGGAAGGCAAGCTAGAATGCAAAAGCAAGGATATAAAGCTGAGGCTTTATAAGACACTGGGGAAACTTCACTTGGAGCATTATGAGCAGTTTTACATTCTTATCTATGATAGGATATGATGATGCTGAAGAAGGTTCTGAAGAGGTTCACAAGAATGCTTTCAGGAATGAAAGGGTTATATATGAGGAGTATTTGATGTCTCTGGGCCTTTACTCATTTGAATTTAGAAGAATGAGGGGGTATTATTAAGGACGAAATAGTGGCACATCTTGATGGCAGTAATAGGATTAGGCCGAGCCAGCATGGATTTACCAAGGGCAAATCATGCTTGACTAATCTGTTGGAGTTTTTTGAGGGTGTAATAAGGATGTTAGACGAGGGTAAGCCAGTGGATGTTGTGTACCTAGATTTTCAGAAGGCATTCGATAAGGTGCCACATAGGAGATTGGTGAGTAAAATCAGAGCTCATGGCATTGGGGGCAGGGTTTCAACATGGATAGAAAACTGGTTGGCAGATAGAAAGCAAAGGATAGCAGTGAATGGGTGTTTCTCGGACTGGCTGGAGGTGACTAGTGGGGTACCACAGGGCTCTGTATTGGGACCACAGCTCTTTACGATTTATGTCAATGATTTAGATGAGGGCATTGAAAACTATATCAGCAAGTTTGCTGACAATACTAAACTGGGTGGCAGTGTGACGTGCGAAGAGGACGTTAGGAGAATACAGGGAGACTTGGATAGGCTGAGTGAGTGGGCAGATACTTGGCAGATGTCATTCAATGTGAATAAATGTGAAGTTATCCACTTTGGAAGCAGGAACAAAAGGGCAGAGTATCGGCTGGACGATGTAGAGTTAGGTAAGGGAGAAATGCAAAGAGACCTAGGAGTCCTAGTTCATCAGTCAATGAAGGTGAATGAGCAAGTGCAACAGGCAGTGAAGAGGGCAAATGGAATGTTGGCCTTTATTACAAGGGGAATTGAGTACAAGAGCAAGGATGTCCTTTTGCATTTGTATAGGGCCCTGGTGAGACCACACCTGGAATATTGTGTACAGTTTTGGTCTCCAGGTTTAAGGAAGGACATTTTGGCAATTGAGGAAGTGCAGCGTAGATTCACTAGGTTGATTCCTGGGATGGCAGGGCTGTCTTACGCAGAGAGATTGGAGAGATTGGGCTTGTACACACTGGAATTGAGGAGATTGAGAGGGGATCTAATTGAAACGTTTAAGATAATTAAAGGATTTGATAGGATTGAGGCAGGAAATATGTTCCAGATGTTGGGAGAGTCCAGTACCACAGGGCATGGATTGAGAATAAGAGGTCAGTTATTTAAAACAGAGTTGAGGAAGAGCTTCTTCTCCCAGAGAGTTGTGGAGGTGTGGACTGCACTGCCTCGGAAGATGGTGGAGGCCAGTTCTCTGGATGCTTTCAAGAAGGAGCTAGATAGATATCTGATGGATAGGGGAATCAAGGGATATGGGGACAAGGCAGGGACAGGGTATTGATAGTGAATGATCAGCCATGATCTCAGAATGGCAGTGCAGACTTGAGGGGCCGAATGGTCTACTTCTGCACCTATTGTCTATTGTCTATTGTCTATCTCATTGAAACCTATCGAATCTTGAAAGGCCTAGATAGAGTGAATATGGACCAGAGGGCACAGTCTCAGAATAGAGGGACATCCATTTAGAATGGAGATGAGGAGCAATATCTTTAACCAGAAAGTGTCTGCGGAATGTATTGCTACAGGCAGATGTGGCCAGTTTTATGTTTTGTAACTCCAAAAAATTAAAATAATTGAAAGCAAAAATGAGGAGCTGAGAATAATCTAACTTAGCTTTGCTTTTACTTTAAGTGAGATGTGTACTTATAACATAGTAGTGTCATGACATATGTAATTCATTTATTTTTACATATAACCTGGAATGGATTATTTAAATGAACAAGAATGATTAATCAAACAATATATTTACAATATTACTCAAATACTACTAAAATATTAAATACACTATACTCCCTACTTAACTACAAACTCTTACTCAATATAGAATTCATCTGAACTATACATACAATATGTTATAAAATGCAACTACAATACAGACATCCACAGCAAAGTAATTTTAAATGTCCCATTCAGGCAGAAATATTTAATCACAGTGGAGGCTTTTTTACTCTTGTGGGATAACTTTTCTTCCTGACAAAGGGGATCACTCCGCTTGGCAGGAGAGACTTGTGGCTGTGAAACAATCTCAGGTTCTGAGGTCTCCTTCATGATGGTTGTAGGAGTTGACTCTGGGACTGCAGGAAGTAGTTCTGACAGCTCTGGACACCTTTCTTCTCAATTGATCAATATGTCATCTCTAGATGATATTAGACACGAAATCTACTATGTAGGGAAGTGGTCCAGTTCTGATCTTAATCTTTAAGAGTATTCACTTTTCAGAATCAGAATCAAGTATAATACCACCAGCACCTGTTGTGAAATCATTAACATTACTGCAGCAGTACAATGAAATACATGAAAAATAAATATAGAGAAAAAAACTGAGTTAAATTAAGTGTGTGTGTGTATAGTGTAAGTGTATAGGAGATGAGTTATACAACTCTCGTTACATGCACGTGCAGTTCAACTCTTTCAGTGATTATGCAGAAAGTTTGAAGTTAATAACTCATCTCCTTCTACCTTAGGCAACAAACTCATCAATCACCCCTCCTGTGGACACTCTCTGGAGGTCCAAGATCCGTATGCTCCACAACCGCTGGACTAGCTGTGTAAATGTAGGAGGGGACTATGTTGAAAAATAAATGTGCTGGGTTTTCTAAAATTGACTCCTTCCACCGTAGGCCACGAACCTATCAATCTCCCCTCGTATAGCTGCTGTGTCTCCTTTATAGCTGTATCAATATGTTGTGTCCAGGTTAGGTCCTCAGAGATATTGACACCCAGGAACTTGAAATTGCTCTCTCTTTCCAGTTCTGATCCCCCTAAGAAGATTAGTTTGTGGTTCCTGGTCTTACCCTTTCTGAAGCCCACTATCAGCTATTCGAATCACCTCTGTTGTCCCTCACCAGAGCAGCTTGTCCAGGAGTGAAACACCAAACCTTCTTGTTTGAAGAAGCTTTCACATTGTCCTGCACACTCCTTCTGAGGCTGGGATTGAGGAGATCTAAGTGTGAACGTAAGGGATGTCCAAGCACCAGCATAGCTGCTGAGTTGTTGGTTGTGGAACATTGCCGGGTGAGCTTCTGATTCAGCATCAGTGTAGAGTTTTGATATTGCTCGAAGTTTGTTCTTTATCTCTGAACAAACCTTTCCAGCATGCTATTTGTAGCTTTCTGGTATGGTACTGTCACGTCCGTAGCCCCCTCCTTTGTGAGAATCGCAAGATCACTGTTGGGTTGGGTCAAGGGGCCCAGGAAATGGGAGAAGAGACGTGCAGACTGTCTCGTTTCCCCGGCGATGTAAAGCTACAGGACATGGCCATTGTCTCTTGGAGACCAATTCGTGGATTGAGATACTATGCTACATGAATGCCCTCAGGCAAAGTGGGCTGGTTGAGGGAGAGAGCGCACACCCCCAACCTGATTGACATCTACGACCCTGCGAGTCAGGATAAAAGAGGGTCTGTAGGAACAGTCCCTCAGACGCACCAGAAGAAACGTTAAGCGACCACGTAACAACAGGAAGTCATCTGAAGGAGGCCACGTGCGTTCGCTTCCATTGCTGGAATTGGTGGCTGGAACCATGGAAAACGGCTTTTAGCTAACAACAGGGAAATCCACTCCCCTGACTCAATGGATTGGCTTCATAAAAGACCTGGGCAAGTTTAAACCGCCTCGCTCTTAAACCCAAAAACGCTGCAGCTTGAACGAACTAACAGTGACTGTTATCTTTCTATCGGACAATACATTATCCCTAGACAACGATAGAGCTATTTCTTATTGGTTATTATTATACCCGCGCTTTAGATTTAGTACTGATGACGTATATTATCTGTATGTTTGCATTAATCTTATTTTTGTGCCCTTTATCAATAAATACTTTTAAAAATAGTACCATCAGACTTCAAAGGACCTCTCTATCTTTGCTGGTAAGTGATCCAGTTATGGGATTTCATAACAGTACACAACCTAATGATTCAGTGCATCATCAAGCACCAATCTGACAATGTTCAGACAATGTCCTCATATGCTGAAATGGACTCCCCTTCCTTTTGATTCTGCTTATGAAACCTAAAGCAACCAAAATCAACAATGGTTTCGGTTCTAAATGTTCCTTCATTACTTTCACAAAATCAGCAAAGCTCATTTCAGCTGGTTTGATTGGAGCAGTCAAAGTTCTAAGCAACCTGGATGATTTTCCAGCGAATGCACTCAGAAAAACTGCTATTTTTTCATTGTTTTATTTGCTTCAAAATACTGCTTGATTCACTTTGTATGCAATATCCAGTTATCTGTTGTGTAAACGAAAATGTCAGTCATTCATATGTAGCCAGTCATTTCTGCTCTTTTTTATGATTATTATCATTTGATACTCACTGTTTATGAACCTGTAAATTTGTCTGTCTTCTGCCTTTTTTTAAAAAACCTCTATCATGTCTGTCCCTTCAAAGAAAGCAAAAGCTGCATTTTTTTTTACTCAACTGTTTCGTGCTGCTCTTTTCTTAATTCAAACAAACTTCTATGTTTCAACTGGTAGGTAGTTGCCTTGGGCATGTTTTAATAATATCTTGGTGTCACTGTTATGCTTTGTAACTCCTAAATAAACTACTTGAAAGCAAAAATACAGAGCCAGGAATAATGTATGTTAGTTTCGTTTTTACTTTAAGCAAGGCATGTATGAATGACATGATAGCATAATGACAAGTGCAATTCACATTTTTACTTATAACCCATAATGGATTATTTAAATGAACAAGAATGCTTATTCGAACAATATATTTACAATATTACTCAAATACTACTGAAATATTAAATACACAACTCTCAGGTTATTGTGTGTATTAGAGCAGAGGTTGATAAGTTCTTGACTAGTCAGGGGTGATATGTTACAGGAGAAGGCAGAAGGATGGGGTTGAGAAGGCCATGATGAAATGGCAGAGCAGACTCGATGGGCCAAATGGCCTAAATCTGCTACTATCTCTTTTGGTCTTATGGACAGATACTGAGAAAGACACAGAATGAAATGGTTTCAATGCAGAGTGGGATTAGTATGGATAACCATATTGATCTGAATAAATCTGAATAAATGAAGTGAGGTATAGCATCTGTTTCTGTGCTATAAACTCCATGACTCTATAAAGGTGCCATTATGACAGGACTACAAAGATCATCAAGAGTACACTGGGAAAGCTGCCTGATTTTCTGTGCTTGTCACACTGTCAATCACTATGATCACAGTTACTTAATTCTGACCTGTAAATATTTCATACTCCCTCACTTAAAATGACTAATTAAAATCTCTACAGTTTAATTTGCTTTTTCTAACTGGATCATTAGAGAATCCATGATTATATTAAAAATCCTCTGCAAATCTACTAAATAGTATAATCATGTAAGAACTTGAAAACACAGCATTTTATTTCAAGTTCCAGGTTATTGCCATTCAACCATACACAGTATACAACTAAATTGAACACCATTCCTCTGGGTCAAAGAGCAAAACGCAGTACATATAGTCACACAGCATATATAGTTATGATCCACTGCACTCAGTTGTATAAAGCATGATACAGTCACAAAATAATATTAGCAGAAAGTCCCTGAATAGCATGGGATGTTGTCCTGCACCGCGTTTCTGTAAGAATAAGCACACAATAGTTCTTCAACTGCACTGGGTTAGTTGCAGACAAAAGTAATCTAATTTGTTTTCCAGGGAGTGAACGTTGGAGAGCAATGTTGATGGGAGAGTCAGCCTGCAGGAGTTAGCCTTTTAACCTTGCATAGATTCCAGCGATCTCTCTCACAATGCTTTCGGCACTTCCTCCCCTGGGTGGTTGTATCCAGCAATACTGCGCTGCGGTTTGAGGGGTCGGTTCAAGCAAAGGCCAGGCTATGCAGCTCCACAGCTGTTGGTCCCACTAATGAACTGGACTCACAGTATTTTGTATTATTAATATCCAACAGGGTTTCACAATCATAAGACTAAAATGTAGGGTAAATATTTGCACCATTTGCCCATCTTGTCACACTTCTGATAGCTCTCACACCACTTCCAGTGCCTCCTCCCCTGGGTGATGCCAGAGTATAAGGGCCTGGAAGGCCTTGTCCATGCAGTAGCCCAAGGCTATGCAGCTCCTCTGCTGTCAGTCTCACTTACGATCTGGACTTACAGTATTTTGTAGAAATAATGTCCAATGGGGTCTTGCGATCATAAGAAAAATGTGTAGGGCAAACATTTGCAACAGGTATCCAACCTGGAGAGGCTGCTGAAACTAAGCAGGCCGCCATCTTACTGAAAATCCTTCTTGTTGATTTTCTTATAAGTTGGGCAAAAGCAAAATGAAAGAGAAACTCATGACATCCTTCTCCGTGACCAACATTATTTCTAACTTTACTGACAAGGTAGGCTGCAGTAACCATGTTAGTGCACAGACACTTACTGGACACTGTTATCAGGTGGCCGCTTGGACTTCTCTTCTCTCAGGAAAGTAGATGGAGCCTATCCAATTTCCTCTCATAACTGAGACACTCCATCCTGAGCAGTGTCCTAGTGAATCTCCTCTGCATCCTTCCTGATGCAGAAGATTTTTGGATTTCTGCCTGAGTCCAAACTCCCCAAATCTGTCAGGAGTTTGGGAAGCTCATCAAAGGAAAATAAATATTACACATAGCAGCCTCAAGCTATGGCAAGTCACTGGGGAGAATCCCTTCCGACAATCTGTCTCATTGTTGTGTTAAGATAACTTGCTTCTATCTTATTACTTATAAGATAGCAACTGTTGTTGTGTGAATGAAGTCACAGGAGAAAATTACTGCTGGATACAAAGCGGCTTCTTTATTTGATAAAACAACAGGTGCTCAAATGGAGACGCTTTCAGTTGAAAGGTCTGGCTGGCCCTACATTGGGGCTCGGCATTTTCTGTGCTAAACATCAAAGGACAATTCTATATTTACAAAGAATGGACAATGCTTTCTTTTAACCTACGTACAAACTTCACACCTTCATATTTGCACGCACACCACAGACATCTAAATGAATTTTAATCAGCATTGTCTGGTCTGAGATTGATGGCTTTTAGGGACCCATTGTTCAGAGCTGCACTCCAAATTAAATCCACAGTACATATTCATATATGAGGATTGATAACTCAAGTCATTTGCTAAGTGTAAATGTGCTACACCCAAAAATTGTTCTAAAAGCAACAAGATCAAAATATGATGGCAGTTGTCAACATTTGAAGAAATTCTACAACCTTTAAACAAGGTTATTTCAATACTACTGTACCTCTGGTATGTTTTATCTTTTAAAATACTAATATGGGAATGGAACTCATTGAAAGATTTATTGTGGGTCTTCAGGGTTTTGTTCCAAAAAGTGTCTATTAGTCATAGAATAATTGAGCAATCCAGCAAAAAATATAGGCCTCTCAGCCCAAGAAGTCCATGCCGATTATATTAACCATTTGGCTGGTTACAATTGCCTTTACTTGGCCAATAAGTGTCCAGCGCCCTCCACCTCACGTATCTTTCCAAGCGCTTCTTAAATGATATTCTTGTACCTGCCTCAGCTATATCCTCTGGCAGCTTATTCCATTTACTCAACACCCTTTGCATGAAAAAGTTGCCCATTGCGTCCTTTTTAAACTTTCTCCTCTCACCTGAAATCTCTTCTTCTTAGTTTTGTACGTGCCTACACTGGGGAAAAGACTGAATCCATCCACCTTAACTATGCCTCTCAGAATTTAAAAGAAGTCTATATTGTTACCCCTCATTCCAAGGAATATAGACCAATCCTTATAACTCAGGCCCTTTCGTCCTGGCATTATCCTTATAAATCTTTTCTGCACTCGTTCCAGTTAAACCACATCTTTCCCATGACAGGGTAACCAAAACTACACAGTTCCAAGTTCATCAATAACTTATACAACTGTAGCATAATCTTCCTTCCTGGCACATGGCAGATTTCTTACTGATATTGTCACTCTTCCACTAAATTGTAGCTATGCAGCCTTCCTGATACATGTAGATGCTTCATTCAAGCACAGTACACACATTATTAAGGAGGCAGATGCCACTAGAGGTTGGGAGAATGCAGAGGACTTAGGCTACTAGGTCCAGAATGAACTCCAGTTATGTATAGTACTACATAAAGCAGGAGTGTCCTTTAAGATACCTGTGAATATAGCATCAATTTTATTGCATTTGAGTAATGATGCAAATGAGTGCATGACTAGAACTTTGCAAAGTACCTAGAAATAGGCATGGATGTAGAGGTCAGAGAACAGGCTTTCTCTGCTCTAGTTGGGTGAATCCAGTAGACTATAGGTGCAACATTATCATGTTTTCAGATGTGTACATGGATAAATATTGATGATTCATTAATTGCACTCATTGGTGTTTGTGTTCAAAGCACAGAGCCTCAATCAGTTACCCTGGGTATTGAGTATTCAACAAGAGTCACTGCCAGGATGTTGGTATAAGATAATAGGAACACACAACTGTCTTAAATATAAACTGAAAATACTTAACAGTCAATAAGTATTTGTGGAGAGAGAAAATGGCATTTTATTGCAATAAGCAGACATTTCATGTTCAATTAAAATTAATAAAGAACTCGAGAAAAGAATTTGTTGAAGTCTAAAGCGGACAGGAATTTGCACTCTTGACCTTTCTACATCACCATACCATCCTCAGTACTGATGAAGAGGTCTTCACTGAGTCTTTATCCTGTTACTGTTGTGGAATAACAAAGCTGCCATATTGAAATAACAACTTATATGCTGACAATGACATTGGGAAGTTGAAATTGTAATGAATATTGAATGATGATGCTAATATGAATTGGTTAACTTTTCTCATATATTGAACAAAAATCACATTAATGAAATGAAAAAGGGATTACTTCCAGACTCCAACTTAAAATAAACACCATGGTGCTAAGATTCTAAAGGCTTGAAGAAGTTTGGCATTTAACAACTTTAAACAGTTGTTTGATGCTGCAGCTTTGATCGGAGTTAAACTTTGGATGACTACTTACTGATGCAGCTTTGATCATAATTAGACTTTAAATGGCTGCTTAATACTGCCACTTTGATCATAGTTAGTTCAATTATTGTAGTTTATGTCTTAATGTGAAGATGAGGTGAGACTGTAATTGCAACAAATGGTTCATAAGGATATGGAAACAGAAAAGTGAAGCTCGTTTGTCAATAGCAAATGGTCTCACGCCTGTCCTTATCTAAAATGAGAACGCATTTCACGAGCCAAATATCCAGCAAGTAGCTAATCCCTAAATTCTGAGAACCAAGCTGCCCTCAATTTCAAATAGGCTATTTTAGTGCTGCACAGAAGGGATGCATTACTTCAGAAATATTACAGACTCCCTAATTAAATCCAGTCGCAGAGATTTGCATACCAAATATTTGTAAAACACATTGCATATGCAGCACACACTGCTGAAGCCAGCTCGGTCAGATAATCATAAAGTGATTTCAGGCGATTAGAGACGTTGAGTCATTGAATATAACAGTGCAGAAACAGGCCCTTTGGCCCATCTCTCATTGCTACAGTCAGAAGATCCCAGCTGCTTCAAAAGGGCAACAACTATACCAGTGCCCGAGAAGTACAGGCTGAGGTGCCTCCCCAAATATTGTCCAGCAACACTCTCAGCCATGGCAATGTAATGCTTTGAGATGTTGGTTATGGCTAGAAACAAATCCTGCCTCAGCAAGGCTGGATCCAGTGTAACTTGCCTGTCTCCACACTAGTTCTATGGTGGCTGCAATCTCATTGGCTCTTCACACGGCCTTGGATCACCTGAACAATATTAATACCTATGTCAGGATGCAGTTTGATGCTCAGCGTTTAACACAATCATTCTTATGGTTCTGATCAAAAGTTCCAAAACCTGCTCCTCTGTACCTTCCTCTGTAACTGGATCCCTGACTTTCAAACTGGAAGGCCACAATCTGTGCAATCTGAAGTAAAATCTCCTCTTCAGTGACAATCAACACAGACACACCTCAGAGATGTGTGGTTGGCCCACCACTCTACTCTCTCTATACCCATGACTGTCTGACTAAGCGCAGGTCAAATTCCATCTATAAATTTGCTAATGACACAACCATTGCAGGCAGAATTTCAAATGGTGATGGTGATGGTACTTTATTACATGTCCTCTCTTTGGCTTTTCTGTTAGATTTGACTTACCTTGTCAGCCATGGTTTTGTCATCCTGTCTTCAGAATACTTTTTTGGAATGTATTTATCATGCATCTTCCAAGTTGTTCCCAGAAACTCCAGCCATTGCTACTCTGCCATCATCCCTGCTAATGTCTCCCTCCAATCAAACTCAGCCAGCTCTTCTATTCATAGAAACATAGAAAACCTACAGCACAATACAGGTCCTTCGGCCCATGATGCCATGACGAACATGTACTTATTTTAGAAATTACCTAAGTGTAAAGGGGGTTTCTTCTTTTTTCTTTATTACTGTTGGGAAAGGGTTTCTTTGTTTTGTTAAAAGCAGGAATGTTTCTTTGTTGCAAGAGAGTGCTGGGAGAATTATATTCCTTTGTAAACCAAATGGGGATTAATGTTCTTTCTTCTGAGTCTGTAAGCTTTTGTTGACGGACTTTTAGAGAGATCGGCGCGAGGGGGTCGAGAGAGAGGACGCAATGCTGTAAGCTGGGCGAGGATCGGACCCCACGTGGGGATCCGAGGCCGGGAGGTACTCCGAGGAGGGGGGGAATGAAGCTAGATGTGCTTGGTTGACCACTCGGAGGGTCCTGAGCTGTGAATCGAGGAGTTCGGAGGGGATCGAATGGTGGCCAGAAGACTTCAGAAATTGAGCTCCAACGGTTGCGCACAAAGTGGTTTGGACTTTGATAAGTTTGGCGCCTTTTCTTTATTTTTTCTCTTCATATATACTGTATCGTTATTAATCACTTAGTTATAGTAACCTTTATAAATTGTACTCATTTAATCGCTTATGGTGTACTGTCTGTTTTTGGGCGAGGCGGGGACATCACACAGCATTCACACCAGCTGATTACCCAGTTTGGCGGGGCCGAAGGCTGCTCCCCCTAGACGAGAACGAGCTGAGTGAGCCTGAGGTGACCCAGGGGGTTACATTGTGGGGTGCTCGTCCGGGGTTGATTTCTGTGGAAGCTGTGTGATCACCCTCTTTAAATTGTGTCTGCGGCGAAGAGCTGGTGTGCCTTTGTGGGTGTGCAATTGCTGGTTATCACTGCGTGTGTGTTGGGTGGGGTGGCTGCTGTTGGTAGCCTGGAGGTCGTTGTTCGAGTTCCGACTAGTGCTGACGAAATGGTGGTGGGACCGTACTGTTTGGAGAGTGAGGAGTGACAGGTTGGGATGTTTCAGCAGTGGTGGGCTCCGCCAGGTTGTTGGAATAATGTCCAGCCCTAAAGGGGCGGACCCCTCAGTTGTTGGGTGAGTGGCAGTGCTTGGCTGAGGAAAAGCGACAGGGACGGGTTGAAAGTTTGAGTAGGCGGGCTGGTGACTTTGTTAGAACTGTCGGGTGCAATTACCTCGAGTGACAGCTGCCAGTTCTGGGAAAGTGTGGGAAAATGCGTGTGGTTTGACTGGAAGTCAAATGCCGCAGCTGGGGGGCTTATCATATCTGTGGCAGGAGGTTGGTGGAAAGTTTTTAGGGTATCCTGTTTGCCTAGGGGGGCAGATAAATTGCTTGTGGTGCCAAGGGGATCTGTCAAGGGGATCAGTTGTTCCACTGATTCGAGAGGTGTCGGGAAACTTAGAGGAGGCCCAGTGGGGGAACGGCTTGGGGTCTCTAGGGGAGCACGTTCCCATCAATGTACCAACGAACTCCTGAAAGAAGCAGACCCTATTCCTGAAGGCTTAGAGGGGCCACGCGCACAGGTGTTGTTACGGATGGATGGAAGTCAAGTTAAAGCCATCCTCAGCACCGGGGCGTCAGTTAAGTTGCTGTACAGTTTGTTTTATAACTGTTATTGGAAGCATTTACCCTTGACGATATTGAGGACACTGGAGATTCGGGGTACCAGTGCCGGTGATTATCCAGTTGTTGGTCAGTGAAGATGGAGTTCTTAGAGGCAAATGTGGAGGAGACTGAGGTTCTTAAATCATTAATGCTGATATGTCCAGACCCTGTCGAGACGGGCAGCATTTCTGTTCTAGAGAGAACCAATATCCTGCTGGTGCACTTGCGGGCCTGCCCGGAGGAGGCAAGTGAGCGCTGTTTGGAGGCATTGTCGATGCACCCAGAGTTTTGAGCTGCTTGTGCGGGCGTGGGCCGATTGGCAGCATTGGGCCGATACCGAATTCAAACAAGAGCCAGTGGTGGTACGGCCTGGGGGAAGTATCTGAGGGTGAGACCCTCTTAGTGGACGCCGCAAAATATCACGAGGGAGGGGAATTGACTGCTGAAGACACCTCGGAGAGAGAGAGGTTGCGGCGACTGGCCCCTGAAGCCGTGGAAGACGTAGGCAGCGTGTGTGTGGATTATATTGCGCTGAAGAGGCGCACTGTCAGTGACCAGAATATGGCCCTGAGGGCCGAAGAGGCGATGGCCTGTCTGTGTGGTGTGAAGTGGTTTAAGGTGCTGGATCTGAGGAGTGGATGTTGCCAGATCCCGATGAGTGAGGCCGACAAGGAGAAGACGGTCGTTATAAATTCCCTAGGAGTCTTCGGGTCCAAAAAGATGCCACAGGGCATATCTGGAGCCCTTGCAACCTTCCTGCGGGGCAGGTGGAAGACCATAGGGGATGTGGAGGCGATTGGAGTTTTGGTGTATGTGGATGATCTCTTGGTATTTGGATTTGCCTCAGGAGAGTACAAAGTGAGGTTGTTGCAGAAGCAGCTGAGAACTACCGAGTTAAAGTGTTTTCTGGACGTGCCAGGGCTGGCGAAGGCCGCAGCTCATGAGTGACTGTCTCTACAGAATCAAGTTGGCAATGAAGACAGAGAGACTGGAGAAAGTGATCTGTAACCATTTGGAAGACTTACAAGTTGGAGAGAATGAAGAAAGTTGTCTGACTGAGGGCAATAGCAAACTGAGAACCTGGAGAGGGGAGTTTATAGACAAATCTCAGAAGAGGGAAGCGGAAGCTTGAAGGGAACCTGAAGATGACCATAGACAGTTCAAATGAAGTGCAAAACCTGAAAGTTGATCTGGAAGTCATGAGGAAGAAAAAGCTGGAGAGAAGTGCAGTGAATACTGAACAGGAGGCTGAAGAGACTGCAGGAGCAGTGCAGGCCACGTGTTTCCATTTGGAGAAGATCAAACAGCAGCTACCAATCGCAGAAATGAGGAAGAATACAGATTCGATGGATGATGTGCTGGATGTGTGGTACATGCTGCCTTTTGCTGACTTTCCCTCGATTGAGGAAGAGACCTTTGGCCCTTCTCCCATTTAGTCAGGTGTAGCGGGGAGGGTTAGCTGTGTGCAGTGTGGGGCGTGAGTGAGAGGTTGAGAGAGGAGTTGGTAGTGGGCCCAAGGTATCCCCAGTTGTGTCCGAGCCTGAAGGGTTTAGGTGAGGGGGTACGGAGGTCTCAGAAGGGTTAGGGAACTCCCAGATAGTTGGCCTAAGTAGCACCTGAGGAACAGGGCATGAGGTTTACTGTGTGGGGAGGAGATGTCACTGTTTGTGCTTGGGTTACGGTGTGTTGGCAGGAAAGGTGGGGAGTTATTTAATAGTCATGAGGACATGACTTTTATTTGGTGGGGGGGAGAGTGTAAAGGGGGTTTCTTCTTTTTTCTTTGTTACTGTTGGGAAAGGGTTTCTTTGTTTTGTAAAAAGCAGGAATGTCTCTTTGTTGCGAGAGAGTGCTGGGAGAATTGTATTCCTTTGTAAACCAAATGGGGATTAATGTTCTTTCTTCTGAGTCTGTAAGCTTTTGTTGACGGGCTTTTAGAGAGATCGGCGCGAGGGGGTCGAGAGAGAGGGCGCAATGCTGTAATCTGGGCGAGGATCGGACCCCAAGCGGGGGTCCGAGGCCAGGAGGTACTCCGAGGAGGGGGGATGAAGCTAGATGTGCTTGGTTGACCACTCGGAGGGTCCTGAGCTGCGAGTCAAGGAGTTCGGAGGGTCCTGAGCTGCGAGTCAAGGAGTTCGGAGGGGATCGAATGGTGGCCAGAAGACTTCAGAAATTGAGCTCCAACGGTTGTGCACAAAGTGGTTTGGACTTTGATAAGTTTGGCGCCTTTTCTTTATTTTTTTCTTCATATATACTGTATCTTTAGTAATCACTTAGTTATAGTAACCTTTATAAATAGTACTCATTTAATCACTTATGGTGCACTGTCTGTTTTTGGGCGAGGCGGGGACATCACACAGCATCCACACCAGCTGATTACCCAGTTTGGCGGGGCCAAAGGCTGCTCCCCCTAGACGAGAATGAGTGTGAGCGAGCCTGAGGTGACCCAGGGGGTTACATAAGGTTACCCATGGCCCTCTATTTTTCTAAGCTCCATGTACTTATCCAAGAGACTCTTAAAAGACCCAATCATATCTGCCTCCACCACCATTGCCGGCAGCCCGTTCCATGCACTGACAATCTCTGTGCAAATAACTTACCCCTGATATCTCCTCTGTACCTACTTTCAAGCACCTTAAAACTCTGCCCTCTCATGTTAGCCATTTCAACCCTGGGAAAAAGCCTCTGACTATCCACACGATCAATGCCTCTCATCATCTTGTATACCTCGATCAGATCACCTCTCATCCTTCGTCGCTCCAAGGAGAAAGGGCCGAGTTCACTCAACCTATTCTCCAGGGCATGCTCCCCAATCCAGGCAACAGCCTAGTAAATCTTCTCTGAACCTTTTCTATAGTTTCCACATCCTTCCTGTAGTGAGGTGACCAGAACTGAGCCTGAGCACAGTGCTCCGTGGAGCCTGTCCAGCATCCTATAAAGCTGTAACATTATCTCTCGGCTCTTAAACTCAATCCCGTGGTTGATGAAGGCCAATGCACCATATGCCATAGAGTCAACCTGTGCAGCAGCTTTGACTGTCCTATGGACTCGGACTCCAAGATCCCTCTGATCCTCCTCACTGCCGAGAGTCTTACCATTAATACTATGTTCTGCCATCATATTTTGACCTACCAAAATGAAGCACCTCACATTTATCTGAGTTGAACTCCATCTGCCACTTCTCAGCCCAGTTTTGCATCCTATTGATGTCCTGCTGTAACCTCTGACAGCCCTCAACACTATCCACAACTCTCCCAACTTTGGTGTCATCAGCAAATTTACAAACCCATCCCTCCACTTCCTCATCCAGGTCATTTATAAAAATCATGAAGAGAAGACGGTTCCAGAACAGATCCTTTAGGCACACAACTGGTCACCGACCTCCATGCAGAATATGATAATTATTCTATGTGGATATGCAATGGCAAGCATTTAAAGATCGCATGGATGAACTACAACATTTGTTCATCCCAGTTTGGCAAAAGAACAAACCAGGGAAGGTAGTGCACTTGTGGCTGACAAGGGAAATTAGGGATAGTATCAAGTCCAGAGGAGAAACATATAAATTAGCAAAAAAAGCGGCACACCTGAGGACTGGGAGAAATTCAGAGACCAGCAGAGGAGGACAAAGGGCTTAGTTAGGAAAGGGAAAAAAGATTATGAGAGAAAGCTGGCAGGGAACATAAAAACTGACTGTAAAAGCTTTTATAGATACTTGAAAAGAAAAAGATTGGTCAAGACAAATGTAGGTCAGAAACAGATGAATTGATCATAGGGAACAAAGACATGGCAAACCAATTGAATAACTACTTTGGTTCTGTCTTCACTAAGGAGGACATAAATAATCTTCCTGAGATAGTAAGGGACCGAGGGTCTAGTGAGATGGAGGAACTGAGGGAAATACATGTTAGTAGGCAAGTGCTGTTAGGTAAATTGAAGGGACTAAAGGCAGATAGATCCCCATGGTTTGCATCCCAGAGTGCTTAAGGAAGTAGCCCAAGAAATAGTGGATGCATTAGTGATAATTTTTCAAAACTCCTTAGATTCTGGATTAGTTCCTGAGGATTGGAGGGTGGCTAATGTAACCCCACTTTTTAAAAAAGGAGGGAGAAAGAAACCGGGGAATTATAGACCGGTTAGTCGTCGTCAGTGGTGGGGAAAATGCTAGAGTAGGTTATCAAAGATGTGATAACAGCACATTTGGAAGGAGGTGAAATCATCAGATAAAGTCAGCATGGATTTGTGAAAGAAAAATCATGTCTGACGAATCTTATAGAATTTTTTGAAGATTTGACTAGTAGAGTGGATAGGGGAGAGCCAGTGGATGTGGTATATTTAGATTTTCAAAAGGCTTTTGACAAGGTCCCACACAGGAGATAAGTGTGCAAACTTAAAGCGCACAGTATTGGGGGTATGGTATTGATATAGATAGAGAATTGGTTGGCAGACAGGAAGCAAAGAGTGGGAGTAAATGGGACCTTTTCAGAATGTCAGGCAGTGACTAGTGGGGTACCGCAAGGCTCAGTGCTGGGACCCCAGTTGTTTACAATATATATTAATGATTTAGACGAGGGAATTAAATGCAGCATCTCCAAGTATGCAGATGACACGAAGCTGGGCGGCAGTGTCAGCTGTGAGGAGGATGCTAAGAGGATGCAGGGTGACTTGGATAGGTTAGGTGAGTGGGCAAATTCATGGCAGATGCAATTTAATGTGGATAAACCACTTTGGTTGCAAGAACAGGAAAACAGATTATTATCTGAACGGTGGCCGATTAGGAAAAGGGGAGATGCAACGAGACCTCAGTCTCATTGTACACCAGTCATTGAAGGTGGGCATGCAGGTACAGTCGGTGGTGAAAAAGGCAAATGGTATGTTGGCATTCACAGCAAAAGGATTTGAGTACAGGAGCAGGGAGGTTCTACTGCAGTTGTATAAGGCCTTGGTGAGACTGCACCTAGAGTATTATGTGCAGTTTTGGTCCCCTAATCTGAGGAAAGACATTCTTGCCATAGAGGGAGTACAGAGAAGGTTCACTAGATTGATTCCTGGGATGGCAGGACTTTCATATGAAGAAAGACTAGATCAACTAGGCTTATACTCACTGGAATTTAGAAGACTGAGGGGGGATCTTATTGAAACGTATAAAATTCTAAAGGGCTTGGGCAGGCTAGATGTAGGAAAATTGTTTCCAATGTTGGGGAAGTCCAGAACGAGGGGTCACAGTTTAAGGATAAAGGGGAAGCCTTTTAGGACAGAGATGAGGAAAAACTTCTTCACACAGAAAGTGGGGAATCTGTGGAATTCTCTGCCACAGGAAACAGTTGAGGCCAGTTCATTGGCTATATTTAAGAGGAAGTTAGATATGGCCCTTGTGGCTAAAGGGATCGGGGGTATGGAGAGAAAGCAGGTACAGGGTTCTGAGTTGGATGATCAGCCATGATCATACTGAATGGCGGTGCAGGCTCGAAAGGCCGAATGGCCTACTCCTGCACCTATTTTCTATGTTTCTGTGACCCACCTACAACCACTCTTTGCCTTCTGTGGGCTAGCCAATTCTGGATCCACAAAGCAAGGTCCCCTTGGATCCCATGCCTCCTTACTTTCTCAATAAGCCTTGTATGGGGTGCCTTATCCAATGCTTGCTGAAATTCCTTCACTCCACTGTATTACTGATACACCTGACTTTAGCTTCGCCTTCTCAATTGCAGGGTTAACTCTATCATGTTATGATCGCTGATTCCTGATGGTTCCTTTACATTAAGCCATCTAATCAAATCCAGTTCATTACACAACACTCAATCCAGATTAGCTGATTCCCTCCCGCAACCACAACCTGCTCTAAAAAGCCATCTTCTGGGCATTCTACAAATTCTCTCTTGGTGTCCAACACAAACCTAATTTTCCCAATCTACCTGCATATTGAAATCCCCCATGACTATCGTAACATTGTCCTTTTGACATGACTTTTCTATCTCCCGTTGTAATGTTTAGCCCACATGCTAGTTATTTTTTGGAGGCCTGTATATAACTTCCATTGGGGTCTTTTTACCCTTGCAGTTTTTTAACTCTACCCACAAGGATTCTACATCTTCTAGTCCTATATCACCTCTTTCTAAGGATTTGATTTAATTTTTTGCCAACAGAGTTATGCCTTCCTCTCTGCCTACCTGCCTGCCAATTTGATATAATGTGTATCCTTGGATGTTAAGCTTGTAACTATAATCTTCTTTCAGCTACAACTCAGTGATGCCCACAACATCAGATTTGCCCATCTCTAACTGAGCTACAAGATAATCTACCTTATTCCATACACTGTGTGCATTAAAATATAGCATCTTCCAATATATTCATACGTAATAAATTCTATCCATCTGCTATTTATCAGCCCACTTTTCCATCTGGTCCAGTCCCGTCTGAAAATGAGCAGGACATAAGAAGTAGGATAAAATGTGACTTCCATTCACTTTTCAAATGGAACAAAATAGCACCACAAGAACATAGGCAGAAAAACGATAAATTACTTGTTTTCACAAAATAAATTGAACTATTAAAATTATTAATCGAATTTAATAAATATTTGCTTGAATTACTTTTAATAAACTTGTTTGAAAGTTAAGGGACAATATAATAATTTTCTTCGGTCTTCTGCTGAAACTAATTCCAGACATTACCCAGTAATTCCAGACATTGAAATAAATTGAAGGCTTGATTCCTCAGCACGTTACCAACATCCCAAATAGCTAAAGTCATTAAAACATTCTGTTAAAAAAGCAAGAAAAATTTGCATTCATTCCACTGCTTTCAAAGTGTGTTTTGTGGCCAATTAAGTACTTTGAAAGAATAGCAATGCAGAATGG
The DNA here is from genome assembly GCF_030144855.1 of Hypanus sabinus. Lineage (NCBI taxonomy): Eukaryota > Metazoa > Chordata > Chondrichthyes > Myliobatiformes > Dasyatidae > Hypanus > Hypanus sabinus. Next base: position 124,046,054 of record NC_082706.1, read on the forward strand.
AATGATATGACAGCCAATTTATGCTGTGCAAGCTCCCAGAAAAACCAGTGTGATAATGATCAGATAAATGTTTAGAAATGCAACCAGGACAGTGGGAGTATTGCCCTTCTCTGCTTTGAAAGCAGTACGAGAAATATTTCTTGCATGCATGGGAGATAAAGACATAATCTGGTTTTAACATCTGATCAGCACTTCCTCAATACTATGCATAAAGTTTCAGCGTAGGAATTTGGGCACAGATATCTGGAATGGAATTCATACCCATAAGTGTTTGACTCTCAGAGAAGCAAGCTACCTTATGTGCTGTCATTTACAGGAATTGAAGGAGCTAAAGACCACTTACAAGAGTAGGCTGAAGTGTGATGGAGGGAAAAGAGTGGTGTAGCACATGAGCGTATCTTCTTTTTGGAATTCAGGCATGAGTTTCAAGCAACACATCAGCAAGCAAACATTAAGAATTGCAGTCCAACAAATGTTTCCAGCCACAGCTGATTTGAAGCCTATCCGATTTCCCAGTATTCAAGCCAGTAACATAGAAACACAGAAAACCTACAGCACAATCCAGAAATTAATCCTTCTGCCCACAAATTACTAAGCTCCATGTACCTATCTAAAAGCCTCCACCACTGTTGCCAGCAGCCCATTCTACGCACTCTCTGAGTAAAAAAACATACCCCTGACATCTCCTCTGCACCTACTTCCAAGCACCTTAAACCTGTGTCCTCCTGTGTCAACCATTTCAGCCTTGGGAAAAAGCCTCTGACTATCCACATGATCAATGCCTCTCAACACCTTACACAGCTCTATCAGGTCACCTCCCATCCTCCATTGCTTGAAGGAGAAAAGGCCGAGTTCACTCAACCTATTTTCATAAGGCATGCTCCCCAATCCAGGCAACATCCTTGTAAATCTCCTCTGCACCCTTTCTATGGCTTCCACATCCTTCCTGTAGTGAGGTGACCAGAACTGAGCACAGTACTCCAAATGGGGTCTGACCAGGGTCCTATATAGCTGCAACATTACCTTTTGGGTCCTAAATTCAATTCTATGATTGATGAAGGCCAATACACCATACTTCTTCTTAACCATGGAGTCAAACTGTGCAGCTGCTTTGAGTGTCCTGTGGACTTGGACTCCAAGATCCCTCTCATCCTCCACACTGCCAGGAGTCTTACCATTAATACTATATTCTGCCATCATATTTCACCTACCAAAATGAACCACTTCACACTTATCTGGGTTGAACTCCATCTACCACTTCTCAGCCCAGTTTTGCATCCTATCAATGTCCCGCTATAACCTCTGACAGCCCTCCACACTATCCACGACACCTCCAACCTTTGTGTCATCAACAAACTTATTAACCCATCCCTCCACTTCCTCATCCAGTTCACTTATAAAAATCATGAAGAGTAAGGGTCCCAGAACAGATCCCTGAGGTACTCTACTGGTGACCGACCTCCATGCAGAATATGACCTGTCTACAACCACTCTTTGTCTTCTGTGGGAATCCAGTTCTGGATCCACAAAGCAATGTCCCCTTGAATCCCATGCCTCCTTACTTTCTCAATAAGCCTTGCATGGGGTACCTTATCAACTGCCTTGCTGAAATCCATATACACTACATCTACTACTCTTCCTTCATCAATGTGTTTAGTCACATCATCAAAAGATTCAATCAGGCTCAGAAGGCACAACCTGCCCTTTACAAAGCCATGCTATCTTCTCCTAATCATATTATGCCTCTCCAAATGTTCATAAATCCTGCCTTTCAGGATCTTCTCCATCAATCCTCCGGAACCTCTCCCATCCCCATGGATGATGCAAGGATAATCACCAGAGGCTCAGCAATCTCCTCCCTCCCCTCCCACAGTAGCCTGGGGTATATTTCGTCTGGTCCCGGCAACTTATCCAACTTGATGCTTTCTAGAAGCTCTAGCACATCCTCTTTCTTAATATCTACATGCTCAAGCTTTTCAGTCTACTGCAAGTCATCACTACAATCACTAAGATCCTTTTCCGTAGTGAATACTGAAGTATTCATTAAGTACCTCTGCAATTTCCTCCGGTTTCCATACACATTTTCCCACTGTCATACTTGATAGGTCCTATTCTTTCACGTCTTACCCTCTTGCTCTTCACATGCTTGTAGAATGATTAGGGTTTTCCTTAATTCTGCCTGCTAAGGCCTTCTCATGGTCCCTTCTGGCTTTCCCAATTTCCTTCTTAAGCTCCTTCCTAGTAGCCTTATAATCTTCTAGATCTCTAACATTACCTAGCTCTCTGAACCTTTTGTAAGCTTTTATCTTCTTGACTAAATTTATTAAAGCCTTTGTACACCACAGTTCCTGTACCCTATCATAACTTCCCTGTCTCATTAGAACATACATATGCAGAACTCTACACAAATATCCCCTGAATATTTGCCACATTTCTTCCATACTATTCCCTGAGAACATCTGTTTCCAATTTAAGCCTCTAATTTCCTGCCTGATAGCCTCATAATTCCCCTTACTCCAATAAAAAAACTTTCTAGTTTGTCTGTTCCTATCCAGTGCTATTGTAAAGGAGATAGAACTGAGTTCACATAAAATTTACTAATATACACTACTACTCTGGGGATCTCCAATCTACCGCCACAGCAGCATAGATCCCGCATCCCACAACTCCCATTTCTACCTCCTACCCAAGATCCACAAACCCGCTTGTCCAGGTAGACCCACTGTTTCAGTAAGCTCCTGCCCACTGAACTCATATCAGTATACCTCGACTCGGTTTTATCCCCCCTAATTCAGTCCCTTCCTGCCTACATCCGTAACACCTCACACGCTCAGAAGTCCCTTGGTCCCCATCATCTTATTTTTACTATGGATATCCAGTCCTTATACACCCCCAACCCCATTAGGTAGGCCTCAAAGCTCTCCGTTTATGTCTGGACACCAGACCCAACCAGTTCCCCTCCACCACTACTCTTCCCTGCCTAACAGAAATTGTCCTCATTCTCAATAATTTCTCCTTTGGCTCTTCCACTTCTTTCAAGCAAAAAGGGTAGCCATGGGCACTCACATGGGTTCCAGCTATGTTGGATACGTGGAACAGTCTATGTTCCAAGCCTATACTGGTGACTGTCCTGCACTTTTCCTATGCTACATTGATGACTGCATTAGTGCTGTTTCCTGTACCTGTGCTAAACTCGTCATTTTCATCCACTTTGTTTCCAAATTCCACCCCTGCCTTCAAATCCATCTGGTCCATTTCCAAAACCTCCCCTCCCTTTCTCGATCTTACTGTCTCTATCTCTGGAGACAGCTTATCCACTGATGTCTATGACAAACCCATGGACTCTCACAGCTACCTGGACTAGACCTTATCCCACCCTGTTCCTTGTAAAAACTCCACCCACTCCTCTCAATTCCTCCATCTCCACCGGTTCTGCTCTCAGGATGAAGCTTTTCATTCTAGAATGAAGGAGATATCCTGTTTTATCCAAGAAAGGGGCTTCCCTTCCTCCACCATCAACACTGCCCTCAACCAGAGCTCTTCCATTTCACACACGTCTGCTGTTATCCCATCCTCCCACCACATTACCAGGGATAGGGTTCCTCTTGTCCTCACCTACCACCTCATCAGCTTCCATGTCCAGCTCATAACTGTCCGAAACTTCTGCCACCTTCAACGGGATCCCACCACCAAGCGCATCGTTTGCTGCCCCCCCCCCCCAATTTCTGCTTTCCACAGGGGTCACTCCCTATGCAACTCCATTCGTCCCTCCCCACTGATCTCCATTCTGGCACTTATCTTTGCAAGCGGAACAAGTGCTATACCTGCCCCTACACCTCCTCCCTCACTACCATTCAGGGCTCTAAACAGTCCTTTCAGGTTAGGCGACGCTTCACCTTTGAGTCTATTGGGGTCATTTACTGTGTTCAACGCTCCCAGTGTGGCCTCCTGTATATCGGTGAGACCCAATGTAGATTGAGAAACATGACAAAAATTGAGAGACCACTTTGGTGAACATCTACACTCCCTCTGCCAGAACAAATGGGATCTCCCAATAGCCATCCTTTTTAATTTCACTTCCTATTCCCATTTTGTTATGTCCATCCATGGCCTCCCCCACTGTTGTGATGAGACCACACTTGGGTTGGAGGAACAACACCTTTTATTCCGTTTGGGTAGCCTTCAATCTGATGGCATGAACATCAATTTCTTAAACTTCCGGTAATGCCCCTCACCACCCACCCTCCTCTTTCACCATTTCCCAACCGCTTTTCCCTCTCTCACCTTATCTTCTTGCCTGCCCATCGCCTGCCTCTGGTACTCCTCCCCCCTTTATCTTTCTTCCATGGCCTTCTGTCTCTTTCACCAATCAAATTCCAAGCTCTTTACTTTATCCCTCCCCCTCCAGGTTTCACCTATCACCTTGTGCTTCTCTCTTCCCTCCCACCCACCTTTCAAATCTACTCCTCAGCTTTTATTCTCCAGTCTTGTCAAGAGTTTCGGCCTAAAACATCGACTGTACTTTTTTCATAGTTGCTGAGTTCCTCCAGCATTTTGTGTGTGTTCAATACCTTGAGCTGGTTTCTACACATTTCCAGAACATATTTCATGAAAAGGTAATCAGGGTAGGTTAGATTTGTGGGAAACATACAACGTACTCTACTTCATAATACAAATATTAGGAAGATATCACCACTTCTCTTAATAGCCTGCTGTACTTTTGGAGAAGTGTACACAGAGCAAATGTCTTTTGCCCTTTTTGCTGTTCATTTGCTTTTAATAAAGCTGTTCTATAGATGTCAGCCTAAGCCTCAATTTAATGTTTGAATCTTTCTCTAACATCTCAGATGCAATAGGAACTTTTCATATGCAGTACAACGGAACAAGACATCCTGTTTGAATGCTGGCAGCAAATACAGCAGCAGTGAATAGCATTAAACATAATGATATTTTTAAGAATAGAAGGAAGCATATGCCAGTTGATCCTTCAAGCCTGTTCTGCCACCCACTAATATAATGGTCGGTTCTCAAGCTCAGCACAATTTTCCTGCAATCTTGAATCCCTCATTCAAATTTTTCTCAACCCCTTGTTCAAAAGAAACCACAGGCCGAGCTCCACACCCTTTAGTTTGGAATTCTGAAGATTTACCACCTTCTAATGAAATTTCTCCTTGCGTCTAAAAAGCTCTTCTCTTTGTGCTGGGACTGGTCTTATAGTTCAAGAGTCCTCAACCTAGTGGAGAAAGCATGTAAGGATTTTATAATTTCAGTGAGATCTCCACTCATTTTTCTGAACTCTGGAGAATATAGGCCAAGTCCACTTAGTCTCTCCTTGTACGACAAACCTGCCACACCGGAACTAGTGATTCTTTGCTGCACTCCTTCAATAGTTGGCATGTATAGGCTTAGGAGACAATAAATGCACAGTGTAGTCCAGTGGTGGTTTCATCAACACCTTACAGAATTGCAGGAAGACAAATATACTCTTCCACTCAAATCCCTTCCCAAAATAAAAGGGCAATATACCATTTGCTTGCCTAATCTTTTGCTGGACCTATGTTTTAGTTTAGAGCATCTTGTATGCAAGATTGCCAAAGTCCCTTGGAACATCAGCAGTACCCAATCTGCCACCAGTGAAAAAAAATCCTTGATTTTCTGTTATTTTGCACTGAAGCAGATAACTTCATTTTTCCAGATTCCATCTGCTATGTTCCTGCCCACGTACTCAGCTTGTCCACATCCCCTTGAAGCCTGCCTGTATTCTCCATGCTACCATTAGTTTATAAACTTCAAACTTAGAACTATGACAAATCTTTGATATAGATCATGAATAGCTGAAGCCCATCTTCCAATTCTCTTGGCACTTCATGAGTATTAGCTTCCAAAACTGAAAATATCTATTTATTCCTGTTTCTTTTTGCTTTCTTTCCAATTTCCAGTTCTCAATCCATTTCTGTACATTACCTTCAATATTATGTGCTTTAATTTTGTTGACCAACCTACTGTGCAATAACACGGAAAAATCTGAGTTTGTGTTTAAACTTTTCTATCACCCTGCACCTCAGTTAACTTTGCTGCTGCTCTCACGATTATACTTTCTTGATTATTTCTGGAGAGTATTTTGGAACAGAGGGACTTAGCTTTGTAAGTACATAGTTCCCTGAAAGTGATGACATGGGTTCACGGAGTAGTGAATAATGCATTCAGAAAGCTGCACTTCTTCACTCAGAGCACTGAGCAAAAGAGTTGGAATGTCATGTAACAGTATTACAAGACGTTGGTGATTCCACACTTGAAGCACTGTGCACACTCCTGGTCACCTAACAATAAAAAGGATGTAAATTAAGCTGGTTAAGGTGAAGGAAAAATTCACGATACTGGGACTGGATAACTTGAGTTATAAGGAGAGGCTGAATAGGCTGGGGCTTTTTCCCTTAGAGTACAGCAGGTTGAGAGATGATCTTATACAGGTGGTATGTGCCACCAGGCTTTTGTATTTTCTGCCCATTGGGAAGGATGGTAAAAAGAGAATGTCGAGTGTGAGTCTCTCTTTCACTATGTTGGCTGCTTTACGCAGGCAGTGAGAAGTGCAGACAGAGTCCATGAGGGGTGGCTGGTTTCTGTAAATTAAAATCCAAGTAAATTTATTGAGCAAGTACATATATGTCACCACATACCACCTTGAGATTCATTTTCTTGCAGGCATTTACAGAAAAGTAAAGAAAAGCGCAGAATTTATGTCGAACTGTACATAAAAACTGACAAACAACTAATGAGCAAAGTAAGACAAATGGGGCAAATAAAAAGTAATTCTGAGAACATTAGTTGTGGAGTCCTTGAAAGAGAGTCAGTAGGTTATGGAATCAGTTCAGTGTTCTAGTAAGTGAAGTGTATTTGCTGTTGTGTCCACAGCTCTGTCGTTGCTGTACCAAGTTGTCATGGGTATGAATAGGATGATTTCCAAGATGCATCAGTAAAAACTATTGATGGTCTAAGAATTTCATCAGCCTCCTGAGGAAGTAGACACATTGGTGCATTTTCCTGGTCATAGATTGGACAAGGACAGACTTCTGGTGACATTCACTCCAAGGAATTTGAAGCACTCAGCCTTCTCAGCCTCAGCAGGGTTGATGTTAGCAGAAGTGTGTGCACTGCCCCATTTGCTAAAATCAACGACAAGTTCTTTTGTTTTGCTGACATTCAGGGAAAAGTTGTTGTCATAACACCATGTTAAAAGGGATTAGACCAGACTCTTTGTTCATGAAAGTAATTGTTTTAGGCAATTAACATGATTTTGACAAACATTTCTTCTACCCATCCCTGCATTGTGAGAGAAAGCAGGTAGGTCACATATCTAGTCTATGAGACAAACTTGCTTGTAGGCAATACTTGGTGAAGTTTACTATTAATTCAGTTTTATAAGTTTGTAAGAATTGAAAACTTGGAGCACTGCAAAACTGGGCAAAAATGTATTGAAACCAGGTGAACGAGGGTAGGGACATGGTTGTGATTGTCAATTTAGAGGTTGACACCAGAAAGAGAGGGCAATTTTTAAATTTAATTTAATTTAAAGGCATCATGCAAATTTGTGCTGCAAGTGCTTTCGAATGCCAATATGTTTGTAAAGTGCCAACGTACATTAAACACATTAGGTCCCAGAAGGAAAATCTCCAACTTAGAGTAATATCTAATATGCCTTGGGATTCAGGATGTTCCATTGAAATTGTACTGTTAGTACAGATAAAGGATGCACCAATGGTTTTTAGGCCATGACTCTTTACATTGGACAAGTAAGCAAAATTAATTTAAATTTATATATGGAGTATATGTTGCTCTTTCTAAATTTTCAGGAGAAATAAGCAATTTGGCAAAATGATTGGTAATTTCAGTACTTTCATATCACGATGGCTTGTGTACCCTTGCAAATTGATCCCCATGTCAATCAGTGTGCAGTGGAGATCCCACAGATCATTCTGAACACACTATTAGCTGGCCTGGTGCTTACTGTGAGTTACATCTGCTGTCTTCCTGACCTGCCTTCTTGTCCAATTACTCCTGTTCCACAGAGATACACCCACACATGGCTTTTTGCATTCACTCACTCTGACTACATTTTAGCATTTTAATTTCTGTCACTATTGTGTTGGTATTTTGGAATTTGATTTATTAACTTCACTAAATAAGTCTGACCTGAAGTAAAATGCTTTTTGATTGTACTGTGACATTTCAGTCCTGTACAAGTTCATCGACAGCAACTTGCTCAAAGGTTAATGAGTAAAATTTGGCTTTTTTCACTTACCTTTATAAGTCGGAGGATAGAATCATTGGAGCACTATTAAACATGGGCAAATAGATCTATATTGTTACAGCTGTGCAGGCCATTTTATATGTAACTATTTCCTTGTTAAAAATATCAGTAGGACATATGAACACTTAACTACATTTACAACAAGTATCCACTCCAAAAGTCATCAGAAACAAGCTATGGTGTACCTCCCTAGTCCACATTTCATTCCAAAGATTTTGGCATGCAGAAGATGGCATAATAATGTGCACTGCTGAAGGATGAAAAAGTACTGGAGTTTTTCTCTTCAAGATTGAAGATTCAAGATTGTTTAATGTCATTTCCTGTACACAAAGTGTAAAGAACATAAGGCCATAAGATATAGGAGCAGAATTAGGCCATTTGGCCCATTGTGTCTGCTCTGCCATTTCATAATGGCTGATCCGAATTTCCTCTCAGCCCCAGTCTCCTGCCTTCTCCCTGTGTCCCTTCATGACCTGATCAATCAAGAATCTATTAATGTCTGCCTTAAATATGTGTAAAGACTTGGCCTCCACAGCAGCCTGTGGAAAAGAATTCCACAGATTCATGATCCTCTGAATAAAGAAATTCCTCCTCATCTCCATTCTAAAAGAATGCCTCTCTACTCTGAAGCTGTGTCTTCTGGTCTTAGATTCTCCCACCATAAGAAACATCCTCTCCACATCTACCCTATCAAGGCCTTTCACCATTCAATAGATTTCAATAGGTTACTCTCAGTCTTCTGAATTCTTGTGAATACAGGCCAGAGCCATCAGATGCTCTTCATATGACAAGCCATTCAATCATTTTCGTGAACCTCCTTTGAACCCTTTCCAGTTTGCGGCACATCCTTTCTAAGATAAGGGGCCCAAAGCTGCTTACAATATTCCAAGTGAGACCTCACCAGTGCTTTATAAAGTTTCAACATTACTTCCTTGTTTTTATATTTTAGTCCTTTTCAAATGAATGCTGACATTGCATTTGCCTTCCTCATCAGAGACTCAACCTGCAAATTAACCTTTAAGGAATCCTACACAAGGACTCCAAAATCTCCTTGCATTTCAGTTTTTTGTATTTTATATCCATTAAGAAAATAGTCAACCCTTTCATTTATTCTACCAAAGTGCATGACCATACATTTCCTGAAACTGCATTCCACGTGCTATTTCTTTTCCCAATCTTCTAATCTGTCTAAGTACTTCTGTTCCCTCTCCACTTCCTCAGACTACCTCCCCTTCCACCTATCTACATATCTTCTGCAAACTTTGCAACAAAGCCATTGATTCCATCATCCAAATCATTGACATATACCTCAAAAAGAATCAGTCCCAACATAGACCCATGTACTGGTCACCAGCAGAAGCCAGAAAGAGCTTTATTGCCACTCTTTGTCTCCTGCCAATCAACCACTGATTTATCCATGCTGGAATCTTTCCTGTAATACTATGGGCTCGTAACTTGTATAACAGCCTCATGTATGTCAAAGGCCTTCTGAATATCTAAGTACTGTACACAACATCAAGTGTTTCTCTTTTATCTATCCTGCTTGTTATTTCTTCAAAGATTTCTAACAGATTTTTCAGGCAAGATTTATGCTTGAGGAAACCATGCTGACTACGGCCTATTTGATCTGGTACCTCCAAGTACCCTGAGACTTCATCCTTAATAATCTACTCCAATATCTTCCCAACCACTGAGGTCAGACTAACTGGCTTATAGTTTCCTTTCTTCTTACTCACTCCCTTTCTTGAAGAGTGGAGCAACATTTGCAATTTTCCATTCTTCCAGAACATAAGACACAGGAGCAGGAGTAGGCCACCAAGCCCATCGAGCCTTCTTGACCATTCAATAAGAACTTGTCTGATCTGACCATGGACTCATCGCCACGTTCCTGCCTTTTCCCCATAACCCTTAATTCCCCTACTATGCAAAAATCTATCCAATCTAGTGATTCTTGAAAGATCATTACTAGTGCCTCCTCAACGCCTTCAGCTACCTCTTTTAGAACTCTGATGTGTACACCATCTGGTCCAGGTGACTTATCTATCTTCAGACCTTTCAGTTTCCCAAGAACCTTCTCTCCAGTACTAGTACCTTCACACATTTCATCTGGAACTTCCACTATACTGCTAGCATCTTCCACAGTGAAGACTGAGGCAAAATACTAATTAATTTCATCCACTATTTTGTTGTCACGCATTACTACCTCTGCAGAATCATTTACCAGCAGTCCGATATCCACTCTTGCAACTCTTTTACACTTTATGTATCTGAAGAAACTTTTTTGTTATCTTCCTTATAGGCTAGCTCTCTTCCATATTCCATCTTTACCTTGTTAATGACTTTTTAGTTGCTTTCTGTTGGTTTTTAAAAACTTCCCAATCCTCTAATTTCCAACAAATTTTTGCTCTGTTATATGCCCTTCCTTTTTCTTTGATTCCTCTTGTTAGCCACAGTTGTGTCATCTTTCCTTTAGAATACTTCGTCCTCTTGGGGATGTATGTATCCTGTGCCTTCCAATTTCCTCCAGAAATTCCAGCCATTGCTGCTCTGTCATCATCCCTGCCTGTGTTCTTTTCCAATCAGTTCTGGACAACTCGTCTTTCATGCCTCTGAAATTCCCTTTACTGCACTGTAATACTGATACATATGCCTTTAGCTTCTCCTTCTTAAATTTCCAGGTGAATTCAATTATATTATGATCACTTTCCCCTAAGGATTCTTTTACCTTAAGCTCTTTAAACAATTCTGGTTCCTTGCACAACAGCCAATCCAGAATAGCTGATCTTCTAGTGGGTTCAGCTAAGAGCTACTCTAAGAAGCCATCTCATAGGTATTCTAGGAATTTCCCCTCCTGGAATCCACCATGATTTTCCCAATCTACCTGCATATTAAAGTCCCCCACGACTATTGTAACATTGCCCTTTTGGTATGCATTTTCTAACTCCTGTTTTAATTTGAACGCCACATCCTTACTAAGCTTGGTGGTCTGTATAGAACTCTGATCAGGGTCTTTTTACCCTTGCAATTCCTTAGCTCTATCCACAATGACTCAACATCTTCTGACTCAATGACGCAGGAAAACTATTAATTGTTTTTCCAGATCTGACACAGTACAAAAGATAAAGAACACAATAATGATAATAATAAACACACAATAAATATAAACATACAAGTTAGCGCATACACAGATTGATAGCATGTCCATAAAGTTATGCTAGGCTGCACATAACATGACTGATGGGAAATAACGAAGTAATGGTGGAGTTAGTGGGTGGAAATGTTCATCAGTATTAATGCCTGGGGAAAGTAACTGTTTTTAAGTCTGGTGATCCTGGTGAGAGTGCTACATAGCCTGTTCTCTGATGGGAGCGGGACAAACAATCCATAAGTGGGTTGTATGTGATCCTCCAAGATGTTACTTGCCCTGTTCTGGCACCTTCCTATATGTACATATGTCCTTGATGGCCGGTAGGATAGTGCCAGTGATGTTTTGGGCAGTTTGACTATCTGCTTGTACAGCCTTCCTCCAAAACAAGAGAAAATCAGCAGATGCTGGAAATCCAAGCAACACACACAAAATGCTGGAGGAACTCAGCAGGCCAGGCAGCATTTATGGAAAAGGGTCTGACGTTTCAGACCGAAACCCTCCAACATTTTGTATGTGTTGCTTTTAGAGCCTACCTGTCTGCTGCAGTGCAGTTTCTGTAGCGAGCAGTGATGCAGCTTGTTAGGTTGTTCTCTAGTGCGTGTCTGTAGAATGATTTGAGTATGGATGTGCAAAGTCTAGCTCTCTTCAGCCTCCTCAGAAAGTAAAGGCTTTGGTGAGCTTTCTTGTCTGTGTTCTGGGACCATGAGGGGATGTGTAAATGTGAACTCTCAGGAGTTTGAAACTGTTTGCAGTTTTCCCCGGAGTTTCAAACTGCTTGATGTTTTCACTGCTGTGCCACTGATATAAAGGACTTTGTGGGTTTAGGGATTAAAATTCACAGACCAGATGGCACACATTTATGTTACTCATTAATTCAAGCTTCCTTTAAAAACCTCTATCAGATCTCCTCTCAGCCTCCTAGGTCCAGAGTGAATAGCCCAAGTTTGTTGAACTTTCCTTGTAGCACATGCCCTCTAATCCAGGCAGCGTCACTGGTTAAACTCTTCGACACCCTCTCCAAAGCCTCCCTATCCTTCCTATAACAGGGCAACCATAATTCAATGTGATACAATCAGTTAACACATGAGATTCTGCAGAAGCTGGAATTCTTGAGTCCTGATGAAATGTCTTGAAACGTCGACTGTTTATTCCTCTCCATAGATGCTACCTGATTTTTGTGTGTGTTGCAATATTCCAGATGTGGCCTAACCAGAGATTTATAAAGCTCCAACATAACATCCAGACTCTTGAAATTAATTCCTTGACTAATAAAGGCAAACATGAAAAATGCTTTATTTACTTTCCTAGCAAATATATAGCCAGTTTCTACCTGAAACCTTCCTACTTTTTTTCTGACCAGAACCTCAATATCTCTTGTCAGACACAATTTCCTGAGCTTGCCAATTTTACTGTTTACCATTGAAGAATATGTTGCTTCTGGACACTTGCTATTAAACTCTTAAATGCCTGTTATTTGCCACTCATTTCTTTTTTTCAAACAGTCTCACCCAATTGACCTCTGCTAGATCTTGCCTAATTGCCCCAGAAATGGCCCTGCTTCAGTTTAGGATCTTAACTTGTGGAACTGCCCTATACTTCTCCATCAATATCTTAAAACTACAGAATTATGATCACTAGAGCCCAAGTACCCCTGATTGCACTTCAGTTATCTGCCCTGCCTCAACGCTTCAAGGAGGTTAATATTATATCCTCCTGAATAGGGCCCTCTATGGATCAACTCAGGAAACTTTTCTGAACACATTTCACAAGTTCCACCCCCTCCAGATCCTTAACACCCTAACCCTAATTCTGAGAAAATTAAAATCTCCCAATAATACACCCCTATTATTCTTACAACTATAAGCAATTTCTCTACATACCTAATACAACCCAACTAGAGTAATCCTCCCTTTCTTGTTTTAAAGTTCTACCCATGTGGTTTTACTGGATGAACCTCCAAGAGTGTCATCTCTATTCACGGCCACTCCATCTTCCCTTATCTAAAAGGCTACACCTCTTCCATGCTTACCTGTATTTCTACCATACCTGTATTCTGGAACATTGAGCTGCCAGCCCTCCCTTCTCTCAGACAACTCTCTTTTTATGACTCTAACTTCTCAGCTCAGAGTCAATCCACGCTCTGTGTTCATCTGCTTCAACTGTTAAACATCAGGTATTGACTAAATGCAGTTTCACTGAGTATTAATTTCACTCCTTTTACTGTGTCTGTGGCTCTCTGATTACTAGACTTTCTCCCACTGGCTACTTCTTCATCCCATGCCTTGCTCCTACTCAGAGATCCATACCATCCCTTCCAATTGAGTTTAAACCTTTCTGTGTGGTACTAGCAATTTTCCCTGCAAGGATATCTATCCCTTTCTGATTTAAGTGTAACCTGTCCCTCTAGCAGGGGTTGACTCTATTCCAAGAGATTCCAATGGTCCATGATCATAAATTCCTGCCCTCTGCATGAACTCATCTGGCCTAGCCTTCTATTTCTGACCTCACTAGCACAGGGAGAGAGAATGCCCGGGTTGGGTGGGGTTTTTGATTACACTGGCCATTTAACAGAGGAAGATAGCAGTATGGGTAGAGTCCACAGAGGGAACTCTGGTTTCCATTTTTTGTTTGACAAGCAATTTTGTCTGGTGCATGGTGTCAGGATTGGTCTCCTTTTGGATTAACAGGGTCACGATATGAACATTCCTGACTCGACCCTTGTTTTTATTTACGAGGCCGAGTGGCTGGCTTGAAGCTCAACCCGGCATGGATTGAAAGCGTGCTCGAGGGTGGCCCAACTTGGATTTGAACTTGGGAGCCTTCGCTCCGGAGTCTGGCGCAGATGCCATTGCGCCACCAGGTGGCCTTCTGATTTCTATGATGTGCTGAGATTAAAAGTGATCATCCTAACAAAGACTTGAACCCTGTGCCCTCAGATTTGAAGACTGATGCTCTACCAACTGAGCTAGTGCCAGGGCTGCAATGAAATAGTTTAACATGGTAAAAGAACTGTAATTCCAAGGACATGTTCCACTTCACTAAAGCAAAATATAAATGCAGACCCAAGGATAGAAACTTTCAAAATGAATGGTTATATCATTTCTGGGAACATAACACCAGCTATTTCATGTTAACTGACAAGATGAATTAAAATGAAAGATAATTCATTTTGATATTCAACAGATCCTGAGTTTATTAGTAGAAGATAAAGCAAGGGAAAATGCAATACAATTGCACCGCTTGCAACTATCATTAACTCACCAATCATAACTATGGATCCCATATTTGAAAACGGAAATGATTAGAGAAGGTTGTCTTCACCAGATTAGCAAGTTGTTGGTCAATTTCATTTGCTGCAAAGGCACCAGCAGCAATATCCAACATTAAAACAAATTATTATGAAGTGCAATAAAAGGAGGTCGTTCTTCTCTATTGCCTAATCTTATCCTTTTTCAAAAGCTGTGTAAATGTATGTTAAATTGAGTCTATTTCCATCATTTAATACCCTAAATGCACCAGCATTATCACATGTCTACTACCTCCCAAGTTTATTGGGTAGATCTAGTGTAGTTCTGGTCATTCTGCTCTCCACAATGTATCAAAACTGTGAGAAATGAACTGTTCATCATACCCTAGGTTCTCTTCTCCTTTCTCAATGAATTGCAGTTGCAACACAACTGCTCAACTTTCAAAGATTAGGTACCTCTGATAGACTATTGGCCACTCATACTAAAGGTTTCTACTCCAAGGCTGCTATCACCTGATATTCCTACCTCCATCTGTTCACATGACTGCATATATCAGAATACATTAGTTCCAGTAGTGCTTGTAAACATTTGTCAATATGATGCAAAGTTCTAAAAGAGCTGTGCTATCTACAGGAAGGACTGTCTTAAAAAGGCAACAGAAAAACATAGAACATAGAAGATAGAAGATAGAAACGTAGAAAACCTACAGCACAATACAGGCCCTCCGGCCCACAATGCTGTGCCAAACATGTACTTACTTTAGAAATTGCGTAGGGTTACCCATAGCCCTCTATTTTACTAAGCTCCGTGTACCTATCCAGGAGTCTCTTAAAAGACCCTATCGTATCTGCCTCCACCACCGTTGCTGGCAGCCCATTCCACACAATCACCACTCACTGTGTAAAAAACTTACCCCTAGACATCTCCTCTACCTGCTTCCAAGCACCTTAAAACTGTGCCCTCTCATAAACACAAAATACTCTGCAGATGCTGGGGTCAAAGCACCACGCACAACACACCGGAGGAACTCAGCAGGTCAGGCAGCTTCTGTGGAAACGAAGGGTCTCGGCCCGAAACATTGACTGCTCGTTTCCATGGATGCTGCCCGACCTGCTGAGTTCCTTCAGCATGTTGTGCATGTGCTGTCTTGCGTGAGCCATTTCAGCCCTGGGAAAGAGCCTCTGACTATCCACATGATCAATGCCTCTCATCATCTTATACACCTCGATCAGGTCACCTTTCATCCTCTGTCACTCCAAGGAGAAAAGGCTGAGTTCACTCAACCTATTCTTGTAAGGCATGCTCCCCAATCCAGGAAACATCCTTGTAAATATCATCTGCACCCTTTCTATAGTTTCCACATCCTTCCTGTAGTGACCAGAACTGAGCATAGTACTCCAAGTGGGGTCTGACCAGGGTCCGATATAGCTGCAACATTATCTCTCGGCTCTTGAAAGTCAATCTCAAGGTTGATGGAGGCCATTGCACCATATGTCTTCTTAACCATGGAGTCAACCTGCACAGTAGCTTTGAGTGTCCTATAGACTTGGACCCCCAAGATCCCTCTGATTCTCCACACTGCCAAGAGTCTTACCATTAATACTATATTCTGCCATCATATTTGACCTACCAAAATGAACTACCTCACACTTATTACGTTGAACTCCATCTGCCACTTCTCAGCCCAGTTTTGCAACCTATCGATGTCCCGCAAAAACCTCTGACAACCCTCCACACTATCCACAACACCCCCAATCTTTGTGTCATCAGCAAATTTACTAACCATGCCTCCACTTCCTCTTCCAGGTCAGTTATAGAAATCACGAGAAGAAGGGGTCCCAGAACAGATCCCTAAGGTACCAGTGGTCACTGACCTCCATGCAGAACATGTCCTGTCTACAACCACTCTGCTTTCTCTGGAAAAGCCAATTCTGGATCCAAAAAGCAAGGTCCCCTTGGATCCCATGCCTCCTTACTTTCTCAATAAGCTTTGTTTGGGGTACCTTATCAAGTGCCTTGCTGAAACCAATATACACTACATCTACTACTCTACTTTCATTGATGTGCTTAGTTACATCTTCAAAAAATTCAATCAGGCTTGTAAGGCATGACCTGCCTTTGACAAAGCCATACTGACTATTCCTAATCATATTATACCTCTCCAAATGTTCACAAATCCTGTCTCTCAGGATCTTTTCTATCAACTTACCAACCACTGAAGTAAGACTCACTGGTCTATAATTTTCTGGGCTATCTCTACTCTCTTTCTTGAATAAGGGAACAACATCTGGAACCCTCCAACCCTCCGGAACCTCTCCCATCCTCATTGATGATGTAAAGATCATTGCCAGTAATCTCTTCCGTCGCCTCAATATCTAACCTCAAGAATCCTCATCATCCTGTTCATGCCTTCTCACTGTTGCCATTCAAGATTATTTACTGTCATTTTCAGTACACAACTGCAAAGGAGAAATAAACAATTGTTGCTATGAATCCTATGCAGCACAAAAACATCACAATAATATAAAGAACAGTATAATAAAGAAACATAAGTAATATAAATACATAAGAGAGCTTATATACATAGTTTGTTTGTATGTACTCTACGTAAGGTGACTGACAGGAAATGATAAAGTAGTGGTGGTGGGGAATGTGCTGGGATGGGTTAGTGGGTGGAGGTGTTGATCAGCCTTACTGCTTGGGGACGGTAACTGTTTACTTTATCTGCTGCTCCTGGTTGTGGATACGTACTGTCCTCCCTGATGGGAGTGGGACAAGCAGTCCACATGTAGGGTGAAGGGGATCCTTCATAATGTTTCCAAAATTTTTCCAACACCTTTATGTATATCTGTCCTTGATGGTGGGTAGGCTGGTGCCAGTGATGCTCTCTGTAGAAGGTCGTCAGTACTGATGTGGATAGACCAGCTCTCTTCAGCCTCCTTAAAAAGAGAGGTGTTGATTGCGTAGGATGTAGTCTGAGACCAAGAGGTTGTGAGAGATGTGCACTCAAGGAGTTCGAAACAACTCACAGTTTGCTCTGCTGTGGTGCTACTGCCAACGTAAAGAGGGGTGTGAGTGGTACGAGTTCTCCTGAAGTCAATAACCATCTCCTTTGACTTGTTGACATTGAGGAAGAGGTTATTTGTCTGGCACCAGGCCTCGCGCTCTTCCACCTCCTTTCTGCAGGTCAACTCATTGTTGTTGGTGACGAGCCCCACCACTGCTGTGTCATCAGCAAACTTGACAATGTGATTATTCAGGTGTTTGACCATTCAATCGTGAGTGAGCAAAGTGTATAGTAGTGGACTCAGCACACAGCTCTGGGAGGCACCTGTGTTGAGGAAGATGGGGAGGGTGAAGTGGTTGTGCATTCTGATTTTCTAACATGTCTTGATTAGGAAGTCAAACCCCAGTTTCACAGTTGTGTACTTGACTGAAGTGAAGGAGTTTGTTCACCAGAATCTATTGGACAATAGTGTTGAATGCTAAACTGGAATCCAAAAACAGGATTCTAACAATATGTAAAAAGCAAACACGAGGAAATCTGCAGATGCTGGAAATTCAAGCAACACACACAAAATGCTGGTGGAACGCAGCAGGCCAGGCAGCATCTATAGGAAGAAGCACTGTTGACGTTTCAGGCCGAGAACCTTCGTCAGAATGTCTCGTGATTTCTTTGTCCTGACGAAGGGTCTCAGCCTGAAACGTCGACAGTGCTTCTCTCTATAGATGCCGCCTGGCCTGCTGTGTTCCACCAGCATTTTGTGTGTTGCTTCTAACAATATTACTTGTTTTCTAAGTGTACGAGGGCCAGGTGTATGACAGATCCTATGGCATCTTTTGTAAAGCTGTTCTGACAATAAGCATATCTGTGAATGGAGTTCTTGATGTGTGCCAAAGCACTTCATGATGATTGGCATCCATCCCACTGGGTGGTAGTCATGTAGTTCTGAAGGTGTACACTTCTTTGGTACAGTGATGATTGTGGCTGTTTTGAAGTATGTGGAACAGCAGCCTGGATGAGTCAAGTGTTGAAGATGTACAGCAGGATGTCTTCACGCAGAAGGTGTACAAGCCTGAAGTTCCAAACCAATAGGTTCAGGAACAACTACCGTAAATTCCAGACTATAAGCCGCTACTTTTTTCCCATGCTTTGAACACTGCGGCAACACTGCGGCCTATACTACGGTGCGGCTAATGCATGTTTTTTTTTCATGCCGCCAAAAACATTTTGCCTCGTAACAGTAGACCAATAAAATTGATGAGTAGTTCACAGAGGTCCAATGAAATTGTACGATAAATCAAGCGCACTTTCACAATTAAATTATTGTAAATCAGTCATTTGTACTCACCCTCATCAACATGGAAAACACTCAAAGAAAAGCATATGATGCAGCTTTTAAGTTAAAGGCAATCAATCTGGCGGTTGAAGAAGGAAATCGAGCTGCTGCACATAATCTTGGCATAAATGAATCGATGGTGAGACGGTGGAGACGCCAGCATGAAGAACTGAGTCAATGCAAAAAGACGACAAAAGCTTTCAGAGGTAATCATAGCAGATGGCCCGAACTTGAAAACTTTCTTGAAGACTGGGTTAACACACAGAGAGCAGGCGGCCGCGATGTTTCCACCATGCAGATCAGACTGAAGGCTAAAGCAATCGCCACCAAAACGAAAAACGAAGATTTTAGAGGTGGGCCATCGTGGTGTTTTAGATTTATGAGATGAAAAGGCCTGTCCGTCAGGGTACGCACGACTCTGTGTCAGCAGCTCCCTCCCGACCACGAGGAAAAGCTTGCTAACTTCCGCACATTCACTCAAACAAAGATAGCGGAGAATTCCATCGGGCTAGATGATATCATAAATATGGATGAAGTACCTTTGACGTTTGACCTGCCTCTTACTCGGACTGTTAATAAAAAAGGTGACTCGTCCATCACACTGAAAACAAGTGGCCATGAGAGAACGCATTTTACTTGTGTTCTGAGCTGCACAGCATCCGGACTAAAGCTTCCACCGATGGTGATTTTTTAAGCGGCTGACGATGAAAGTTCAGTGAAAGCTGCCATCAAGAATACAAACTCAATTCCAGCTGTGATTCCTGGGGGCACCACGAAGTATTTGCAGCCACTGGACATCAGCGTGAACCGGGCATTTAAGGTGGCGCTGCGCGTTGAGTGGGAGGCTTGGATGACGAGCGGCGAGAAATCCTTTACCAAAACAGGACGCATGCGAAGAGCATCTTTAACTCAAGTCTGCCAGTGGATCCTAAATGCGTGGAGCCGTGTCACAACATCCACCATCACCAGCGGGTTTCAAAAGGCTGGACTGCTGCGTGATGAAGAGGACCGCGTGCGCTCAAGTGAGAGCGACAACGAAGAGACTGAAGTGAGTGACGAGATCCTGAGGTTGTTCAATTCGGACACTGAAGGACTTTGATGGTTTTAGTGCGCAGGAGGAAGATGAAGAAGGCGATCAATAACTTTTCCTGGTAGGCTGCAGTATATATATGTATTTTTTAACAGTCGTTAGGAGATATTGGAATATTGTTCGTGCACTGTTCAGTAAAAAAGTATACGCAACGTAATTTGTGTGTTACTGATACGTATGTATATTTAAAAGTAGCTGTGTTACAGGCACTGTTCGAAAAAAAGCATTTGCAATATGTATTTATTTATGTTACCATACGGATTTAATTAAAAGTTAAAAAATCCTCACGTGTAATATCTTTCTGTGTAAATATCTCATATTACAACGTGGGACACCTGCGGCTTAAAATCCGGTGCGGCCTGTACAAGCACAAAATTGATTTTCTTTCTAAAATTAGAGCGTGCGGCTTTTAATCAGGTGCGCTCTGTAGTCCGGAATCTACGGTACTTTTCTACAGCAGTCATCTTCTTGAACTGACCTGCACAATCCTACCTCAGCAATGGAAAAGTAACATCATCTTTTGCACTCTGGACTTGTCTCTGTTAGTGTGTTTTATTTTTACTAATATCTTGTTTTGTTTTTTTCTTCAATATCTGGTATAATTTATGTATAATTCATGCATGTTTGTTATCTGAATCCTCGTGCCTGTGATGCTGCCACGAGCAAGCTTTTTCATTGTAAGTGTAGCTCACTGTAATTGCACATATAGCAATAAACTTGATTATACTTGACTTAAAGTGCATAAATTTATAAGCACCCATTTCAGGATGACCCAGGCAAAAACAAAAAAAGATCTGCATCTTTTATGGCCAATGATTATCATACTGAAGAATTCCAGCAAATAATTTGTGCATGGCAGATTGGCGATTATCAGATTATTTTAGTTATACTGTTTGAGAGAAACATTATCCAGAAAAAAGAGAGATAATTCCAGTGGTGCTAGGAAGTTTGTGAACCCTGTCAAATTTTCTCTATTTCTGCATAAGTATGACCTAAAATGTGATCAGATCTTTATGGAAGTCCTAAAACTAGATAAAGAGAACCCAATTAAATAAATAACTCAAAAACGTTATACTTGTTCATTTATTATTTGAGAAAAATGATCCAATATTACGTGTATTTGTTGGAAAATGTATGTGAACGCCTTCTACAAAAGCTATTTAGAGTCAGGTGCTCCAATCAATGAGATGAGATTGGAGGTGTAAAAGACACCCAAAGTCAGGTTGTTGACAGACCCTGCTCTTCTCAAGAAAGATGTGCACAACGCCTTGATCAAAACAACTTTCAGAAAACCTTAGAAGAACAGTAGAGATGCATGAAGTTGGAAAAGGCTACAAAAATATTTTTATAGACCTCAGTGTTCATCAGTCCACAGGAAGAGAAATTATCTACAAATGGAGGAAACTCAGTACTGTTACTACTCTCCCTAGGAGTGGGTATTCTGCTATGGTCACACCAAGAATGCAATATGCAATGCTGACGGAGGTGAAAAAGAACCCAAGGGTAACAGCAAGAGTCCTGCAAAAACCTTCAGAACTTGCTAAAGTCTCTGTTCAAGTGTCCACTATAAGAAAAACATTGAATAAGAATGGTGTTCATGGAAGGACACCATGGAGGAAACTATTGCTCTCCAATAAAAACATTGCCACACACTTCAAGTTTGCAAAAGACCACCTGTATAGTCCACATCACTTCTGGGACAATGTGCAATGGACAGATGGGACAAAAGTTGAACTTTTTGGCAGAAATGCATATTGCTATGTTTGGAGGAAAAAGGACACTGCACGCCAACACCAAAACGTGAAGCATGGTGGAAGGAGAATCATGGTTTAGGGCTGCTTTGCTGCCTCAGGCTTGGACAGCTTGCAATCAGTGAGGGAACAATAAATTCAAAATTGTTTCAAGACATTTTACAGGAGAATGTCAGAGTAGTAGTCTGTCAACTGAAGCTTAATTGAAGCTGGATAATGCAACAAGACAATGATCTTAAAAACAAGAGTAAATCAACAACAGAATGATTTAAAAAGAAGAAAAATTTGTGCTTTGGAATGACTGAGTCAAAGTCCTGACCTTAATCCTATAGAAATGTTGTAAAAGGACCTGAAACAAGCAGTTCATACAAGGAAGCCAACCAGCATCCCAGAGGTGAAGCAGTTTTGTAAAGAGGAATGGCCTAAAATTCCTCGAAGCTGATGTGCAGGGTCGATCAACAGCTAGCAGAAATATTTGGTTGAAGTTCTTGCTGTACAAGGGGGTTACACCAGTTACTGAAAGCAAAGATTCACGTACTTTGGATCATTTTTCTCAATAGATAAATGAACAAGTATAATGTTTTTGTGTTATTTATTTAATTGGGTTCTGTTTATCTAGTTCTAGGATTTATATAAAGCTCTGATCACATTTTAGGTCATATTTATGCAGAAGTAGAGAAAATACTACAGAGCTCACAAACTTTCTAGCACCACTGTACCTATTCCTAAGTGTATTCACATGAGAAAATTTAATGATGCATAAGGTTTTCATTATGGAATATCTTAACCTTGTGGTAAACTCTGCTTACATGTTTCAAAGAACAACTGCTAGAATTGTACTCATTGATTCAATTTCAGTTTTTGAACATAGCACAGCACAGTACAAAATATCTTTGGTCCATGGTGTTGAGCCGAACTTTTAACCTACTCCAAGATTAATCTAATGCTTCCATCCCACTTAGCCCTTTATTTTCCTTTCATCCATGTGCCTATCTAACTGATTTAAATCTCTCTAATGTATCTGCCTCTACCACCATTCCTGGCAGCGTATTCCACACATCCATCAGTCTGTGTAAAAAATCTGCCTCTGACATCTTCCCTAAACCTTCCCTCAATCCCCTTAAAATTATTCACTCTTGTACTAGCCATTTCAGCCCTTGGAAAAAGGTGTTAGCATCCACTCTGTCATTGCCTTTTATCATCTTATACACCTCTATAAAGTCATCTCTCTTCCTTCACTCCAAAGGAAAAACCTTAGCTCACTCAATTTTTCTCATTAGACATGCTCTCTAATCCAGGCAACATCCTGGAAAATCTCCTCTGTACCCTCTAAAGCTTCCACATCTTTCCTATAATGAGGTGTCCAGAAGTGAACACACTATTCCAAGTATGGTCTAATCAGATTTTTATAGAGCTGCAAAATTACCTCGCTGCTCTTGAACTCAATCTAGTGACTAATGAAGACCTACACATAATACACCTTCTTTGTCACTTTATCATACTGCATGGCAACTTTGAGGAATGTATGGATATAGACCCAAAGACTAATTTGTTCCTCCACACTGCTAAGAATCTCACCATTAATCCAGTATTCTACCATCAAGTTTGACCTTCCAAAGTTCATCAATTCACACTCTTCAGGATTGAACCCCAATTGCCACTTCCCAGCCAAGCTCTGCATCCTGTCAATGTCCTGCCGTAACCATTAAACAACCTTCTAAACTATACACAATATTACTAACTTTCATGTCATCTGCAAATGTCCTAAGTGACCCTTCCATTTCCTCATCCAATCATTGATAAAAATCGCAAAGAACAGGAGTCCCAGAACAGATCCCTGTGGAGCATGATTGGTCACCAATCTCCAGGCAGAATACATTCCTTCTACTACCACTCTCTGCCTTCCTTCTGTGGCCAAGTCAGTCCTGAATCCACACAGGAAAATTCCCCCTGGGTCCTGTGCCTCCTAACTTTCTGAAGTAGCCTAACATAGGGAACATACTCAAATGCTGTACTAAAATCCATATACATCACATCAATTGCTCTGCCTTCATCAATTTTTTTTGTCATTTCTTCAAAGAACTCATTGAGGCTCATGAGGTCTTCACAAAACCATGCTGAATATCCCGAACCAGACTATGTTCATCTTAATGCTCATAAATTCCTATTTCTAGGAATCCTTTCCAGTAGTTTGGCGACTACTGATGTAAGATTCACACGTCTATAATTCGCAGGATTATCCCTTTTACCTTTCTTGAACAAAGAAGTAACATTTGCCATCCTGCAATTTTATGTTACTACTCTTGTAGCCAGTGAGAATGCAAAGATCATCATCATAAGTGCAACAACCTTTTCCGTCACTTCCCATTAAATCTCAATGTTTTTCAGAAGTTTCAGCACGTCCTCCTTCTTTACCATTGACATTTTCTAACATATTAGCCTGTTCTATATTGTCCTCACCTTTGTCAAGGTCCCTTTCACCAGTGAATACTGAAGCAAAACATTTATTAAGCATCTCTCCTGCCTCCTGTGACTCCAGGCACACCTTTCCTCTTTTATCCATGATCAGTCCCACCCACGCACGAGTCACACTCCTGTTTTTCATGGGGGGTTTGCCTTAATCCTATTCACCAAGGACTTCTCATGTCCCCTCTTAATTCTCCTAATTCCTTCTTAAACCCTTCCCTGGTTACCTTATAACTCTCAAGAACTCTGTCTGATCGTAGTCTTCAAAACCTTAAGTATGTTTCTTCTTCCTCTTGACTAGATGTTCCACTTCCCTTGTCAACTATGGTTTCTTCAACCTACTATTCTTTCCCTGCCTCAATAGGACAAACCTATCCAGAACCCCAGCAAGTGCTCCCTAAACAACCTTCACATTTTTTTTTTTTTGTTTTTCCAAGTTCCTGCCTAATTGCTTCATAATTTGCCCTCTTCCGTTTTCCACATTGTCTGCTCCTATCACTATCCAAGGTCAGAGAGTTAGCAGGTAGCATGATGCTATTACATTTCAGAGCATCAGAGTTCAGTTCCGACATCATCTGTAAGGAGTCTGTACATCCTCCCCGTGGAATGCGTGGGTTTTCTCCAGGTTCTTTGGTTTCCTCCCGCAATCTTAGAATCAGCGAAGGAGAGGTATGTCGACTGTTCCAGCGACTTCAGACCCGAAAATCTCCAGGCCCAGATGGGGTCTCCCCCTCCTGTCTACGAGCCTGTGCTGATCAGCTGGCTCCCATCTTCACTCAGCTCTTTAATAGATCTCTGGAGCTGAGTGAGGTTCCGACTTGCTTCAAGCACTCTACCATCATCCCGGTCCCCAAGAAACCCACCATCACAGGACTGAACGACTACAGACCTGTCGTATTGACAACTGTGGTCATGAAATCCTTTGAACGTCTGGTGTTGAACCACCAGAAGACCCTCACCAGCAGCCTGCTGGATCCCCCGCAGTTTTCCTACCGGGCAAATAGGTCAGTAGACGATGCAGTCAACCTGGGACTGCACTATATCCAGCAACATCTGGATCGTCCTGGGACCTATGCTCGGATGCTGTTTGTGGATTTCAGTTCAGCGTTTAACACCATCTTCCCTCATACCCTCTGCTCCAAATTGTCTCACCTCACTGTGCCACCTGACCTCTGCGATTGGATTTACAGCTTCCTGACCAACAGAAGTCAGCAGGTAAGGATGGGACAGGTCACCTCGGATACTCGAATCACCAACACCGGCGCCCCCCAGGGGTGTGTCCTCTCTCCACTGCTGTTCTCCCCCTACACCAATGACTGCACCTCCTCCAACCCCTATGTGAAGCTTTTGAAGTTTGCAGACAACACCACCATCATCGGACTTATCCAGAACAGTGATGAGACTGCATATCGACAGCAGGTGGACCAACTGGCGCTCTGGTGCAGTCGGAACAATCTGGAGCTGAACACGCTCAAGACAAAGGAGATGATAGCGGATTTCAGGAGACATCCCCCCGTTATGTCCCCCCTCACAGTCCTCGGCAGCCCTGTGTCCACCGTGGAGAACTTCAGGTTCCTGGGAACCACCATCTCTCAGGATCTGAAGTGGGAGCAGAACATCAGCTCCATCCTGAAGAAGGCCCAGCAGCGGATGTACTTCCTGCGGCTCGAGGAAATATGGTCTGCCTCAGGAATTGCTGCTGCAGTTCTACACTGCAGTCACTGAGTCTGTCCTGTGCACCTCCATCACTGCGTGGTTTGGAGCCGCCACCAAGCAGGATAGAACCAGACTACAGTGCACAGTGAGGACTGCCGAGCGCATCATTGGAGCCTCCCTGCCCTCTATTGTGGACCTGTACTCTTCCAGGTTGAAGAAGACGGCGGGGAACATCATAAAGGATTCCTTCCATCCTGCGCACGGACTGTTTGAACTGCTTCCGTCTGGTGGGCACTTCAGATCCCTCCAGCCTAAGACTAATAGGCACTGGAGAAGTTTTTTCCCTACTGCGGTCACTTTGCTGAACAGTTAACTGCCGGTTAACTGTCGGCTAACTATTACTTGGATTGCACTACTTGTATGTATAATCTATATTTTCATTTATATTTATCATTATTATTGTTATGAGCAGAGAGACAACATCTGCCGGAAGTAAATTCCTTGTATGTGTACAGGTACTTGGCGATTAAAGTCTGATTCTGATCTAAAGATGTACCGATCAGTAGGTTAACTGATCATTGTAAACTGTCCCGTGATTAGGCTAGGGTTAAAATCAGGGGTTGCTGGGCACTGCAGCTTGAAGGGCCGGAAGGGCCTATTCCACACTGTATCTCAATAAACAAACAAACAGACAAACAGAAAAATAAATGAAGTTGTGATCGCTGTCTCTGAAATGCTCACCCGCTGAGAGACCTGTCACCTGACCAGTGGATTGACGAGCACCACATCCAGCATATCCTCTCCTCTGGTCGGTCTGTCTACGTTTCATGTCAGGAATCTTCCTGGATACACCTAATTAATTTTGCCCCATTTGAACTTAAGGGCAGTTGAAATCACCCATGACACAACCCTGTATTTTTGCACCTTTCCAAAATATGGAGACCAAAGCAGTTATGATTTAATAATTAATTTATTTCTACATTGAGAGAGGTACTTATAGAAACATATACAATTCAGGGCGGTATGGTAGTGTAGCAGTTAGGAAAATACTATTACAGCATCAGTGACTGGGTTCAGTTCTGCCGTTGTCTGAAAGGAACTTGTACGTTCTCCCCGTGACCGTGGGGTTTCGTCCATGTACTCTGATTTCCACCCACATTCCAATGACATGCGGGTTAGTAGGTTAATTGGTCACCTGGGTGTAACTGGGCGGCACAGACACATTGGGCTGAAAGGACCTGTTACCATGCGGTATCTCTAAATAAAAATAATATTAACAATGTATCAGACGATGACTGGCATCTGAATCTTGGCAAGCAAATGCAGAGAAAAGCAAATGAAGCTGGATAAGCAAAAGATTAAGTTCAGAATTAAGAAGCTCTCTTCTATGGGTCATTTGATCACTGCACATAGTCTGGAGCCACATCCAGGAGAGGCTTTATAATATTTTCTGGGTTTTGATATCTATCTGAGAGAGTCATTTTGGTTTTAAATTGATTTGTTATTCTTGTCACATGTACTGAGGTACAGTGAAAAACTTGTTTGGCATGCCATCCACACAGATCAGTTCATTGCAGCAGTGCGTTGAGGCAGGACAAGGCAAAACAATGTGATAATGCAGTGGGGTAGAAGCTGTCCTTGAGCCCAGTGGTATGAGCTTTCAGGTTACTTTATCACCTGTTCAATGGGAGGTGAAAGAAGAGACAATCCTCAGGATAAGTGGAGTCTTTGATTACATTGGCTGCCTTCCCAGGACAACAAGAAGTGTGGACAGTGTCCATGGAGGGGAGACTGGTTTCAATGATGTTCTGAGCCATGTGCACAATGCTTTGTAATACTTTGATGGCTCAAGCAGAGTAATTCCTTATCAAGCCATGATATACTGTATCTGGATAGGATGCTTTCTAATGTGCGTCAGTATAAAGCAAAAAGGGACAAAGGAGAGATACCAATTATTTTTTTAGCTTCTTGAGGAAGTAGGGGCATTGGTGAACTTTCCTGGCTGTGAATCTACATGGTTGGGTAGATACTAGTGTTGTTCACTCACAGGAGCTTAAATCTTTTAGGCCCCTTCACCTCAGTACTGTTGATGTAAACAGGGACATGCACACTGCCCCTCTTCCTGAAGCTCTTTTGTTTTGATGACATTGAGCCAAAGGTTGTTATCATAACACTATGTCACCGGGCTCTCTATCCCCATCATGTAGTGTTATGAGTCATAGAGCACTACAGCACAGAAACAAGCCCTACATCCCATCTAGTCCAATGCCAAACTGTTATTCTGCCTAGTCCCATTGACCCCCAACTTGGATCATAGCTCTCTATGTTCCTCACATCGCTGTACTGATTCAAATTTCTCTTAAATGTCCAATTCAACTCATGTTCCCCACTTCTGCTGGCAGTTCTTTTCATATTCTCACCACCCTCTGAGTGAAAAAGTTCCTCCTTGAGGTTCCCCTTAAACATTTCACATTTCAGTAACTTCAGTGGAAAAATCCTGCTTGAGTTTAATTTATCTATATCCGTCATAATGTTGAATTATGATTAAATCTCCCCTCATTCTCCTATGCTCCAGGGAATGAAATTCTTACCTATCCAACCTTTCCCAGAATTCAGGTTCTCAAGTCCTGGTAACATCCTTGTAAACTTTCTCTGTACTCTTTCAATCTTATTGACATCTTTCCTGTATATAGGTGACCAGAATTTTACACAATACTCCAAATTTGACCTCACCAGCATCTTATACAACTTTAGCATAACATCCCAACTGCTGTACTCAATGCCCTGATTTATGAAGGCCAACATGCAGCTTACAACCCTATTTACCTGAGATGTCACTTTCAAAGAATTATGATTCCTATTCCTGGATCTCTCTGTTCTACTGCTCAGTGCCATACGGTTCACCTTGTAAAGTCCACCCTGGTTGGTCTTCTCAAAGTGCAACAACTCATACTTGTCTGCATTAAATCCCATTTGCAATTTTTCAGCTCATTTTTCCAGCTAGTCCAGATCCCACTGCAAGCCACGATAGTTTCCCTTGCTGTCACTACATCACCAATCTTGGTGTCATCCACAAATTTGCTGATCAAGTTAACCACATTATCATTCAGATCATTGATATACATGACAAATAACAACAGTCCCAGCACCAATCCCTGTGGCGCTCCACTAATCATAGGCCTCCAATCAAAGAGACAATCATCTGCTACCACTAAACAAATGATGAATCCAATTTACTACTTAATCCAGAAAGCCAAGTGAATGAACCTTCTTGACCAGCTTCCCATGTGGGATTTTGTCAAAGGCCTTGCTGAAGTCCATGTAGACAACATCCACTGTTTTCCTTCCCTGGACTTTCTGGGTAACCTCCTCAAAAATTGAGCTATGACTTGTTTGAGAAGTCAGAATTAGAATCAGGTTTATTATCACAGACATACAGTATGAAAAAAAAAGGAGACAGGCATCTTCCTGCCACTAAACTAGATGTAGCAGAAGTCAGTGGTGGTTCAAACCACACGCCAGGTAAGTAAGGCATCCTCTTACAGAGAAACAAATGCCATCTCAGTCTACCGAGGAGGCTTCTTTAAGCAATTATGGAGAATGTGCACCATACACCCCAGAGAACAACAATGTTACAGCTTGACCACACCAAAGTCAATGATGATTTTATTGTCATCAGCACAAGTGGAATGAAAAACTTACGGTACTTGCAACAGGATCATAGGCACACAGCATTATATAAGCAGCACACATCAGAAAAATAACTCAAGATGAATAAATCACAGAGACTCAGCTGTTAGAATTTTCTCCTCTTCACTGAAGTCCTAGCACGTGTCGCACATTACCTCAGTCTGGAGACAATAACTATTTCTGTAAGGATTATTTCATGTGAGTCAAATGATGTATTTTTGAATACAGGGCAGGATTGAGAATAAATGACAGAGCCCGAAAGAAGGAATATAGCAAGCTGGCCTTCGTCACACAGGACACTGAGTGCAAAAGGTGGGTTATCATTTTATAGCTGTACATGATGTTGGGGAGAAAAGAATAGGAGGGATAATTGCAGATTTGGGAAGAAAATATAATTGGCAAACTTTTCAGAGAATAGAATTCAAATATACACTAATAAGATCAATAGGACATGTAAATATATTGTATACCTAGGAAAGAAGTTTTTGTGTAAGTTTAGAATATTAAAATGTAGAATAAGAATAGCCATTCAAACTACCAAAACTGAGTCTTTCACAATTTGTCTCTCATAAGTATGAATCTTAATCATTTGCCATAGAGTCATAAAGCAACAGAGTGCAGAGACAGGCCCACTGACCCAGTTGGTCCATACCAACCACACGATCCTCTCTGCTAGATCCTGGGTTCAGCTGATAACCCTCCAAGTCCCTGCTTTCCATTTTTCCCCTTCAAAATGCCTCTTAAACTTTGGAGTTGTATCTGCCTCAACTGCTTCTCCTTGCAGCTCATTCCAGGTGTTCACTATTCTCCATGTAGGTTGCTCTCGGGTCCATTCTCTTTTTAAATCTTTTTATTAATTTTAAACAAACATAAATGAAACATGAATACAGAGAGTTTGAGAGTACATAATTAATAGGTTAAGGTATAAATACAAATAGATGATAATCCATATATAATAACCTCCCAAACTCATAGTAATTACGAAAAATGGAGTAAATGAGAAACCCCCCTCCCAAAAAAAAGAAAAAATAAAGCTAACCAACATGGGCCATTACATTATGTCAAATATACACAGTAGCGTCAATAACTCCGTACCTCCATCCAAATAATTAAGGATAATAAAAGTAAGGTTTAGGAAAAGTCAGTTTAGGTCATATGAAAATGTTGAATAATTAGTCTCCAAGTTTCTTCAAATTTAACTGAAGGGTCAAAGACAACACTTCTAATTTTTTCTAAACTCAAACAAGAAACAGTTTAAGAAAACCACTGAAATATAGTTGGAGGATTAATTTATTTCCAGTCCAATAGGATAGATCTTCTAGCCATTAATGTAACAAATGCAATCATCCGCTGGGCTGAGGGGATAAGCAACTATTATCCAACATTGGTAAACCAAAAATTGCAGTAATAGGATGCAGTGCAATTTGATATTCAGAATTGTTGAAATAATACCGAAAATATCTTTCCATCATTTTGCAAGCAAGGGCAAGACCAAAACATGTGGGTCAATGAAGCAACTTCAGAATGACATCTGTCACAAGTTGGATTAACATAAGAATAAAACCGAGCAAGTTTATCCTTGGACATGTGAGCCCTATGTACAACCTTAAATTGTATTAGGGCATGTTTAGCACAAATAGAAGAAGAATTGACTAATTGTAAAATTTTCTCCCACTGCTCAGTGAGTATAAGACAATGAAGTTCTTTTTCCCATTCCTTCTTAATTTTTTCTGATACTTCTGGCTGTATTTTCATGATCATATTATAAATGATGTCTACTAAACCCTTCTAGCAAAGATTCAGAGCTAAAATTTTTATTCTCTCTTATCTTGTCCCTGTGCCTTCTAGTCTTGAGCTCCCCAACCGTGGTGTAAGTATGATGACCATTCACCTTATCAATATTCCTCCTGATTAGGCTACTCCTCATTCTCCTATGCTCTTAAAAGTAAAGTTCTAGCATGACCGGCTTTCCCTGTAACTCAGACCTTCTAGTTCAGGTAGCATCCTTGTAAATCTCCTATGTACCTTCTCCAGCTTGCTACTCTCTTTCTTATAACAGGGTAACCAAAACTATATATACTCCAAGTGTGGCCTCACTAACAACAAATAAGAAATTTCACATCAAATGTCACTGATAATAAACCTGATTCTGATTCTTATATAAATGCAACATAATGACCCAACTCCGAAGCTCGATGACCTGACTGGTGAAGGTCAGCATGCTAAATGCCTTCTTCACCACTCTGTCCAGTTTCAGCAAAATGTGTACAGTACTTCCAGGTCCCTCCGTTCCGCATTTGCTAGTACCCTTACCCAGCCACTCACTACATATGTCCTACCTTGGTCTGAATGTCCAAAATGCATCACCTCATACTGATACAAGTTGAAATCCATTTCTATTTCCTCAGTGCATCTCCTTATTTGATCAGGATCTCATTGTAACCTCATTATAATCCCATTATATTTCATTGTAACCTGATTCACTATTAACAAGAACCCCTAATTTAATATCATCAGCAAATTTGCCAATTACACCATGCACATTCACATTCAATCAGTTACATACATAATGAATAACAGAGGTCCCAACACTGACTGCTGGGGTCCCATACCCCTCACAGGGTTCCAGTTGGAATATTAACCTTTCACTCTCTACTTCCCATCAAGCCAATTGTGAATCCACCTCTCTAGCTCCCCAGGATCTATGCAACCTAACTTTCCAGATCAGCTTGCTATGCATGGCCTTGTCTAAAGTATTATTAAAGTCTATATCGAGAATATCCATTGCCCTACCACTATCTATTCCCTTAGTTTCATCTTTGGAAAAACTGTAGAAGATTTATTGGACATAACATCCCATGCTCAAATCCATGCTGACTATTCCTGATTAGGCCCTGACTATCCAACTGATGGTGGATCTTGTCCCTTAGAACTTCCTCCAGTAACTTCCCTCCATCTGAAAGCAGGCACACCAGCCTGAAGTTCCCTAGCATAACCTAGGTACCCTTCTTGAAAAATGGAAAAACATTAGCCATTCCCTAGTCTTCTGGAACTTTGCAGGTGATTAATGATGAAGCAAATATCTTCTTCTTGTTGGGTTTTTAATAATGGTTGGCAAACAGCTTTAAGAAGAATTATCACCACTTTCTGAACTGGAGTGGTGGGCAGGATATCTGCACCCTATACATTTATATTTGCATCAAATTCTATGAAGAATAGTTGTATTCCTAAAGAACTGCATCATATATTTAAACTAATAATCCTATGATCTTTTCTACAAAGTGCTGTTAATGTTAAATAGTATTTTATATTGTGATAACTTTAAAATCAACCATCCCCTCTCTTAAATATACCTTGAACACCTCACCAGAACATGCTCAACCATTTCTTATTGATTACAACACTTATACTTCCCATTATTGGTGTTTCTTCATTAAAAATAATGTACTATTTAACCCCATGTGCCCAAACCTCAATCTTGATATTATCACCTCCTCCCTCCTGCTCTTTCCTACATTCATCGAACATTTCACTTCTTACTGGATAATATAAAGATGTCTTCCTATTCTCTTCATCCCATTGTTTTTACCACATGTTTTTGATTTCATTTTTAATAATGATTTTCATTTCTCCTTTACTGTAATTTATTTGAATGGCCACTTCTGCTCGTCTAGTTGCCTCCTGTGCTAATTTATCTGTTTGCTCATTCCCTCTAAAACCAACATGTGCTGGAATCCACATGAAACACATACAGAGTACCATAATTTTACGCCTAAATAAGGATTGCATTACCTCACATATAATGTCTGGTCTTGCCTCTGAATGTAAATCTTTGAGCCTCCTGATTGTTGTGCTTGAATCAGACAATATTATAACTCCCATTGGTTTCACTTTCTCCACCCACTGCAAAGTGAATAGTCCAGCTGTCATTTCACCTGTATACACTGAGAAACCATCATTTATCCTCTCCCGCTTTTTCATGTTAAAATCAGCCACTACAAATCCTATCCCTAGTCTACTATTACAATTTTTGAAGCAGCTGTGTACATTTGTAATTATACATAATAATAACGATTTACATAAGATTAAACTATATCTTGATTTAAAAATCACTTCTCTATTTTTCTGTCTCTATTTGAATAATTTAAGATCTACCTTGGTGCTTCACACAGTCATGGAGACACCCCAGGAAAAGGCACTGTAGAACTTACTGCTCTATTATTAATTTATGTCTTTCATGCTTTTCTTTCAATGGTCCATGCAAAACTTCTGATCTTCTTTCTGTCCTTTTCCCAGTATGGAACAAGAATCTGTTTAGTTGGATGATTTTCTTCATGCCCTTGTAAAGCAGGCATCCCCTGCTATACGAATGTTCGCTTTACACCACTTCATTTTTACAAAAGACCTACATTAGTAACCCGTTTTCACATTACAAAGAGGATTTTCACTTTTACAAAAGTTTTTCCCATAAAAATTAATGATTCTTCGCTTTATGCCATTTCGGCTTAAGAAAGGTTTCATAGGAACTCTTTACCTTTGTAAAGTGGGGGACACCTGTATGTAGATTGTATACCAATATAAACGCAAGCTGTGTTCTCAGTTCCAGAGGGTCTTTGCCAACTCCAGCTGCATTGCCACCACTGGTGTTTCCTAATTGCCTGACTGATTAAGCCTAATGCTTGTCTTTGAATTATATCCAGTTTATTGAACATACTATGCGATGCTGATATATGTAGCATACTTCCACAGTCCAGTATTGATCTTATTAATCTTATATATATTACTTTCAAGGAGTTCCTATCAGCTTCTCATTCCTTTCCAATTAAACACCTCATAACATCTAGCACTTTCTTAGTTTTGGTATTACTTCTTTAAGACAATGTTGACCATGTGAAGCTTTTATCAAACAAAATTCCAAAAGATTTACAGGTAGCCACCCACTCTTTCTAATTCTATACCATGGAGTTCTAGTTTTAAGTGTTGTTGCATCCTCTTCCTTATGAAAAACACTATTTTGGATTTATCTGCAGAAAATATGAATCCCCATTTTAATGCCCAATTTTCCGCCTTAACTATTGACTCTTCAAGTTCCCATATTAAAAATTCCACATTCCCACTTCTTTTCCACATAGTTCCATCATCTGCAAGTAATGATATTCTGACACTACTATTTATATTAGAAAATATATCATTTATCATTATAGCATATAATAATGGACCAGCAATACTTCCCTGAGGGATTCTATTTTCCACAATTTGTTTACTTGACATAGATTTGTCTCCTCACACCATGATAAATCTACCAATTTAAACATCTTTTATCCAATTCAGTGTTTGATCTCTAATTCCCAAATTATATAAGTTGATGATCAAACTTTCCTTCCACATCATATCTCATGCTTTCCCTACATCAAAAAAAGACTGCTACTATGCTTTCTCTGTTCAATTGAGTACTTATCACCTCATGTTCTAGACACCAAACTAGGTTAATGGTTCCTCTTCCTCTCCTAAACCCACATTGATATTTAAAAAAATACCCCATCTTGTTTCAGGCAAGAATCTTTACAAGGGCAGTGCAATTTATTGCCAGGCCTCCCATAAGGTCTGAGGATGCACTTGACAAGACCCTATCACGACTCTGTATTTTCAATACAACTATTGTTTCTAGCCAGCTCCATGTCATTCTTACAAAGGGATTCTTGAACTGATTCTAATAATGGGGGAAAAAATTCAAGTGTGAAGAAACTATTGTATTTGATTAGCACTTGATTTAACAGGAACTATTAATTGGAATGTCAGAAATACCACTAGAGTATGCTGCACAACAAATGTCATAATGAGCTAATGTAATGGAGGAAGCACAACCAATACTAAAACAAGGATTCATCATCGCACAAATCTTTCTTTTTCCTAATTCCACGTGGAGATGCGCTATGTTAAATGTAATGTTCACGTAGTGACTACACTCTGTGTGATTATTAGCAAATCTAGTAGACTAGGGTAATACCATTCCTTACAATAGCAGACCTGGAAATTGACAACATATGATGACACTGAACCACTGCAAAACAATGCCAGGGTGTTAGAATAACTGTAAAATGCAGCATTCCTTTAACACTTCAAACTCTCTCCCTTGGTATGGAGCAGGAACATGCTACCTATTCATTTGGGCTATAAGTCTCACAGGCTATCTACAAAAATAAGTATTAGAAAGGCAAAAGCTAAATTTATTTTGTAGTAAGAAGAGAACCGGGAATGCAGTGTTGTCCTTCTTTAAGATTACACCAAATATAAATTTATCATGTTTCTTATATCTGTAGTTTGTTCTTAAGTTGAAGCACATTTTCCAGGATAAATAAGCTAATTAATGATAATTCATTAAGTCTGAGGGGCAACTATGTGGAATCACAGACTATTATTACATCAAGTTAAGGATTCCTTTTAATTACCCAATTAAGATTCATTAGTAATAACAGGTGTTTGGCATTGAACAGATTATATTAAGGTCAGGCAGTATTCAGTTTGTTGATTAGTTGTTTGATGTGTCAACACTGGTTCAATTGCTTGTAATTTTACATGTGTATCAGATGGTTGTTTTTGGATCCTACTTCAGTGGTATAAACACAAAAATCAGACTGATATTCCAACAGAATGTCTAAACTTGAATATGAGAAACTCTGCAGGTTCTGGAAATCCAAAGCAACACACACTAGATGCTGAGGGAACTCAGCTGTTCAGGCAGCATCTATGGAAGTGATTAAACAGTTAAAGTTTCAGGCCCAGCCCCTTCATCAGGACTGGAAAGGGAGATGCTAAAATAAAAAGTTCCTCCAGCATTTTGGGTGTGTTGCTTAGAATATCTAAACCGTTTGTCAAAGCAATGACACTGGCCTGCTAAGGCTGTTGAACTAATTGTGACTGAGCTAACTGGCCAAGATCAGTCTTTCCCCTCAACTCTCTTTTTAGATTAAGACCATCTCTTCTTTGGGTATATTCAATGACTGTAGGTTAGGAAATACAAGATATTTAAGTGCACAGGGAATTGTTCAGCTGCCTTAAATTGCTAACCCTATTTTCTGAAACCACTGTCTCTTTTTCCAAATTTACCTTATGAGGAGAAACTTTGCCTCAGTATCCACCCAGTCATTCCATCAGCGTTAGGCATCTTTCAGTAGGATCACAGCAATGAATATAAAATCAACCTATTCAGACTTTCCTCATAATCCAAATTTTTCAAACACTGTACAAGTTCAGTGAACCTTCTTTAAACTGCCAGCAACACATGGTAAATCTGCAGACCAAATTTGCCAATATTCCATGTGATCTGTTATGTCCTGTAAGAATATTTCTCCATTTTCCCCACTTTTTCCTCTCCATTCCCTTTGTAAAATAGCTAACATTTCATTTTCCTACCTAGTTACTTTCTATGATAACTTACCAATTGCTAACTAACACCTTTAGGGTTACAATGGAGAAACCTTTTGAGTTCTATTATGAATGAGGAGGTGTCAAGTGGTGGTAGCCTTCATGCTGATCTTATTTTGAAGAGGAGCAGAGGAATTAATCCTTCTATCCTGGCTAATATTGCTCTGCCATCTCTGAAACTGATTTATCTAGTCATTAAAGATGAACTCCAGATCTCCTAGTTTACTTCATCATGAACCTTTCATTTCTCTGTAACTATAATACTATAAACACTGCATTTTCACTGCATTTCTGTATATGACAATAATAAATAATTTACCAGTTACTAATTATCACATTATTGTTTGTGGGAACTTGTTGAACACACAAATCATTTGCTACATTTCAATGATCGCCACACTTTTCAGACAAGGATGTCATTTTCCGTAAATTCAGAAATCAAAGGTGCAAAAGGTCTCAGGAGTCCTTGTGCAGGATTCCCCAAAGTTTAACTTGCAGGTTGAGTCGGTGGTAAGGAAGACAAATGCAAAGTTGGCATTCATTTCAAGAGGATTAGAATGTAAATACAAGGATACAATGCTGAGGCTTTATACAACACTGCTGAGGTCTCACCTGGAGTATTGTGAGCTGTTTTCAGCCCCTTAGCTAAGAAAGGATATGCTGGCATTGGAGATAGTCCAAAGGAGATTCATAAAAACAATTACATGAATGAAAGGGTTAATGTATGTAGAACCTTTGATGGTTCTGGGGCTGCACTCAGTGGTGTTTAGAAGAATGAGGGGAGATTGCATTGAAGTTTATTGAATATTGAAAGGTCTAGACAGAGTGGATGTAGGGAGGATGTTTCCTGCAGTGGGGGAGTCTGGGACCAGAGGGCACAGCCTCAAAATAGGACATACCTTTATAACAGAGATGAGGAGGAAGTTCCTTAGCCAGAGGACGGTGGATTTGTGGAATTCATTGCCACAGACAGTTGTGTATTGGGTATATTTAAAGTGGAGTTAGAAAGGTCCTACAGTAGTAAGGGCCTCAAGGTTATGGGGAGAAGGTAGGAGAAT
The DNA here is from genome assembly GCF_030144855.1 of Hypanus sabinus. Classification (NCBI taxonomy): domain Eukaryota; kingdom Metazoa; phylum Chordata; class Chondrichthyes; order Myliobatiformes; family Dasyatidae; genus Hypanus; species Hypanus sabinus. The sequence continues at coordinate 124,084,234 of NC_082706.1, forward strand.
GGGACTGAGAGGGGTAATAAATCAGCTATGATGGAATGGCAGAGCAGCCTCAATAGGTCAGATGGCCAAATCCTGCTCCTGTGTCTAATGGTGTTATGGTTTTATGGAATTAAGGAAAAAATGGGCAAACTGCTGCTTTCAGTTCTCATGTTCTTTCATGAGAATTTTTGTTTAGTTTACTGTTCTTCCTTGTACCAAGATAGAGTGAAAACCTGTCTTGCGCACAGTTCATGCAGCTGGAATCATTACACAGTGCATTGAGGAAGATCAAGATAAAGCAGTAACAATGCAGAGTGAAGTGTAAAAGTTACAGAGGAAGTGCAGTGCAGGTGTCTAATAAGGTGCAAGATCATAAAGAGGCAGATTGTGAGAACAAGAGTCCTCCTTATCATACAAACAGTCTGTTCAAGAGCTTAGTATCAGGTTTATTGCCCTTTCAACTTCATCATATTTCTTATTCTTGCTTCATAATGAATAACATACGTAAGCCTAAAGATGGGCTAGGGGAGAGGGCCGGTGTTTCAGTAACTCTTCTTGTGGATGGCCGTAAACCATGTAAGCACATGTTATGCAATCAAGCCCTCACAGGTACAATACAGCTTCTAACTGAGTATAAAATAGACTTCATACATGCCTTGAATCTTGTTATTGAAATAAGGTACATTGTATTATTGTCATAGGGTGCACATCGCACTGTGATCAGGTTTACTAATGCTCAGCTACATTAGTTTCAGATGTTTTACTAAGTTGTATTCTTATGATTTTAAGAAACAGATCTGCCGTCAGATTCCCTATCAAGCATTTGATAACTGGAAACCAGAAATGATGTAGAAAGATGAGCAAAACAGATAAAAATGTGAACACATTATTGAATAACGAGAGGTATTAGACCATAATACATAGAGGCAGAATTAGGCCTCTATGTATCAGCCCATCGAGTCTGCTCTGCCACTCCATCATGGTTGATCCCAAATCCCACTCAACCCCAAACATCTGCCTTCTCACCATCCCCTTTGATGCCCAGTCTGATCAGGAAACTATCAATTTCCACCTTAAACATACCCACGGACAGCCTCCACCACAATCTATGGCAGATGTGTTACTCTATGGATAAAAAAATTCCACCTCATCTCTGTTCTAAAAGGTTGCCCCTCATTTTTGAGGCTGTGCCTTCTAGTTCTGGATATCCTCTCCATAGGAAACATCCACCCTAGACCTTTCAACATTTAATAGGTTTCAATGAGATCCCCAAACGTTCTTCTAAATTCCAGTGAGTACAGGCCTAAAGCTGCCAAACATTCCTCGTGTATTAACCCCTTCATTCCCAGAATCCACCTCATGAACCTCCTCTGGACTCTGTCCAATGACAACACATCCTTTCTGAGAGATGGGCCCAAAACTATTGACAATACTCCACGGGCAGCCAGACCAGTGTTTTATAAAGCCTCAGCATTATCTCTTTGATTTTATATTCTATTCCCCTTGAAATAAATGCCAACATTGCATTTGCCTTCTTTACCACAGACTCAACCTGTAAATTAACTTTCTGGGATTCTTGCATGAACACTCCTAAGTCCCTCTGCACCTTTGATGTTTGAACCTTCTCCCCATTTAGATAATAGTCCATACTATAATTCTTATTACCAAAATCCATTATCATACATTTTCAACACTGTATTCTATCTGCCACTTTTTTGCCCATTCTTCCAATTTATCTAAGTCCTGCTGCAATCGCATTGCTTCCTCAACACTACCTATCCCTCCACTTATCTTCGTATCATCTGTAAACATTGCCATAAAGCCATCAATTCCATTATCTAAGTCATTGCCAAATAATATGAAAAGTAGTAGTCCCAATACTGACCTCTGAGGAACACCACTAGTCATTAGCAGCCAACCAGAAAAAGCCTCCCCTTTATTCCCATTTGCTGCCTCCGGCCTGTCAGCCATTTCCCTACGCATGTCAGTATTTTTCCTGTAATACCATAGAATTTTATCTTGTTTAGCAGTTTCATGTGTAGCACCTTATCAAATCCCTTCTGAAAATCCAAGTAAATGACATCCACTGCCTCTCCTTTGTCCACCCTGCTTATTACTTTTTCAAAGCACTCTAACAGATTTGTCAGGCAAGGTTTCCCTGTACAGGAAGGGAAATCTGACTTTGACTTGTTTTATCATTAGCCTCCAAGTACCTCGAAACCTCATCCTTAATAATAGATTCCAACATTTCCCCAACCACCCACTGATGTTAGGCTAACAGGCCTATAATTTCCTTTGTTTTGTCTTCTTCCCTTCGCAAAGTGTGGAGTGACATTTGCAATTTTCCAGTCCTCTGGGACCATGCCAAAATCAAGTGATTTGTGACCAATGCATCCATTATCTCTTCAGTAACCTCTGTCAAGACTCGGGGATGTATCTGGTCCAGGTGGCATCAAACTTAAGACCTTTGAATTTGCCCAGCACTTTTTCCTTTGTAATAGCAATGGCACTCACTCCTACTCCCTGACTGCCTTGGACCTCTGGTACACAGCTAGTGTCTTCCACAGTGAAACATGATGCAAAGTACTTATTAAGTTCATCTGCTATTTCAATATCCCTATTACTCCCTCACCAGCATCATTTTCCAGTGGTCCAATATCAACTCTCACCTCCCTTTTATGCTTTATATAACTGAAAAAAACTTTTTGCATCCTGCTTTATATTATCACCTAGTTTGCCCTCATATTTCATCTCAATAGGCACATTTAATGTCAGAGAAATATATACAATATACATCCTGAAATTCTTTTCCTTTGCAAACATCCATGAAAATAGAGGAGTGCTCCAAAGAATCAATGACAGTTCAATGTTAGGATCCCAAAGCCTCCCCAACTCCCTCCCACAATAAACAGCAGCAACACAACGACACCCCCCCCCCCACCAGCAAAAAAGCATCTGCACCCTCCACTGAGCACTCAAGTATGCAGCAAAGGATCAATAAAGACACAGACTTGCAGTACTCCAGAGACTACTTATTCACCTGGTAATTCAACATACCACAGGCTCTTTCTCTCCCTAATAAGGGAAAAAGAGGTGTATGCATTTCACAGCGAGAGGGGAGACATAACAAAACAACTCGCTGATTTAGAGTGTTAAAAGTCTTGTGTCACTTTGTCTGTGCTCTTTGCCCAAGGAACTCGAGTCTCTGGGCACACAGCCATGCAGCCAGATTGCTGCTTTTGATCTTCTGTGTACTCCCACGACACATCAGGCAGAAGCACTGGCCTTGAATCAGCCAGTGTCCAGAGCCATGAAAATCTGGCACCCTGAAGGCACGCTAGTCTTCCAGGCCATGTACTTGACATATTGAAAAGCAGGTGATCATGAGGCCCTGAGAGCGGGTCCCATTTCATAGTAACAAAGAAAATCTACAGCACAATACAGGCCCTTCAGCCCACAAAGTTGTGCCAAACATGTCCCAACCCTAGAAATTACTAGGGTCACCCATAGTCAACTAGTTTTTTAAGCTCTATGCACCTATCCAAAAGTCTCTTAAAAGATCCTATAGCACCTGCCTCCACCACTGTTGCCGGCAGCCCATTCCACACACTCACCATTCTCTGAGTAAAAAACTTACCCCCAACACCTCATCTGTACCTGCTCCCAAGGACCTTAAACCTGTGTCCTCTTGTGGCAGCCATTTCAGCCCTGGGAAAAAGCCTCTGACTATCCACATGATCAATGCCTCTTAGTTCCACAAAGAACCGAAGTAAGTGTGTAACTCCAGGTCAGGATCTTCAAAGGAACCCTGAGAAGGGGAAAAAAAGAGATATTAAGGATAGAAATAGAGCTGTTTCCAAAGATGCAAGCAAAGGAATCACTGTTAGGCACCACCATCCTAAGCTCTGCCCCTCTGAGATCTTTTCCATTTTTATTGCTCTTTTAGTTGATATTTGTTGGATTTTAAAAGCTTCCCAATCATCCAACTTCCCACTCACTTTTGCTACCCTATATGTCCTTTCCTTGGCTTTTATGCAGTCTTTAACTTCCCTTGTCAGCCAGGGCAGCCTACCCTTGCCATCTAAGAACTTTATGAAGATGGATAAGTCACCGGGACCAAATGAGATATACCCCAGGCTACAGTGGGAGGCGAGGGAGGAGATTGCTGAACATCTGGCAATGATCTTTACATCATCAATGAGGATGGGAGAGGTTTCAGAGGATTGGAGGGTTGTGGGTGTTGTTCCATTATTCAAGATAGGGTGTAGGGATAGCCTAGGAAATTATAGACCAGTGAGTCTTACTTCAGTGGTTGGTAAGTTGATGGAGAAGATTCTGAGAGGCAGGATTTATGAACATTTGGAGAGGCATAATATGATTAGGAATAGTTAGCATGGCTTTGTGAAAGGCAGGTCGTGCTTTACGAGCCTGATCGAATTTTTTTGAGGATGTGACTAAACACATTAATGAAGGTACAGCAGTAGATGTAGTGCATATGGATTTCAGCTAGGCATTTGATAAGGTACTTTATGCAAGGCTTATTGAGAAAGTAAGGAGGCATGAGTTTCAAAGGGACATTGCTTTGTGGATCCAGAACTGGCTTGCCCACAGAAGGCTGTAGACAGGTCATATTCTGCATGGAGGTCAGTCACCAGTGGTGTACCTTGAGGATCTGTTCTGGGATTCCTACTCTTTGTGAATTTTATAAGTGATCTGGATGAGGAAGTGGAGGGATGGGTTTGTAAATTTGCTGATGGCACAAAGGTTGGGATTATTGTGGATAGTGTGGATGGCTGTCAGAGATTACAACAGGACATTGATAGAATGCAAAACTGGGCTGAGAATTGGCAGAAGGAGTTCAGCCCAGATAAGTGTGAAGTGGTTCATTTTGGTAGGTCAGATATGCTGGCAGAATATAGTATTAATGGTAAAACTCATGACAGTGTGGAAGATCGGAGGGATCCTGGGGTCTAAGTCCATAGGACACTCAAAGCAGCTGCGCAGTTTGACTCTGTGGTTAAGAAGGCATACGGTGTACTGGCCTTCATCAATTGTGGGATTGAGCTTAAGAGCCGAGAGGTAATGTTGCAGCTATATAGGACCCCAGTCAGACCCCACTTGGAGTACTGTGCTCAGTTCTGGTCGCCTCACTACAGGAAGGATGTGGAAGTCATAGAAAGGGTGCAGAAGAGATTTACAAGGATGTTGCCTAGATTGGGGAGCATGCCTTATGAAAAGGTTGAATGAATTCAGCCTTTTTTCCTTGGAGTGACAGAGGATGAGAGGTGACCTGATAGAGGTGTACAGGTGTATAAGATGATGAGAGGCATTGATTGTGTGGATAGTCAGAGGCTTTCTCCCAGGGCTGAAATGGCTAACATGAGAGGGCAGTTTTAAGGTGTTTGTAAGTAGGTACAGAGGAGATGTCAGGGGTAAGTTTTTTTACACAGAGAGTGGTAAATGCGTGGAATGGGCTACCAGCGACAGTGATAGAGATGGATACGATAGGGTCTTTTAAGAGACTCCTGGCCAGGTACACGGAGCTCAGATAATTAGAGGGCTATGGGTAACCCTAGGTAATTTCTGAGGTAAGGACATGTACGGCACAGCTCTGTGGGCCAAAGAGCCTGTACAGTTCTGAAGGTTTTCTTTATTTCTAACTTCTTCTGTGAGACATATCTATCCTGTGTCTTCAGCCATCTCTGTTCTGCTAGCATCCTCCTCCAATCCACCTGAGATTCCACAGGGATTCCATTGATTTCATGAAGGAACTCTGACAGAACAGCACTTTCATCCTTGTAACAGATTAGATGTGGAAGTCATAAGTGGAAATGCAATGCCTAGTAATGAGCAGAGCATAAGATTCAGACATAATGCTTTGGAAAATCACCAGATATGAAGGAAGACAGTTTTTTAAATAGGGATACAGCTATTGAACTGAAGACATTGATGCCTTACCACTTGGAGAATGAATGTAACCTAACCAACCTGCTCAAGTCCAAACACACTTGACTTGGCGACTGCCAGGTTTACATCCCATGAAAGTTTACCATCCATGGATGTCAATGTAGAATAGACCAGTTGTAATGTGAGTACCAAATCTACCCCTTTTCTGGTTGCAGTTTGGGATAAAAGAAACTCCAGTTCCTCCATGTACATTTGTCCCCCACTCAAAATCAGTCCACTGAATTAGGAATAAAATGTGTCAGTACCTCCAGTTGAACTCTGTCTTTTTGTAGGTGGTCAGTCTGTGGTTCTGTATTGCCATGTGCTCCTGCTCGACTCCAGCCCCTGTAATACTGAGTAATCCATCTCTCATCTGTATCTCATTATTACCTGTATTGCTTCCACCTATCATTTGCCTCTCTGTTTATTGCTCACTGTATTTCAGTCCTGTGTTTTCACCTGTTTTTTTTTTGTCAGATTGTGCCAGTGAATTTTACTGAGCCTTTTTAGCATTTGTATCTGTACTCTGTCAATCTGTCTGAATATCGACTCTGCCTGCTTCCCAATTCTGGATTTTTGATTTCTCTGTATGTTTTGGTCTCTGGCTGAACTTCGACACCAACTTTGTTTGGATTTGATACTCAATTAATATCACTGAGTGTGGTGCCCCGCCCCCGACCCGTGTGAGACATAGGGGCCACCATCTTGCATGCCTGGATGTGGGCAGCCATCTTTGTCGGCGTCAGCATGCCCCGCCCCCGACCCGTGTGAGACATGGGGGCCACCATCTTGCATGCCTGGATGTTGGCAGCCATCTTTGTCGGCGTCAGCATGCCCCGCCCCCGACCCGTGTGAGACATGGGGGTCGCCATCTTGCATGCCTGGATGTGGGCAGCCATCTTTGTCGGCGTCAGCATGCCCCGCCCCCAACCTGCAGGTGTTTACCGGGCACCAAGACGGCTCAACTCTGGCCACCGTAACCCTCGACCAAAGCGCCCCACACCAGCTTGCAAGGTCAATGATGGACATCCTGGTGGAGGGACACAGGACTAGCTGCCTGTTTGACGCAGGCAGCACTGAGAGTTTTATTGAGCCAAGCACAAGCCCTTGGAGGTCCCAGGTGGTTGTTGTTCGGACTGGGCAGAAAAATAGGATGGTCATGGACTATAGTCAAACCATCAATAGGTTCACGCAGCTTGACGCATACCCCCTACCCCGCATCACGGATATGGTCAACCAGATAGCTCAGTACAAGGTGTCCTCGACAATAGATCTGAAATCCGCTTATCACCAGCTCCCCATCCGCCCAGAGGACCGCCCCTACACCGCCTTCGAGGCAGACAGCAGGCTTTATCACTTCCTGCGCATCCCATTTGGTGTCACAAATGGTGTCTCGGTTTTCCAGACGGAAATGGATCGGTTGGTGGACCAGTACCAACTGAAGGCCACATTTCCCTATCTGGATAACATCACCATCTGGCCGGATCACAACGCCAACCTCCAATGATTTTTCCAAGTGGTCGAAGCTCTGAACCTTACTTATAACAGGGGCAAGTGTGTGTTCGGAACCACCCGCCTCGCTATCCTTGGGTATGTCATGGAAAACGGGGTCATTGGCCCTGATCCTGACCGTATGCGCCCTGAGAACTCCCTCTTCCTACCACTCTCAAAGCCCTCAGACGGTGCCTGGGTTTTTTTTTCCTATTACGCCCAATAGGTCCCCCATTATGCAGACAACGCCCGCCCCATGGTCAAGTCTACCACTTTTCCCCTCTCTGCTGAGGCCTGCGCGGCCTTCAGCTGCATTAAAGGGGACATTGCCAAAGCAACGATGCATGCGGTGGACGAGACCATTCCCTTCCAAGTAGAGAGTGATGCCTCCGATTTCGCACTTGCTGCTACCCTCAATCAGGCGGGCAGGCCAGTAGCATTCTTTTCTCGTACCCTTCAAGGCTCTGAAATTCGGCACTCCGCGGTGGAGAAAGAAGCCCAGGCCATAGTGGAAGCTATTAGGCACTGGAGGCACTATCTCGCCGGCAAAAGGTTCACCTTGCTGACCGACCAGCGATCGGTTGTGTTCATGTTCAGCAACCAACAGCGGGGCAAAATCAAAAATGATAAAATTTTGCGGTGGAGAATAGAATTCTCCACCTACAACTTTGGCATCCTGTACCGGCTTGGCAGACTCAATGAGCCCCCTGATGCCCTATCCCAGGGAACGTGTGCTAGCGCACAGCTCGACCAGCTATAGACCCTCCATGCACATCTTTGCCATCTGGGAGTCACCCGATTTTACCATTTCATGAAAACCCAGAACCTGCCGTACTCCCTGGAGGACATCAGGATGATGACCAGGGACTGCCAAATCTACGCTGCGTGCAAACCGCACTTCTACCGTCCTGAAACGGTGCAACTTGTCAAGGCCACCCGCCCTTTTGAGCGACTGAGTGTTGACTTTAAAGGCCCCCTTCCCTCCACCAACCGCAATGTTTATTTTCTCAATATTATTGATGAATACTCGTGGTTCCCCTTTACCATCCACTGCTCCAACACCATTGCCACGTCCATCATAAAAGCCCTGCGCCAGCTCTTCACTCTGTTCAGATATCCCTGCTATACCCACAGTGATAGAGGGTCCTCCTTTATGAATGACGAGCTGCGCCAGTACCTGCTAGCTAGGGGCATTGCTACTAGTCGGACCAGGAGTTATAATCCCCAGGGAAATGGACAGGTGGAGAGGGAGAATGCCACAGTGTGGAAGGCCACACTTTTAGCCCTTAAGTCAAAACGGGTTGCCGGTCTCTCGATGGCAGGAGGTCCTCCCTGAGGCACTCCACTCTATCCGCTCCCTGTTATGTACGTCCACCAATGCCACCCCTCACAAACGCCTATTCTCTTTTCCCATGAAGTCTGTTACTGGGACCACCCTACCAGTTTGGCTGACGTCCCCAGGGCCAGTGCTGCTCCGGAAACATGTGAGGAGTAATAAATACTCCCCGCTGGTCAAGAGGATTCACCTTCTACATGCGAACCCCCAGTATGCCTACGTGGTCTTACCTGATGGGCGGGAGGACACGGTCTCCGTCCGTGATCTGGCGCCAGCAGGAGCAGCAGACCACTGCCCCGAACAATCCACGGTAACTATGAACCCTGTACCCGAGGTGACACCGCGCACACCAGGCCCTACACAGACTCCTCACGACACTTATATACCGGGCGTTTCGTACATGCGTGAGGGATCGCTGACGCCTAGTGGGCTGACACCTCCAGTTAGGCCGGAACCAGCACAACCTCCGTCTCCGGTGCAAGCACCACCGGCACCTGTGCAATCACCACCACCGGCACCTGTGCAATCACCACCGCCGGCATCTGTGCAATCACCACCACCGGCATCTGTGCAATCACCACCACCGGCACCTGTGCAATCACAGCCGGTGCTACGTAGATCGCAGCGACAGATTCGACCACCTGATAGACTTAACCTGTAAGAAACTTCGCCACATGGGGACTCCTTTTAAAACAAAGGGGGGGTGAATGTGGTAAATTACATATACCTGTCTGGACACACCCCCTGCTGACTGCTCCTGTGGCTCCTCCCACAGACCCCTCTATAAAGGCGATTGAGGCCTGAGCCCGGCCTCTCATTCTCCAGGATGTAGCATGGTGGTCAACCTCTGCTTGTTCCTTCTTCCAGTCAATAAAAGCCGATATCTCGCCTTTACGTCTCAGAGAGAGTTATTGATGGTGCATCACTGAGTGCACAGTACTGGGTCTGTGACTGGATCCCTGCTCCAGTGTCCTGACAAAAATGTGCCCTCATCAATTCTAAAAGGAGATAAATGAGAGATTGTGATGGAGGCATAAGGCACAAAGTGATTCCTGAACATAAAGGCAAACTAAACAACAATTTAGAGGATCTGTAGAAACACTTCATCTTCCAAGAGCAAAATGCTGAGGGTTACTTGAAATGTCAGAATCTAGTTTAATATCACTGGCATATGTTGTGAAATTTGTTAACTTTAAAGTGTGTTCGATGTTCATTTAGAAATCAGATGGTATGTTGCCTCATACCTTACTGTTAAAACTTAAGCTAGGTTTTAAATATCGTTTAATGACTGTACCATTCTATGATGATATGGATGTTCAGTTCAATGTGCTCATTTTGTCATCTCACACTTGGGCAATGTATCAATGAACTCAAAGATATTGTGCATCTATCAGGAGCTACAACCTTCAGGAGAGAAAGTAGTGGGGAGGTGGCGTGAGACAAGGGGCTTGCTACAGGTGGTAACGTTACAATCTTGGGAATCGAGATGTAGAAAATGATGTTCCCTTCGAGATAGGTGGGAAAGGAAAAGCTGAATTCTCAGTGTTGATGGAGTCATATGGGACAAACTAAAATCTTTAGCATCTGTAGTACTGAAATATAACAATAACTGAATAGGTATAGCCTGTCATCACTAAAGAATGGCTTCTTCATATTTAGCCATTGAACTCATTGTTTAGTCTGCACAAGGTCACTGAGATTAGATATAAACATAGAAAACCTACAGCACAATATAGGTGCTGTGCCGAACATGTCCTTACTTTAGAACTACCTAGACTTACCCATAGCCCTCTACTTTTCTAGGCTCCAAGTACCTATCCAGGAGTCTCTTAGAAGACCTTGTTGTATCCACCTCCACCACCACCAGCAGCCCATTCCACGCACTCACCACTCTCTGCGTAAAAAAACCTACCTGACATCTGCTCTGTACCTACTTCCAAGCACCTTAAAACTGTGCCCTCTTGTGCTAGCCATTTCAGCCCTGGGAAAAAGCCTCTGACTAACCACATGATCAATGCCTCTCATCATCTTATAATCAGGTCACCTCTCATCCTCTGTTGCTCCAAGGAGAAAAGGCTAAGTTCACTCAACCTATTCTCAATTTATTGATTATACCAGTTATAAAAGTAACTTGAGAGCTCCTTTGAAGTATGTAAAGGATCATTGCCATAACTGTAAAAACACAAAATGCTGGCAGAACTCAGCAGACCAGACAGCATCTATGGGAGGAGGTAGTGACGATGTTTCGGGCCGAAACCCTTCATCAGGAGTGAAGTAACATGGGATGGTCAAGGGGGGATAAGGAGTGGGGGGGGAGGGATGAAGTAGAGAGCTGGAAAGTGATAGGCTGAAGGGAAATGGGCCGGGGGAAGGTGGAGAATTATGGGAAATAACAGAGAAAGAAAGATAGGGCTGGGGGGAGATTATAGTGAGGGGGGAAAAAAGAGAGAGAAAGAGAACCAGACTAAAATTATAGATAGGGATGGGGTAAGGGGGGGGCAGGCAGGGGTATCAACGGAGGTCTGTGAGTTGAATGTTCATGCCAGCGGGTAGGAGGCTACCTAGGCGGGAGATAAGGTATTGCTCCACCTTCCACCATAATTCTCCACCTTCCTCCAGCCCAGTTCCCTCCAGCCTATCACTTCCCAGCTCTCTACTTCATCCCTCCCCCCCACTTCTTATCCCCCCCTTGACCATCCCATGTTACTTCCCTCCTGATGAAGGGTTTCAGCCTGAAACGTCGACACTACCTCCTCTCATAGATGCTGTCTGGCCTGCTGAGTTCCGCCAGCATTTTGTGTTTTTATTTATTTCCAGCATCTGCAGATTCACTCGTGTTCCCATAACTGTATATGCGTAGTGTTTTTTCTTTATTTCGAAGCACTTGATAGCATTCAGGACTAGATCTAAAATTTTCTGCATTGTTATGATGAATCCTACCCAAACCATTGCTGACCTTAATTTGTGAGTCTACAGTACCTCATTTTTTAAACTGTTTAATGATGACCCAAAGGTCTAAAGCAGGGTTTCTCAACCAGGGTTCTGCGAGAGGTCACTAGGGGTTCTGCAAGACATTATGATTAAAATAAATTAAACATTCTTTCTTGAATTGTGCATAATGCGTGATATTAGCACTCACAGCAGTAGGCAGTGATCGAGCAGCCCCATTCGTAGTCTTGTTAAAGGTCTCTCAGCCCAGAATGGCAGTACACAGTGGGACTGTGTTTCTTCTCAGTTTTTGACACCAGATAGGGGAGGCTGTTGATAACTGGTGAGCACTATATAGCACAGAGGGGACGACGGTAGGCTGATGATCAGCTTTTTCCAAGCATTGAATGGAATCGCTCAATTTAGGCTGTGACATCAGCCTCTCGCTCCTGAATTACCCCCCCCAACTTCCCCTTATGTGCCGCCAACTGACTTATGGGAGTGAACAAACTCTACTGGTGTAGTAGAAAATTGGAGGGAAATTTTCATTCTAAAGAAGGAAGTTTTACACACCATGTCTCAGCTGCTGGCCTGCTGCTTTGCTGTTGCTGTAAATGTTGCAAAAGGTGGATTGTGTAGGTTAGAAGGGAATTGTACTGTGAAGTTTTTGTATTTTTTCATTTAGGTATTTATTATGCCATTTTTTAATATTTTATTAACCTCTATTCCATTGTGCCTAGTCTTGCAGCAAAAAACTTACAAATGCAGCACTGGCTCCAGCAAAATTGAAAAGATACTTATCTACAAATCACAGCCACATGACATGTAAAAGTCATGGCTATTGGAATCTCAAAACAAACAGTAAAGCTTTTAATTAAAATCAACTTACAACCTTTATTTAAATTAAATCTACTGAGCCTACCTTTAGAAAAATTAAATCCCATTTTGGCTTAAGCCAATTATTTAACAGAAATTTATTGTGTTTGCCTTAAGAGTTTTTAAAATTTATGAAAGGGGTAAAGAAGAAATTCATTTCAAGAAAGGTAAGCTAAGCTTAACTACCTGTTTTTTTCTCAAGAAAGGTTGGCTAAAAATTAATTCTGTACTTCAAAGAGCACTGACAATTATTTTAGATTATTATATCTACAACTTACTGATCATGGTAACGTACCATGAGCCATAGATGTAATATTTTTTACACAAGGGTCTGCAGAGACCTGAAAATTATTTCAAGGGTTTCTCCAGGGCAAAAAGGTTAAGAAAGACTGGTCTGAAGGATTAAAAACTGGCCTCCAGGATGTGGTGACAAATAATCATAGAATGGTTTAAAAAATATCTGCTCTATCTTTAAGTCCTTGAACACTTCTGTTGGCCAGCCACAAACACAGAAACTAAGGCTACTTAGCTGACCTTCAGAAATCATTGGACTGGCAAACAGTCCATCAAGTTCTGAATTTTGCGGTAGGGTATGTGCAGTGATAGTGTGTGGAGACAGGGTAGTCAGAGGGAGGCCTTATAAGAAATCCTGTCAAATTATTATATCCACCCATATTTTGAGAGAAATACCAATCTTTGTTTCTTTTGTCAAATGTCCAGATTCAATGCTTATCATCTTCAATCAAAATCCTCCCAGACAGCTAACCAAACAGAAGTATTGTGATCTATTGATATGACAGAGGGGCAATTTCTTGCATTATCGGTGGCACTGTTCACACAAAACTCATGAGGCACACCCAATTTTCAATAGAGAGAATTACAGCAAGCAGGCTGCAGAAATTCCATGTGTGCCCAGTAACTGGGAGTCAGAAAAAATTGCCCCAATATTTATATACTTTTTGGGACATTGTGCAATGACTTAATGTGTTTAGCATCATCAGGAACTGGCTCTTAATATACACTGCACTTGGAAAACTTTCCTCCAATGTCAGTTATATTTCACACCTCAGTAGCTCCTTGCAAAGTACCGCATTTTTTAATTTGTATGAACGTGTTTCAGTTTGCTTAGAATTGTCACATAAATTAGTAAATGATGTGAGTTACCTGTAGCATCTGTCTGAGACAAGCATCAGTTAATGAGAACAAGTACTTGCGAGATGTCCTTACATTGAATCCACAATTTTCTTGCAGGGTATGAGTTGAGACTGAGTCATAATAGTAAGCCACACTACTAAATCCTCAAAGCTCTGCATTAAGCAAATTTAGACCTGTTACTCAGGAAGTCAGATATCATAAGTCAGTAACCCATTCTCACAGATATATTCAAGCCCCTGGAAAATGAAACTGGACATAGGAATGATGTCATTGTACTGGTGAGTGTGCAGATAAGATTCCCTGGATGCACCTGAATTGGAGCTTTATGATTGTAAGGAGGCATTGGATGGGCTGAGATAGTTTCCCTGGAGTGGAGTGGATGAAACTGGGAGATTACCTGATAGAGGTTCTGTAAATGAAATGATGAAGGATATGAGGTAGATAGTAAAAAATCACTTTTCCCCAAGATGGAGGTACAAAAGACAAGAGAATTTAGGTTATGAGGGAATCTGAGGTGGAAAATTTCCATTGAGATACCAGAGTCTGTAATGCACTCTCTGAGTAGGTGAGGAAGACAGATATATTCACAACTTTTACAAAACATTAAGATAAGTATTTAAATCACCAAGGAAAAGAGGTTGATGGGTGTAATGCAGGTAAATGTAGAGTAAATCAATACAACAGGCAGCATGCATGTGGTCCTTTAGCCCTTCTATTTGTATGCTATTTGGCTCTATGATTCTGTTGGAGGAGACCACTGAGAAATTCATTTTTGGCATTAATATTGAATAGTTGAATTGATGCATTATACTATATCTGAAATTTAATCCATTGACTTTAATAAATTTCAGAGGCAAGGTAAAGCATATTGACCCAAAAATATAGCACATTCAACCAAGCCACACAACCCACAAAACTCTTCCATTTCTGGAACATGTAATGCTGGCACTTGCTATTGACTTTTATCAAGAAATGACAATTAGCTGTAGTCTTCAGTATGTCTGCAGGCTAAAAGTACTGATCATGTAAAAATAAACAATAAAATGCTGCAAGATCTCCGTGGGTGAGACGGAATCGGCAAACAGGAAAACGTTTAACACTTTAGGTCAATGATACTTTATTAGAACTAGGAATGAGAAAACAAATTAGTTTGTCAGTTCAGATTTTGAATTCTCTGGAGGCATTGGAAAAAGTACAAAAAAAAGATAGTTCCAAACTTGGGAAATCGTAAGACTGAACATGAATGGGGACTTCTCTGTGAAAGAGTATTGACTTTCAGGGGTCATTGAAATCACTGTTGGGCATAATAAGAGCAAAGTAAGATTTTCAACTTTTCCAGATCCTAACATACAAGACAAATGTAAAACAGTCATCAGTAAAAAACTACAGAAGAAAACCCTTTAGCTCAAGTATGAAAATGAGGAACTTGCTACCACATAGAATTGTTGAAGCGAACAGCATGAAAGCTAGATAGATAAGCAGCGGTCTCTGATGATAAGCTTAAAGGAGGGTTGGTAAGGGGCTTTATGGAGCATAAATACTTTCATGGATATGGTTTTGTGTTTGGTTTTGGTTAACTATTGCCGCATGTACCACAATATGGTGAAAAGGTTGTCTTGCATACTGTTCACACAAATCATATCATTAAACAGTGTATTGAGGAAGATCAAGGTAAAACAATAACAATGGAGAATGAAGTATAAAAGCTGCAGAGAAAATGCAGCACAGGTATTTAATAAATCAGAAGATTATAAAGAGATAGATTGTGAGGTCATGTCCACTCAAGAGTCTGATAACAGCAGGATATAAGCTGTCCTGGTACATTTTTTTAGCTTTCTATGTCTTCTGCCCAAAAGGAAAGAAAATGTGCAGGGCGGATGGGGTCTATGAATAAGATGGCTGCTTAATAAAGCACTGGGAAGTATAGACAGAGTCCATAGAGGCGATGCTGATTTCCGTCATGTGCTGAGATGTGTCCACAATTCTCTGCAGTTCCTTGAGGTCATGTGTGTTATATTTTGTAACTCAAAACCATAAAACTAATAGAAAGCAAAACACAAAGCTGGATATGCATGTCTTAATTTAAATTGTACTTTAGCGAGATAGATGTTTATGACTTGGTGGCATGAACACTTATGCCATTCATGTACTTTTACATATAACCCCTAATGAATTATTTAAATGAACAAGAATGCTTAATCAAACAATATATTTACAATACTACTCAAGTATTAAATACACAACACTCCTCCCTGCTCAGCTATATACTCCAACTTAATATAGGATGCACCTCAACAGTATACTATATAATGCAACTACAATATAGATAGCCCCAGCATTGTAAAGTTTAAATTGCCCCTTTAGG
The DNA here is from genome assembly GCF_030144855.1 of Hypanus sabinus. Classification (NCBI taxonomy): domain Eukaryota; kingdom Metazoa; phylum Chordata; class Chondrichthyes; order Myliobatiformes; family Dasyatidae; genus Hypanus; species Hypanus sabinus. The sequence goes on from NC_082706.1 coordinate 124,100,310, forward strand.
TCTTAAAGATTTAATCATTGCAGAGAATTTCCTACCTCTGTGGGAAAATGTTGTTCCTGACAAGGGGGGGGGGGGGTCACTCTGATCTTTTTAGGATCAAGGGGTGGAACAAAGTGGCAGGTTTAGCAGGAACTTATAGTAATTGACAAATCCTAAAAAGGACTTTACCTTGGCCAATAATTCACCACTGCTTGAATTGTGTAAATCGTGTGTATCAATGGTGCAACCACAGTAAGCGGACCACAGAAATTCTTAAAAATGTGTTGGTATTGGCAATTGGTAATTGTGGAAATGAGGATGATTTGGTGCAGAAAATGAGTACTGCAATTCAGGTGGTCAGAGCTGAGAGATGATGGGCATGGGGTGTGATTATCTAGGATAATTGTTAATTTATCTGCAGGCTGTTCGGCTGGTACAGTGGGAGTCAGGCCATGTTATACTGAGGCCCCCCAATCACAGCTGCCCCTGCCAATGTGTTTCATGCAGAATGATATCATCCCCTGAGTCCTGGCATGAAATCATCTCAGAAGCACAAGGATTATTGATAATAAGAAGCACCCAGATGAATTTTTACTGTTGCAAAATGACTTGGACATGGCCATTCCCGTGTTTCACTTGTGAGAAAATTAATTTCAAATTCCAATTTCAAAAGACAGTGCTATGTAATTGAATTTCAAGGCAATTTCAAAGCCATAGAATTTCCTATTCACTGTATCCAAGCTCTTCATAATTTATGTATTGCATTTTCCCTTTACTTTCTCTGCATCAAGTAAATATTTTCGAGATGTTCTCCAGATTTTCCTCAGTGCTATGTTATTTTGGTAAATGTCTAAATTTATTCCACTTTAAACTGTATTACTTAATTGGTAATTTGCAATTGGTTTATTATTGTTACATATAACAAGATACAGTTAAAAGCTTCTGGTTGCAAGGCCATCTAGACGGATCATTCAAAACTTAGGTACACTGAGTAATGCTCAGTAAGTGCTGGTAATGCACCTTCCGTTGTTCTGCCAACAGCCATTAAAAATTACTACAAGAATAATAAGAAGAAAGGGTTTCAGCTGTTGTTCAGATTACACATCAAGACATGGAAGAAATATGATCTAAGTGACTTTGACAGCGTAATGATATTTGGTGCCAGACAGGGTGGCTTGAGTATTTAAGAAACCACTAATCTCCTAAAATTTTCAGACACAGCAGTCTCTAGAGTTTATGAGAAACAGAAATCATTCAGTAAGCAGCAGTTCTGTGGTCAAAAATGCCTTGTTTTTCAGAGAGGTCAGAGGAGAATGACCACACTGGTTTTGGAGGGGAGTCTGAAAAAGGTGGTTTTCCCATCACTTAATCCAATGGCTATTATTGGGGAGCTAATGAACCACATCTTTAGAGATAGCCAGTAAAGAGGGGTTTCAAAAGTAAAAAAGGATCTTGCATTTATATAATGTACCCCATTTTGTTCTCATGTAAGGAATACAAGAGCATTTTTAGCTAATGACATTATTTTAAATTGCAATTGTTTTTAAGTAAATGCAACAACCAATCTGTGTAACGTCATTAGCAAAGAAATTATGACCAGTAGTCTGTTTGAGGAATATTTGAGGTGATATTTCTCCTTCTGTTGCTCTGACAGTTTCCTCAGTATGATTCACTGCTTGCATACGTATGCAGCCCAATTTGTTAGGCTGAGCACCTAATTGTCAATTTGAGGAGTTATTTTATCTTCTGCATGCTCTGCCTACCACTAACGTATGTGCACAGAACCAGTAAATTTACTTTGATAAGTTAATAGAAACATGCTAAAATATTATGAGCACTATTCTTGATTGAAATTCACATCCAGAACACAATAAAAACCATTCCATGCCATTCAATTTCTTAAGTTCTAATTCACTGAAGTACTGATGTATTTTGACTATTTTATCACCTTAAAATCTGTACTATTACTATTGATTCCTCTCCCACCAACGTTTCAGGGTGAATATAGAAAACCCTATTAAAGTGCATAATCCAACATTATTTTTACTAGGCGATATTGAAGGGATAAAATTGAAATCCAAATCGAATAAATATCAGAAAGAATTCATAAAAATTGCATTGGCAGTAGCCAAAAAGGCTATTGCAGTTTCTTGGAAATCGTACTCATACTTAAGTATAGATCGTTGGAAGAATGATATTTTTAGCTGCATTCCACTTGAAAAAAATTACTTATAATTTAAGAGATAAATATGAAATATTTCTGAAAATTTAGCGCCCTTATTTACAAAAGATAGGATTAAATGCATAGGTGCTCCGAAGATAAAATTATTGGTTATCTGGGGAAAGAATTAAATATACATATTAAAGCTATTATGAACTCCATGGAGCATGTGGGGGTCTTCTGATATCCAGGCATGTTTGGGGGGAGGGGGGAAGGGTTGACAATTTTTTTTTTAAAGTGCAATGCAAAAAGAAACATTTTCCTCAATCCCTTCAGGTTCTTCTGACATAAATCCATGACAGTTCTTTGGTAGCCAAAGCTTCCTCTCCATCATGGTTAGTGCTCTCAAGTGGAAAATTTGTTTGGAATCTACTTATGATCAACTGGGCAATTTCATCTGTGGTAAGTCTAGAGTTTCCATAGCATCTCTTGATTGTTCTTGGCAATATGACTGCTTGGTATGCATGGAGTTCAACAAGTACTGAAAGACTTGTGCCACATCTACATTTCTGTGCATTTTCCGGCATTGTACATGGAATACAAAACTTAGACCATAGGACCATAAGACATAGGAGTAGAATTAGGCCATTTGGCCCATCGAGGCTGCTCCACATTCAATCATGGCTGATCCTTTTATTTCCCGTCCTGTGCACCACACCCCAGACTTCTCCCTGTAACCTTTGATGCTGTGTCCAATCAAGAACATATCAAGCTCTGCTTTAAATATACCTAACTACCTGGACTCCATAGCTGCCTGTGGTAACAAATTCCACAAATTTACCATTCTCTGGATAAAGAAATTTCTCCACATCTCGGTTTTAAATGGATGCCCCTCTATTGTGAGGCTGTGTACTCTTGTCCTAGACCATGGGAAACAGCCCTTCCACGTCAATTCTGTCTAGGCCTTTAAGCATTCAAAAGGCTTCAATGACTTGTCCCTCCCAATAAGTTTAAGAGGAAAGTATGTCTTCCTCTATATGATCTCTTCTGTACGAAGGAAGGTAATATGTGCAAGAGCGTATTCCAGGCGTATAGCACAGGAGGAAGATCTGCTGCTTCACAGCTCCAGGGAGCCATCTTCCATCATGACCTCAAATGTTGTCAGAATGGAATTTACCTAGTCTCCCTGTGACTGCTTTGCTTTACTCCAGATGCTCCAGTGTCCTCCCACATTGCAACGACATGCAAGTTAGTAGATCGATAGGCCACTTCCAAGTGGTTGAATCTGTGAAAAATCACTGTAAATATGGGAAGAATGTAAAAGATATGGGATTAATGTACATCGGTGATTGATGGTTGGCGTACGCTTAATGGACTCTTTCCATGCTGTAACTTGCGTTGACCCTGTGATATCATGGCCAGAGTCTATTTAATAGATAAATGGAAAATTCAGCCACTCCTGAATGAATTGTAACAGGATGCCTTGTCTTATAATCAGCAATATCTTGTTTCTGTTCCTTACTGAAGAAAAGTGCATCACAATTCTTCCACTGCCACCTTGCAATTTAGTTTTGATCTGTTTCAGTGCAAATGCTTCAATTGTTAATATATTTGACCACATAGATGCAGGAGAGAGATATTTATTTTTATTCTTTGTTCTCATTGCTATTCAAATATGGTAAGACTGCAGCTCCTGCTGTCCCGGTGAGCTGAGCCTTCACTTACTGCCTCAGGGGATTCTGGTGCAAATGAATGTCGATTTGACCTTACTAAAATTGGTATGTTGAGGCCAGTTGCAAGGTGCAGCATGTGCTTCCCACCTTCCAGAAATGACACATATAAAATCTCATTCATTGCTCTAATTTGAACTGACAGGTCAGCAACAGCTGGCTCAACTGGCAAAGGGTTATAGGCTGCATCAAAGCTGAAACTCAGTTTCATTGTCACGGTGACAGGGAACTAAGTGCTAGCTGTGCTTCCTCAGGGAAAAGCAGAATATAATTCCCAAATACAGCCCTCAAAACCAGAGTTTTCTGCTTGGTTCTATCATCTTTCTGTCAGCATATAAAAATAATTTTAAAAAACTCATTTGAAGCATGTGTAGACTCTGAAGAATTTGGAGAAGTCTTGATCTGTAAATACAAATTGCCAAACAAGAGTTTGAAGAACCATGGATCGATTACCAACAAGAGTATATTCGAGACAGAGATTGATGATTCAATGTTCAGTGAGTTGCCAAGTGGATAAAAGACCATAGATTTTTAGATATTAAGGAAATCGAATATGGGGTTAGGTCTAGAACGTGTTGCTAAGGTAAAACATCAGCCATAATTTTATTGAAAGAAGGTGAAGGCATGATGAGTCAAATGCGTTCGTATGTCTGAAGCAGTTTAGCTTTGTGTGAATCTCCTGTGTTAATCACCAGAGATCCTGGAGCTAGTGATAAATTGGTCATCTGCTCTTACATAATGGATTCATGACTTATGATAGACCAAAGGAACTGAGAAATATTAAAGGAGCATAAATGTAGTGATCAAGAAATATGTTTTGCTTTGATTCTATCGTAAAACCACAAATGTCCCATCAAATAATATTTCAAACTTTTGTAGCTGAATGCCTTCATCATGCAGATTGATGCTTTAGATTTTCAAGGTACTAGCTGCAAAAGCGGCTTTGCCGTGAGAATGAAATGGCAAGAAAGTAGGTCCAGAAAACATAAACTGAAAAAAATATTCATGCAACATTAAAACTTCCTGCCATTTGTTTCCCTAAAGGCCTCCATCTCATCGATTTTGAAGATAGTGAACATAATACTCATGCTTCATAAATCAAAGTATTGAGTAGAGGAGATGGAATGTTATATTGAAATTGTATAAGACATTGGTGAGGTCCTATTTTGGAGAATTGTTATACATTTTGGCCACTGATCTACAGGAAATATGTGAATAATGTTGAAAGAATAAAGAGAAAATTTACAACGATGGAAATCCTCTGGAGGACCTATGTTAAGTGGAAATATTGAGTAGGTTTATTCCTTGGAACGTTGAAGATTGAGAGGAGATTTGTTAGAGGTATCCAAATTTATGAAGGGTGTGGGTAGGGTAAATGCAAGCAGGCTTTTTCCACTGAGGTTGGTTTGGCTAAAATTAGAGGTCATGGGTTAAGGGTAAAGGTGAATTGTTTAAGGGAACATGAGGGGAAAGTTCTTCACTCAGAGGGTTACAAGTGTGTGAAATGAGCTGCCGCGCAAGTGGTGCAAGCAAGCTTGATTTCAATGTTTACGGGCTGGGAGGTTTGCATAGGTACATGGATGACAGCAGTATGGAGGGCTATGGTCTGGGTGCAGGTCGATAGGAGTAGGCAGTTTTAATAGTTTAGCACAGACTAAATGGGCCAAAGGGCTTGTTTCTGGTTTGTACTTTTGAATTACTTCACGGTAAATGGTCTGGAAAGGAAAATTAGAAGGTGAAATAAGTGGACAGGAGATGGAGTATAATGTGAAGTTACATAGAAACCTTGATAATGAAACATAGAAGAGGCAGTAAGCTATTCAACCTTTTGATTAAACAGCAAACTAAAAATTGGTAAATTATTGTCAGATATAGTGTAAACATTTACTGGCCTCACATCCATACAGATCAGTGTATTCAGGTAGAACAAGGGAAATCAATAAGAAAACGCAGACAGTGTTGTGCAGGCAGGCAATAAGATGCAAGGTCACAAAAAAAAGATGGATTTTGAGACCAGGTATCTATCTATCATACTAGGGGACCATTCAATATTCTTATAACAGAGGTATGTGCGTCAGGTTTTTTTTTAATCTTCTGCTTGTTGGGAGGGAGGAGATAGGAGAGTACCTGGGGTAGGTGGGGTCTTTGATTATGTTAACTGCTTTACCATGGCAGTGAGAGCCTGCCTTCATGATGTTCTGAGCTGTGTCCACAACTCTTGGCGGTGACTTCTGATCAATTGTAAGTCTATATACATGTAATTGTTCAGTGAATTTTCTGCAAGCTGTGTTCCAGTGCTTCTGCATATTTGTGGAAATGTCTTAGTTTTCTGTAGAGCGTGCCACACCACTTTGATCTGGATATTTTATAGGTTAATTACCATCAGTAGGATCTTGTTATTTCTAGTGTGAGTATGAGACAACCATGATTGTTTTTTTCCTTTTTCTTCTCTTTGTTCTTTCAGCTCTCTTGTTTGTTTTTCATTCTTGTAATGTTTAATAAATCAGCCATAAGCAACAAGTGTTAGTCCTCACTCTTGGCTTCCGAAGAATCTTTGGATCACAGGAGCAGTAGGACCCAACATTGCTGAATGTTGACATTGCAAGGTTGTGACATGCCCAGATGAGGTTCTTTTGCTCAGGCTTGTGTTGGGCCTCGCTATAACAGTGCAGAACAGCATGGAATCTCTGAGTGGAAGTAGAAGGGTGTGGTGAACTATGTGCCTGTCGGGACACGCCCCTGCTGACTGCTCCTGTGGCTCCTCCCACAGGCCCCTGTATAAAGGAGACCTGCGGCCTGACGCTCGGCCTCAGTCTCCAAGACCTTGTATGATAGACACTCACTCCTGGTTCCTTCTTCCAGTCAATAAAAGCCAATATCTCGCCTACGTCTCAGTGTGAGTTATTGATGGTGCATCAAAGGGTGAACTACAGTGACAGGAGACCAGAAGCTCAGTGTCATTCTGTGGACAGAAAGATGATCCCTTTTGGAGCATCTGCAGCACGTATTTGGCTTCTACAGAGCAGGGGAAACCACACTGGTGTATGACATGAATAGCTGGGATCTAACAGTAATCCCTGCAGTCTTCTTCATCCTTTAGAATCAAGGGTGATGTTCTTTCCTTTCTGGTGTTGTGGGTTCTGAGGTGACTGATGGACAGATTGTAGAATCTCTTTCACAGATGGGGCTCCTGACAAGACCAGTGGGTGTGTAGATTGTGAGGTGTAGATTGTAGATTGTAGATTGCTAATAACGCAGGGCTTCTGTGTGCTTTTGATGTCAAGAATGCTATAAATTTACGAAAAGTGAATGAAATGCAGTATCTCAGTATTAGTTTATCAGTGAAAAGAAATCCTGAAAACAGTAACACACACAAAATGCTGGTGGAACGCAGCAGGCCAGGCAGCAACTAGAGGGAGAGCACTGTCGATTTTTTGGGCCGAGACCCTTCCAGTAATGTGCAGGAAGTACATGTCAGTTTCACTAGAATTCTAAGGCAAAAGAGAAGTAAATATATCTATCGTACATGGGAACCCGATGTCGCAGAAAGCTTATCAAAATGTGAAAGGATGACATAAACAGCTTAGGCCAATGTCATGTCATCTGGCAGCTAACCACTCCATCAGAGCTACTTATCCTCTAAGAACCATGTAATCATTCTTAAGTGACCTTTGTCAATGAGCGTCTGCACCATCGAGTTATCACAGATGTTTCTACTACAAAAGAGCAAAGCCTTATTCGAAACCAGGGCATCTGGGATTATGCAAACTTACCTACAGGACAGTCTTCACCCATATATCACCGCATTCACTGCCAACGAGAAAATAATTCAAAATTCACAACAAAGAACTAGATGTGAAACCTTGAAATTATATGTAATAATGCTGACACCAGATCAATACTTGACTGCAGTGGTTCATCTGCTTTTTATGAGCATGAATTCATATTCCTTACACTCACCATCCCTTGATATTGGTCTGAAAAAATTCATGCCAGAGCAATGCCATCTCCCTTTGACAGCAAAATCCTTTTGTGTTTGATTTGAGAAGGGGACTCCCAAATCCACAAGTAATTATTTTGACATTGCCTGCAGTCTCAAGCTTTTCGATAGCTTATCATTTCATTGAATGAAAACTGCAATGCATTTTGAAATGTAAAGAACCTTGAACAAAAAGCACCCTGGAAACTGACAAACTCCCACTACAATCGTTCTGAAACTGTGCCCACCAGGATGCTCGGCTGCCAGTCCCCAGAACACTTTCCAAATTTGGGAGAGAAAAAGAAATGAAGTCTTGAATTTATGAAGCACATCTTGCAAATATCCGTAAATAGTTTACAGGCAGTGAAGTACATTTAAAACGCATTTATCGAAACACATAGCACAAAAAAACTATCTCCTTTTTTTCTATGTCCTCTTCTTCTATGTCAAACATTATTCATTTACCAGCATTTGATCCTTAGCCTTCTATATTTTGGCAGTTCAAGTGCTTGTCAAGATATTTAAACATTGTGATTCCCTTCAAATTCTCCTACACTAGGCATTAAAGCCTAAATCATTTAGTCTTAGACACCTCTGCTAGACGAGAAGTTTTTCTCTATCCACCCTATTCTATACTCTCACTATACTGCATACTTCAATCAAGTTCCCTCTCACTCCACTTCCTTCCAGTCTCTCCTCATAACCACTCCAGGCAGCTATACACACAAAATGCTGGAGGAACTCAGCAAGTCAGACTTTAACAAGGGACAGTTGCTAGTTGGGTTGAACAAGGTAGTTATGGCAGAGATCAGAATCTTTCACCTTTGACCAGTGACTGATTGGAAGATCATTGGCTTGAGAGGAAGGAATTTCACTCAGGCTCGCTGACCAAGTAGAAAAAGGCAGCAACTCGTGGCAGTTTTTCTCTTGTAGCTTTGACTGGTGACTAGTTGGGAGGTTATGTTATTATGTGTGCACGTAACAGAGGACTTCAGCCCAGTGTGTGCAATGTGGCTGGTTCACTTGAGACTGAAACTGGAAGTGACTTTGGTGAAACGAAACACAAAAACACACACACACACACACACACACACACACACACACACACACACACACACACACACACACACACACACACACACACACACACACACACACACACAAACACAGATATTCACTCTTGGAGGAGAGGGGGGCGTCCAGAGTAAAATGTGGTTGAGCTGAAGCCTTTCTGTGACTCTGTAAATAAAATCGTTCTAGCATTTTTACCCACACAAGTTTGTCTTTGTTAAAGAACAAACATGGTGTCAGAAGTCAGCATGAGCTCTAAATAGAAAGGATAACTGAATGCCAGGAGTGATTAAGAAAGAGACACTAGATTCAGACAGAGAGCAGCTGCCAGCAAGAGAGCACACTGTTTCAAAGTTCACCAGGAAATTGAGGTGAGAGCCTAACAATCCCCTCAGTGGACAACGTAAGTCCACCTGCAGCTATGCAGTTTACTGGCAAACTAGCTGATAGTTGGAAACATTTCAAATAGCAATTCAATATATATTTATTTAGCGGCAAGAAGAGCCAGCAGGGCAGAGGAAAAATTGAAAGCACCTGTCTGTCTACCCGTAATTGGTGAAGGTGCTTTGAACATCTACAACAGCTTTCAAATTGAAGAGACTGACTTGTCATTGGACATTTTGATGAGAAAATTTGAGGAGTATTTTGTCCCAAGTAAAAATGTCATTGATTGAAAGATATAAGTTCTTTTCCTGTGACCAGCAACAAGATATTAGGTTTGACCAATACTTAGCTGAGCTTCACACATTGAGTAAGTCCTGTGAGTTAGGGCACTTGAGACTCTCCAGTTAAAGATCGAATAATCTGCAGAATTCCAGATTATGGTCTTAGAGAAAGCCTACTCCATGAAAAAGATTTGGCGCTGGAAAAGGCTGTGAATATGTGTAGGGCAGTGGAGACCACACGATCACAAGCTAAGGAGCTGCACATGGCTGGCAAAACAGAGCATGCTGGGAAAACAGAGAGGTAGAGCACAGCATAGAAAAGAGGTAGGCTCAAACAGCAAATGCAGCAAATGTGGAGGCAGGCACATCCCAAGGAAGTGTCCTATTTATGAGAAGTTCTGCATTAATTTTGGGAAGAGGAATCATTTTGTAAAGTGTTGTAAAGCTACTAAGAGAAAGATTCACACATTTGCTGAGGAAATGGGGGAAGTCTTTCTACATTCTTTGCAGACTCCTGGTGCTGGTAAAACAGAATGAATCATTCCACTGACTATAAATGAGACAGTAATTCTATTCAAACTTGACATTGGAGCCTAGGTAAATCTATTGTCCTTCAGTGATTACACAACTCTCAAAGTAAAGAGCAAGATGAACCCAGAGAAGTTAAAAGTGACTGGCTATATTAGAACGAACATTCCAGTAAATAGAAGCTGTATAGTAACCTACAAAAACAAAGGGCAGCACCTAATGGCACAGCTACTGGTTGTAGAAAAGAGAGTTCAGCCAATATTAGGTCTGAGTGCATATGAAAAGCTCAACTTGTCGAAAAGAGTTTTCGGAGTGGTTTCACAGAACAAAGGTGAACAGGCAACACTCACTAAAGAGTACATAAATGTCCTTGAGGGGCTTAGATGCTTCCCTGGTGTAACTCAAGAAACTTGTGACAGCATTGATAAGAGCTCCAGGGGGGCTATGCGAGAAGCACAAGAACTCCACCTTCCATAGATACCCATACCACCTACACCAGCATGACAGTCAGGATGGTAGTGCTGAACAAAGTGATAGTGATGAAGAAGTTGCCACTCTTGCTTCCACATCAAGTAGACTGGAAATCAAAAATATCTCCATGATCCTCTCTGAAGTTGAAGTGGAAAAATAAAAAGGAACATGGGGAGACCATGCAGACCCAAAGATCAAAACAATAGCAACAATTCACACAAACTAACAGGAGGAGTCGCCATCTATGATACACAGCCAACAGAAGGAGCTCTATGACTCAGACTCAGTTGGAACATGTGCAAAGGCTTGCTGATCACACAGATGTAGTCCAGAGCTCCATTATGAAGGATGTGGAGTGAATAATGACTACACAGCAAGAACAAATACAGAGTCAAACAGTTAGGATCTTGACAGAAGGATATGAAAGAAATGAACACGTAGATCAGAGTTCTCAAAAAAACACTGGTATTATTGTAGAAAGTGGAAGCAAGACATCTGTGGAAACAAACGACAGTCCAAGAAAGAGCATTAAATCATGACAGAGATAGATTGAGATTAGCTGAGTGAATATGGATTTGTACTTGCTTAGTGCAATTTATGTTAACATAAATATCTTTGTCAGAAAGCATTAAAGTGTCTTGCAGGTTTATGAGGACTGCTATTGTGCTCATTTTCTTTAAAGAGGAAGATGTGTTGTGATGTATGCACATAATAAAGAACTTCAGTTCCCAGTGTGCAATGCGGCCGGTTCACTCAGAACTCAGAAACAGGATACGCACATGCTCTTGGTGGGCTGGAGATCTGGAGAAAAATGTGGTCGAGCTGAAGTCATTCTGTAACTCTGTAAACAAAATAGTTCTAGCATTTTACCCATGCAAGTTTGTCTTTGTTAAAGAGCACACATAACAGAAGCATGAGAGGAGGCAATTTGACTCAGGCACACTAAAGAAGTACAAGAAGGCAGCAACTCACAGAAGATTTTTGATGCTCTGACCAGCGACAAATTGGCATTCGGGATTGATTAGCAGGAACAAATGAAAGGAAGGCTGGGGCAAGTACAGTGGCCATCATTGGAGTGGACAGAGTATTGTGATTTTGAGGCTCCAGTCAGAAAAAGCAAAAAAAAAGAAAAGCTGTTGGTAGAGAATTTTCCCACTTCTTTCTTTACATTTGCTCAGCTAGGATTTACAATGCTGCAATTCATGGAAAGCTACTTTTGCTTCTGGAGTTCAGCAAAATGGCTGGAGGTTCCATTAAGCAGAGCAATGAAGAGTACTGCAATGGAGCTGAAGGTACAGAAGTATCTCTGGTAAAAATTAGCGAATCCCAAAAAGTGCTGGAGATGCTTAATAATGATTGGTCGCAGCCACTCTTTGATGGCCTGGGTCTTGCTAGGAGATACCCCTTCGAGAGAGTAAACCTGAGGAAGGAAACTGTGGAGATGTGGAACTCACTCTTCTCTGGAGTTAACAAATAATTGATTCCGGAGTAAACATTGAAGGTCCCGTCGAACATATTGGACATGTTAGTGGTAGGTGTTGGAGAAGGTAAGAATATCATTCAGGTACACAAAGACAAGTTGAAATAGCATCTGTCAGAGAATGTAATTGATAAAGGCCTGGAAGATCAATGGGTTTTTTGACTAGACCGAAAGACATCACAAGATATTCGTAGTAGCCAGTGGGGATGTTAAAAACATTCCTCCATTCGTCACCTGCACACATGAGAACCAAGTAGTATGCATTTTGGAGCAAACACGAGGAAATCTGCAGATGCTGGAAATTCAGGCAAAACGCACAAAATGCTGGTGGAATGCAGCAGGCCAGGCAGCATCTATAGGGAGAAGCACTGTCGACGTTTCAGGCCGAGACCCTTCATCAGGACTGACTGAAAGGAAAGATAGTAAGAGATTTGAAAGTAGGAGGGGGAGGGGGAAATGCAAAATGGAGGGGGTGGAGTGAAGCTAAGAGCTGGAAAGGTGATTGGGAAAAGGGATACAGAGCTAGAGAAGGGAAAGGATAATGGGACGGGAGGCCTCGGGAGAAAGAAAGGGGGAGGGGAGCACCAGAGGGAGATGGAGAGCAGGCAAGGAGTGATTGTGAGAGGGGCAGAGAGAGAAAAAAAAGGGAGGGGGAAAAATAAATAAATCAGGGATGGGTTAAGAAGGGGAGGAGGGGATATGGAGGGGTAGATGAAACCAATCACTAGGGCACCACAGATGTAGTCCTTCATTGCCACCCTCCCTAGAGCTGACAGAGAGTAGAGTCTTCCTTACGGCAGGCAGGTTCCAGGCAGCAATTCAATTGTGCAGTCAAAGGTTCAACGAGGAGGAGTATTGTGTTCCTTTTCTTACTGAAATCCTCTAGAAGGTCTGCATACTCAGGAGAAACTCGAGGCAGCTCAGAAGAGGTAGGAAGGTAGATCTGGAGAGGCAGGAAGGCAAATGGTCTGACAGCGAGAAGTCCTTCGGTGGAGTGTGCAGGGAACCAGTCAATTTTGGGGTTATGGAAGATCAGCTGGGGGTGTCCTAAGATCAATGGGAGCTCAGGAGAATGAATAAGATGAAACTGGATATTCTTGTTATGCTGTTCTATATGTAGATAGGCAGGGGCAGCAAAGTGGCAGATCCTCCCAGGACTCGGAGGTCTTCCGTCCACAGCCATGTCTATGATTGGTTCTTCAAGACGGGGATGTCTTGCTTATTCGAGGTTCGTGAAATTGGAAACTGTTCCCAAATCCATGAAGGACCTAAGGCCATATCGCTGTTCACCCCAGGAAATGGAGATACAACCGTGGCTGTAGCAAACCCGGGAAGAATGATGGTACCAGTCACAGACCTCCCTTCTCCAGATGGGTTTGGATGTTTTCATGAAGGAGATGGCCCAGCTCACCACAGTAGAGGCATTCATTTGTTGGTCCTGCTCAGCTTAAGGAAGTCAGCTTCTGCCCAGTTGCACCAGCTCCTCTGGAAGAAGTTGCGAGGAATTGCAGATACTCAACACCTTGCAGAGGACGATGAGGCTGGAGGGGCTTGGAGACCAGCAGCTCTAGAGGACTCACTGCAGCACCCCCTTCACTCCTCCTGGAGAAGATTATCAACCCGTATCAATGAGAGTCTCAAGATCCTCAACTGAGTCTCTGGCTGCAAAAACATCTTTAATTACACTCGATAACCCCTGGTAAAACATGGCTATTAGGACTCTAATGTTCCAACCATTCTCTATCGCCAGAGCGCAGAAGTTATTTGATAATCAGCCATGCTATGGGTACCCTGACAAAGCTGGTGGAGTCAGTTGGCCACCTCTCATCCACTGATTTGCTGATCAAACACCCTCTTCCACCTCTACCCGGTGAAGAGGCATAACTCTGCATAACTTGGAGAGTTTTTCTCCCAGAGCACCATTGCCTACACAAGAACTTTGCCAGAGAAGAGAGAGATAATAAAGGCCACCTTGCCTTAGATAGCGGGGATCTTGGTGCATTACAGCTTGAAAGCCTGAGATTACTGAGGGAGAAACCTTTTACACGTCTCTGCATTGTCACCAAATCACTCAAGCGCCCGAGCTGGGGTGGCAGCAGGGGTTTGCTGGCTCAGCCAGGTGATCTCAGTGAGTGTAAGCTGGGCAGTAAGGATCTGCTGGAGCACACACTCATGTTCACTCACCATGACTTCCTGGCCAACAAGCACTGACCAGAGATGCTCATAGCTGGTACATGACTTGACTCAGTCAGGAGTGGTTGCCAGGCTGGGTTAAATCAAGATAGCTATGTAAAGTTCAGTATCTTTAACCCATGGACCATCAGGAGATACATTGACCAGGTGGACCCAAGTTCAGAGAAGATCAGGGACAAGCAACCCACACAAAACACTGGAGGAACTCAGCAGGCCAGGCAGTATCTTTGGAAAAACATCCAGTCAACATTACACTGCCACCTTTCAATGTTTCATTTTCCCCGAAGAAGAAATGTGCCTTTCTTCTTTGAAACAGCAGTGAGATGGTGAGCAGATAGCATGCATTTCATGTTATTTGTTAATATACATTTATTGATCAGGAGACCGGGGAATAGCTGTCCTGCTCTTCTTCAGAAATGAATCAATGGATTACATAGGAAGATCGGTTCAGTATCTTCTCTAAAGAGCAATACAGCAATACATCAGTAGTCAAAAATTCACTCAAGATTGCAAGATGGCACCAACGACCAACAGCAGTGTGTTACATACAGCTTACAAAGCTACTGGATATTCTTTTTCTTCTACATATACTAAAATACAATTGTTTGCAGCCTGTAACTTCCCTTTTAAGGATGTACTAAATGATCTGTTGTATGCTCTGAATTTCCAGCATCTGCAGAATCTCTTGCATTTATCTCCTGAAATCATTCCATCATTCAATAGGGTCACAGCTGATGCTTTACCTTTCTACCATTTCCCTGCACTACCCCTCAAATCCCTCCATTCATTAAATATTTTAAAATCTTGATTCATTAAATATTTTAAGTATTTAAAATTTAATGCAGCATTTAGTTTAAATTATGCCTTGCTTATATTGGTTGTCAACCCATCTAAAGAGAATGTTTAATCACTGCCAAGACTCTGTCTCAGTAGAATACTTTTTGAAGATTGGCAAAATGCTCTTAATTGCAAGATGGTCCGACAAACCACAGGAAACGTTAAATGTACTGCAACATTAACGGGATGGCGGCAACTTAAATTCCATAGTGAGCTGGCCTAGTTTCATCCCAACTTTACCAAGTTCAAGTAATTAACAATGTGAAGTGCCCTGGATCACGAGCAGACTGATCAGTTCAAACCAGTAAAGTACTGCACATCCGCAATTCCCATACATCCTTTTAATGTTGACCTCATTTGTCTAGTCAGTTCAGGAGCATATCTCAAAGAAATACACCCATAAAAAGCTGGAAAACTTCAGCAGGTCAGGCAGCAGTAGTGGTAGAAAATGCTAATGTTTCTGGTTGAGGACCTGTCATAAGAATTTCTGAAACATTAACAGTTTCACTTTCCACAAATGTTGCTTGACATGAGCTTTTCCAGCATTTTCTATTTTTACAGTGGATTTCCAGCGTCTGATTTATTTTTTAATTTTCAGATCTTAAATAAGCTTTTCCACAACTTTCAGCACAGTAGTGTAGTGGTTAGCACAATGCTTACAGTACAGATGACCCAGATTCAATTCCTGCCCTGCCTGCAAGGCAGTTGTACGTTCTCCCTGTGACTGCATGGGCTTGCTCCAGGTGCTCTGGTTTGCTCCCACTGTTCAAGGATGTACCAGTTAGTAGGTTAATTGGTCATTGTAAATTGTCCTGCGATTAGGCTCAGATTAAATCGGGGGATTGCTGAGCGACATGGCTCAAAGGGTCATATAGGGTTGCAAGAAAGGAGCTTAAGAAGGGGCTGAGGAGAGCAAGAAGAGGGCATGAGAAGCGCTTGGCAAGTAGGGTAAAGGAAAACCGCAAGGCATTCTTCAACAATGTGAAGAACAAAAGGTTGACAGGTATGAAGATAGGAGCGATTAGAGATAAGGTGGGAAGATGTGCCTGGATGCTGTGGAAGTGAGTGAGGTCCTCAATGAATACTTCTCATTGGTATTCACCAATGAGATGGAACTTGATGACTGTGAGGACAATATGAATGAGGTTGATGTTCTAGAGCATGTTGATATTAAGGGAGAAGAGGTGTTGGAGTTGTTAAAATACATTAGGAAGGATAAGTCCCCGGGGCCTGACGGAATATTCCCCAGGCTGCTCCACAAGGCGAGGGAAGAGATTGCTGAGCCTCTGGCTAGGATCTTTATGTCCTGGTTGTCCACAAGAGTGGTACCAGAGGATTGGAGGGAGGTGAATGTTGTCCCCTTGTTCAAAAAAGGCAGTAGGGATAGTCCGGGTAATTATAGACCAGTGAGCCTTACATCTGTGATGGGAAAGCTGTTGGAAAAGATTCTTAGAGATAGAATCTATGGGCATTTAGAGAATCACGGTCTGATCATGGACAGTCAGCATGGCTTTGTGAAGGTCAGATTGTGTCTAACAAGCCTGATAGAGTTCTTTGAGGAGGTGACCAGGCATATAGATGAGGGTAGTGCAGTGGATGTGATCTACATGGAATTTAGTAAGGCATTTGACAAGGTACCAACATGGTAGGCTTATTCAGAAAGTCAGAAGGCATGGGATCCAGGGAAGTTTGGCCAGGTGGATTCAGAATTGGCTTGCCTACAGAAAGCAGAGGGTCATGGTGGAGGGAGTATATTCGGATTGGAGGGTTGTGATCAGTGGTGTCCCACAACGATCAGTTCTGGGACCTCTACTTTTCATGATTTTTATTAACGACCTAGATGTGGGGGTAGAAGGGTGGGTTGGCAAGTTTGCAGATGACACAAAGGTTGGTGGTGTTGTGGATAGTGTTGAGGATTGTCAAAGATTGCAGAGAGACATTGATAGGATTCAGAAGTGGGCTGAGAAGTCGCAGATAGAGTTCAACCCGGAGAAGTGTGAGGTGGTACGCTTTGGAAGGACAAACTCTAAGGTAGAGTACAAAGTAAATGGCAGGATTCTTGGGAGTGTGGAGGAACAGAGGGATCTGGGGGTACGTGTCCACAGATCCCTGAAAGTTGGTTCACAGGTAGATAGGGTGGTTAAGAAAACTTATGGAGTGTTAGCTTTCATAAGTTGAGGGATATAGTTTAAGAGTCGCTGGTTAATGATGCAGCTCTATAAAACTCTGGTTAGGCCACACTTGGAGTACTGTGTCCAGTTCTGGTTGTCTCACTATAGGAAGGATGTGGAAGCTTGGAAAGGGTACAGGGGAGATTTACCAGGATGCTGCCTGGTTTTGGGAGTATGCATTATGATCTGAGATTAAGGGAGCTAGGGCTTTACTCTCTGGAGAGAAGGAGGATGAGAGGAGACATGATAGAGATATACAAGATATTAACAGGAATAGATAAAGTGGACAGCCAGTGCCACTTCCCCAGGGCTCCACTGATCAATACAAGAGGACATGGCTTTAAGGTAAGGGGAGGAAAGTTCAAGGGGGATATTAGAGGAAGGTTTTTTACTCAGAGAGTGGTTGGTGCGTGGAATGCACTGCCTGAGTCAGTGGTGGAGGCAGATACACTAGTGAAATTTAAGAGACTACTAGACAGGCATATGGAGGAACTTAAGGTGGAGGGTTATATGGTGGGCAGGGTTTAAGAGTCGGCACAACATTGTGGGCCAAATGGCCTGTACTGTGCTGTATTGTTCTTTGTTGGTGCTTGATGCTTGTGTGTTCTCATTTGTTGTTCTGCTGAGCTGAGCATTGTGAGCATGGAATGTTGGCACCAGAATGTGGGCTGCCCCTGAACACTCTCAGGTGTGTTAGTTGTTGATGCAATACTGCATTGAATGTATATTTTGAATAAGCTTGAATTCTGAATCTTGGAAGGTGAACAGTGTGATTAAAGTTATTGGATTAAGTTTAAGGCTACATGGAAATGGCACGGAGAAGATGTTAAGGCCTGAGGCAGAGTAGGAGCCCTGATGAAGGGTCTCAGCTTGAAATGACAACTGTTCACTTCCTTCCATAGATGCTGCCCGATTTGCTGAGTTTCTCCAGCATTTTGTTTGTGTTTCTTTACTCATAATCAAGGGGTCAGATTGCTGTTTGTTCTTATAGACTAGCATCTAGCAAATGATGTCTTAGCGGGCTCTGTGAAGACAACACCATGAGCATTGTGTGCAGTTTTACTCTCCTTATCTGAGGAACGATGTTGTTATTCTGAAGGAATGCTCATCACATACATTCTTAGGATGGCAGGACTGAAGTATGAAAAGATTTGGTCAATTTGGCTTGTCTTCACTGGAATGTAAAAGACAGATAATTTCATAAAAATCTACAGAATTCTTGGAGAACTGAACAGATCAGTTGCAGGATGTTGCAGATGACAGAGAGTCTAAGGTCAGACGTCACAATTAGAATAAGGGGAAAGCCACCTAAGATTGATAAGAGGAGAAATGCTTTCACCCACAATTTGGGGAACACCTAGAGTTCTCTGTCACAGAAACAGTTATAACCAGATCATTGTGCTGTATATATATATATTCAAGAAGGAATTGGATATCTTTCTTCAGGCAAGATCAATCAAGGAATTTGGGGAGAAAAACAGAACTTTGTATTGAATTTGAATAATCGCCTATGATCATTTTGAAAGGCAGAGTAGACTCAAAGGGTCAATCCACCTATTCCTGCTCCTGATTTCTAAGTTTCTGAAGACCCAGACTGCTGATCCAGAAGTGTGTGTTTGAATCCTATTAAAGTATATGTAGAATTGAAATCACATGGTAAAGTTAAAAAGTTTTCTTTACATTTAACAAAAAATATGATTTGTTTCTATTTTATTCTATTTATCCCTTAAGTCTTTATATAACTGGAATTTCCTGCATCAGTAATAACTTACTTCATGCACCAAAATTATTCTTACAAAGTAAATACATTTTGTGCTAATGGCCTATCATTTAGTTTAGTGGTAATAACATTAAATGATAATGTTCATTTTAGTACCAAATACAATTTCATGCTCAATGGGCAATTCGTATTTTGCCACTACACTTTGTTCTATACACGAAGTATAATTGATTTTGGTTCCTTTCTGGCAGTTTTCTACATGCCTGCTGCCAAATTTAGTTCCTGCTTCTTGGTTCATCAGGTAGTGACAGGTAAGTAGTGAGACATACTTGTCAACTGACGCGAGTTATCTCGTGCTGGACTTTGATAAGAAACTGTGTTAAAATAGTGGTCTGGGTTTGTCCTGTGATTTGCAAAGTAAATATTAACTCAAGAAGCAAGAATATAAACTCAAGAAATAGAAGTAGGCAAAGGTAACTTGGCCCTTCATGCCTCCTTTCCTATTCAATAAGATTATGAATGATCCTTTATTTCATTTTCACTTCTTTGCACAAGCTCCACATCTTTTGATTTCCTTAATATCCAAATATCTATCCTGATCATTTTATTAATGTCTGTTTGAGCATACACAGTGACTGAGCCTCCAAGAATGTGCCAATAATTCAACACGCTCTTGATGAAGAAACTTCTATTCTAATGCTTGATTGCACTATTCGAGACTGTGTGACCCTGGCTTTGAAACCCCAGTCAGGTCAAACACCATTCCTTCTTCTAGCCTGCTCTATCCCTCAAAGAAATCACTTCTCACTCATCTATAGTACCATATGTCTAGGTCCAGACTGCAAAAAGAAAGGACATTCCTTAAATCCCAGAGCTTTGTGTAGCTTTGTCAGCTTTTCATCTTTGCAGATCCAACTACACCCAACAATGTGTTTCAAATAATGCCTAGTCTGAGGAAACCAAGGAAGAAAATAGCACCACAGATTAAATGAAAACCCTTATCATTAATTTATTAGCACGGTTATTTCTTTTTCTATGTGCTTGTGCATCAGAGAGATAGACAGAATGTTAGCAGATGTGTGGGAGGGTTAGCCAAAAGTCAGGTAGTAAACAGAAGTGCAGGAGAGGCAGTAAATAGAGTTATTAAAAGTAATAGTGTCACCTGGACTGATCAGAACTAGTTACTATTTTCATCTCTATGAATATTATCAAAGAGAACTTACAAAGTAAGAACATGGGTAGAAGATTATTGCCACTGGCGAATAATTATTGCAACCAGCTTAAACTGATTATGATGACTATTTTGTGGAACTATTATTTCAATGAATCCAACTCAATTTTTCTCCCTCATCCTGCTTTCATTTAATATATGCAACATATTATCTTCTTGCTCACAGAAATATTATTTTTTTTCATAACGACACAACTCACTGAACTGGTAAATAACAAAATAATAATTATAATTAGTTCAACATGTCGAGCTATTTAGAATACGACAGTTTACTGGAAAAATGATTGGTATGGGTTCTGATGTTAATCTGTAATATGACAGATACAAATTACTAATAGTCTGGCTGGCAACAAGTGAGTCCACTGAAATTAAATGCCTGCTAGCAAAGCAGCTAAATGCACAAGGTACAAGACGTCTAAAGTAGAATAACAACACTTACACATCATTGGAAACTTAACTTTATTTTGTAGAAGCCATTACAATTAGTCATAGTAATGCAGAGTTAAACAGCATAGAAGTGGTCCATCAGCTCAGTTATATTAGATCCATATCCTTCAATGCCTTGTCTATTTAAGTGTCTGCCTAAAAGTCTCTTAAATGCAATGTTTGTATCTGATCCTACCACCTGTTCTGGCAGCTAATTCCAGATATTAACCTCACTGTGTCAAAAATAAAACAGAAAGCTTTCCACTTAGATTCTATTTCAGACTTTTCTCACTCACAAATCTATTCCCTTGTGTTTTAATACCCTAGTTACTACATCTATTCCTCTCATAATTCTATATAATCATTCATCCTTCTGCTTTCTTTGCTCCAATGAAAACAAACCCAGCTTACCCAATCCTTGCCATAACTAAAGTCCTCCAATTCAGGCAAAATCATGGTGGTTCTGATAGTGATCCTGAATCTCTTCTGCACTTTATCCAGTGCCATCACATTCTTCCGCTTGTGTAGTGAGCAGGATGCAGAAAATTATCCAAGTATAGTCTAACCAGGATTTTGTATAATGTCAACATAGCACATCATACAACTATATATCGTACAAATTTTATGCCCTGACCTAAGAATGTTAATTTGTCAAAAATGCACCCCAAACTGCATCATTTCATACTGCTCCCTCTAAGCTGCGTGGGTACACAGCCATGCAGTAACTGAGATGCTCCCATGCATATAGTCTTTGTTGTCGCACAGCTGGAATTCTCTTTTACATAATGTTAATGTAATTCTGAAATTATGCTAATATCATTTTGAAATCTCTGTTAATATAATTGTGAAATATCCAGTAATTATCTGTTAATGAATATAGTCCATCAATTTTCTAAACAACAAACGTACCACAGCCTTTATTTTGAAACATTTTAGAGCTTCAACACATTTACATTGTCAGTGTTTCAAGTTACATCACTGTTACTGGTTATAACAATAAACACTGAATGGAAGGTGGTAGCTTATTGTTAATAATCCACCAACCTGCTGAATACCGATGCCCTCTAGTCTAAATATTTTACTCTGTGCCTGTCAGTTGCTTTGACTGCCTGACATTAGTTACTTGTGTTCTGAGTGTGGGTTGTGTTTGTTTGATGTGAAAAATTCTACATTCTGACATTTTTGGTAGGTAATCAAAAGTATGTGATTTTTCCTATTTAAATTCTAAATATTCATAGTATGCATATTACAAAAAAAAAACTTAAAAATTGCTCCACAGTTTTCAGGCTGTATAAAAATTCCCTGCTCAGTGCAGCTGTAAAAGAAAATTAGAGGGAATATTGCTCGTCAGAATTAAATCCCATTTGCCAACACTTTGCACAACTTCAGATCAGATCTGATCATATATTGCCATAACCTTAGACAACCTTCTTCACTGTCCACAATCACTAATTTTGGATCCAATTAGCCAGCTCTAGGCAAATGGAGACTACTTCATCTCATGCAAGGCTTATGATTTGAAGATGGCAAAACAGTCTTGGGTGTAAAGAGCTGAGTCATTCTTGCAGCCCTGGTACTAATAAGGCTGTATCAGTAGAGCATTAGCAATGATAATTCCATTGAATATCAAATATGTAACTTTTGTTGGTGATCATCATTGTCTTATACTTTGTAACTTGAACCATCCATGTCTAAATATTTCCAGGTCTTACTGCATAGAGGTGAGGTCTACTTTATTTGCTGAGGAAGTGTGAATGGAATTGACGTTATGCGATGATCAATGTATATTTCCGCTTCTGACCTTCTGATGAATGAAATGTAATTAATGAATCGGATGGAAATGATTGGACCTAAGGCACTACCCAAGAAAACCCCTGTAGTGATGACCTTGAATGATTTCTTTCTGGTGTGAGCTATGACTGAAGCACTTTTGTCCTTTACCAGTGCCTAGCCAAATGGTAAGGACACTCTCGCCTCTGGAATTTCTGGTCTATGTATGGACCCACCACTCTCAGTATAAAATAAGACTTCTCCCTTCTTCTTTTTAAATCTTTTTATTAGTTTTAATCAAACATAAATGAAACATGAATACAAAATGTTTGAGAGTACATAATTAATAGTTTAAATAGACATTCAGATATGTAATAATAAAAATATATAACCTCTCAAACCCAGAACAATAATAAACAAAGAAGTAAAAAGAAAAAAAAAGGAAAAAAACCCCCAAAAAAGAGAGAAAAAAAACAAAAAAAAACACTCTAACCAACATGGGCCATTGAATAATATAAAGTACATATACAGTAGTGCCAATAACTCCGAACCTCCATCCAATCGATTAAGGATAATATAAGTAAGGTTTAGGAAAAGACAATTCAACTCATGTGAAAATGTTGAATAAAAGGTCTCCAAGTTTCTTCAAATTTAACTGAAGGTTCAAAAACCACACTTCCAATCTTTTCTAAACTCAAACAAGAAATAGTTTGAGAAAACCACTGAAATACAGTTGGAGGATTAATTTCTTTCCAATTCAATAATATAGATCTTCTAGCCATTAATGTAACAAATGCAATCATTCGTTGAGATGAAGCAGATAAACGATTATTATCCGTCATTGGTAAACCGAAAATTGCAGTAAGAGGATGTGGTTGAAAATTAATTTTTAAGACTTTTGAAATAATACTGAAGATATCTTTCCAATAATTTTGTAAACAAGGACAAGACCAGAGCATATGAGTCAATGAAGCAACATCAGAATGACATCTATCACAGGTTGAGTTAAGATGAGAGTAAAATCGAGCCAGTTTATCCTTAGACATATGAGCTCTATGTACAACCTTAAATTGTATTAGGGCATGTTTAGCACAGATAGAGGACGAATTTACCAATAATAAATTTTTTTCCCATTGCTCAGTAGATATAAGACAATGCAACTCTTCTTGCCATTCCTTCTTAATTTTTTCTGATACATCTAACTGTAAATTCATGATCATCTTATAAATGATGGCTACTAAACCCTTTTGATAAGGATTAAGAGCTAAAATTCTATCTGTAATGTCCAATGGACATTCTTTCGAAAAAGACTGTAACTCATTATACAAAAAATTTCTAACTTGCAAATATCTAAAAAAATGGGTTTTAGGTAAATTATATTTATTAGATAGCTGTTCAAAGGACATAATGTTATCATCCAGAAACAGATCACGAAAACATGTTATACCTTTTGTTTTCCATAAAAGAAAAGCTTGATCCATAGATGAAGGCCGAAAAAAATAATTAGATATTATAGGACATGATAAAATAAATTTATTCAAACCAAAAAATTTACGAAATTGAAACCAAATTCGTTATGTATATCTGACTATAGGATTAGTTATCTGTTTATTCAATTTGAATAAATAAAAAGGAAGTGAAGATCCTAAGATTGAAATCAATGAAAAATCTTGCACAGATTTACATTCCAAATTTACCCATTGTGGGCAAGTAGTTATAGTCCATTCTTGTGTCCAGAATATTAAATACTGTATATTGACTGCCCAATAGTAAAATCTTAAGTTTGGTAAAGCCAAGCCGCCCTCCTTCTTAGGCTTCTGTAAATTTTTTTTACCCAATCTAGGGATTTTGTTCTGCCACAAATAAGAAGATATTTTAGAGTCAATAGTATCAAAAAAAGCTTTAGGAATAAAATTTGGTAATGCTTGAAATAAATATAAGAATTTTGGTAGTATCATCATCTTAATAGCATTAACTCTACCAACCAATGACAAAGATAGTGGAGACCACCTAATAGCAAGTTGCTTAATTTGATCAATTAAAGGTAAAAAGTTAACCTTAAATAGATCTTTATGGTTTCTCTTTATGTTTATGTTCATCTTATGTTCATTTTTATGTTTTATGACTTCTCCCTTCTTATAAAAGCTATGTCCTATAGGATCTGACAAACATTTCTACATTGGGAAAAAAGATTTAGACTGTCTACGCTATTTATCCTTCTCATAATATTATTTTTTAAAAAAGCAACACTGATTTGTCCAATCCATTCCATATAACCAATACCCTGCAATCCAGGCAGCTTCCTAGTAAATGACATAAATTTGTCTTCACATCAGCTTTGTGGTATTCACTGCTACCAAAGCGATCATGGACAGAAGCTTCTATCAAAGGTAGACTGGTGAAGATGAGGTCAAGTAGTTTACCTTTGTTGGTTCATTCAAAATCTGCTGAAGATCTGGATTGACAGCATGCCCTTCAAAACTTGGAAAGGTCATCCTGTATGATGCGGCAAAGCCAATGTTAGATAGACACAGAAGAGCCCCCATCCTCTGTCCTTATTACTTCCAGTGCATTTTTTCTACATTGCTTTGCAGGTAGTAGAGTCACTGCTTCACAGCGGCAGAGACCCATTTTCAATCATGACCTTAGGTACTGTCTACGTGTAACTTCCCCCTGTTATCATATGGAATTCCTCCCATGTCCAAAAAAACACGCAGGCTGGTAGAGCACTGTAAACCATCCGTTTATGCATAAGTCAGCAGTAGAATCTAGTGGGTCAGGGAAGTTGATGAGAATAAAATGTGGGATTAATGTGGGATCAGTGTAGATGGATAGTTGATTGATTTTATTTAAGATGGCAACAAGCTACAGTCTCCATCAAGACTGCAGCTCAGACGCAATTTTTTTTTATGTTTGTTGGGATGGTTTTGGGGGCAGAGAGGGGAGTTAGGGGTCAGCATGCTGTTTAGGAACAGGGATGTGGGGAGTTAGAGGTCAGAATAGGATTTAGGAATGGGGACTCGGAGTTAGAGGTCAGGCCTTCATTCAACTTCGTACACAAATTCGAGGGCCAATGATTTGGATGCATCATGAAGGACAGGGGCAGTCTAAGCCTCCACTCCATGCTTGAAGACATGAGTTACAGACATCCAGACACCAGACCTCTACTCTGTGCTCAAAGGATCAGCGACATGGATATGGGGATGAAGGACATCTGTGGGCCGTCCCAGGTTGGTGGATGTCAGTGCGAGTAAGCATGAGGACCAGTCAATCTGCATGCTTGGAGATCAGTCCTAGAATTCAGCTAGTCCAGTGATTAATGCTGAGTACTGAGGCCTGAAGATCGATTGGAAGTCAAGAGTTGTAGCACAAAGGCTGAAACCAGTAAACTGAAGGACCAGAGGCCTGTCCTGAAATTGGAGGATTGTCCATGTGTGTGGGTGGGAGAGAGGAAAAGAGCTTGTTTTATTATTCTTGTTTTGTTGTGTATTATTGTGTTCTGTGTTGTTCAGCCGGGAATTGTGGGCATGCCGTGTTGCTGCTGGAATATGTGGCAACACTTGCACCTCAGCACATCTTTAGGTATGCTAGTTGTTAACTCAAACACTGCATTTCATTGTATGTTTCAATGTACTGTAGATGTGATAAATAAATCTGATTCGGATTCTGATGGGGTAAACGTGACTGTTTCTATGAATCTATGACTGCATTGACTGCAATGTAGAATTTCAGGTCTGAATAGGGATCGGATCAACATGTATAAGGAAAAGCAGAATTAGCTTGAGTTCTGTAGCAGCAAATAAAAAGTGAATAACAAAAAAAATTCTAATTTTTACTTCTTTGCTAAACATGAAAATTATATTATTTCCAAAATACACCCTAATTATCTCAAAATCATAGGTTAATTTTCCAGTTCACTACTTCCAGAATCAATTACTAATTTTATGCACTTTACATTCTGATCAGCTTGTGGTGTGATAACTGATCTCTTTTTATGATATTCCCTGATAAACTCTTTCTGGTCACCCAAAATATTAGAAGAAATGAAGTCCTGGAACTAAAATGAATTTATTGCAAGACTGTGCATCTTAGTTCTTGCTGAAGAATCAAATAGCTATGTATAAATTGCTTCAGATTTTCTTTCACTCTCTTTAGTAAACATTATTGTTAGACTGACCTTTTACTCATGTTTTAAAATAGTTACCACTCCCCAATTCCATGTCATTCAGTATTTCTGAATCAGAAACAGATTTATTATAGCTGATACATGTAATAAATGGAGACAATGGCTCCTAATGGCGACTTCTTTGCATGCATCTTCAGTAACAGCTTTATTTCCATCTTTAATAATGCTACTTTTCCCTTTCAGGGTTCTTTTGAAGACCCTGACCTGGAGTTACACGCTGACGTCAGTTCTTTGCAAGAATGGAGCCTGCTCTTGGTGTTACACAGCTTGCCATTATTCAATATGCCAAGGATGCAGCCTAAGAGATTAGCTCACCTTCGGAGTTCTGGGATCTCATGGCTCTGGAGATGGGCAGACCAAAGGTCAGTGCCTCTGCAGGAATCCGGTGTGTTATACGAGACAGAAGATCAGAAGTAGCAAGCTGAGTTCTTTGGGCACAGAGCTCGGAAAGAACAATGGACTTCTAACATTATAAATCAGCAAGCTGTTCGTTATGTTTCCCCTCTCGCTGTGAAATGGAGACAGCTCTTTCTCACTTACTAGGGAGAGAGAGAGAAAGCCTGTGGTATGTTGAATATCAGCTGAATGTGTAGTCTTTGGGGTAATGCAAGTCTGTCTCTTTATCGATGCTTTGCTGCACACTTGAGTGCTCAGTGGTGGGTGCCGATGCTTTTATTTTGATGGTGGGGAGGGGGATTGCTGCTTTGCTGCTGCTTTCGTGTGGGAGGGGGGAGCTGGGGGGGACTTTGGGTTTCTAACATTTAACTGTCATTTGTTCTTTTGGGGCACTCCTCTGTTTTCGTGGATGGTTGCAAAGAAAAACTATTTCAGGATGTGTATTGTATACATTTCTCTGACATTAAAATTACCTTTGAAAATTTGACATTTTGTGGTAGCAGTTCAGTGCAGTGTGTAGAAAAAAGTAAGTTTCAATGAGAAATGTATATAACTAACTAAATAAATAATGCAAAAAGAAAGCAAAACAGTGAGGTAGTGTTCATGTGTCCATGGACTATTCAGAAATCCGATGGCAGAGGGGGAGAAATTGTTCCTAAAGTATTGAGTATGCATCCTTACGCTCCTGTACCTCCACCCTAATAGTAATAATGAGAAGGAGGCAACTGGAGAATGGTGAGGTCCTTTTATCATCATTTTAAAGTACCTTGTTTTTGTATAGCTTATTCTACTTCCCTTTCAGAACTTTTCAAAGTATTTCAGCTGCCTAAGTTCTAA
Organism: Hypanus sabinus; assembly: GCF_030144855.1. Taxonomy (NCBI): domain Eukaryota; kingdom Metazoa; phylum Chordata; class Chondrichthyes; order Myliobatiformes; family Dasyatidae; genus Hypanus; species Hypanus sabinus. Next base: position 124,128,141 of record NC_082706.1, read on the forward strand.
GCACTGGCGTCCTCTCTGTAACACGACATGTAGTTCATTGCATCACACAAAATGCTGAAACATTCAGTAGGTCAAGCAGCATCTATGGTGGAAACTAAATAGTTGATGTTTTGGGTTGGAACCCTTCATCAGTTCATTGCAGAAAATATTACACGCAGTATGATCAACCAAATAGCATTGTAAGATTGACAGAATAATCTGATTGCCGAATACTTGAATTCAGTTCACTTGCATGATCCTTTGTTTCTAGTTGCCTGTTACTTTAATTTGTCAAACTAATCGCTCTCTTGCTCAGCCTGTTGCACTTTTCCAGCAAAGCTTAATGCAAGTTTGAAGGGCTGTGCCCCATCTTCCAACAAAGGCCTTCCGACTAGCCAATTAAATTGACAGTGTTGAAAGTGTGCATATTTTTCCAAACTCCAATGCTGCTTTCTAACATTGCATACCTTTAAGTTTCATAATTGAAATAATCTAAGGATCCTACAGGGGACCTGTTAAAATGTTCACAGAAAAAAGCATCATGGCCAACCAGTCAGATACAAGGACTGATGTTCTGGAACAGTGAACACTTCTATCAGAAAATCTGGGACAAAACTGCCAAGAATTATGCATAAATTGCTATAGGTAATTTTTTCTCTTTCAATAACTTGAAGTTATACAAATCCAGTAACTATTGTGAGTAACTCTCCTTCACAATATCTGCAGATTTTAAAAATCATTTCATTGTATATAATCACTCTCCCACAATGACATTCCTTATTTATTTTGCCGTGGCCTACATTATGGCCTTTTGCTCATTTAGATTTGCTAATGAACAAAATATCCCTTCTGCCACCAACTTTATCACATTCTGATTAGAAAATCAATATATTAGGGACAGCTGTGAGTTTAGTTTTTTTTTACTATTAAAGGAATAGTTTTTTTGCCGACGGCCCCCAAATGGTTTTGTTCAATGCTTAGCTTTATTTATTGTATTCACATTTTATGTGATTTTCTGCCACTTACAATTCTCTCGAGGACCTTAGACTGCATTTCCATTGAAGATATTTGGTTAACCTACTGGGACTGGATAACCTTTATACTAAAAGCCATTTATTTCATCCATCTGCCCACCTACATAAAATAGTTCCCTCATTTGCACTAGAAGAAATGTCACAGCTGTCACCTTGGAAAAAAAAGAAACATTAATTGCTTCTTTAATGTGATTGTGGACTATACAATTATGTGAATTACACAGCTTGATCTTAAATGAACATGTGTTAACTTTTTGAAAGAAGATTTTGAATTTGCCAAAAACTTAACTTCATACTCATGGAAGAATTTCCATCTATTTTCTTTTGAATTCCATGAATTCCATTGAGACCAAAGTTTTCAGTATTGTCTATAACAATTAAAAAGTTAGCTGTAAAATTAAAGGTTGGATTTTAAAGATATATTTGCATCTTATATACTGTATGATGGATAGCTGTAATAAGTACTGTTATGGAGACTCTGCACTTCACTTGGTTCATCACACTAGAACTTCACCACATTAAGCATCAAATGGCAGACATGGATCAATTCATGCATTCATTAACCTTAATTCATCATAACATAGATATTAACTGTCACTCAGAAAGAACAAGACATGACATGGGACTGCAGCCAATTATTGAATAAAGAGATTGAATAAAAAGAAAGCACGAGAGATTAAGATCAGCATTTTTAATCTATATATGAAAAAGCTATTCTAACTTTGATAATACAAACTTGCCATAATATTTCCAATTATATCATAAAGCAAGTTAACAATATATTGACAGCCTTCAATTTACTTTGCAACATTTTCAGCCATACCATCAATTTATCAATTGATTCATTTCCTGGTTAGCCTGTTCAATGTTTTCTCATCAATGAATGTTCCATCTGATTTTCAATAACTGATTTTTCTTGTGTATAACTATGCATTTGGGTAGAGAGCAGATTTATTCATTAGAAGTTACTTTCACGCTGTTACTCTTCATACCTTATCATGCTAAATGTGTTTTACGATGTGATTCATTCTTATGTAATCCATTACCTAATTTTGCTTTCATATTTCATGTTACAATTGTGGAAATAGGATTGGAAATATAAGATCATTAGAATCTTCATATTCTAATGATAAGGAATTGTGTTGCACTTTCTGTTACTGCTCATGTGAATAGTTGATATTATGCATGGTAATTTCAGATTTCAATTTCCTTCAAATCCTCAAGATATAACAAAGATTTGTTGACATAATGAAGTTTTCTGAGAGCTGCTCTTCAAATAGGGACAATCCATCTTTGAACCAAATATTCCTTTTTTAATTATTTGGTTTAATTCCCCACTCTACATAGGATAGTCAGCTTCTCACCTGTATTATACATTCCAAAAACAGGACAATGGAAGGATTATCCTTCAAATGTTTAACTTTAATTGAATTTGAAGGGTTGTCCTCACATTGTCCTGGCACTTGGCAATGCATAATGTCATTATTTAACCAGTGCCTAGCAATGTGAAGGGGAAGAGGCAAGATATTTTCACCTGATGAAGTTCCACATTTGCTAATTTAATAGTAGTGAAAATGGAATTTTAACAAGCTCCTGAATAAAATCATATCAGATACATCAATATGAACAATTTTGCTCACACTCCCTAACATGGTCTTTCCACTAAGAACATCCCATGGTTTGTTCAGTCACCTCATGTTTCAAATGAGGCTCCTATGGAATTTGCAGTTTTCTATTTTACTCCAAACGTATCAAAAAGTCCGTAGTTGAATCAACTCTCCTTAACTGGACTATGTGATCACTCCTGAAATATTTTTTTAAATAAATTACCAGATTTCTGTATGCAACATCCTTCCAGCAGCTGTCTCCTCCCACCCACAACCACCACTTAAGGATTCAGTCATTCTTAAACATGGAATGTCTGATTTAGTCAAAGACAGAAGCATGATCTAAGTAATGCATAGATATTTGAATGATATTGATAGTCTTACCTGAACCAGTCTATGTTGATCCAAAGACTGGCAACTTCAGACTTCTGTCAGATGTAAATTCCTCCAATTACGTGAAGAATAGCTGGCAAGGTAAAACATTACTGTCTTCCCACTTGCCCATTCAACATACTGACAAGAAAGTGGAATCCAATCTAACATCTCCTGCATTATTTGAATGTTATCATCATCTGAGATCTTCTTCTGTGCTTTCTTCTGGTTCTATGCAACTCTCTGCAGCTCATATATTTCCTGAATGACTCATTGGTTTGGAAGCAGGTAAAGTCATACTAACGTGCCAGTATCTCTAAGGTACCAAAAAAAAGAAAACAATTTCAATTAGAGACTGATAAGGGAAAATCTGAAAATATGACATTGTCTCCAAGTGCTGGAATCATTTCTCATTCTGTACAATGCCACCAATATGCCTGGTATTTCCTCGGTGAAATTTACCTACTTGGTCCTGGAACAAAGTTAGAAAATTAAAGGACATTATCCTTAAATTAACAAAAGTAAGATGGAAGTACATTTAAAAGAAAGGCATGAAATTTATTTGATTAATATGTAAACTGTTCAGTTTATCTTAACTCTTCATGTAGAAACATTTTGATGTGTTTTAAGTTCTGCCGAGGAGTAGCATACAGATGAGTAAAAGGACGCTGACAAGGATAGATTCTTGAGCGATTGCAGGGTTAATGCAAGAAGAGGTAGTCAGTAGTTGGGTAAGATACATCTCAAGGGGCAGCATGTCAGGAAAGACAAGGAGATCTTGCTTACTTGTCTCTGTCACAAAGCATGACATTAGTGTCTTGAAATTTAAAATAGCAGTATAATTTAAAGGTACAATAAAATATTGTCATTCTTACTTGAAATATTGCCAGACTGCAGCGTTATGATAAAGCAAAATGATATAATTTATCATGCACATATACCTCACATATGGCTGCATTCTGAAACAAAGAGCAAGAAGCTGCAAACTGTCTAACACTGGAAATCTCTAATTTGATCCATATTGCTGATAAACTTAACCTATCAGCTTCTCAATATAGCCGATAACTGCAAACACCTTAATGGTTATCTTTTTATACGGCAAACATTCAGTGAGGGGCATAGTCGTGGTTAACTCTAAGTTGGGACCGTCTTCTAAAAGCAAAACTGTAATGAGCTTAAGGAATGCACATCCTTTGACTGTCAATTTCTGGACTGAATAATGAATTCAATAATTTCTTGAACATTGAAGGAGACATGTTCTACAGGTATACAATGTTATAAGTGGTATAAGTATAAAAGATTGAATTAATACATGCAAGCCTTTTTCCCTCAGGTTGGATAAGAATAAAAATAGAGGTCATAGGTTTAACGTGAAAGGTGAAGTGTTTAAATGGAATCTGAAGGGAAACCTCTTCATTCTGTGAATGGAGTGAGTAAGGAATGAACTGCTAGTGGAAGTGATAGTCATAGGTTCAATTTCAACATTTAAAAGAAGTCTGGATAGGTACCTGAATGAAAGGGATATGGAGGGCTATCTTCTCCATGCAGGTAAATGACTAGGCAGACCAGGCCAGCATGGACTAACTGGCTGAACAGTCTATTTTTTGTGTTGTAGTGCTCTATAACTTTACCATAACATTAGCCCACCAAATGATTGAGGAATTCAGCAGGCCAGGCAGCACCTATGGAAAAAAGTACAGTCGATGTTTCAGGCCGAGACCTTCGGCAAGACTGGAGAAAAAGGATAAGGGGTAGATTTAAAAGGTAGGGGGAAGGGAGAGGGATACATAGGAGTGGGAGGGATGAGGTAAAGAACTGGGAAGTTGATTGGTGAAAGAGATACGGGGCTGGAGAGGGAGGAATCTAATAGGACAGGACAGAAGGCCATGGAGGAAAGAAAAAAGGGGAGGAGCACCAGAGGGAGGTGATGGGCAGGCGAGGAGATAAGGTGAGGGAAGGAAAAGGGGATGGGAAATGGTGAAGGGGGGGTGGTTATCAGAAGCTCAAGAAATGGATATTCATGCCATCAGGCTGAAGGCTACCCAGATGGTAGCTACCCAAGGTGTTGTTCCTCCAACCTGAGTGTGGCCTCATCGCAACAGTAGAGGGGGCCATGGATTGACATATTGGAATGTGAATCAGAAGTGGAATTAAAATGGGTGGCCACTGAGAGATCCCGCTTCTCCTGGCGGACAGAGCTTAGGTGCTCGGCGAAGAGGTCTCACAATCTATGTCAGGTCTCACCGATACACAGGAGGCCACACCAGGAGCACCAGACACAGTATATGACCCCAACAAACTCACAGGTGAAGGGTCAGCTCATGGAGAAGGACTGTTTGGGGGCCCAAATGGTAGTCAGGAAGGAGGTGTTAAGGCAAGTGTAACACTTGTTCCACTTCCAAGGATAAGTGCCAGAAGGGAGAAGTCATGAACATCAATTTCTCAAACTTCCAGTAATGTTCCCCCAGTTCTCAGCTACTCACTGAATCCTGCCCCCTCCCAGTTTCACCTATTACCTTGTGTTTCTTTCCACACTCACCCACCATTTAAATCTACTCCTCATCCAGGCTTGCTGAATGGTCTTGGCCTGAAATGCCAAATCTACTCTTTTCCCTAGATGTTCCCTGGCCTGCTGAGTTCCTCCAGCGTTTTGTCTGTGTTGCTTGGATTTCCAGCATCTGCAGATTTCCTTGTGTTTATGGTAACATGAGCCCCATATTATTCAGCCACCCACTCTTTATTTCCTTAAGCTCCATTACCTCTCCCTAATGCCTTATACCATCAACCCTTCTGTTGATTGCTCTTTCCTACCTTACATCCTGTCACAAACCTTTCCGTATCCTTCTTCCCCCAACCTGCCTTTCCCCAAGTGCAGGGAATGTCCATCAGTCTGAAGCTACTCTGATCTCTCAATCATCATTTGTGGGTTAGGCAATAGAATTTTAATGTATAGGAATGGAACTGGGTACATAAGTCCTATCCACTGCCAAGAGAGGAGCATAGTATGGTCAATTGCATCTAGGAACAGCCTTATAATGTCCAAATTGAGTTATATCTAGGCATTGCATCCCATTCATCCTTGGTACAACATGCACAAGTGGCATTGTGTTGGAATCCCCAAACACTGGGATCAGTAGCTAGAGTCAGTGGAAATTTAGAGACAAGGAACCTGATCAGGGAAGTTGGTGCTGGAAGGGGAGTATCAGCACAGTGACAGTGATAAGTGAAGTTTTTAATCTGGATAAAGAGGAGCACTGATAAAAGAAATTTCATAGTTAGCCAATGTTACAACAAACAACTGAAATAGGCAAACACCCGCACTTGCAAGCAACTGGTAGATAGAAATTTGAGGCTTTGGGAATGAAGTTACTGAAATGTTGCAACAAAATAAAAATGCAATCAGTTCAAATCTTACTTTTTATTCCCACTGCCTTTCTGAAAAAAAATATTGAATTGAGAACCTTGATGCTTTAGTCTGGTCACGCACTGATCAACACACAATATTGAATTCACGGCTGTACACTCCAGCATCTTTAGATCCTCGGCTATTTGTGCTCAGCTATGTAATCTGGGGCTGCTGCTGTGATGTTGCTGATTATTTTCTCATTTGTTATTATTGCTTTGCATTCAAACACTACAATAAACCGCAATATTCTTTTCCTGCATGAGAAGTCTTTTTAAGTTTGTCTAAACATTTATAAAATCACTCAAACTTACAGGATTGAAGGAAAAGCATGGCCCATCCTGCCGATGTCAGTCAAAAGTTTTCCAATATTTATGCTCTTTAAGTGCACACCCCAATACATTGAACATAAGACGTAGAAGCAGAATTAGGCCATTCAGACCATCAAGTCTGCTCCACCATTCCATCATGGCTGATACTGGATCCCACTCAACCCCATACATATGCCTTTTCGCCATATCCTTTGATGACCTCACTGCTCAGGAAAAGATCAACTTCCACCTTAAATATACCCACGGACTTGGCTTCCACCACAGACTGTGGCACAGCATTCCATTGACTCACTACACTCTAGCTATGAGAATATAACATCGAACCTGTGAGAATATCCCCTTATCCCTGTTCTAAAAGGTCGCCCCTGAGTTTTGAGGCTGTGCCCTCTAGTTCTGGATATCCCCACCATAGGAAACATCTGCTCCACATCCACCTTATCTTGTCCTTTCAACATTTGGTAGGTTTCAATGAGATCCCCCCACATTCTTCTAAACTCCAGAGAGTACAGGCCCAAAGCTGCCAAACGCTCCTCATATGTTAACTCCTTCATTCTTGGAATCATCCTTGTGAACCTCTTCTGGATTCTCTCCAATGACAACACATCCTTTCTGAGATATGGGGGCCAAAACTGTTGGCAATACTCCAAGTGTGGCCTGACTAATGTCTCACCATTATCTCTTGCTTTTATATTCTATTACCCTTGAAATAAATGCCAACATTGATTATGCCTTCTTTACTACAGATTCAATCCATAAATTGAACTTCTGGGAGTCTTGCATGAGGACTCCTAAGTCCCTCTGAACTTCTGAAGTTTGAATTTTGTCCACATTTAGATAATAGTCAGCATGATTGTTCCTTTTACCAAAATGCATTATTACACATTTCCCAACACTGTATTCAATCTGACACATTTTTGCTCATTCTTTCAATTTGTCTGTCCTGCTGCAATTGTATTGTTTCCTTAGCACTACCTACCCCTCCACCTATCTTTGTATCCTCTGCAAACTTTACCAAAAAGCCATCTATTCCATTATCCAAATCACTGACAAACAATGTGAAAAGTAGCGGTCCCAATACTGACCCCTGAGGTACAAGATGAGGGTTTTTATCTTCACCATCCATTCAAGCAGTGTGTCCCACCATTCATAAGACCATAAGATATAAAAGCAGAAGTAGGCCTTTCAGCCCATCAAGTCTGCTCCACCATTCAATCAGGGGCTGATCCAATTCTTCCAGTCATCCCCACCCCCCTGCCTTCACCTCATACCTTTTGATGCCCTGGATAATCAAGGACCTATCTATCTCTGCCCTAAATACACAGAATGACTTGGCCTCCACAGCCGCTCGTGGCAACAAATTCTGCAGATTTACTGCCCTCTGACTAAAGTAATTTCTTCGCATCTCAGTTCTAAATGGACGTCCTTCATTCCTGAAGTCGTGCCCTCTTGTTCAGAATCCCCTACCATGGGAAATAACTTTGCCATATCTAATCAGTTGAGGTCTTTTACCATTCGGACTGTTTCAATGAGACCCCCCCACCCCCATTCTCCTGAACTCCAGGAAATACAGTCCAAGATAGTCCAAAATACAGTTCTCATACAGTAACCCTTTCATTCCTGGAATCATTCTTGTGAATCTTCTCTGAACCCTGTGAGTGGGAAAACAAATTCTGACCTTTCTTCTAGTCTTCCTACTAATTAACATAATTGCATACTCCCTACCCTGTCTTTATTATCCCACTTTTTCAGGCAAATTGCAAGTTCACCTCACTACAGTATTTCATAAATTATGATCTTCAATTCAATCTTTTTTCCATGATAAACAACATTAATCTTTTTAATCTCTTCCTATAACTCTAATTTTCTATCATTGACAGCATCCTTGTAAATTCCATTGTGATGTTTAATATAAACCTTACTGTAAAAGCTTTTTAAAGCTTTTTCCATAAAAAATAGATAATTTACTCAACTCATTGGAACAACAAATTCACCACAAACTAGACGTACTTAGGGTGTTCTCAGGTGAAAAATATCCAGGAAGAATCATCAAATAATTTTACCAACTGGACTTTATTGCCATAGGATCTCAAAAAAAGTCAGTTTAATTTCCCAGATCTCGTTAATTTCAAAGCAACTCCAATCAGTTAATTCCATTTTATTTTAAAAGGTGAAGGTTCATTTCACCAAGAGATTCTTTTAAGATTGGAAACTTAGTCAGACAATGGGACTATCTGGTACAAGCCCATAAATACAATATTTTGTATATGTTTTAATTAAAAATTCTTTCAAGATTTAAATTACACAACAGTCTGTTAAATAGAAGTGTTAGACTTGAACTTATCCAAAATCCTCTTGCCCCTAATTTATTTCACATTATTTACAGTATGCCTATCTCTGCTTGCTGCCCTGCAGTTCTAATAGTGATTCACTCTTAAATATCACCTAATTTTAAACTTACATAGGAACTTTCCCCTACCAGTTCTGTAGCTTCCTCCAGTTTCTCAATTGATGTTTGCTCTCTTTTTAATTAATCCAGAAACCTGAGTATCTCTAATTTGAATCATTTTCCACTGGTGACTGCCCCTTCAGTTACTTGTTCCCTCCTCAACCCTTTCCTTCTTCATATCTCTCCCTCTCTCTAAAAGGCTCCTTGAAACTCATCCATTGATACAAATATCTATTCTAATATCTCCTGTTTTCTAGATATATATCTTCACTTGCTAAAACTTTGGCAAAATTCTTTGGGAATTCTGTGAATAAAAGCCAGTGCTGACATCATTATAATTTCAAGCATTAAAGAAGTAAAATTTTCTTTACTAATTCATTATTGAGTGAAGCAGTTACTCGTGAACAGTGATTATGGAGCAGGGATCTATTAGGACCACAAATAAGAATAGATAATGATCTACACATAAGAGGTCAAATCCCAATAGTGTGCCTTAATCATGTTTAAAACATGGAGTTCATGATACATTATGAAACAACTGAAGTTAAAGAAAGCACCTTTGAAAATTGTATGAGAGAGGTAGCAGTGACTTATTCATTTCACATTTATGGATAGACTTCTGCTTGGTGAGGTGATTAGAGGATAAAGAATAAAATGGATAAATAGCCCTGAGGGACATTTCAGTCATGATAGAGTAAACTCAAAGAACTAAATAGCCTAATTGTATTCATTTTGGCTTAGCTTAGGACAGTTATTCACACAAGCTCCTTGACCAATGAGCTACCGAGCCGAACCTGTCTCTTGTGACACTGTCAACTGCCAGCATGTAAATGTGGTTCAAATTGGGTGGTGCTTCCAGGCTGACAACCATTGCTCCAGTAAGCGTATGCCCCCTTAGACACCGATTAAATTATTGTGTCCAAATATCCTCTCTTTCCCTCATTAATGCTGCTTTTGATGCCAATGTAGCAACCTCCCAATGGAACTTTGATAAAGATGCTCTGGTAGTCCAGGCTTTCAAGGTCTATGATATTGGTCATGTAGAAATGACACTTCTGAAACCATGCAAGCAGCTGATATTTTTACAATCAAGAAGATAAATTTTTAATGGAACTCAGTGGTTTTGGCAGCATCTGGGGAGGCAAAGAGTAGTTATTGTTTGGAGATGTGAGAGTCTGTAGATGCTGGCAGTATTGAGCAACACACACAAAATGCAGGAGGGACTCAGCAAGTAAGGCAGCATCTATGGAGAGGAATAGTCGATAATTGAGACAGAGACCATTCACCAGGACTAGAAAGAAAGAGGTAGAATCCAGAGTAAGAAGAAGGGGTGGGAAGAGTGCAAGCTGGCAGGTGATAATTGGGACCTGGGGGAAGGATGGTGTGTAGGGGTGGAAGGGTGAATGTGAGAAGCTGGGAGATGATAGGTGGAAGATGTAACGGGCTGAAGAAGGGATTTGATAGGAGAAAAAAGAGGACCATGGAAAAGAGAGAAAGATGTGGGGAACCAAAGGGAGATGAAAGTCAGATCTTGAAGGCAGGAGAAGGGAAGAAAAGGTTTAAGAAGGTTACCAGAATGAAGGAGACAGTAGGCGTAGATTGGGGAAACAGATGATAGTGGTTACCATAGATTAGAGAAATCAGTATTCCTGCCATCAGATGAAAGGGAGGAGTGAGGCAGGGTTGGCAGGTCTAATCCTTGTACTGCAATCTGTGATCACATTCCCAGCAGCATAGATTAGAACTATATAAAACTGGACAACTCTATTTTATTGAGGAATATATTCAACTCTTTAATTAAAGAACATTCAAGCTCTCTGCCATAGTCACCCTACTCTATGCACTAAAATGACAGCTGCAATTAGAAGGCATGAGTTTAACAATGTTTCTTTACTCAGTATGATTAAAAGTAACAGCATTTACTTGACCCTACTGGGTATTCAATTTGTGTTAATTCAGCTCAGCACAGGTTTATTGAAATGTACTTTAAAGATATTTGTCGAAATCTCAACTGATGTTAGTTAAACATCTTCAAAATAGTTTTGTTCTGTCCAAGTTCCAGGGTCACACAGTTGCTCATGTTTTGATTAAAAATGTAAAGAAACTTTCACCCTTAGAGACTGAAATGTAATAAATAGCAATAATGGTCAACAAAGTGGAAATAATCTCAGGTGAAGAGGCTTTTGTGAAGCAGACAATATTGGATCAGTCGAATTTGAAGATTTCCTCTGATTATAAGTAATGAAATAAAAATCAAAAGAGATACAGATCTCAAAGTCAGATTTAACAACAATATAACCTTAGAATTAGAATCAGGTTTAATTTCACCAGCATGTCATGAAATTTGTTGTTATGCAGTAGCACTACATTGCAATATATACGGTAATAATAAAACTGTGAATTATACTAAGTATGTATAAAAATAAATTAAATGAGTGGTGTAAAAAAGACAGTAGTGAGTTAGTACCCATGGGTCTAATGTCCATTCAGAAATCTGGTGGCAGAAAGGAAGAACCTGTTTCAGAATCATTGAGTATGTGCATTCAGACTTCCATACCACCTCCCTGATGGTAAAAATGAAAAGAGAACATGTCCTACGTGATGTGAGTCCTTAATGTGGATGCTGCCTTTTTGGGGCATTGCTTCTTGAAGAAGTCCTGGATGCAGGGGAGACTAGTGCCCATGATGGTCCTTACTGAGTTCACAACTTTCTGCAGCTTATTTCAAACCTGTGCAGTGTCCCCCATACCCTTTTTAGTTCTTTTAGACCAGGCATGGGCAAACTACGGCCCGGGGGCCAGATGCGGCCCGTTAAGCTTTTTAATCCAGCCCGCAGAACTTGATGAAATTATATTAATAAACATTGTTAACGTTTTTTCCCCGCAATTCTGGCGTTTTCCCAATAGATGACGCACTCTATATACATTGACCTTTGCTGAGGTGCAGCGTATTACTCCATATTTGCACTTTACTGTTTGTTCGGCTCGACCTATTTGTGTGAACAGGCGTTCAGCGTCATGAACATCAACAAAGCCAGCCACAGATCCAAGTTAACTGACCAACACCTCAGATCCATCCTGAGAATCGCCACAACAAAACTAAATCCAGACTTTGATGCGCTGGCTAAAAAGGGAGACCAACAACACTGTTCCCACTGAAATTAAAAATAAGTTTCTTCGTTGTGTTATGTAAAAAATGCATTTGAAATTATTTTTTTCAATAAGCCTTACATGTTACATGTCATTTCTGTTAAGTGATGGACATGAGTAGTGCGCAGGTGCACGTACGTTCTCAAAATAAAAAATGCGCTCCAGATCAAATAATGCGCTCCACATACTGGCGCGCTGTCACTGTTCTGTCCTTGTGCTGGTCATTGTTGAGTTTTGGCACAGGGGACAATTGAATAAGAAGGAGCAGGACAAGTAGACCTGCATCTCCTACCGTTTTTGAAATAAAGACAGTCAGGAGGAGAGTGATGATGATAATATCTTGAAGGATAACAGAATTTTCAGTGCTTTAAAATAATAACTGTTACTATTAAAAAAGCTGTATTTTATTCATTTAATTTTCAGTGTTTCAAAAGTCATTTCAATAAATATCTAAATACCATGGGACTTCAAAGACAGATATTTTGTTGTAATGCATTTGTTCATTTTCAATTGAAATTGAAGCACATGTTTTCTACATATCCCATGATATTTTATTTTCTCTTATGAGGTGTATTACCAAAACACTCCATCCATCTGCTCCTGGTCCGGCCCCCCTGTCAAATTTTAGAACCCTTTGTGGCCCACAAGTCAAAAAGTTTGCCCACCCCTGTTTTAGACAAATCCTAAAAATACTAACTTGCAAAATGTTTTAGTTCTGCCCTACTGTTTTCACTTTTGATTTTAATATTGGACACCATCCATTCCATCAATAGCTCAAACCTTGCTCGTAAAATTGTAAAATACAGCAATTATGACTAGTGGCCAATCCAGACATCAGAAGTTTGGCAAGGAGGGGACTCCAGTCAGGTCCACTGATTGAGGCTGAAAGCCAGGCGTGGGTTGCTGCAATATAACAGAGTTTTGACCAGCTGCCAAGCAGCGTTTGGGATTGATTAGCAAAGCAATTAAGAAAGACAGAGGCAAGCGCATTGGCTGTTGCCTGAGTGCACAGTCTGAATGGTGATCTTAAGATATTACCTTTTTGAGGCTTCTTCAAAGAGAGGCTTTACTCCAACAAAGCAAAGGAAATAAAAGCTTGTTTTTTCCCTTCTCTTCTCTATATCTGCTTAGCTAGGACAGTAAAGATGAGAGGCAGGATAGTGAAATGCTCCTTTTGTGGGTTGTGGGAAGGCAGGGAGACATCCAGTGTCCCTGACAGCTACAGCTGTGAGAAGTGCATCCAGCCACAGCTTCTAACAATCTGCATTCAGGAGTTGGAGCTGGAACTGGATGAACTCTGGATCATTCGGGAGGCTGAAGAGGTGATAGGTAGGACATAGAGAGAGGTAGTTACACCCAAAGTGCAGGACACAGGAAACTGGGTGACAATCAGGAAGGGGAAAGGGGTTAAGCAGCCAGTGCAGAGTACCCCTGTGGCCATCCCCACAGGTATATCACTTTGGATACAGTTGCAGGGAATGACTAACAGAGGAAAGTCACAGTGGTTGGGTCTCTGGCACTGAGTCTGCCTCGGTGACTCAGAGGGGAAGTGAGGAGAATGTCCCCTGCATCCCCTTTATCTATCCTACTTGTAATTTCTCAAAGAATTCCAGCAGGTTTTCAGGCAGGATTTTCCGTGAAGGAAACCATGCTGACTTTGTACTATCTCGTCCTGTGTCACCAAGTACTCCATCACTTCATCTTTAACAATTGATTCTAATATCTTCCCAACCACAGAGGTCAGACTAACTGGTCTATAATTTCCTTTCTGCTGCCTTCTTTCTTAAAAAATAGTGGCATTTGCAATTTTCCAGTCCTCTGGCACCATGCCAAGTCCAATGACTTTTGGAAGATCATTTCTAATGCCACCGCAATCTTTAACCCTACCTCTTTAAGAACCCTAAGGTGTAGTTCATCTGGTCCAGGTGACTTGTGTACCTTCAGGTCTTTCAGCACCTTGTCTCTTGTAATAGTATCTGCACCCACCTCTCTTCCTTCACACACTGCAACATCAGGCATACTGCTAGTGTCTTCCACAGTGAAGACAGATGAAAAATATTCATTTAGTTTATCCACCATCTCTTTGTCCCTCGTTATTATTTCTTCTGTCTCATTTTCTAGTAGTCCTATATCCAATTCTTATTTCTCTTTTATTTTTAACATACTTGAAAAACTTTTACAAACGTACTATCCACTTTGATATTATTTGCTAGCTTGTTTTCATATTTCATCTTTTCACATCTAATGATTTTTTAGTTGATCTCTGTAGGTTGTTAAAAGCTTCCCAGTCTACCTTCCCACTAATTTTTGCTTTGATGTATGCCTTTTCTTTTGCTTTTACAATAGCTCTGACTTCCCTTGCAGCCACTTAATTTCTGGAATATATTATGCTCTGCACCTTCCTCATTTTCCCCAGAAACACATGCCATTGCTGCTCTGCTGACATCCCTGCCAGCAGCTCTTTCTTTGGCCAACTCTTCTCTTGTGCCATACCACTGTAACTTCCCTTACTCCACCGCAATACTGCTACACCAGACTTTACTTTCACCCTATCAAATTTCAAGCTGAACTGAGTCATATTGTGATCATTGGTTCCTAAGGGTTTATTTTTTACTTTAAGCTCCCCCCCAATCACCCCCGCTTCATTACCTAACACCCAATCCGGTACGGCTGATCCCCTAATAGGCTCAATGAAAAACTGTTCTAAAAAGCCATCCCTTAGGCATTCAATAAACTCACTCTCTTGAGATCCATTACCAACCTGATTTTCCCAATCAACCTGCATGTTCTCTCTCTCAATCTCTCATGCCTATCATAACATTGCCCTTTTGACTCGTCTTTTCTATTCCCTGTTGTAACCCGTGGTCCACCTCCCAGCCACTGTTGAGAGGCCTGTATATAACTGCCATCAACGTCCTTTCACCCTTACAGTTTCTTAAGGAAACAAAAAGGATACAAAAACCAACAGAAGGCAAATAAAGTCATTAAGAAAGTAAAGATGGAATACGAAAGAAAGCTAGCCAACAATGTTAAAAAGGATACCAAAAGTTTCTTCAGACACATATGCTGTAAAAGAGAGGTGAGAGTGAATGTCAGACCACTGGGAAATTATGCTGGGGAGCCAATAATGGGGGACCATGAATATAGCAGACAAACTGAGTAAGTGCAGTATTTTGTATCAGTCTTCACTGTGGAAGACACAAGCAGTATGGTGGAAGTTCCAGGTGTCACATGGCAATAACTGTGTGAAGTTACCATAACTAGAGAGAAGGTTTAGAGAAAATGAAAGGTCTGAAGGGAGATAAGTCACCTGGACCAGATGGTGTCCACCCCAGGGTTCTGAAAGAGGTGGCTAAAGAGATCGTGGAGGCATTAGTAATGATCTTTTAAGAATCACTAGACTCCAGAGTGGTTCCGGAAGAATGGAAAATTGCAAATGTCACTCCACTCTTCAAGAGGGAGAGAAGTAGAAGAAAGGAAAGTATTCTAGATTCTAGCATGGATAAAGCTGTGGCTGACTGGCAGGAGGCAAAGAGTGGGAATAAAGGGAGCCTTTTCTGAATGGCTGTCGGTGACTAGTGGTATTCCACAGCAGTCTGTGTTGGGACCAATTCTTTTTATGTTATATGTCAATGATTTGGATGATGGAATTGATAGCTTTGTTGCAAAGTTTGCAGTTGATATGAGGATAGCTGCAGGGGCAGGTAGTTTTGAGGAAGTAGAAAGGCTACAGAAGGACTTAGATTAGGAAACTGAGCAAAGACTGGCAGATGGAATACAATGTTGGGAAGTGTAGGGTCATGCACTTTGTTAAAAGAAATGAAAAAGTTGACTATTTTCTAAATGGAAAGAAAATACAAAAAAACTGAGGTGCAAAGGGACTTGGAAGTCCTTGTGCAGGATTCCCTAGAGATTACTTTGCAGGTTGAGTCTATGCTGAGGAAAGCAAATGCAAAGTGATCATTCATTTCAAGAGGATTAGAATATAAAAGCAAGGATGTAATGTTGAAACTTTATAAAGCAGTGGTGAGACCTCACCTGGAGTATTGTGAGCAGGTTTTGGCCCCTTATCTTAGAAAGGATGTGCTGAAACTGGAGAGGGTCCATGAAAATGTTTCCAGGATTGAATGGCTTGTCATATGAAGAGCGTTTGATGGCTCTACACCTGTATTCACTAGAGGGACCTCATTAAAACCTATTGAATGGTGACAGCTCTTGATAAAGTGTATGTGGAGAGGATGATTTCTATGATGGGAGAATCTAAGACCAGAGGACACAGCCTCAGAATAGAGGGTCAACCTTTTAGAACAGAGATGAGGAAGAATTTCTTTAGCCAGAGAGTGGTGAACCTGTGGAATTCTTTGCCACAGACAATAATGGAAAACAAGTCTTTATGTATAGTTAAGGGAGCAATTGATAGATTCTTGATTGGTCTGGGCATGAAGGGATACAGGGAAACGTCATGAGATTGGGGATGAGAGGAAAATTGGATCAGCCAGGATGAAATGGTGGAGCAGACTCGATGGGCCAAATGGCCTAGTTCTGCTCCTGTATCTTTTGGTTTGTGAATGAAAACTATTTTACAGATTACGCCTCATGCCCATATCCCCAGAACAAAAATAATCTCAGTACTTGTAGGAAAATGAAGCACTTGGTGGTAATTCACTGATATTGGACTCCTCCCTATGGTTGAGGAATCTTCATGAATTGCCATCCTTTATTCCTCTTTAAAACATGAAACCACTTTTATTTTCAATGTCTTGGCTATTTCCCAAAAAAATTTCAGTGACTTATTTATTAATTTATTTTGGGACCGAGTTATCACTGGTAAGGTTCATATTTGTTGCCCAAATGTAGATACTGGTATCTTGCAAAGAACATGCCTGTGAGAGTAGATGGTCTCCAGTGAGGTAACACAAAGAGTTAGCAGAGTAATATACAAGAAAAATGGAGAGCCCTGAAAGGTATCTGGATTACATGAGCTTTCCTTCAAACTTGGTATCAGCACATAACAGTGCAAGTGAGATCAAATATACATGTGATCCAATATATCATGCAGTATCAATACATGTATTTACATATTTACACATTTTCTTACCCTAATTTACTTATCCTAAGTAACTAAACAGAAAGGTTAATAATTTTAAAAGTTGGTGGGGTAATTACGAATTTAATGATCTTTAATTGAACTTGGACTTTGTATCAAATAAGTCATTGACTAACATTGTTCTACTACTGATGTCATTGCCTTCAACTACCCAAGTCCATGTTCTCAAACTGCCTCCCTGGTCCCCTCTGCCTCTTTCCTTCTCTACTTCTTTACATCAGTTCCAAACTAGATACTGATTTCAACTGTCCTAATATCTTATGAGCTGATATTGGTGTCAAGTTTTGGTTGATGACATCCTCATGAGCTGCTTTGGATTCTGGTTACCTGCAGTAAATCTATTACAGAATAAGCATTTCATGCTCTTGCTTAATTTTGTTACTCTGTATTTGATGCGGAATTGTGAATGGATGAATGGATGAATAAGCAATCTATGAAAACAGCCAGTATACTAAGTGCTCAGAGTGAAATGTACAAAGAAAGCAAATTCTGTAGGAGATCACCAAGGCAGAAAGGGGAAGGCCATGGCAGAATTTGAAAAACATGCCACTAGTTCTGAAGGCACTGTTTCTCCAAAGCATGGGAAGACTTAGGGCCAGTGCTGACACACTGATGATGCCAGATGAAAGGAGATTGCTCTACGTTCTTCTGTTACAAAGCTATTTGTCTTGATTTCTCTCTCTCCTTCTGACTAGGCCTGACAGCTGACGACTCGGTACAGGCAGGAGGATTGTCTCTCAGTTGACAGTTTCAGGTGCTCACAGTCCTATGAGAAATGCATTAGCCTTGTAAGTTTTGACACAGAGGCTTCAGCACGTAATGGAATTACATCCTGTATGCCAGCAGTGATTTATGGAGCATCAGTGCTGGGTGAGTTATAATCCCTGCTGACCTTGATATCTGCTTTTACGGAGCACATAGTTATGATATGTGATCTGCGGATTCCCCCTGCTGTTAATGACCAAGGTTAAAATCCATATAGTTCTGTATGGTAACTCAGAAACCACCTACATTCTTGAACAAGAAACAGGAAATGCATTAGAGAGTATAAAAAGGAACAGCTCAACTTTGTATAATTACTTTTCAGGCAGCCAGGCAGGGCGAGCAGGGAGGCAGATGAATGACACTTTTATATGTTGGCTTTGTCTAGCTGTACATAGGAAGTGTATAATTCTTCTCTTCATGACAGGACACATCATAGGCACAGGTGGCAGCAAATTCATTGTAAGAAATAAAAATTGATTGTGTTGGGAAGTCGGTTAAAATTTGTGGAAATCTGTGTAACCATGATGAGGAATGATTTGGTAATTCAAGGGAAATTTTGTGCTGGAAAAATTGCAGAGCAAGTTAATATATTTCTTCTTAGGCAGTCTTCAGGAAGTTTCCACAGGGCTTTGCAAACTGCAGATTTGTTGAGGATATCAATGTGGTAACAGAAGTTTCTTCGACAGATAAATGAGGAGCTATTTGATTGAGGGAGTGGGTGTGGCTTGTGACATGGTGGAATAGTGGATGCAACCATGAATCATATTTTCTGCAAATTTCATCTGTTAACCTTCCTCTGTTTCCCAACTTCTCCCCAGTTCCTCCTCCACCTGGTTCCTTCTGCCCTTAATCTTCATCTCTTCTTGCTGCTCCTGTCACCTACCTGCCCTTGTCTCACCACAATCTCTACCTATATACCAGTTATTGTCTCTCTAATGAACAGAATCTGATGAGATCCATCTTGCTGAGGCCAAATGGCAACTCTCAGATACCTTATCTTACATATCCCCCGCACAGGACCCCACTAAGGAGCATCAGGCTCTTGTCTCCTGCAATACTACCAACTTCATCAACTCTGATGATCTCCCATCCATTCCCACCAACCTCATGGTTCCCATACTTCAATCGGTTCATTACTACATCCTACCCAAGATCCACCAAATCTAACTGTCCCAGTAGCCCCGTTGTTTCTGCCTGCTCCTGCCCCACTGAGCTTATGCCTGCATACCTCGACTGCATTTTGTCCCCTTAGGTAAAATCACTTCATATCTATGTCCATGACATGTCATGTGCTCTGCATCACTTCTATAACTTTTGGTTCTCTGGCCTGAATTGCCATACCTTCACTATAGGCATCTAGTCTCTTTGCACATCCAGCCCTCATCAAGAAGGCTTTAAAGATCTCCACTTCTTTCTTGATTATAAACTTAACCAGTTTCCCTACACCACTCTCATCAATCTGACTAACTAGTTCTTACCTCAACAATTTCTCTTTTGCATCCTCCCATTTTCTCCAAACCCAAGGTGTAGCCATCGGTACTGGTATGTGCCTTAACTATGCCTGCTCTTTTGTCAGCTATGTGGAGCAGTCCTTGTACCAAGCCTACACGAGTGACACTCCCCAGCTTTATATTCACTATGATGATTGCACAGTGCTGGTTCCTGCCCCATGCTGTGCTCATCAATTTCATCAACTTTGCTTCCAACTTCCGCCTTGCCCTTTTCTCCCTTTTCTTGATCTCTCTGTCTCGCACTCTGAAGACAGACTATCCACTGATATTTTTTGCAAACCTACTGACTCCAACATTTATCGTGACTATATCCTTTCCCACCCTGTGAAATGTAAAAAAATAGTATTCCCTTCTCTCAGTTCCTCCACCTCCACTGCATTTTTTCTCAGGATGAAGCTTTTCAATCTAGAACATCTGAGATGTCCTCTTTTATCACAGGATAGGTTTTCCCTTCCTTCTACCATCAATGCTGCCCGCACCTGCATTTTCTCCATTTCCCGCACACCAACCCATACTCCATCCTCCTGCTATCACAACAGAAATAGATTTCCACTTGTCTTTTCCTACCACCCAACAAGCCTCTGTATCTGAAACATTATTCTCCATAACATCCACCATCTCAAATAGGATCTTGCCACTAAGAACCAGAATTAAAATCAGGTTTACTAACACTAGTGTATCATGCAATCTGTTGATTTGCTGCAATAGTACATTGCAATACATATTAATTTTTAACTATAAATTACAATAAGGCCATATAAAATTAAATTAAATAGGTAGTGCAAAAAGAGATAAAAATAGGTAGTGTTTTGGGTTCATTGTCCATTTAAAAATCTGATTGTGGAGGGAAAGAAGTTGTTGCTGAAACGTTGAATGCATGTTTTCAGGCTCCTCTACCTCTTCCTTGATAGTGGAAGTGAGAAGAGAGCATGTCCTGGGTCCTGGGGGTTCTTAATAATGGATGCTGCCTTCTTGAGTTATCACCTTTTGATTGTGGTCCTGATGCTGCGGAGGCTAGTGTCCATGGTGGACTTGACTGAGTTTACAACTTTCTGCAGCATTTTCTGAATCTGTGCAATGGCCCCTCCATACCAGATGGAGATGCAACCAGTTAGAATCCTCCCCATGGTCCACCTATGGAAATTGTGAGAGCCTTTAGTGATATACCAAGTCTCCTCAATCTCCTAATGAAATATAGCTGATGTTGTGTCTTCTTTGCAATTGCATCAATATGTTGGACCCAGGATAGATCTTCATGGGAAGTTGACACACCGGAACTTGAAACTACTCACCTTTTCCATTGCTGATCCCTCGATAAGTACTGATGAAGACACTAAGCACATATCCCCGTCCAACCACTTTCCGTAGGAATTACTCTATATGTGACTCAATTGTGTACTCATCCTTCCACACTGATCTCCCTCACCACCGTTCAGGGCTCCAAGCAGTCCTTTCAGGTGAGGCAATACTTCACCTAGTCTGCTGGGGCCATCTATTGCATCTGGTGCTCAGCAGTAAAGGGTCATCTACATCGGTGAGTTCTGACTCAGATTGGATACCACTTTGTCAAGCACATTTGCTCACTGCAAAAAGCCAGATCTCCAGGTGGCTAGCCATTTCAATTTGAGTTCCTACTCCCATTCTGACATATCTGTTCATGCTCTCCTCTACTGCCATGATGATGAGGCCAAACTCGGGTTTGAGGTGCAACACCTCATATTCCATCTGAATAGCCTCCAACCTGATTAAATGAACTTCTGATAACTTCTTCCCCCTCCCTTCTTCTCTCTTTTTCTCATTCCCCATTCTGGTTAACCTTTCACCCTCCTTTTCTCCTCACCAGCCCATCAACTCACTCTGGTTCCCCACCACCTTCCCTTTCTTATATAGTCCACTGTCCTCTCTTATTCATTTCTTAGCCCTTTGTCTCTTGCACCAATTCCCTCCCAGTTTTGTTCTTCATCTTTCCTTCCCCTATTCACCTGCCTTTCCCCTCACCTGGTCTCACCTGTCACCTTGTACTCCATCACTACTCCTCTCACTTTCTTATTCTGCTTCTGCTCCTTTCCTTTCCAGTGCTGATAAAGGGTCTCGACCCGAAATGTTGACTGATTATTCCCCGCCATAGAAGCTGCCTCACTTGCTGAGTTCCTCATGCATTTTGAATGAGTTGCTCTGGATTTCCAGCAGCTACAGAATCCCTTGTGCTGATAGCATATATAAGTTGGGATGCTTTGTTACAACTGTACAAAGGCTGGTATATGTCGAGTTCTCCTTGCCACACTCTAGGACAAATGTGGATAGAGTGCACAGGAGATTCATCAGGATGATGTCTGGATTTATTATCTTTAATTGTAGGACGAATGCTAGGTTTCTTAACATTTCAGAATGCTGACTTTATTATTCAAAAATTCAATATTGCCCTGAAATATGCCCTTTTATTCTACGCCCCTGAACAGAAAATCTTAGATTGGGCAACTGATGAGGTCAAAGCTTCCTTCCAGTAAAAGAGTATAGGATTTGCATCAGGAATAGGGTCAGGGTGTTGGATCAGAATTCTTATCCAGAATTGATATCAGGATTAGCTCAAGGGTTGGGTCCTAGATTGGTGGAGGGGTTTGCAGAAATTGGAAATTGCTATGCCCTATCTAGGAAGACAGATCTCATAGAAAGTGGAGGAGATGAAGGATTACGTTCAGGATCGGAGCAAGATATGGAGAAACAGCAGGGCCAAAAATCATGGTTCAGTAATTAGAGTTTAAATATTTGGGCTAACCCAAATGGTTGTTGAGCATCAGTGTAGGCAACAATGGGACAGCAGATTCAGGTGGGTAGCCATGACGATTGATTCCTCAGTGAGGGGCTTTTTGATTTGTTTTAATATCCCATTCCCTGCATCATTTTTAGAAGTTTTATTAAACTAATACAATTCTATTCTGAACACTTTCACAAGTTGTTTCTCCCTCTTGATCCCAGCCTATTACATAGCCTGCTGATCCCCTGCAGACAAAAGCCATAACAAATCAGTAATTCTTTTATCAGCATTGCACAGCTGACCCACAGAAATGGGCTCTCATGTACAAAACTGTGACCATTCAAGCATTAAAATGGAACTATTAAAAAATTGGAATGATTTAAGCTCCTGGTAACAAACAATTTTTTGTAAAGGCACCATGATGACATTGCACTAAACAATTTAGGAAATATTTGAACATTAATTCTTAACCCTAATACACTACCTTATTAAAAATGCTTGTTAGGATCAAGACAGGTAATAAAATTAGTGTACTTACCAAATCTACAAGTAGAAAGATGCAGTGTAAAAATTCCCTTCCAGATTTCACTGAATATTTAATTCTCCATCAGAATCATCTAAACACAATTAGTGACATTTTGCATGCCAAACGACAGTCTGTAAATGCACACTGGTCGATTTCAAATGTTCTTCTAACCATAGAACCATAGAACATTACAACACAGAAACAGGCCTTTTGGCCCTTCTTGGCTGTGCCAAACCATTTTTCTGCCTAGTCCCACTGACCTGCACCTGGGCCATATCCCTCCAAACCCCTCTCATCCATATACCTGTCCAACATTGTGGATAATCTTGCTGTAGCTCTATATCCTAAATAGAGGCATAGAAACCACTCTTTGTTAAATGAGAAATCACCAATGTGTTCAAGTTTTGCCATATTTTAACTCAGAGTAATACTTTGCATTGAATTTCTCTAAACAATTTATCTATTTACCTCTAAAAGATTTGTTCTACCTTTCGAGCTTGATCTTCTCAGCTGTTTCGTCCCCGTTTGGATATTTGACATTAGGAGACCTTTTGCTGAGAATAAGGAAAAAACATAGAAAAATTAGGCTCAGGAATACATTTGATCCTTCGGTCCTATGTTATCTTTCCATTAGGTCTTGGCTGACATGCACATTTGTATTTGTCTATTCTCTTTTGTGCTCATCTAACAAAAATATAACAATATTGTTGGAGTTGTTGATTAACTTTGCATTGTCAGCTTTTTGGGATTATCTTGCAATTTATGGCATTACGCCAATGTTCTTGTTTGAAAGTATATCTAGTAGTTATGGATAATTAGTTAATCTCTTCCATTTGTGGATACCTTACATAGTTAAGTGCGAACTCCTCTAAATTTTCTGCATATAAGACAATCCAATCTTCCTTTTTGTAATTCTGGTGAATCAAATGTGTTGTTCCTCCAAGGTCACTATTTTGCACAAAGAACATGTTTGAACTTTTGTCTTTGGATCATTACTCCTTTGCAGCCTAGAAAGGGTCAGAGGCAAACAAGTTGATAGGGATATGTACTTGTGGCTCCTATGGGTAATGCAAGATAGTTATGTGTGACTTATGCATTATTA
This sequence comes from Hypanus sabinus, assembly GCF_030144855.1. Taxonomy (NCBI): domain Eukaryota; kingdom Metazoa; phylum Chordata; class Chondrichthyes; order Myliobatiformes; family Dasyatidae; genus Hypanus; species Hypanus sabinus. Next base: position 124,152,229 of record NC_082706.1, read on the forward strand.
TATAAAAACTGCGGAAGTCAAATGCAACATTTTGAGGGAAGCGTGGATTTCCTGGGCCAGGCTCATTGTGAACTAGAGCTGTGAATTTGGGCCCATTGAAGCTTAGAATAAAATAGTAGTCGCTGCATAGAGTCAGTATATAGGAGTCAGGACTTAGGATGCAGAGCTGCATAGAGAAATGACAGATTGTATCCTATCCAGAAAAATGTGAAGTGATAGACTGAAAGATCAGACTTGAAGCCAGATGACAAGGTCAATGGCCGGATTCTTAGCAGTGTGGAGGAACAAAGGGATCTTGGGGTCCACATCCATAGATCCCTCAAAGTTGCCGTGCAAGTTGATAGGATGGTAAAGAAGGCTTATGGTGTGTTGCCTTCATTATCTGGAGGGTTGAGTTCAAGATTCACAACGTTATGTTGCAGCTCAATAAAACTCTGGCTAGGCCTCACGGAGTATTTTGTTCAGTTCTGGTCACATCATTATAATAATCATTATAATGGAAGCTTTAGAGAGGGTGTAGAAGGGATTTACCAGGATGCTATCTGGATCAGAGAACTTGTCTTATGAGGATAAATGGAGTGATCTAGGGTTTTTCTCTTTGGAGCAAAGGAGAATGAGAGGCAACTTGATCGAGGTTTATAAGATTATGAGAGGCATAGATAGAGTGGACAGCCAGGGCCCTTTCTAGGATGGTAATAACCAATACCAGAGAACGTCTGGAGGAAATTTAGGGGAGATGTCAAGTGTGGGCTTTTTACACAGAAAGTGGTACAGGTCTGGATCATCCTGCTGGGGGTGGTGGTAGAGGCTGATACGTTAGGTACATTTAAGAGACTCTTAGGTAGGTACATAGATGTAAATTGGTTGGGTTGGAAGTTCAGGTTAGATTGATCATAGAGTAGGTTTGTATAAATTGGCACAACATTATGGCCGAAGGTCTTGTACTGTGTTGTACTGTTCTATGTTCTCTATTCCAATAGATCCCTGCTACTATTCACTAATGGTACCAAGTGCATCTTTCTGGGGTTTCTATATTTTGTTCCAACTGGGATGGACCAATCAAAATAGGTTATAAGTTCCATATTATTTGGAGCCTCCCTGAGCTTCTTAAAGGTTTATGGGCCATTGTGACTCTGCGCCCTATACAGAAACATCAGCACTGGCCATATCATTTGCTTGCAGCAACCAGTAGAACAGTGTGTAGCCAAGATTGTATTGTATAAGCCTCTTTTGTGGTTGCAATAGTCTCAGGGTCAGTCATATGAAGGATCCCAACAATTTGATGACAGATGGATAGGAGGCAAAATGTACAATAATTTCAAAGTCTTGAGTTTTACTCCTTTCCTGTTCTTATCACAAAGTGAGCCAGAGCATATGAGTTATTATTGACCTTCATTTTAGTTTAAACAGGCTGCATAATGCCTTATCAGCCATTTACAATTGACTGAGGTGTTTCGACAATTCATAAGTATTATGTTCAAAATCAAAAAGGCTGAATCTGCCAAAGTATTTGAAATATATACACACATCATTATACACAAAAGGTAAGGTAGTATCTGTAAAAAATATTCTGCTTCCCTCAATTTGTTCAACTAAACATATACGAACTAAAATAGAGTAAATATTGTGTGAATTACCTGTTAGAGAAGAGTCCTTTTAAATAAACTAAACTTTAAAGTTGAGAGGTTAGGTTTCAGTGGGAATGATTTCTCGAAGCCTTTCTTCAATTGCATATAATAATAAAGGAAAATTTTTTGGATGAACCAAAGGACAGATAAGAGCAAATTAATTAAGCAATTTAAACTGAGTCTATGCTTCAGTAGTTTCCTTTGATATAACCCAGACATTAACACAATGCTGTTATGATGTTATTTTTTATCCTAAGCTCTATAGCACCTTGAGTCCCTGAAATTAAATATTTTGCCTTTTCAGCCTTCAAGTCATCCAAATACAAACATATTAAGGTGTCAAGCGGAAAAGTGAATGAAATGGAACATGTTATTTTAATAATGAAACGGATTCTTTCTCTCCCTTCTTCAGGCAGTACAGTACAGAAGAATGGAGTTAGGAATTGATACACATCATCCCCCAACATTCACTCATCATGGCTTCTGGCCACACTGTAGCTCCATCCACTACTACTAAAAAATTTGTACCCATGAATGGTCTGGCAAAACCTCCAGGAATTCTCTGCCAGGGCAATGCAGGCCATTACAAGAGACAGAGAGGCAATCTCTTGGCAAATTCTGGGCATGCTGGCATAATGAACAGTGCATGATAAACTGTTCGATCTCCTGCTCTATCCCAGGCCTCCAGACAAAGCCAATGTTTTCATTTTGACTGTGATTAGATGACCACTATGTAGTTTCGTCAACATTTCAGCACTCAGCTTAAATGCTATACTAACTTTTAGTTCCCGCATAAGGCAACCCAAGTCAAATTAAGGGCAAGTTCATATCCTGGCACTAGTAAAAATGGGGGAATTGGAATTTCAGCTGCACATTCCAGCCATTTTGGGTGTCCATATAGACCTGAGACAGTATGGGTCTTTTCTGGTTTCCCTTTGGATTATTTCTAATGTAATTGGGAAACTTTCAATTAGCATAAGGGAGAACACATCAAGAGGAATGTCCTCGCTTGCAACTTTTTCAGGTATTTTCTTTTCCAAGGGGAAATGAGACAACCCATCAACATTTCCACGATAAGTCGTCCTCTTGAATTTGATCTTGTAACTGTGTCCTCCAGAGACAGAGCACATCTCTGCATTTGTGCTGCTGCTGTTAGCAGAACAGCCTTCTGGATGAAAAATGAACACTATGGTTGATGTTCAGTAATGAGGGCGAACTCTCTCCCATGCAAGTACTGGCTGAAATGTTCTACACCCCAAACCAGATTCAAGGCCTCTCTGTCAATCTGCGAGTAATTTTTCTCTGCAGTGGTAAGGGAATGTGATGCAAAGGCTATGGGGCATTCACTTCCATCACTCATAACATGTGGCATTATTGCACCTATACCACAAGGCAAAGGTCGCAGGCAATATCTTGAGATTTTTGAGCTGTTTCTTGTCATCCTTACTGGCAACAGTGATGTCATCCAGGGGTAATACTGAGTGCCTCAGTAGCATTGCAGCACATGGTCCATGGCTTACTTCCAGAGTGCAGGTGCAGATATTATTGAAAAATAAACCTATTATAGCAATAACATCCATTTGTGAGCATTTATAGTGAGAAACACTTGGGACTCTTCTTCCATCTTTAGATAGGTCTCAGCTAAGTCCACTTTGCTGAAGTGTTTCCCCTTCCAGAAAGGATCGTAAAACCATCCTCTATCCTGGGCAGAGGGCATTGATCTACTTTCAGTACTGGGTTGGTGGTGACCTTAAAATCACCAGAGATCCTGACAGGCCCGTTCTTCTTGGCTACTGGCTCAACTGGCATAGCCCATGGCTTTACTCAACCTTGGAAGCAATTCCTTCAACATCCAGATTATTTAGTTCTCTGGCTATATTTTCATGGATGGTGTATGGTAAAACTTGGATCTGGCACTTTCATTTAACACTAGTTTACACTTCGTATGTTTAAGTTTTCCAGTGCCAATCTTGAACATTGTTGTGGCATCATCTTTCTTAATTTGCTTTTAGTTGACTCTATTGCAAGGAATATGGCATAGTAGATAGATCTCCAATCAAGTTGTAGTTGTCTCAACCAATCATGACCCCATAATGCTGGCCCTCTTATTTTTACCACATACAAGCCATATTGAGATTATTAGCAAGCCATTAGGAGCTACGTTTCACTGTTATGAATGTAATTCCCCATAAGTGATCTTTTGGGAGTTTAACCCAGGTAAGTGTGAAGTGGTTCATTTTGGTAGGTCAAATATGATGGCAGAATATAGTATTACTGGTAAGACTCTTGGCAGTGTGTGGGTACAGAGGGATCTTGGGGTTCAAGTCCATAGGACACTCAAAGCTGCTGCGCACGTTGACTCTGTGGTTAAGAAAGCATACAGAGCATTAGCCTTCATCAATTGTGGGATTGAGTTCAAGAGCCGAGAGGTAATGTTACAGCTGTATAGGACCCTGGTCAGACCCCACTTGGAGTACTGTGCTCAGTTCTGGTCCTCTCACTACAGGAAGGATGTGGAAACTATAGAAAGGGTGCAGAGATTTACAAGGATGTTGCCTGGATTTGGGAACATGCCTTATGAGAACAGGTTGAGTGAACTCGGGCTTTTCTCCTCAGAGCATCAGAGGATGAGAGGTGACCTGATAGAGGTGTATAAGATGATGAGAGGCATTGATTGTGTGGATAGTCAGAAGCTTTTTTCCCAGGCCTGAAATGGCTAACATGAGAGGGCACAGTTTTAAGTTGCTTGGAAATAGGTACAGAGGGGATGTCAGTGATAAGTTGTTTTTTTGTTTTTGTTTTTTTTTTAAAACGCAGAGTGGTGAGTGCGTGGAATGGACTACCGGCGATGGTGGTGGAGGTGAATATGATAGGATACTGTGGGCCAAAGAGCCTGTATTGTGCTATAGGTTTTCTATGTATCTATGTTTCTCCAAATTAGTTCTTAGTCGGCTATCTGCAGACTTCAGTTTAATATCTTCAAAATGCTGATCAAATACATTTTGTGGAATGACTGAAACAGCTGAGGCAGTTTCTAATTCCATTTTAAATCATTTGCTTTCAGTATGGGTAAGCCATATTGCTTGTCTCCTGGTAGTTTTCACATTGTAAATCTCAAGGCTATTCAATCCTATGTTAGTCTCATCATTGTCAGATTAGTACTGAAACTGCAATTGACTTTTTATCTTTATCACTTCCTTATGCAATCCACTTACTTTTGTCTGCTCAATATGCTCTATGTATTTGTTCTACTTTGTTGCATTTTCTGCAAATTTCACCTTTAGACCTGCATTGCTCTGGTGTCTGTGAGCCCCTGTCTCACCAATAACACAATGTGTTCAATCAGGCAGGTTTCTGTTTAGACAATGTAATTTTGTTCACTCTCACTTCCATTCCTGAATAACTCAATTGCACTTATGGCTGCTGTTTCCTTTACTACAGCGATTTCAACTACTCTTTTCAACGTGAGCTGTGCTTCAGTTAGGAGATTTTTTTGAATAATGTAAGATTCCAGAAACTAATCTCTGTGCATCATTAACTCACTGTGATCGGACAATTTCTTCAATTCAGCTACGTAAGCTGAAGTGGACTCTCCTTTCTTTTGATACTGCTTATGAAACCTAAAGCATCTGCAATCAACAATGGTTTCAATTTAACCTGCATTACATTCACAATATTAGAAAAGTTCATTTCAGCTAGTTTGGTTGCAGCAGTCAAACTTCTAAGCAAACTGTATTCTTTTTCACCTACTGCATTCAGTAACACTGGCCTTCAATTTTTCATTTGCTTCAACATACTGATCAATTCATTCAGAGTGGCAGGGTGGAGATACGTCTCTACTAAAGGAGGCATATGACACTCCTTTCCTCCACTAGACCAAAAGTTACCCTTAGGCAAGGTGTAGCATCTGCTTTGCCCCCTGATCAGGGCCACGTGAAATCATTGGAGCAGGTGCTGGATGGTCGTATGAGCAACTGAAGCATATCATATGTCTTGGTTATGCGACCATTCACACCAGGCAGACAATCTCTGAAGAATATTGATAATAGCTGAGGTTCCCTGTCTTGTAAAGACACTGTCCAGAGGAAGGCAATGGCAAACAACTTCTGTAGAAAATTTACCAAGAACCATCATGGTCATAGACCATGATTGTGCACATCATTCAACATGGCAAATAATGATGATTATCCTACATAATCCAGTTATCAATTGTGCAAACAAATGCATCTATCTTTCTGATAGAGCCAACTATTTCTGCTCCTTTTTTAAATTTATTATTATTCTCACCCAGAACTCACCATTTATGAAACTATGAATTCCATCCATTTTCTAACTTTTTTTAAAATTCAACCGTCTTTCTCACCCCCTTCTGAAGAAAAAAAAGTGTTGCATTTTTATCTTAATTCAAATGTCTCACTGCGCTTCAACAGACAGGTAGCCATCTCAAGATCATTTTAAAAATTACTCGCCACCACTGTTATGTTCTGTAACTCGATAAGCTAATTGAAAAAAAAATGGGAGCTCCAGAGATAAACCTGTCTACTTCAGTGATGTGCTCACATATGAAATGGTGGCGTAATGACATATGCTATTCAAGTACTTTTACACATAACTTCTAATGAATTGTGTAAACAAAGAATGCTTAATCAAACAATCTATTTACAATATTACTCAAATACTAAATGCACAATAATATCTTTGAACTTATTCTCTAACCATATGGAAAGTGTTCAATAGTTCACTGATCCCCAATGATCTTACCTCATAGCACCTAACAATTTGTCCACCCTTTGATCCTTGATTCCCAGAGTGCTTCAAATCACTGTAAATATCCAGTCGGTACAAATTCTGTTACTATCCTACCACATCATTCTGTATTTATAGGCATCTGTTAGTCTCGAGAGACCATGAATTTGTGCCTTGGAAAGTTTCCAGGTCGCAGGCCTGGGCAGTGTTGTACGGGAGACTGGCAGTTACCCATGCTGTAAGTCTCCCCTCTCCAGACCACCGATGTTTTCCAAGGGAAGGGCAAGGGCCGATACCGCTTGGCACCGGTGTCGTCACAGAGCAATATATGGTTAAGTGCCTTGCCCAAGGACACAAAACGCTGCCATAGCTGAGGCTCAAACTAGCGACCTTCGGATCACTAGACTGATGCCTTAACTACTTGGTATCATTCTGTATACACTTTTAAAAAGACACAAAGCTATGCAGTCTGATTATGGGAAAATAAAATCAATTGATAAATGGTTATGTAAAAAATCTAGTGCATCTGTTCAACAACTCTAATGTAACTATGGGAAAGACATGACTAACATTTTAGAGTCAGTGGTGTGATAATCCCTGTGAAGGGCTGCCAACCTGTACTGGCCAGCGGATGTTCCTTCATAATCAAAGTGGCATCATTTACTGAATCTTAATGCTGTCCCTGGGTGTTGTGCATCAGGAAGTGGAGGAGTACTGCAGTACTGGTGTTGGATGACAGAATTTCTTCTCCACAGCTTCTTTTAAAGTGGCCCAGAACCTTTCATCAGCAAATGGGTTTAACATAATGGAGTCAAAATGTAAAATTAGATCTATCCTATCCAAGGAGAATAGCAGGTTGCATGTCAATGGCAGGACATTTGGAACTGTACCAAAAATGAATTGGGTGGAGGTGAAGAAAGAGGTTGGGAAAGGGTGAAGTTGTTGTCAATGGAATGTTTCAAAAATCAAGGTTGATAGATGTCAATCACGCCTGAGAATGAGGGATTGCAGATGGAAATAATTCAGATGTACTTCTGGATGAGCAAGTGAACAGGGAAACAGGCCTGAAAGGTTCAAAGCCTCGTTTCAGTGCTCTTTTAATTATGTACAGTGAGGAAGAGTTGATTTTCTGCACAAGAATAGGTAGTCCAACACTGGAACTAATAGCTTGAGTCCAACTGTTAGCTGCATTTGTGCAGAGCAGAACAGGCACATTGACTGGCGCTAATGACACATAGGTTCACCGGCTCAATCCTGATCTTGGGTTCTGACTATACAGTGATACCATTTTCTCCCTGCTGCTGATTGGGCTCCTCCCACATCCTAGAGAAATATAGATTAACTAGCTACAATGAATTACCCCCTGTGGGGAAGGAAGGGAAACAGGAGGAAGTTGAGGAACTACAGAAGGAAGTTGAGCATGTTCAGGTGTTTTTCATTGGAGTACAGGAGAATGAGGGATGATCTTATGAAGTTGTATAAAGTGATGAGATGCAGAGACAGGATCAATGTGCACAGTCATTTTCCAGGGTTGAGGGATCAAGAACTAAAGGACATGGGACAGAGGTCTACCCCTCTCCAGTTTCCGCAGGGATTGTTCCCTCCGCAACTCCGTGGTCCACATGTCCCTCCCTACAGATCTCCCATCTGGCACTTATGCCTACAAGCGTAAGTGCTACACCTGTCCCCCTACCTCCTCTCTTAACACCATTCAGGGCCCAAAACAGTCCTTCCAGGTGAGGCAACACTTCACTTGTGAGTTTGTTGGGGCCATCTATTGCATCCGGTGCTCCCGGTGCGGCCTCCTCTACATCAGTGAGACCCATTGCAGATTGGGGGACTGCTTCGTCAAGCACCTCCGCTCTGTCCTCCACAACAGACAGGATCTCCCGGTAGCCACCCACTTCAACTCTGCTTCACATTCCCATCTAGATATGTCCATACATGGCCTCCTCTACTGCCATGATGAGGCCAAACTCAAGTTGAAGGAGCAACACCTCTTATACTGTCGGGGTAGTCTCCAGCCCCTTGGTACGAACATCGAATTCTCCAACTTCCTGTAATTTTGTTCCCCTCCCTTCCCCATCCCACTTTCACTCTGCCTCCTCCTCTACCTGCCTATCACCTCTCTCATGATTCTGCTTTCTTCTACTACCCATAGTGCTTTCCCCTTACATTCCTTCTTCACCTTCCCTGCCTATCCCCTCCCTGCTTCCCCTCCCCCACCCCTTGATCTTTCCCCATACTGATTTTTCAACTGACACCTACCAGCCTTCTTCCCACCCTCCCCCCACCTTCATTATAGGGCCTCTGCCCCTCCCTCTACCTTCATTATAGGGCCTCTGCCCCTCCCTATTCAGTCCGAAACGTTGACTGCTCGTTTCCACAGATGCTGCCCGACCTGCTGACTTCTCTCAGCATGTTGTACGTGTTGCTTAGACCACAGCATCTGCAGTGTACTTTGTTTTTACATAGGCTTAAAGTGGGGAGAGATTTAGTAGGAGCTTGACAAAAAACATTTTCACACAGAGGTGTGTCAGTATATGCAAACAGCTGACAAAGGAAGTCGTTGAGACAGCTACGTTCATAACATTTAATAGGTACATGACGGGTACATTGATAGGGAATGTTTAGAAGGATATAGGCCAAACATATGGTTCCAAGGTAGTCAAGCCGAGGAGTGGTAGTGGGAACAAGCTCCCACTACCTAAAAGAGCACTTCACGGCGTGCGCCTCAAATAGCCTCTGACAACCAAGTCCAACTCCTGGCCTTCTTGTGTGGCTTAGCCTCTAAGCCCAGTGGAACTGTTTCTACTGACAGGAGAAGGGGCGAAGTTGGGTCCTGGCACCTTAAAACCAGTGTTTCGGGTAGGTGGAGCTTGTCAGCCTGAGAAGGCAGTCCATCTAAGAGAGGGAAAACTCTGATATCAAACCTCCACTGCCTTGTGGCCATACCCAATCATGGGAAAGGCTTTGGGAGTAAACCCCGAGGACAAATCCGGAGCTGGAGTCCTTAAGACGGTCGACGTTGTCTTCAACCTCGCTCTGGCAACTCCTGCGATGTCACTGGTGCCAAGCTGTATTGGCCCTTGCCCTTCCCTTGGACAACAGCAGTGGTGTGGAGAGGGGAGTCTTGCTGCATGGGCAACCGCCGGTCTTCCATACAACCCTGCCCAGGCCTGCACCCTGGAGAGGACACAGACTTCCCAGGCGCAGATCCACGGTCTCATGAGACTAACGGATGCCAATCCATCAGGCCAAACATGGAAAAATTGAACTAGTTTAGGTGTAAGTCTTGGTAATAAAGGCATCAGAGGTTATGGGGAGAATGCAGGAGAATAGGGTTGAGAGGAATAATGAATCAGTCATAATCAAATAGCAGAGCAGACTCGATGGACCAAATGGCCTAATTCAGCTCCTATTTCTTAGGGTCTTGTTGTCAGCATCAAATAGTTGAGCTCAAGGGCTGGTTTCTGTGCCAGACATTGGAGAGAGCAGAACTTACAGGAAATTATTTGCTAAGATGGGACAGATGGAATTTTCCTCTGAAACTCGCCATAGATCTGATTGGTCAAAGTGTATTCATCTTTGTCACATGAATAATGGTTATGACAATTAAAGCTGGCATACAATTCAGGTAACAATTAGATCAAATTAAGAGTAATGACAAAAGCAGTCTGAACCTGTGAGCTGGGACCAATTGCATTGAAGAACAACACTGATCCAAATTTTACTGCCCAAATCCGAAAGTTCTTAAATCTGAAACATTGACTCTTTTCCTGTCTGCAATGCTGAGTAATCCCAGCAGTCTCTGTTTTTTTTTTAATTTTAGATTTCCAGCATCTGTAGTTACTTTCTTGACCTTCCAATAATCCCAAACTGTGAAGATTTCAGAAGACGCCACTTCCAGGCTTCCTTCCAAGCTGCACAACATTTCTTGTTTCTAAGTCATGAAAACTTTTTCTGAAATATTGATCCTGTGGTAATGTAAGTGATACATCAGCAAATTTGCACAGAAGATCCAGAGACCACTCCTGTACTTCTATCTCACCTGTGAACCTGTTTCTGGGTTACCTGAAAAGAACTCTGTGCATGTCCTATTTTGATGGTAGAACTCCTTTGCAGATAAGTGCATAAAGGTCTCCACATGTACTTAACTGCTATCCATCAAGGATCCTTATCTCTCCTCTTCATGGTACGAACTCACATCCACCCCCAACACTCTTTCAACAGTAGTCTGAAGCAATGCACAACCGCTCACCATTACCCCAATTCACCAGTCACCTGATCCTTCTGACCCATTCAACACTTGATCCCAACCCTTTCAAATCACTGGTAGTCCAACCTCATATCCATACAACAATCACAACATTCTTCTTTAAAATATAATCCTGGATTCTTTGCGAGCCCTTAGAGGATAGATAAGATTTTCTGCTTACCAGAGACCTGATCAGGATCCTTGCCAATTTCTCTGATCTACTTTAGGTCAGTGGATAATGTTGTGGGCCTCAGACCCTTTTGTCACTTCTGTTGGTAACAAAACATGCTCAGACCTTGTTTGCAAAGCTTAAACTTGCAGATGCTTTTATTTTCTATAGATAAAGGAACAGTCACCATTTCCTGTATTTTCTGAGAAGGTTAATATGTTAACATTAACTGAGCAATATCTGTTTTTAGTTCAACTTTTTTTATCCTGGATGTTTTCAAAGATGGGCCATAGACTATAATAGAATCATAGAATTACACAGCATGAAAACAAACCCATCAGTCCAACTGATCCATTCCAGCCAAGATGACTATTCAGCTAGTCCTGGTTGCCTATTTTGGCCTATATCCCTCTAAACATGTTCTATCCATGTACCTGTCCAAATGTCTTGCAAATGGTGTGTTTGTACCCATCTCTGCCACTTCCTCTGTCTTCATTGTATTCTTTGCTTATACCCACCACCTTCAGTATGAAAGAGATCCCTTTTAAATCTTTCCCTTCACCTTATATCTATGCCATTTAGTTTTTGATTACATTTCCCTGGGAAAAAAACTGTATGCATTCAAGCTGTATACTCCTTATGATTTTATACATCTTAAGAAGGTCAGCCCTCAGCCTTCTACACTCCAGATGAAAAAGCCCAATCTTTCTACCTTTCCCTTATAATTCTGGCTCTACAGGCCCACCAACATCCGTGTGGATCTATGGTGCAGCCTTTCCAGGTAAATACTCACTAGCTCAGTGATCAGAACTGCACTTCAGGTGTGGTCACAACCCAATGTCTTGTACTCCCAACTCCTGCGCTCCACGCCCTGACCAATGAAAGCAAGCACACCAATCATCTCCTGCATGATTCTGCCTACCTGTCTCAACACTTTCAGGAAACTATGTACCTCTGCCCCTAGGTCCTCTGCAGTCATATTGGTCAAGGCACAAATAACTAGAAGCCACGTTTTCTCATTCTTGCCCTTTTCCCTGTTAATGGGTTGGGTTCTTCATATATACACTGGATGCCTAGTGGGGGAGTCTCTGGAGATTGTGCGAAGAATACTACCCCTAGAGTATATAAAATGGGCAGCGGGAAAGCACATGAAGTACTTTACATGAGAAACTGAGGCATGTTATGGTTTCAAATTTTCCATGTGTGGCTTCTAGTAGTAGCTGTCATTTAAACTGACAAATTAAGATAACACAATAACGCTGCTAAGTACTTGCACCGATTTCAAATGCGGGTAACTCAACTAAATTTGAAATTCTCATTGATTCTGCTGTTAAGCATCATCAGTGCTCATTTTATATAACATACATCTTATCTCTGTAATGTACTGCTTGCTGCATCTGAATACAACAAAGATGTAAGAAAGAAATCATTTGCATTAATCTTAAAACTAAATAGATTTCCTTCTAAAAGCTCTCTCCATGTTTAACTTAGAGATGTTACAGGCTAACAAAAAAAATAAAGAGGTTAATTCCAGGAGAGAAATAAAAAATGTCAAAATACTATAGATTCCAGTGCCCCTGTAAGAGCTCTCTCTTAGATCTGGGAGGGTGGGAAGCGGCAAATCTAAGTCATGGGGAAGATGGAACTCTGTCCAGCTACAATGAGCAGGGACGTTCAGCCCAGATAAAAGGGAGGCAACTTGGTGCCAAATTCCAAAGGTGGTGTTTTCAAAGAATGATGAACTCATTCATTCTTGGGCTGCAGAGTACACAAATGAAGAAATGCTGAACCTCTAACCCTCAGAAGTTTAGAACAATGATAAGTGATTTCATTGAAAAATACAAGAGTCTTTGTAAAGACTGCAGGTGCTGGAATCTGAATCAAAAACAAGCTGCTGGAGGAAGCCATATGAAGGATCTCAACTCAAAATATTCACTGTCCATTTCCTTCCATTGATGCTGTCTGACTCTCTGAGCTCTTTTCACAGCTTTTCTCTCTCTCTGGGTGGGGGGGGGGTTAATTGTTTAGTACTAATCATGGTGTCCTAGCTTAAGAGAATGTTGTGTGTTACTCAGCTGAGCTACCAATGCTCTTTTATAAATCTTATGAATAAACTCGGGATGCAGTATCTATATTGGAAACCAATTTCTGCACTTGATTTCTGACATTGCTAGCGCACATCATGGCACTTTTCCTGGTAGGAGTTCCAGAATAATGGGAAAAAGTTTCAGAACAAAATGAGGAACTCTTACTCCCAGATGATTGTGAGTTGTTGCGATTCTCCTCCTCAGAGAAGATTAATCAATTACCCCAGTGCTGAAGAAGAGGTTGGAGATGGTAAAAGCAGGGGGGTGGGGGATTTTGATCAGCATTTATTGGCAGATAGAGAGATGTTGCAGCAGGGATTACTGGGGATGCTGGTGTGAAATTGACAGATGGAAAGCTGAATCGATAATTAGGTCAGTTAGAAATTAAGTCATAGTAAGAATTGGTTGTAGAGAAAGGGTCCATGGTGTAATTGAAAGGGAATTGGTAATCAGGAGAGGGGATGGTAGACATTGGAGGCATGGACTGCAAACTGTGGTAAACACAGAACATAGCATTCATGATAAGGCTCCTGGCAGGGTGGAGAATCAGAGGGATCTTGGAGTCTGTGTCCATAGGACACTCAAAGCCTGCTGCACAGGTTGACAGTGTTGTTCAGAAGGCAAACGGTGCATTGGCATTCATAAACTGTGGGATTTAGTTCAAGAGCTATGAGGTAATGTTCCAGCTATATAAGACCTTGGTCAGAGACCAAATGGAGTATTGTGTTCAGTTCTGGTAACCTCACTACAGGAAGGATGTCAATACTACAGAAGGAGTTCAAAGGAGATTTACAAGGATGTTGCCTAGATTGGAGAGCGTGCCTTATGAAAATAGGTTGAGTGAACTTGGCCTTTTCTCCTTGGAGTGATGGAGAATGAGAGGTGACCCAATAGATAATGATAAGATAAGATGATGAGAGGCATTGATCACTTGGATAGCCAGAGGCTTTTTCCCGAAGCTGAAATGGCTAACACAAAGAGGCACGGTTTTAAGGTGCTTGGAAGTAGGTACAGAGGCAATGTCAGATGTAAGTTATTCCACACAGAGTGATGGGTGCATGGAATGCACTGCCAGCAATGGTGGTGGAATGGATACAATACAGTCTTTTAAGAGACTCTTAGGTAGGTACACGGAAAATAGAAAAATAGAGGGCTATGCTGCAGGGTATTTCTAGGCAGATTCTAGAGTAGGTTACATGGTCAACACAACATTGTGGGCCGAAGGGCCTGTAATGTGCTGTAGATCTCTATGTTCTATGTAAGTATAGGCAAGGCTTGTGAGTCATATAGCATAGAAACAGGTCTTTCAACCCAACCTGCCCACATCCACCAAATTGCCTAGCTTAGCTTTTGCCTGAATCTGACCCATCTTTCTCTAACCCTTTTCTACCTCATGTACCTCACAAAATGTCTTTTAAACATTGTAATTGTATGCACCTCTCTCTCCTCATGTAACAGCTCACTTCATATACCCACCACACTCTAAGTGAAAAGGTTTCCCTTTAGGTTTACTTTTAATCCTTCATTTCTCACCTTAAAAGCCTGAGGACCTGGATTACATGGAGGTGGTGCATGAGAAGTCCAACAGAAAGCTGGGTAGTTAGTTGAAGGGCACTATATGAAGTGAGCTCTCACTGCTCAGAGCCTCCACACACTGTGAAGGATGAACTTGCCGCACAGTCATAAATGGAAATGCTAGTTGTGATTTGTGATGCAACTGAAAGCCACCGGGGCAAGGTTCCAGGCTGCTGTATGGACTTGTAGATAACTGGGGTAAAATAGTGGAATTTGGAACTGTAGTCCAAATCCTCAAATTTCCCATGTGTTTTATTGGCCATTGAGATCACCTAGTACTCAAAAACTCTTTACCATCCAATCCAGTTTCAAGACAATAGTGCTATGTCATTTCACCAAGAGCACAGCTTGAATGCTGGAATGGAGCACAGCTATCTTGCTCTCTTTATAATTATCAAACTACTCACTGCTCTCTCCACATGGACAAAGTAAATTGACCATCTGATATTTCACCAGAATTTGTGACAATTTTCTTGCTATTTTACTGACAAGTTGCTGTAACTCTTGCACTATGGGTTTGCTTTCAATCCTGCAATTGAAGCAGTGAGGTAACAGACCAATGTTATTGACCATACTTTTGGAAACTGTTTCTAGAGTGGGAAAATGGTGTTACCCACACCTCTGTGGTGGCACTTCCACCACTGAATCAGAAATATATGAGTTAATCTCACTTCAAAGACTCAAACACTGTTTATTCTGTAGCTTGAAATGTCATTG
This sequence comes from Hypanus sabinus, assembly GCF_030144855.1. Lineage (NCBI taxonomy): Eukaryota > Metazoa > Chordata > Chondrichthyes > Myliobatiformes > Dasyatidae > Hypanus > Hypanus sabinus. Next base: position 124,167,409 of record NC_082706.1, read on the forward strand.
CAACCTGGTGTATAAACTAATCTAAATCTGACTCCAGTGCAACACAGAGAGAGAGACTTTGCCAAAGGCCTTTGTGTTTTAAACTGAAGCCCTGCTGCTCTTCTTAGATAGATCTATAACTTGCCGGTGCAGATTGAAGAGGATAATTGGCAGAATACTCTGACCAACACTCTTCCCTCATCTCATATCACCTTTTATTTTTCAGAAAGCAGTCTTCAAAATTGCAGCTGTAAATTTACTTCAAGAGCTACTTAATTGGGAGGTCTGAGGTACTAAAAGAGATTTCATAAATCTAGGTTTGCTTCAGCAGCGCACTTTGTATTCTGTTCAGGAGATGGAAAGGGATAGAAGTGAGGAGGAGTGTTTTGTCTCAGGGTTATTGTCCTTTCTTCCCATAAGCTGGGATTGATAGAATCTCAGGAATGATTCACTGCTCAGTTTCTCCTTTAATGACAGCACATGTAATAGGGAAACGAGGAACCTGGAGAGAAGAGAACTGGACTCAGACACAAGAAGGGTAAGCTTACCTCAGGAGAAGGATAGTAAACAAGAAGCAGTCTTTGGCTGGCAGCTGCTATACATCACAATCATGTGTGAGTAGACATTACTCTGTCTAATAGCTTCTGCAAGGAGGTAGATTGTTGAAAAGAAATGTTTAAAAATCAGAAAGTGTCTATAACTTCAAGTTAGATGCTTTCAAGAAAGAATGAAGGATGTCTCTACTGCTCTCAACAAACAACAGTTTCTGCAACAATTTATATTACTATAGTACTGTAACATTTCTTAAGTCTTTTATCAAGCACAGTACTGTATGACACAAAGGAGATTATTCAGACAGGTGTCCAGAACTTGATCAATGAGTTAGAGTTTGTAAGTGGAGAGGAATCCAGAGTAGGGGAGGAGAAAAAATGGTATGTTGTGACTGGTGTAGCAATGAAAGTGATGATTGTGTAAGGCAGGATTGGAAGACTGATAAAGTCAAGTCAAGTTTATTGTCATTTCCACCATAAACTGTTGGTACAGTACACAGTAAAAATGAAACAACCTTCCTCCAGGACTCTGGTACTACATGAAACACCACAAAAGTACACTAGACTATGTGAGACAGCACAAGGCTACATTAGACTACGTAACACAACATAAAAACTGCACTAGGCTGCAGACCTGCACAGGGCTACATGAAGTGCACAAAACAGTGCAGGGCAGTACAATAATTAATATACAAGACAATAGGCACAGTAGAAGACAAATTACAATATAATAATAAATGATGTAGATGTCAGTCTAGACTCTGAGTATTGAGGAGTCTGATGGCTTGGGGGAAGAAACTGTTGCAAAGGAAAGGAGATGTAAACTTTGATATTGAAGTGAAAAGCAAAAGTGCTAAACACCTGCTGGAAATCTGAAATAAAGACAAAGACTGCTGGAAATAATGAGCATGCCAAACCTCCTCTGTGGCAGCACAGTGCTGCAGCTATTGGAGCTTCTACCTTACAACCCTGGTGATATGGATTCAAACTTGACCACTGCTGCTGCCTATATAGAAATGCACACTCTTCCTGTTTACTTCTATAGCTCCAGTTTCCTCCAACATACCAAAGATGTACAGGGTCCAAGGCTAACTACAAGTGTAAATTACCCCTTGTGTGTACGTGAGTAATAGGATCAAAGGGTGGAACTGGGTTTAGATTTAGATTTATTTATTACTCTCATGTACATCAAAACATACAGTAAAATGTTCTGTTTACATTAACTACCAATACAACCTGACTATGTGCTAGGTCAGCCTGCGAGTGTCACCATACATTGCAGCTGCAACATGATATACCCACAATGCGCAGCAGAACAACACGCAGCCAACAGACAAGAACCAATCAAACCCTGTGCCACTCCCTCACCTGTAGTGTATTTCAGTAATATGTGAGTAATATTGTGAATATATCATTTGATTAAGCAGTCTTTGTGTGCTTACATAATTCACTACAAGTTATATGTAAGAAGTATGAAAATAGCATACATTATAATGGCATCACATCATATGTACATGCCTCATTAAAGAAAAGGGAAGAGAAACTACACAGAACCATATCCCCAGCTCCTGGGGATTAGTTTTTGAAGTTACAAAACATTACAGCGGTGATGAGGATCTTGTAAAATGAATCCGAGATGAATACCTACCTGTTAAAGCATAGCACATTTTTTCTTTGGAAGGGGAAAAGAGACATTCAAGGTTTTAAAAAAAGGCTGAAAATGTATGGAATTCACGAGTCCATAAATAGTGAGTACTGGGTGATAGTGAAGGAACATTTAGAACTGAAATCATTGTTTATTGCAGAACCCTTGAGATTTCTTAAGTGAAAGCAAAAGGAAGGGGAATACATTCCAGCTTACATGGCTAAATAGAAGAAATTGTCTGCCCACTGTCAGTTCAATGATGCACTGAGAGATAATTTAGATTGTGGAATCCTACAAGGAAACATTCAAAAATTGATCCTAACTCACATTTAAAAGAGCAGTTGAAATTTTTGTATAATTGAGTAGCAACAGCAGCCAGAGACACATTTGAGTTACAGTCAGGAATGACAGTGAGTATGAATAAGGTTGCAACGTCTAAAGAGAAACTTGCCTGGCTGATCAAATTACCAGTGTGGCAGGGGGTCACAAACCCCAAACAAACTGCACGTTTAAAGGTGAAACGTGCAAAAAGTGTAACAAAGTAGGACACATATAAAGAGCATGTCAGGAACACAAAGAAAATGTACTGCACAGGGAAGAGATGAAGACAAAAAGTTTCAGTTTCAAAAAGACCACTGCCTGCATGCTGCTGATGAAAAAACTGATAAAGATTAGGGTGAAACAGAACTGAGTAGCCTTGAGATTTAAATGTGAAAACCAACAGGAACAAGCAATATGGCCTACACTAGAAGTGAACAACAAATTAACTAAAGCGGAATTGGACACTGGCTTGGCTGTTTCGGTCATTCCATAAACTAAGTTTAATGGCATTTCGAAGATACTGAACTGAAACCTGAAGATATCCAACTATGAATGTATACTGGAGAAAAGATAACTCCTGTGGGAATGACATTCATAACAGTGAAATATGGCAGCCAACAAATCACATTGGACTCGTATGTGGTAAAAACAGAGGCCCAGCATTAGCTGAGAAAACTGTAGCCTGATTGGTGATACCAATCCTCTTCCGCTGCAATTGAGTTCACTGAAAGTGAACTAAGAAAGATACTGGATGATGCCACAGCAATGTTCAAGGATGGTATTTGGAAACTCAAACATATCAAGAGTAAAATAAAGTCAAACAAGAATGTCACATCTAAGTAATACGCAGTTCATCCAGTTCCTTATACCATCTGCGCTAAAGTAGCGAGTGAGCTAGACAGCATGGAGCTGAAGGAATTTTTTTCCATGGCTGAGTGGACCCCATGGGCAATACCAGTGGTCCCAGTAGACAAGAAGAATGTGTCTGTCAGGATCTGTGGTGATTTTAAAGTCACCATCAACCCAGTACTGGAAGTAGATCAATACCCACTGCCCAGGATAGAATATTTCTTTGCAAACCTTTCTGGAAGGAAACACATCAGCAAAGTGGACTTAGCTGAAGCCCTACCTACAAATAGAGAAGCTCACTACAAACATTCACAAAGGGTTTATTACTGTAATTGGAGTAGCATCTGCCCCTGTACTCTGGCAGGAAGCTACAGTCTGGCTGCTGCAACGATGCCTAGGCACTCAATATTTCCAAAATAACATCACTGGGAAGGATGACAAAGAAAATATTCAAAATCTCAAGATGGTGTTAAAAAGATTAGAAAATTATGGGCTCAGGGCATAAAGCAACAAGTGTGAATTCTCTGAACCAAGCATTACTTACTGTGGTCACACCATCAATGCACAAGGATTACATAAGTGTGCTGATCAAATTTAAGCAGTAGTGGATGTCCCAAGGTCAAAGGATGTATCATAATTATGGCTGATTTCAGAATTTGTCAATTACTATAACAGGTTCCTGCCAAACCTGGTTACTATGCTCAACCCCTTTAACTAATTACTACAGATTGAATGTTAATAACAATGGACAAAACATTGTGAGGTGGCTTTCCAAACGGCAAAGGAGATGGTGACATCAGACAGTGTACTCACACACTATAATCCACATTATCCAGTGAAGCTTACCTGTGATGCCTCGCCTTGTGGTTCAGCATTAGGCAATGGAAGTGAGCATCCATCGCCTTTGCATCATGTTCCCTTATCACTGCAGAGAAAATTTACTCACAGATTGACAGAAAGGCTTTTGAGTCTGGTTTGGGGTGTAAACCATTTCAACCAGTACTTGTATGGGAGAGAGTGTACCCTCATTACTGATCACCAACCACAGACGGGTGTACTACTAACAACCGCAGCACAAATGCAGAGATGGGCTCTGTTCTTGGAGGGCACAATTACAAGATCTAATTCAAGAGAATGGCTAATCATGGAAATGTTGATGGATTGTCCTGTTCAATCTTGAAAAACTAAAACTAAGAACTGTATTCTCCCCAATACAAATCAAAAGTCTCACTATTACAACAGAAATGATCCAAAGGGAAACAAGAGAAAAAAAAACCCACACTGTCTCAGGTCTACGTAGCAATCCAAACATGCTGGAAATGTGCAGGAGAAATCCCAGTTCCCCCATTTTTACCATTGACAGGATTAATTTGCCCTTGATGGGAGCTGCCTTATGTGGGGATTGAGAGTTGTTGTACTGTCCAAGCTGAGAGCTAAAGTGTTGAAGGAGCTTCATGCCAGTCATCTAGGTGTGGTCAAAATGAATGTGTTCGTCCGGTGGCCTGGGATAGATCAGCAGATCGAGCAGCTTGCCATGCACTGTTTGGGATGCTAATGCATCCAGAGGATGCCAAAAGCAACACATTCCACCACCAACAACTCACCAGCTATGCTGTTCTTGGGTTGTCCCTCATGCTTAAGCTTGAATCTCAAATGAAATGTCAGGAGTATGCAGGACAAACAGCTGAGACAAACTGAGGGCTCCTCAAACAAGGATGTTCAGTGTTTCACTCCTGGACAAACAGTCCTGGCAAGAGACTGCAGAGGTGATCAGAAGTGGGTACTCAGAAAGATTAAGGACAGAACTGGACACTTGCCCTCACAGTGGTGTATCTACTATCATCTGGAGACAACACATCGATCAGTTGAGGACAGCAGAGTGAATTGTTAGAGAAGAAAGGTGTCCAGAGCTGTCAAAATCATTTCCTGCAGTTCCAGAGTCAACTCCTGCAACCACCACGAAAGAGACCCCAAAACCTGAGATTATTTCACAGCCACAAGTCTCTCTGGCCAAGCAGAGTGACCATCTTGCCTGGAAAGAGTAAGAAATCCTTCACAGCAATTAAATCTTTAGGTCTGATTGGGACAATTTAAAATTTACTATGCTGTAGAATCTATATATTAGTTGTGTTATAGAGCACATGGTATATAAATGATGATTAGAGAGCAATGCATCACATACTTGACTTGAGATGTATTCTATATTGGGTTGGAATTCATTGCTAAGCATGGAGGAGTGTTGTGGGTTTAATATTTCAGTAATATTTGATAATATTGTGATTACATTAATTTAAGTATTCATTGTTTACATAATTCATTATGAGTTATATGTAAGAAGTGCATGATTGGCATATGTCATTATGCCACCACGTCACATATGCACGCCTCTCTCCTGTGTTTTTCTTTCAATTATTTTTTGGAGTTACAGAATGTAACACCACCCACATACACAGCAGGCCTCCAACCCCAGAACTCGCTGCAGACTGTAAACACAAATTGAACATGAGTGTTGTGGCTATAGAGCAGATTAAAGGTTGAGTATCCTGCCCTGACTGATTCATCTCCTGAATCCTATGCCTCTCCACCACCTGCAAAACACAATCAAGAGATGATGGAATGTTGTACATTTCCCTGAATGACTGCAGCACTGACGATACTCAAGAGGTTCAGCACAATCCCACTTGATTGGCACCCATCCACCAAGCTACTGCCCAGAAGGGAATGCAGACAAAAGATCATGTCAATTACTACAGACTTGGGCGAGCTTTAAAACCATAAACTAAGGCACTTAAGAGCTGGGAAGTGGAATCCATAAACAATTGTTAGCTAGGATGGACATAATGCATTGAATGGCTTCTTTCTGATTGATAATAATTTATAACAAGAGTCATTGTGACAAGAGTTATACAGCATTGGACAGTCCCTTCTGCCTAAATCGTCCATGCTAACTTAAAGGTTTTCCAAGACAGTGCCATTTGGCCTCATTTCATCAATATTCCCCTAAGCCTTTTTGTATCTCCTTATCTGTCTACAATGTACATATATTAAACATGACTTCCTCTGGTAGCACGTTCCATATGCACACTCTCTATGCAAAAAATGTTCCCCTTGAGTCTCCTTTAAATTTTCCACTCACGTTTTAAATTCTGTGATTTTATGTTCATCACACCAGACAGAAAAAGAAGTATCTTCAGTGAAGGGCAAAACTAAATTTAGACTAAGCCAGTACAAAATAGTCAACAAGAAATGAAATAGAGGATTCTAGAGGAGCTTCCTTCCTGTTAAGTGACGTGGCATGCAGACCTCACCTTTACAAGCATTCACTGGGGGAGAAGAGTAGTATTGTTGTGTTCACGCAGATGTTGACAACCATGAAAAGGAATAAAGTACTGGGCTAGTGATAAAGGATATGGAAGTACTGTGCAGCAAAAATGTTGGCAAAAACAGAAGGATGTGCCTCTCTTAACAGCGTCTGTGCCGAAGAAAAGAAAGTTACTGTTTCAGGTCGAAGATCCTTCGTCAGAGTACAAACCGTGTTTTCTAACATCTAACATGAGGAAATCTGCAGATGCTGGAAATTCAAACAACATACACAAAATGCTGGTGGAATACAGCAGGCTAGGGCAGCATCCATAGGGAGAAGCGCTGTCGACGTTTCGGGCCGAGACCCGAAGTCCTGATGAAGGTTTTCACACTTCAGTAACGCTGACCTAACCTGGCTGGCTCAAACGGCCTTTCTCCCTCTGTATATCATTTGTAGCTCCATGTAAAATAAAAATAAGTACAGAGACTGGGTAAAGATGGAACAACTCCAGCCAGACATGGCAACAATAACAATTGAGAATAGGAGAAAGCCCAGAAACCAATTTATTTGATAACATTTCTCAGGAAATGTGATTTAGAGCTCAGAAAAGGCAACAGTATGGAAAAACAGATGAACAAAATCAAACTATATTGAGCAATTTCTGAATTCAGTATTCTGAAAGACATAAAGATCACACAGTTGAGATTTTCATAGTTTTGATGTGAATCAATATAGAAGGAGGACAAAGATGAATATTAAAATTGAAATATTTCTCCAATGTTCTGCTTTTCTGGGAGGAACCTTAGGATTAATATTTCTCTTAAAAGAATAGCTAGCAGTGATGATGCATGATTCGAGAGTCAGTATGAAACCAATCAGCCTCAGGCCATTGATAGAACTCTGAAGAAGGGTTTGAAGATGAACAAAATCTTGGCATTATCTCCCTACCAAATCTTGGCATCTAAATTAAAAGAGAAATGGCACTGAAAATCTTCTTAGTTTACTTAGAGTAATATTTTCAGCAGTCTCCTCACCCAGCTGTTTTTATTTACTTATTCATTTTTCATAAATTCATTTCTTTGTTTTATGTCTGTCCTTTTTTTAAAAAAGGTATAAAGACATTTCATGCAATTTTTCACATTGTCACATGAATGCCAATATTGTAAATGCATTGAAACAACTTGGCTGCAGGTGACGACTAGTTCAGTAGGTTGGATCTACAGCCAAATGTTATCTGATCCTCTCACCTCTCCCATATGCAATACTCTATGCTGTTTTCTGAGATCATGCAGAGTGAATTGAATTGGCTGGTAACTGGTTCTGTAATGGTGGGGAATCCCAGTAAGAAACCGATTTAAAATCAAATCGGGTTTCTTATCACTCACAGGTGTTGTGAAAGTTGGTGCTTTGTGGCAACAGTGCAATGCAAGAGATAAATTACTTAAAGTTACAATAAAAAGAGAAAAAGTGCATAAGAGGAACAGTAAGGTAGTGTCCATGGGATCATAAACCGTTTAGTAAGGTCACACACTTGGTACGTCTAGGAGTACATGTTTGCAAATGCTTCAGCATTGTTCCTGACACTTATTTGCTTGGCCCTGCAATCATTGAAGAGTTTCTCCTCTCACTGGCTATTTTTTGGGCACCACTATTCATGACTAGATGTGTGAGACTGCAGAGCTTTGATGTCCTCTATTATTAGTTGTGAGATTGCCTAGCCCTGATCATTGTCTGTTGAATACTATGCATGAAACCCTGTACTGAACCATCACATGGGTGGCTTTTCACATTTAGCTGTGTCTTGTATTGTACCTAACATGCCCATCCTTTCTCTGTTGCTCCTGGGTTCATCTCAGGATCTGTTAGCTATGCTAGAATGCGTGATGAGCTGCGCCATGAAGTTTTAGGTGTGATGGTCTGCACTTCTTCAGGTGCTGATGGTCCACAGTGCCTTGTGGATGCTTAATTTGGAGTGGCCAGGTCTGTCCCATTTAGGGTGGAGGGTGTTCCTTGGTCTCCACAAGGACTGTGTGGCAATCATTTCTCTTCTGTGTCGCATGTCTACATGTGTCATGAATTTAGTGGCAACAGTACAGTGCAATACATAAAGAATTACTATAAGTTATAAGAATATATAAAAAATAATGCAGAAGAAGATCAAAGTAGTGAGGTAGTATTCATAGATCATTCAGAAATCTGATGGTGGAGGGGACAAAGCTGTTCCCAGAATGTTGAGTGTGCATCTTCAGTTTCCTGCACCTACTCTCTGATGTTGGGAATGAGAAGAGAGCATGTCCCAGATGGTGAGTGTCCTTAATGATGAATGCCACCTTCTTGAGGTATCGGCTTTTGAAGACATCCTCGGTGGTGGGGAGGATTTAGACCAGAATGGAATTGGCTGAGTCTACAACCCTCTGCAGCTTTTCTCAATCCTGTGCATTGGCTTCTTCATACCAGATGTTGATATCCACCTGAGCTACTATATCCTGTTTGAGAGCCAAGTTCTGCTCCAGCTCATCCTGATTACTCTCACTGCCCCTACAGTTCCTTCCTCCTCCAACATATGAGCCAGGGATGTTCCTCCTCCCTGATCACACTATTTCCCCAGTTCCTTTCAGTTTATCTCTTCATGGATAATGTAAATAAGTGGATTAAAGATTCTACAAATAAAACAATGCATTTTGCCATTAATTGCAGCTGATTACAAAATATGGCTGGCTATCTGGAACAACAAATTTTTCAGCCACTTTTTGCCATAATGAGCAAAGCTTGTCAGCTGACATGTATCATCCAATCAGCAGGACCATGGGAAAGGGGACGGTACCAACCTGGAGCTGAAAATGGTTGAAGCCCTGATTCCTGGTCACAATTCTGAAAAGTACCATATATCATACTATTCTTGCCCAATTAAAAATATGTGTCTACATCGCCTCCCCTGCAAAATGCCTGCTATCTTGTTAATGCTAACACATATTTCTGTTCTGTCAACTGTTTCTCGGATGGCACTAACCAAGTTGGGTCATTACTAGGAGAGCAATAACCTGCCTAACAATCCTTTGCCTGCTGACAAAGAGACTAGTGGTAGCTGGTACATGGGAAGCTTTGGGATCAATTGTAAATGCAAAACACATCCAGAGCTCAAACAGAGCAATGAATAAAGTAAATGCTCAGATTCTTTGTAGAAGGAAATGTTTCTAGGATTAATGCAGTAGTGAAAACTTGGCCATGTACAGTGTAATACTGCAGCGTGCTTTAGAGACAGATGAAAGTAAATTGATTCAGGTCACAATTTCGGAGATGGCCATTACTGTAGCATTTAGTGTTTCTCTCTGTGACTTTTCTTGTTAACATAAAATATTCCTCTTAAAAATGTCACGGCTCTTCAATTTTTATTCTCTGAGGCATCTGCAGCTTCTATTTGTGCAGCATTGTGTTGTCTATCAGAGGCACAGGGAAAGGGAATGTTGTGCCAGATAAAGGAAAATTGAAGAGAGAGAGATTAAAAGATTAGCTTTATTTTTCATGTACGTGATAAAATCAGTCAAAGGATGTACTTGGGTCAGCCTGCAAAGTGCCACCATGATTCCTGCGCCAACATAGCATACCTGCAAAACACTAACCCTAATCAATATGCCTTAGGACTGTGGGAGGAAACCAGAACTTCCAGAGGAAACCCGTGCCATTACATGCAAGAGTTGAATGCAGGTCACTGGTGTTATATAATGTTACACTAAATGCTACCTACATAAATACTATCCAGCAATTTGCACTACCTTGAGCAACTAACAAACTGCTGAAGGAATTCAGCAGGACGAGCAACATCTATGCAAGGAAAGAAATTGTCAAGGTTTCCAGTCGAATTCCTGTATCAGGACTATCTTGCCCTGCTCCCTCACTGGTCTCCAGCTTTCTGATCAGCCTGCAAAATGCTGCTTTTCTTACATAGTCTAGCAAGTTCTGTTTACAATGTAGTTTATATCCAATTCCATTTGGTTGGAATGGTAATGGGTGAATGATCCCTTATGCAAGGTGTTAGTTTGAGCATCAGGGTGCAGTTGATGAGTATCTAAGAATGACTAAGATAAGACAAAAATAATCAATGGCTGAGAGTCCTTCCCCTACACCAATGACACAAAGGTAGATTGGAGGGCATTTGCTGACAAGGTAGTTGGACTCCACAACAGTGTATGAATAGGTTGAGTGAGTGGGCAAACACTTGGTAAAGAGAGTTTAACGTGATGAAGTGTGAGGTCATGAACATCACTGAAAGGAATCAAAAGACAGGTTACCATTTTAAAATGGAGAGAGAATGCAAAAGAGTGAAATACAAAGAATCCAGGTGTTCTTGTGGTTGAAGGCAAATGTCATGTTGACTTTTATTGCAAGGTGGTTAGAGATTAAAAATAAACATTTTTTTATAACAGTTAATCAGGGTTTTGGTGACCTGTACTGGAGCAAAGGGCATAGTATTGGTTGTCCTATTTAAGAAAGAATATATTAACATTGGAGACTGTACAGGAAAATTCACTAAGCTAGCTCCTGAGATGAGAGTGTTCTCCTTTCAACAGAGGCTAAAGAAGTTGGATCTGTGTTCTTTGCAATTTGGAAGAATGGGGGGATGGTAATCTTACTGAAACAGGTCATATTATAAAGGCACATGCAAGGGTAGATGTTCATTTGTGGGGAGTCTCAAACCAATAGAGGCCACACATTTTAATTCCACGTCCCATTCCCATTCTGATATGTCTATCCACAGCCTCCTCTACTGTCAAGATGAAGCCACGCTCAGGTTGGAGGAACAACACCTTATATACTGGCTGGGTAGCCTCCAACCTAATGGCATGAACACTGATTTCTCTAACTTCCGTTAATGCCCCTCCTCCCCTTCTTACCCCATTCATTATTTATTTAATATCCCCCCCCCCCCTTTTTTCCCCTCTCTTTTATTCTCTCTTGGCCCCTCTCACAATCACTCTTTGCCTGGTCTCAATCTCCCTCTGGTGTTCCCCTCCCCCTTTCTTTCTCCCTAGGCCTCCCGTCCCATGACCCTTTCCATTCTTCAGCTGTGTATCCCTTTTGCCGATCAATTTTCCAGCTCTTAGTTTAATCCCTCCCCCTCCTGTCTTCTCCTGTCATTTCTGATTTCCCCCTCCCCCTCTCAAATCTCTTACTATCTTTTCTTTCAGTTAGTCCTGACAGAGGGTCTCAGCCCAAAACGTCGAATGTACTTCTTCCTATAGATGCTGCCTGTCCTGCTGTGTTCCACCAGCATTTTGTGTGTGTTCCTTGAATTTCCAGCATCTGCAGATTTCCTCGTGTTTGAGGTATATATAAAATAAAGGACAGTTATTTAAAACCAAAGTGCATAAGAATTTCTTCCTGAGGAAGGTGAAGGACCTCTGGAATTTTTTACCCCTCTGAACAGTGGAAACTAGACCATTATAGATATTAAATGAGACTTATATTCTTATTTGAAACAATTGGAAATTGAGGGCTCTGAGAATTGGCACAAAAGAGGAGATGGGGTCTAAAGCAGATCAACCTTGATCAGTTAATGTAGTGGGAAGGCTGTAGGGGCTGTTGGCCTACTCCTGTTCCTATTTTCCCTTGTCCTTGCATTCTTTTGCAAGAAAAAAAAGAATAATTCACTATTGAATGTGCCTCTGCCAACATTCAAAAATCAGGATAAATTGTTTCTCATTTCGGCCAGTTTCCATACTCACCAAGAAAACAGCTGACAATCATGCCTAAGTGATAATAATTGTTTTAAAAAGAACAATTACCCTTAATAAAACTTTAAACTTCAGTTTACCAGATGTGCCTATTGTATTCAGCAAGCGTATTTCACAAGTAAAACAGGAAATAAAAAATACACTTTTAAGCAGGAAATAACACCTACATACAGTTGTGCATAAAGTTAACTTCCAGATGGATCAATTGATACTTCTACAGTTGGAGCAACTGCGTGGGAGATTAAGATTTTCTTATTCTCCATACATAGTTCAGGGGGAGTAGAGAAGGGTTACAAGATTTCCTTAAATTTATTGAGACTTGTAGTAGAAATTTCTTGGAAAATACTCAAAGTGAAAACCAACCAGCATTTGTGAACTCTGGTAGCAGAATTAAATTGAAAATGCTAATCAAACTTGCAAACTCTCTTCCTGTATATTGTAAATACAAGGTCAAAATATTCCCAGACATTGAAAATGGTTGGATCTTGATCACAGTAATTGTTTATTAACAATGCTGAGAACTTGCCTTTCCTGTTGCTTTGCTGCCCTCTTCTGTCCAACTGTAAAAGTACACCAATCACTTGGCAACCCCATTCCAAACATCACCCATTAATTATAATGAATTAATTAATAACTGTTATGATTTCCACAGTGCACCATGTTTTTCTCATTGTTGTTCATTTATTCTGGGCTTGGATCTTCTACCTGTTGGAACAGCCATATCTTTGGAGAGGAGATAGATTTTGTTGTTTGTATGATACATTATTTGAATAGCCCTTCCATCTGTGATGAAAGTCTAAGGGATAATTAATCTGGATCTGCCAACTCTGAGCTTAATAGCTAATTTTACTAGCTTATTGCTATTGAAAATACTGTCATAATGTAAAGGTCTTGAAAGTATAGTCGTTTTTTTTGGTAAAGTGGCATACTATTAGCAGAAAATATCAGAACCACTAAGCATGTCATGTAACATCTGTGGCGTGAGATACGAGTTACAATTTCAGGTCAGAACCAGAAAAGGTCAGAGATAAATAGGTTTTAAGATATGGAGAAAGGAATGGGACAGAGGACAGGAAAGATTAATTGGAAAAGTAAATTCTCTGTTAACTTGAAGTCAATCAAAACTCTGAAGCCTTGCTCCTAACTCTGACCAGTTTGCAGTCTGGTACTTGGTGCTATCATTGCATACTGTCAATAAAAGCCTCTACTTTTAAATTCTCATACTTGTTTTCAATTATCTCCATGATCTCATCCTCCCCTCTTTCCAGTACTATAACAGTTGTAGGTATGTATTCTTATCTCAAGAGGTGATATTTATATGTAGATCACACTCAACTCTAATTTTAATCACAGAATAATTGGTGTTCCCTGATTGACACATAGAACATTACAGCACAGAACATGTTCTTTGGCCCACAATGTTGTACTGATCTTTAAACCTGTTCTAAGATCAATCTAATCCTTCCGTTCTGCATAGCCGTCAATTTTAATTTGTCCATGTGTCTATCTAAGAGTTTTTTTAAATTCTCTAATTCCCTAATCCTCTAATGTATCTGACTCTACCACCACCTCTGGCAGGATATTCTACACACCCACCTCTCTGTACAAAAAAACTGATCAGAATCACAGAATTTTTAATTTGGCACAGCAGGGCAAAATGTCACTTGGTTCTTTGTGAATCTGTTACCTTGTAGAGTACTCGAGTAAATACTGTTCGTTTTTCCATTCATGTATTTTATAATCAAGAATAAGTCCATATACCTGCTCAAAAACACAAGTGAATCTTCTTCCATCACATTGTCATTTTATCAATTTGATCATGTTAATTGACCCCCCAAATATCACTTAATATCAAATTTTGTTTAGTGATGCTGCTGTGAACATCTTGGGACTATTTAGCATGTCAAATTTATTGCATTATTATAAGTTGTTCTTGATAGAGATATGCAAAAACTGTACCTATTTTTAAGCATGAGATGTTGAACTGGAGATTGATGCACTTTAATCTAATGTTCATTCCATAAAATCTATAATCAAAATACTGGAGGAACTTATGAAGATTCTCAACTCAAAATGCAAACTCTTCATTTCCCCCTACAAATCTGCCTGACCCACTGAGTTCTTCCACCAATGTGTTTGTTGCTCCAGATACCAGCATCTGCAATCTTTAATGTGTTCATTTCATACTGGCATTTGAGTACACTGCAAAATTGTAGTAAGTCAAGTCCTTCGGGCACAAATTTGAACCAAGCCCTTTTGGGTGGATCTAATGATGTAGGTATGTATATAGGGAGTGTTTGTGGCAATCTTAGGAAGAGAAAAGTTATTTTGAAATTCTCCTTTCAATATACTGCCAAAAATACAGTCTGTAGATGTGTACCTGGGTGTAGCTTGCAGGCTTTCGTAGTGCAGAAAAAAACAGTTGCCATCATGGAGCAGCAGTTAATACTCCTCCAAATTATGCATTAGGTGAAAAGAGCTTTGTGACAGATCTGAGGGAGCTGATAAAAGGTGATATAAATTCATATCTTTTTCTTTCATATATCAGATCTCAGGCATCCAAAAGCTCTTCAAATAAAACCAGTTTAAAATCTTTGTTGAAACGTCTTTCTTTATTCATTCAATAATTTTTTGAATTTATTCCCTTATAAAGGGAACATTGAAATGCATTGGAATTTTGAAGTTTACCTGAAGTAGTTTTTAAATCTCCCACTCAAGAAGCCACAGTTCCCTTGCAACAATAATATCCTATATATACATTTTATCATTAATATTGGTACCTGTAGTCAGCTCACTGGAGTGCACTGTCAGCAACTCTCTTTGTTACACCAAAGCCAGAACAGGTATCTTGAATGTATTATGCAAACTAAAGGATGGTTTTTGAAGAATGCAGATGAATCCTGGGTCCCTTGCTACCTTTGGGTCTGTGTACAAAAAAGCTGAAAAGCACCTCGGGACAACATAAACATCTGTAATTCGGCTTTTGATAATCCATTACCCCAAATGCATTTAAGCAGAAGCATTTATCACAGCAGGCGAACGTTGTTTGTCATGAATACTGCTTGAGGTTATTTGCCTGGTAATTTATTTTTTGTAAATTTAAGCAGATTTGCATACTTCATTGGATAAGCTCTGCATTTCCCCCATGAGGAAGGAAGAGGCTTTGTTAAGGGTTCAGTAGAGAAGCTGGACGGAAATAGGACAGTCATATGACCAGCAGTTATAGTTATACTGGTTGACATCATATAGCTGGGAGATCACCTTCCTGTGATTCAGAGTGAGTCAGTCTCTCTCTCTCTCTCTCTCTCTCTCTCTCTCTCTCTCTCTCTCTCTCTCTCTCTCTCTCTCTCTCTCTCTCTCTCTCTCTCTCTCTCTCTCTCTCTCTCTCTCTCTCTCTCTCTCTCTCTCTCTCTCTCTCTCTCTCTCTCTCTCTCTCTCTCTCTCTCTCTCTCTCCCTCTCCCTCTCTCTCTCTCTCTCTCTCTCTCTCTCTCCCTCTCTCCCTCTCTCTCTCTCTTCTCTCTCTCTCTCTCTCTCTCTCTCTCACAGTTCACACATTTTCCCTGTGGCCATGTGGGTTTGCTTGGGGTTCTCCAGTTGGCTCCTACACCCCAATGACATGCAGGTTGATAAGTGAATTGATTACAGTAAATTAGTCCAAGTGTTCCAGTGAGTGGCACAGTCTGAGATCGTGCTGGAATGAAAATGGGATGAATATAGAATCAGTGCAAATGGTTGGCACAGACTTGAAGGGCCAAGGCCCTTCTCTGTACAAACTCTAATAATTATTTCTCAATCTATATTGCTGAAGCAGATAACATTAACATTACATTACAGATTGGGGGAGTATTCTGTATAGAAACCGTAGGTATTGTCTCTCCATTACATCACTAAAGATGTACTCCACTGGAACAACCCGAGGCAGTGAAAGCTGCTCTATGGATGCAAGAAATTGACAAGTTTAGTCAAATCCTTGCATGTAATCTCAGTCACCCTGCTCTGAGGTCCCCGTTATGGCTGCAGCGGGTGACAGGTTTCACTGAAGATATCCATGCAGACATCTCACCTTCACTGAGATTCAATTGGCAGAACTGCACCCACAGACAGATATAGTTGTAGGGTAACATAATTGGGAAAAATATGCACAGTTCTCAACCACCAACTTTGAGTTGGGATTTTGCTTTATGATGGCTTATTAACATTGTTACGTAAAAGGTTTTTTAGCATGCTTTTGTATTGTGGGTTTTGGAGTTCAATAAAATGAGGTACAGGTTTCATTAAACATAAAACGCCTCACTTTGCTTTATTTGCGGAAACCTACGTTGGTGACCCCGACGTTCCAGGATCACTCCAGAGTTATTGTACATGGCAGGCAATGCAGTCGTTTTGAAACTGCTGGAGTTCTGGGTACAAAATGCCATCGCTTGGTTTGTACAACCCAAGGCCCAGTTCACTCCGCGAGAAAATCTCCACCGACAACACCAAATTCTACTATGTGGTAGTAGTATTGCTCAGCAATTCCACGGAGCCAAGTTTGGTGAGTTTACTTGAAAACCACCTGAACACAATAAACACCGATGGTTGAAAACTCACCTATAACAGACTTCTGGACTATTGGAGTCTGAGCGTGTCAAACAGTTGCTCTCCTTACTCAGTGTCTGTGATGGCAAGCCTTTGGAGATAATGGACCACATGCTGTCTCTCTTGGAAAATCACCATCCTTGTTTATTTTTAAAGAACTCTTCATGCAGCAAAGACCTGAGCAAGTTTGCACAGCACTCACTGATGCACCCGTGAAGGATTATAGGGAGCTTGTTAAAATGCCTGATAGTCTACACTCAACTACGCAGTGGCGCATCATTCCTCCTCCTCTCTCTACCTTAGTAAACACAGTCAGCAAGGCCCCTAACAAAAGAATGCCCACAACTGCTAAACAGACGATACCAGGCACACTGACCATCTTGCAGGTTCGACAGTGTCATCACATCGAGACATCAGAGGTCTGTGAACACCGTGAGTTTTAGCTGCCGTGGTTGTCTACTGGTTCATTACAGACACCCTTTTAGGGTGACGTTTCCTGTGGGACAATGTTGCTCAAGTGAGTGTGCTTGAGCAGCTTGAGAAGGAAAAGAGCGATGAAAGCTTGCTGGAGATTGGCAAAAGCAACAAGATCCAGACTTGCAATGGGTGATGCTCTGTTTCAGTGGGCAACCTTACACATGGGACTTGGTCCTGACTAAAGTGGCTCGACCTCTGCTCAGTACAGGTTTCCTCTATGCCCAGGGACAGTTAGTCAACCTTAAGAACTGCTGGCTTGTGGATGTCAAGGATTTTGGGTTATTACCCTGCCTCACCAGTAAGTCCCCACAGTGACTCTATCAACACATGTACGACTGCATGTGACTTTACTTGACTGCTGGGTGAATTCACAGGCTTGACCAAGCCCACGGTTGTGAAACGTGGGGCTGAGCATCACATTTGCACAAATTGTGCCCCCCCCCCCCCAAAGCCCACATGTGTAGACTGGATGCAGAAAAGCTAGCAACTTCTAAGGCTGAGTTTGCCAACTTGGAGAGACTTAGCATTGTACACCAGTCAAATAGCCCCTGGGCTTTACCCTCCATTTGGTCCCCAAGTCCGATGGTGGTTGCTGCCCATAGGATGATTAACAAGCTACCACCCATGATCATTACCCGGTCCCACACATTCAAAACTTTTTAGCTGGAAAGTTAATTTTTTCCAAAGTCGATCTAGTTAGAGACTTTGCCTGTGCCTATGAGCTCAGAGGATATTCCCAAAACAGCTGTGAGAAGCACATGCCCAAAATGCTGGAGAAACTCAGCAGGCCAGGCAGCATCTATGGAAAAGAGTACATCTGATGTTTTGGGCCGAGACCATCCAGCAGGACCTGGGCGGCCGAAGAATCTCGACCAAAACATTGACGATACAGTCTAGCCAAAGGGTCTCAGCCTGAACATCGACTGTACTCTTTTCCATAGATGTTGCCTGGTCTGCTGAGTTCCTCCAGCTTTTTGTGTGTTCTTTGGATTTCCAGCATCTGCAGATATTCACTTGTTTGGCCTTTATGAGTTTCTGCGCATGGCGTTTTGGACTGAAAAATGCAGCACAGACTTTCCATGGCTGAGGGACTCTGTATTAATCTGTATTCAGCTGGATGACATACTTGTCACCAATGCGTCCAAATCTGAACACATATATCATCTCCGCACACTTTGAGCGCTTTAGCCAAAACAGATTGATTATTAAACCTGCTAAGTGCCAGTTTAGGTTGTCAACCATTGACCTTCTCAGCCATCCCATCTCTGCAGAAGGTGCAAAACCCCTCCCATCAAAGGTAAT
The DNA here is from genome assembly GCF_030144855.1 of Hypanus sabinus. Lineage (NCBI taxonomy): Eukaryota > Metazoa > Chordata > Chondrichthyes > Myliobatiformes > Dasyatidae > Hypanus > Hypanus sabinus. Next base: position 124,186,148 of record NC_082706.1, read on the forward strand.
TGCTATTTTAGATTTCCCATCGCCCTAAACTCCTAAAAACTACAGGTATTTTTAGGCATGGTGAATTTCGATTACCTCTTCATTCCTTGAGCTGCTGAATTTATGCTCCCTCTGTACAGTGCGTTGAAAGGCAATGCTCCTAATCAAGTGCCAGACATGACCAAGGCATTTGATGAAATCAGACGAGCTCCGATGTGACTGTACTGGCACACCTGCTCCACAACACACCAATAGCCATTACAACTGACACCTCAGACCATACTGTGGGTGCTGTGCACGAGCAGCTGGTCTGAGGTGCATGGCAGCCCCTCACCCTCTTCAGTCAACAACTCCGTCTCCCCGAGAGAAAGTACAGCATGTTTGACCGTGAGCTTCTCAGTCTCTAACTGGCTGTCTGCTGGTTTTGTTTTCTTCTAGAGGGCTGCCATTTCACAATGTTCATTGACCATAAACTCCTTGTGCACGGGATGCCCAAAATATCAGACCCTTGGTTTGCACAGCAGCAAAAACGACCTGGCCTACATATCAGAGTTCACAACTGATGCACGTACAACATCTCAAGGTGAAAAGCGATGCCATGGCCGATTGCCTGTCAGGGCAAGCCACAGGTTGGATACTGAAGGGTTGACTATGTCACATGGCAGCTGACCAAGTTACTGTCCAGAGGTCCAGGCTACCAAACAGCAGTCATGGGCCAGCAGTTGGCTGACATTAAATTCAGAGGAGCTGGGGTACCTCTACTGTGCCATGTCTTGATTGCTCTCCCTCGTCCCATCGTGCCGGCAAACCGGAGATGGACCCCACACATGGCCTCTTGCATCCGGGCCAGGAGGCCTCACAGGAACATTGCAATAAGGTTTGTTTGGAATGCCCTCAGAAAGGACAGCAGCTTGTGAGGAGTGCCAATGAGCAGACATTAACCATCATGTTCAGGTGCTGTTGGCACCTTAACCATCATGTTCAGGTGCTGTTGGCACCTTTTGAGGTCCCTGGATGATGATTTGACAATGTCAATGTGGACGGTGTTGGTCATCTTCCACACCACCTCCCCCCCCCGCAGTTTCACACACCTCCTTATCACAGTGGACTGTACCACCAGATGGTCAGAGGTCATCCCTCTCGCATCAATGACAGCTGCAGACGCAGATTGTGTTATCATCAGGACCTGGGTCGTTCGGTTTGGCACATCATCTGATATTTCCTCTGACCACAGTCCCCAGTTCATTTCAGATCTCTGGGCTGCAATTTCCCAGAACCTTGGCATTAGGGTATATTACACCCTGGAATATCACCTGCAGTCCAATGGCTTGTGTGAGCTGTTTCACCGCTCATTGAAGGCTGCTCTGAGGGCTTACCTAACCAATGAGTGTTGGCGTGATCAGCTCCCATCGGTCCCTGCTGAGGGTCAGAACTGTTCCAAAAGTGGACCTGCAGACATCCATGGCTGAGCTGGTATACAAACAGCTGTTACAAGTGCCAGGTGATTTCATTCCTGACACCACAACAGGTTGGTCGGCCTCTCAACAGCATTCCATCCTCCTCAGTAAATTCAATTCCTTTGCACCTATTCCTATTTCCCATCATGGAGTACAGCATTCCTGGGTCCTTTTTGGCCCACATTCATACTCATTTGTTTTTGTCTGCCTTGATGCACACCAACATCTCCATAGTCCCACTTATGATGGCCCATTCCACATTTTGGAATGGGGAGAAAAGACCTGTATCATAGATAAAAGGGGTAAACCTAAACATACTTTGGTAGATAGTTTAAACTGGCCCAACAAGATTTGGAGTATTCTTCTGCCATGCCCCTGGTGTCACAGCATGACCATGAGCACGTCAACACAGCTCTGGAGACGCCAGAGGTTCCTCCACCCATGGAATACAAGTCCTGAACCAGATGGTTTGTCCAAGCTCTAGACAGGCTCATAATGCTGGTTTTAGTGAATTCCGGGGGCTGGGGGGGGGGGGGGGGGGGGCGGGTGGGTTGCTGTCTAGGGTAACATAATTAGGAGAAATATACATAATTCACAACCATCGACAATGAGCTGAGGTTTCACTTGAACAGACTGGACTGACATGATGACGTTATTATGTAAAATGTTGTGCAGATTCTGGAGTTCAATAAACATGTTGGGGTTTCGTTAAAAATAAAATGCCTCTCTTCATTTTATTTGCCGAAACCTGCATGGTCTCCCACTAATTCCTTTCTCCATTCTGTTGTCTTCCGGCAAGTATCTTGCTCTATGTACTATCCGATTATTACAAGTGGAATGCCACTGATGTACCTATATCTGCAACTGCCAGCAACACACACAAAATGCTGGTGGAACACAGCAGGCCAGGCAGCATCTACAGGGAGAAGCATTGTCGATGTATCGGGCTGACAAAGGGTCTCAGCCCGAAACGACAACTGTGCTTCTCCCTGTAGATGCTGCCTGGCCTGCTGTGTTCCACCAGCATTTTGTGTGTGTTACTTGAATTTCCAGCATCTGCAGATTTCCTCGTGTTTGCTTTTTATATCTGCAACTGACTGTTTTCTTCAGAAAAATATATTCAGCACTCCTTGCAGACTTCTACAAAATGTATCAATTATAGAAATCCTATAACGCACAGAAGAAATAATCCAAAAATAATTGATTAGTGCACAATCCTAAGTAGCACTAATAGAGTCACTGCCTCAGTGCCAGAAACCCATGTTTCCTAATGTTGTGCAAGTTTAGGAAGAGTTAGTTACAATGAGGTCTAAAGTGATAGCATGAGAGTTACACCACCAGTTCACAATGATTGATGCTGTAACCTGTCTCCTCTGTACAGTTAACCATGCATGTACAGTATGATGTCTAGTGGCACTCACACCAAAAGTGTTCTGGAGACATCATTGTAGTATCCAAATGCCACTCACAGCAAAGAGGTTACTGATTACTTCCTTTTCCTGTTGACTTCCTTACTAAACTAAACAGCAAGAGTTTCCTTTCAAATTCTTCAGAATCACCATGTATTGTGTTACCACTTAACCAACACCCAACAGAAAAACATATCCAGCAAAAATCTGTTGGAGGAGCTCAGCAGTTTGATCAGCATCTAAGTAGGACGAGAGCAGGGAGCGAAGATGGAATTGTAAGATACTATACCCGCAGTCTTACAAGGCAAATTACCTTCAGATTCTCAAGAGATTCTGCAGATGCTGGACGTCTTGAGGAACACCCAAAAATGCTGGAGGAACTTAGCATGTCAGGTAGCACACATGGAGGTGAATAAATTGTTGATGTTTCAGGCCAAAACCCTTCATAAGGCAAGTAAGGGGCTAGAGGTCAGAATAAGGTGGTGAGGGAGGGGGAGGAGTACAAGGTGAAAGGTGAAGCCATGTGAGGGGGAGATGGGTGGGTGGTGTAGGGGACATCCATCTAGTTTTGACTGTCTATATTGTATTTTGTGTTGCATTTACTGTGGGTAATATATCATGTGGGTTGAGGCATGGTAGAAATATGAGTAGAGTTACATATTCATGTTTTGTCGAAGTTCATTTTAGTCTGGTTAGAGCCAGGGAGTAGGCTGGGGTGAGGGGGTGACGTTTTTCATTGACTGCTAATGCTTAGACCGTTATATCATTATTACACTGCTCATTTTGTTATATTGCTAGTATTAGTTTTGTTAGTTTTTTCCTCACTACAAGATTGTTCATCTTTGCTGGTTTCTTAATAAAGGATCAAATGTACTCTTTTGAACTTTGGAACTTCATTACTTGGAGCATGTTATACAGTGTCAACCCCCATGCTTAGTCTCTGAGTGGTTGCAATTTGTTTTTGAGTAACTGCTACAGGTGGGTGGGGATAACGTAAAAAGCTGGGAGGTGATAGGTGGAAGAAGGACTGAAGCAGAGGACAATGGAAGAAAAAAAAGTTGGAAGGGCACCAGACGAAGGTGATGGGTAGATGAGGAGAAGAGAAGAGGTGAGAGGGGAACCAGAATAGGGAATTGAAGAAAAGGAGGGGAGGGGGAGTAATTACCAGAAGTTAGAGAAATTGATGAACCTTCTGATTCATGCTCAGCCACATGATTGGTGAATACCCAGACTGCTTCTTTATTTAGTTTAAACCTTGAGAAAAATGGCAAAATATATCTGATTTCCAGTAGATGTCTATCCGCAAGACTGCTCTACACTAGTTCTTGTTCAGTCATGTCTTGCAACTTTTTGTTCTGACAGTTCACTGCTGAAGACTGCCAATCAATGTCTTAACAGACCATTAGCTCCCTTTTAATTTCATGCTACAAATCCAATCAACACATTTCTCCTTCAATGGTCACAGTCAAATACTCCCTTCCATGAAATTTGTCCTTGTTTTGCAGTTGTTCTCCATACAAAACTACATCAAAATAAACACTGGGCATAATGTAACTTGTTTCAAAGAAATTACTTCATCAGATGCTATGGCTCTATGATGGTTGTCATAGTATCTGTCATTCACCTGGCCCTGACACATCTAGAAAACAACAGCACCTATGTCAGAATGCCGTTTCAGGATTTCAGTTTGACATTCAACACTATTATCCCACCGACCCAGGTGAACAAACTCCTACTCCTTGGTCTAAACACACCACTGTGCAACTACATGTTTGACTTCCTAATGAACAGGTCCCAAACAGCCAAGATGCACAATGGCTCCTCCCACCCGGTCGTCCTCAACATGGATGCATTGCCCACTAAAGCTCTGCTGAGACCCGTGACACCCATGAAGACCCCAGACTTTTGAGATCACTCTGCTTTCACACGATTGCACAACCAAACATCCGAGCAATCAAATTGTCAAATTCGCCGATGACATAACAGAGCTGGGGCTCGTCACTGACAACGAAGACACAGCCTACAGAGAGGAGGTGGAAGAGCTTGAGGCCTGGTGCCAAGCAAATAACCTATTCCTTAATGTCAACGAGACAAAGGAGATGTTTATTGACTTCACACCACCCTGCTTTACATTGATGGCACAGCAGTGGAAAGTGTAAGCAGTTTAAATTCCTGGGAGTGTACATCTCGCACAACCTTGCATGGTTCCTGAACACACACTACACAGTCAAGGAAGCTCAATAAAGCCTCTACTTTCTGAGGAAGCTGAAGAGAGCTGAATTTTGCACATCCATACTCACGTCATTCTACAGATGCACAGCAGAGAACATCCTAACAAGCTCCATCACTGCTTGGTACAGACACTGTACTACAGCAGACACGTAGGCTCGACAACAGGTAGTCAAAATTGCTCAATGCTTCACTGGCGTCAGTCTATCCACCATCAAGGACGTAGAAACAGAAAGATGCAGGAAAAGGGCCAGTAACATTATGAAGGATGTCAGACACTCTGCTCAATGACTGTTTGCCCCACTCCCATCAAGGAGGAGGCATGTAGCATCCACACCAGGACCACTGGACTCAAAACCAGTTACTTTCCCAAGTAGTAAGTCTGATCAACACATGCACTTACTAACTCCACCAGTATTTTATCATTTCCCTTCAGTCATCTTACATAGAGTGCAGCACAACTTTATGGGCATATAATCAATCTATGTATATAAAGTATCTTATGTATTCACATTTTGTGTCTTTTTATTATTGTGTTCTTTATCTTTGATGTTTTTTTTTTGATGCTGTATCAGATCTGGAGTAACAATTATTTCATTCTTCTTACACTTGTGTACATAAAATGATATTGAACAATCTTGAATTATCAATTTACCCAATTTTTCTCAAATTAGCATAGTCATAGATAGTGATAATTGGTTTCCACACAGAATTTCAGCATAGCTTCCTGAGTTGTTCAGATGGCTGGCTTGCGAATTGACTTCTCTCACTTTGAAACAAAAGATATAAGGATTTTCTGAAATCCTTTTCCGAGGACAGCACAGTGGTGTGGTTAATAAAGCCTTGAACTCTCTCTATGTAGAGTTTGCATGTTCTCCTTGTGACTCTGTGGGTTTCTACCAAGAGCTCCCATTTCTTCCCATGAGTTAATTGGTCACTATAGATGTTACGAGACGCTCCTAACCAAGCCAGCTTCTGAGATTTCAACACCCTAACTCTCCAGAGTACAGACAGCTGGCACCACCTCTTTAAGGGCTTAGGATGTTCCCATTAATTGATAATCATGTTTTGGGCACCAAAAATTGAGTATTTAAGGAACACATTTTCTAAATAAGCTGGAGGAACTCAGCAGGTCAGGCAGCATCCGTGGAAACAAGCAGTCAACGTTTCGGGCCGAGACCCTTCATCAGGACCAGGCCCGAAACATTGACTGCTTGTTTTCCACAGATGCTGCCTGACCTGCTGAGTTCCTCCAGCTTGTTTGCACATGTTGATTTGACCACAGGACCTGCAGCGTACTTTGTGCTTACACATTGTCTAATGCTTCTTTTGTGCTCTGATCCAGTTTGATAACATCTCGAACCTTCCTTCAGATACCCCAGCATTTGGTTCCAAGGCATCCTTGTTATGATGGACTGATATAGTGTAAATGAGTTGTAGAATCTGCGGAGAACTGACAAGAATGTGTTTGATGGTCAGCATGGGCTTGGTGGATCAGTTTCTATGCTGTATTTCATGATTGTACAACCTTCCCAAATCTGTGTATCCTAGGCACCTCTACTCCTTCAACCAACGTCACCAAAACTACAAGATATTCCAGAATCAGAACCAGAATCAGGTTTATTATCACCGGCATGTGATGTGAAATTTGTTAACTTAGCAGCAGCAGTTCAGTGCAATACATAATCTAGCAGAGAGAGAGAGAAAATAATAATAAAATAAATCATAATAAATAAACAAGTAAATCAATTACAGATATTGAATAGATTATTAAAAAATTGCAAAATCAGAAATACTGTATATTTTAAAAAAGTGAGGTTGTTTCAAAAGCTTCAAGATCCATTCAGGAATCGGATGGCAGAGAGGAAGAAGCTGTTCCTGAATCACTGAGTGTGTGCCTTCAGGCTTCTGTATCTCCTACCTGATGGTAACCGTGAGAAAAGGGTATGTCCTGGGTGCTGGAGGTCTTTAATAATGGATTCTGCCTTACTGAGACACCACTCCCTAAAGATATCCAAGGTACTTTGTAGGCTAGTGCCCAAGATGGAGCTGACTAGATTTACAACCTTCTGCAGCTTCTTTCAGTCCTGTGCAGTAGCCCCTCCATACCAGGCAGTGATGCAGCCTGTTGGAATGCTCTCCATGGTACAATTGTAGAAGTTTTTGAGTGTATTTGTTGACATGCCAAATCACTTCAAACTCCTAATAAAGTACAGCCACTGTCTTGCCTTCTTTATGACTACATCAGTATGGTGGGACCTGGTTAGATTCTCAAAGATCTTGACATCCAGGATCTTGAAGCTGCTCACTCTCTCCACTTCAGATCCCTCTATGAGGATTGGTATGTGTTCCTTCATCTTACCCTTCCTGAAGTCCACAATCAGCTCTTTTGTCTTACTGATGTTGTGTGTCAGGTTGTTGTTGAGGCACCATTCCACTAGTTGGCATATCTCACTCGTGTACACCCTCTCATCACCACCTGAGATTCTATCAACAGTGGTTGTATCGTCAGCAAATTTGTAGATGGTACTTGAGCTATGCCTAGCCACACAGTCATGGGTATATAGAGAGTAGAGCAGTGGGCTAAGCACACACCCTGAGGTACACCAGTGTTGACCATCAGCGAAGAGGATATGTTATCACCAATCCACATAGACTGTGGTCTTCCAGTTAGGAAGTCGAGGATCCTATTACAGAGGAAGGTACAGAGGCCCAGGTTCTGCAACTTCTCAATCAGGATTGTGGGAATGATGGTATTAAATGCTGAGCTATAGTCAATGGACAGCATCCTGATGTAGGTGTTTCTGTTGTCTAGGTGGTCTAAAGCCATGTGAAGAGCCATGGAGATTGTGTCTGCTGTTGGCCTATTGTGACGATAGGCAAATTGCATTGGGTCCAGGTCCTTGCTGAGGCAGGAGTTCAGTCTAGTCATAAGCAACCTCTCGAAGCATTACATCACTGTTGATGTGAGTGCTACCGGGCGGTAGTCATTAAGGCAGCCTACATTATTCTTCTTTGGCCCATAGCAGTGAGAAGTTGAAAATGTCCTTGAATACTCCCGCTAGTTGGTTGGCACAGGTTTTCAGAGCCTTACCAGCTACTCCATCGGGACCTTCTGCCTTGCAAGGGTTCACTCTCTTTAAAGACAGTCTAACATCGGCCTCTGAGACAGAGATCACAGGGTCATCAGGTGCAGCAGGGATCTTCACAGCTGTAGCTGTGTTCTCCCTTTCAAAGCAGCATAGAAGGCACTGAGTTCATCTGGTAGTGAAACATCGCTTCGATTCATACTATTGGGTTTTGCTTTGTAGGAAGTAATGTCTTCCAGTCCCTGCCAGAGTTGCCATACATCTGATATCGCATTCAACGTTGTTCGAAATTGTTCCTTCACCCTTGAAATAGCCCTCTACAAATCATACCTGGTTTTCTGGTACAGGCCTGGGTTGCCAGACATGAATGCCACAGATCTAGCCTTCAGCAGATGACATATCTCCTAGTTCATCCACGGATTTTGGTTTGGGAATGTACAGTAAGTCTTTGTAGGCACATACTCATCCACACAGGTTTTAATGAAGTCAGTAGCAACTGCAGCATACTCACCCAGATTCAAAAATGAAACCCTGAATACAAACGGTATGTGTCATTTTATTATCACCATATATACCAAGTACAGCAAAAAACTTGCCTTGCATTCTGATCATACAGATCAAACCACTGTGCTGTGAATTGAGCTAGAGTAATATAAAACACAGGAATGCAGAATAAAATGATAAAGCTATCGAAAATGTGCATTCAAAATGTGGCCCACGATTTCTACACTGAACATGGTACAGAATTAAAATAAATCTCTAAATCAGCAGTGAGGACCATATATAGATTACAACACAGCAGTGAGGTCTTATCACAGAGGAGAAGGTGTTTGAAGCAAATTAGGGTGGATAATTTCTCAGGACCTTGTGGAAGGCTAGTGCAGAAATTGCAGGGTCCTTAGTAGAGGTATTTAAAATGTCCTTATCACAGAGGAGAAGGTGTTTGAAGCAAATTAGGGTGGATAATTTCTCAGGACCTTGTGGAAGGCTAGTGCAGAAATTGCAGGGTCCTTAGTAGAGGTATTTAAAATGTCCTTATCCACGGGAGAGGTGCCGGAGGATTGGAGGATAGCTAATGTTTTTCTGTTGTTTCAGAAAGGCCTAAGAATAAACTGGGAAATTATAGGCTGGTGAGCCTGACATAACTGTAGTGGAAGGTATTCTAAGGGACTGGATATATAAATATTTGGAAAGACAGGGACTGGTTAGGGATGTAAACATGGTTTTGTTTACAGTAGGTTATGTCTAAGCAATCTTACAGAATTTTTCATGGAAATTACCAGGAATGTTGAAGGAAAAGCAGCGGAACGTGTCTACATGCTTTAGCAAGGCCTTTGACAAAGTCTTGCATGCTGGGAGTGGTCGAGTGGTTGGTTAAGAATGTTCAATCACTAGGCATTCAAGATAGAACATAGAATAGCACAGCACATTACAGGCCCTTCGGCCCACAATGTTGTGCCAACCTTCAAACCCTGCCACCCATATAAACCCCCACCTTAAATTCCTCCATATTCCTGTCTAGTAGTCTCTTAAAATTTACTATTGTATCTGCCTCCACCACTGACTCAGGCAGTACATTCCACGCACCAACCACTCTCTGAGTGAAAAACCTTCCTCTAATATCCCCCTTGAACTTTCCTCCCCTTACCTCAAAGCCATGTCCTCTTGTACTGAGCAGTGGTGCCCTGGGGAAGAGGCGCTGACTGTCCACTCTATCTATTCCTCTTAATATCTTGTACACCTCTATTATGTCACCTCTCATCCTCCTTCTCTCCAAAGAGTAAAGCCCTAGCTCCCTTAATCTCTGATCATAATCCATACTCTCCTGGTAAATCTCCTCTGTACCCTTTCCAATGCTTCCACATCCTTCCGATAGTGAGGCGACCAGAACTGGACACAGTACTCCAAGTGTGGCCTAACCAGAGTTTTATAGAACTGCATCATTACATCGCGTCTCTTAAACTCTATCCCTCGACTTATGAAAGCTAACACCCCATAAGCTTTCTTAACTACCCTATCTACCTGTGAGGCAACTTTCAGGGATCTGTGGACATGTACCCCTAGATCCCTCTGCTCCTCCATACTACCAAGTATCCTGCCATTTACTTTATACTCTGCCTTGGAGTTTGTCCTTCCAAAGTGTACCACCTCACACTTCTCCAAGATTGAAATCCATCTGCTACTTCTCAGCCCACTTCTGCATCCTATCAATGTCTCTCTGCAATCTTTGACAATCCTCTACACGATCTACAATACCACCAACCTTTGTGTCATCTGCAAACTTGCCAACCCACCCTTCCACCCCCACATCCAGGTCATTAATAAAAATCACAAAATGTAGAGGTCCCAGAAATGATCCTTGTGGGACACCACTGATCACAACCCCTCCAATCCGAATGTACTCCCTCCACCGTGACCCTCTGCCTTCTGCAGGCAAACCAATTCTGAATCCACCTGGCCAAACTTCCCTGGATCCCATGCCTTCTGACTTTCTGAATAAGCCTACAGTGTGGAACCTTGTCAAATGCCTTATTAAAATCCATGTAGATCACATCCACTGCACTACCCTCATCTATATGCCTGGTCTCCTCCTCAAATAACTTTATCAGGCTTGGCAGGCACGATCTACCCTTCTCAAAGCCATGCTGACCGTCCCTGTTCAGACCATGATTCTCTAAATGCCCATAGATCCTATCCCTAAGAATCTTTTCCAACAGCTTTCCCACCACAGACGCAAGGCTCACTGGTCTATAATTACCTGTACTATTCCGACTACCTTTTTTGAACAAGAGGACAACATTCGCCTCCCTCCAATCTCCTGGCACCATTCCCATGGACAACGAGGACATAAAGTTCCTAGCCAGAGGTTCAGCAATCTCTTCCCTTGCCTCGTGGAGCAGCCTGGGGAATATTCTGTCAGGCCCTGGGGACTTATCCATCCTAATGTATTTGAAGAACTCCAACATCTCCTCTCCCTTAATATCAACATGCTCCAGAACAATCAACCTCACTCATATTGCCCTCACCATCATCAAGTTCCCTCTCAGTGGTGAATACCGAAGAGAAGTATTCATTGAGGACCTTGCTCACTTCCACAGCCTCCAGGCACATCTTCCCACTTTTATCTCTAATTGGTCCTACCTTCACTCCTGTCATCCTTTTGTTCTTCACATAATTGAAGAATGCCTTGGGGTTTTCCTTTACCCTACTTGCCAAGGCCTTCTCATGCCCCCTTCTTGCTCTTCTCAGCCCCTTCTTATGCTACTTTCTTGCTACCCTATATTCCTCAATAGACCCATCTGATCCTTGCTTCCTAAACCTCATGTATGCTGCTTTCTTCCACCTGACTAGATTTTCCACTTCACTTGTCACCCGTGATTCCTTCACCCTACCATTCTTTATCTTCCTCACCGGGACAAATTTATCCCTAACATCCTGCAAGAGATCCTTAAACATCGACCACATATCGACAGTACATTTCCCTGGAAAAACATCATTCCAAATCACACCCACAAGTTCTAGCCTTCTAGCCTCATAATTTGCCCTTCCCCAATTAAAAATTTTTCTATCCTCTCTGATTCTATCCTTTTCCTTGATAATGCTAAAGGTCAGGGAGTGGTGATCACTGTCCCCCAGATGCTCACCCACTGACAGATCTGTGACCTGACCCAGTTCGTTACCTAATAGTCGCTCTAGTATGGCATTCCTCCCAGTCGGCCTGTCAACATACTGTGACAGGAATTCATCCTGGACACACTTAACAAACTCTGCCCCATCTAACCCCTTGGAACTAATCAAGAACCAATCAATATTAGGGAAGTTAAAGTCACCCATGATAACAAACCTGCTATTTTTGTGCCTTTCCAAACTCTGCCTCCCAATCTGCTCCTCGATATCTCTGCTGCTACCAGGGGGCCTATAGAATACCCCCAGTAGAGTAACTGATGAGGTAATAAACTGGAATAGACATTGGTTTCACAAGACAAGCCAAACAGTTGGAGCAGGTGCTTGCCTCTCTGACTGGAAGCCTCTGACTAGTGGAGGGCCGCAGGGATTGGTGCTGAGCCTATGGTTATTTGTCATCTATATCAACAACCTGGATGATAATGTGGTAAACTGGATCAGCAAATTTGTAGATAACACTAAGACTGGGGTGTTAGAGGACAGTGAGGAAGACTATCAAAGTTTTCAGCATGATCTCGATCAGGTGAAAAAAATGGGCTAGAAAATGGTAGATGGAATTTGATGCAGAGAACTGTGAGGTGCTGCATGTTAGGATGCCAAAACCAGGATGAATTGTAAGACACTGCAAACTGCAGTAGAACAGAGGAATCTGGGAATACAGATCCATAATTCCTTGGCATCAAAGTTAGATAGGGTCATAAAGACAGCTTTCTGCACATCGGTCTTCATAAATCAAAATATCAAGTACAGTAGTTGGGATGATATGTTGGAATTGTATAAGACATTGGTGAGGCCTAATTTGGAGTATTGTGTGCAGTTCTCATCACCTACCTACAGGAAAAATATCAGTAAAATTGGAAGTATATTGAGAAAATCCACAAGGATGTTGCCAGGACTTGAGGACCTGAGTTATAGCGAAACATTGAATAGGTTAGGACTTTATTCCCTGGGGCATAGGAGAATGAGGGAAAATTTCATAGAGGTATACAAAATGATGAGGGGTATAGATAAGGTGAATGCAAGCAGGTGTTTTCCACTGAGGGTGGGTGTCCAGAACTGCAAGTCATAGGTTAAGGGTGCAAAGTGAAACACTTAAAGGGAACATTGGGGGGGGGGGGAGAGAGAGAACTTCAGTCAGAGAGTGGTGAAAGGGTGAAACAAACTGGCAGTGAAAGTGTTGGATGCAAGTTTGATTTTGACATGTAAGAGAAATGTAGATGGATGGTGGGGTGGTGTAATGGTGCATGCAATGGCATTGCTTTCTCATATCTCCAGCGACCTGGGTTCAATCCATCTTAGTGATGAGTTTGTATCTTCTTCTTGTGATCATGTGTGCTTTCCTGGTGCTTGGTTTCTTCCCACATCATAGACACTTAGGTTGGTATGCTAATTGTCCACTGTAAATTGTCCCTAGTGCAATTGTGAGTGGTAGAATATGTAAATAGTTGATGGGAATATGATATGAACAACGTAAATTCAATATAAATAGGTGTGAGATCATTCAGAGTATTTATAGAGAAAGCAGATACATTTATGTTCTCTATAAGACTATTAGGAACTGACTCAGAAGAAAAGTTGAGGCTTAGGACAATGTAACCTTGATTTTATTGAGGGCAAGGTGCAAATGAAATGTATTATGTATAGTTAGGAAGTAACATCTTCAATTTGTTTTCCCATAATTCTTTTAGACTCAGTCTAATACATAATACCATAAGACATAGTAACATGATTAGGTCATTCAATTATGGCTGATTATTTCCCCTCTCATCCCCATTCTCCTGTCTTCTCCCTGTAATCTTTGACATCCTTACCAATTAAAATCCTATCCACCTCCACTTATTTGCAATGACTTGGCTTCCACAGCCAGTTGTGGCAAAGTATTCCACAGATTCACAAATTCCTTCTCATCTCTGTTCTGAAGGGACGTCCTTGAATTCTGAGGCTGTCCCTCTGGTCATAGACGCTTCCACTACTGGAAACATCCTCTCCGCATCCACTATCTAGGCCCTTCAATATTTGGCAGATTTTAATGAGAATTCTTAATGAATTCTTTAATGAATATTCTTTATAAGAATGAAGTCAAATGAGTAAAGACCTAGAGCCATCAAATGTTCCTCATACATTAAACTTTTCATTCCCAGGCTCATTCTTGTAAACCTCCTCTGGACCCACTCCAATGCCAACACATCCTTCCTTTGTTATGGGACCCAAAACTGCTCACAATACTCATGGTACATCACTCCCACCATGAAATGTATCTGTATAAGGCCCTGTCTCAAGAAGGTAGCATCTATCAAAGATCCCTACTGGGTGGATGATTCCATCTTCTCACAGCTACCATCAGGCAGGAGGTACAGGACAGGAAGCCTGAAGTCCCACATCATCAGGTTCAAGAACAGCTACTCCCCTTCAGCCATTTGTGTCAACCCCAACCTACATAACCCTCATCACTACCTCAGTATAGTAACACTATGACACTTTGCACTATGACAGCTGCTTTTTTGTTGTAAATGCATTCTTTCTTGTATAATTGTGTATAGTTAATGTATAATTTATGTTTTCTTGAGAATGTTGTGCCTCTCATGCTATGTGTCCGAGATGCTGCTGCAACTAAATTTTTCATTGCTGTGTCTATGTCCTTGTGCATTTGACAATAACCTCACCTTTGACTTTAGATACATTACAAGGCATGCAACTCGAAACTCTGCAGCAAAACAGTTCATGGTGAAGTGAGCCAAATACATAGCACATAAATGTAACGTGAAAATTCAAAAAGCCTCAGATGCTGAAAAAGTAAAACTTTCAAAAACTGCTTGAAAAACAGTCATTCTGACTGTTCATGTGGGGAGAGGAAAAGAGTTAATACTTCAAGTCTAAGACCTTTTCTCAGAACTAGGAAGAAGACAAAAGAAGCTTGTTTAGCTATAGGGAAGGAGGGGGGAGTAGGGAGAAAAAATGAAAACACTTTGAACACCATGTTAAAATTACAGCCGCCTTTGTCTTAGATGTATTAAGCAGATGAGTGCCTTTTCCATAAATTGCTCCATGGCAAAGCCCCTTCAATATTTGGTGGATTTTAATGAGAACCCCCCTCGTTCTTATAAACTCCAATGAGTACAAACCTAGAGGCATCAAACGTTCCTAGTGCTCAGACTTAATTTTAGTAACCGACTTTGCTATAAATTTCACAACATCCTGAGGAATCAGAGCTGACTCACTAATACTCTCACTCACTCTGAGGATAGATTTCTCAGAGAGTGATTACAAAAAGTAATGGGTAAAACCCAATCCATCACAGGGAAAGTCCTCCCCACCATTGAGTACATCGACAAGGAAGTAGCCTGCATTTTCAGGAACGCCTACCATCTGGACCATGCTCTCTTCTCACTGCTGCCATTGGGAAGGTTAGGTCCCACACCACCAGGTCCATGAACAATTATTACCTTCATCATCAGATTCCTGAACCAGTGTGAATAACTTCACTCACATCAACACTGAACACAACCTATGGACTCATTTTCAAGGCCTCTACAGTATATATTCTCAGTATTATCAATGTATTTATTTACTTAGTATTATTATAGTTTTATATTTTCAGTCACTTTTTTTGCACATGGGTTGCTTGTCAGTCTTTGTGTCATTTTTCATTGATTATATTGTATCTCTTTGAACTACAGTGAATGCCTGCAAGAAACTGAGTTTGTGATGACAAGTATGTATTATGACAATGAATTTACTCTAAACTGTGAACTTTGAACCAAGTAACTTCTGCTGAAAAGTAATTGAATGAGACCTTAATTTGGCTTTTCACAACCTGCTAGAAGAATTTAGTGGTTTGAGCAGTCTTAGTGTGGGGCTGGTGGGGGGGGGGGGGGGGGGGGGGAATTGATCTTTGAGCCAAAGGTTTGTGCAAGTGAGATATTTTTCTGTGGGGATTCCACAATTTTCTGCTATTTGTTCATGTTGCGTTTTTCCAAGTTTCTGCAGCTGTTCTTCTGAAATTATAGGATTACAGAGGGAAAGATTATGGAAATCATGGAGCCCACCTCAGGTCTAAACATGACTATGATGTCTGTTGCAGTGAGAAAACATCCTTAGTATAGTGATTTCAAACAGGTTCAATCTAATTTGAAACCTATTTAATCAATATTAATTCACATAGTCAGAATCCATATTGAACACTGCAGGAAAAGTATAATTGTAATGATTTCTTATTCCAGCTCTTGTTGCTAACAATCATTTAAGAGAGATCTAAATTGTAAACTAAGCACTTAGTGATTAAAGAGTGTTTTGGTAGGCTTGGTATTCAACACAATTAACACAGTGGCACCCATTGATTAGGTTGGCTCATTCAAATGGCAATAACATCTGCATTGGCAGTGCACGGAATTTTAATGAAAGATAAACTGCACTCAAATGAAAACAGACTAATATTTACAGGTTTAATGAAAAGAAATGACCCAAAATCTGACAAGAAGTCCAGATGCTACCTATGGAATACCATTATGAGAGTGAAAAGGCATTTTCAAGTGAAGCTAGAGACACAATCCTATGAACAACAGCTGTGGAGTGGTTTGCATGACATTATTTCCTATAAGGTGATATATAAATGCATAAATGGCAGTGACGTTCCACTCCTTGATAAGCTGAATGCCTTCTATGCATGCATTGGAAGCAGGGAATAACACAACGCCTGTACAAATCCCCACAGCATCCAGTGAACCTGTGATCTAGGTTTCAGAGACTGATGACCAATAAAGGGTGAACCCACACAAGGTGTCAGACCCTGACAGCATACTTGGCAGGTTAACAAAAACCTGTGCTGACCAATTGGCTGGAGTGTCCAAGGACATCTTCAATCTCTCACTGCTGCAGTCGGAGGTTTCTACCTCCTTCAAAATGGCAACAATTGCTCCAGTGTTCAAGAAGAACAGGGCAAGCTGCTCCAAGGATTATTACCTGGTAGCAATTCACATCTACTGTAACAAAGAGTTTAGAGAGGTTGTTTATGGTTAGAATAAATTCCTGCCTGAGCAAGGACCTGGATGCATTGCAATCGGCCTACTGCCACAACAGGTCTGTAGCAGATGAAATCTCACTGGCTCTCCACTAGGTTTTGGAACACCTGGACAACAGCTATACATTCATCAGGCTGCTGTTTATTCATTTGCAGTTCAACATGCAACACCGTCATCCCCTCAAGTACTAATTAACAAGCTTCAAAACTTGGGCCTCTGTACTTCCCTGTTCAATTGGATTCCTGACTTCATTAGCAGGAGACCATAGTCAGTACAAATTGGTGACAAGATCACTTCCTCTCTGACAATTAACATAGGTGCATCCATTTCTCTCAACAGTCATGACAATGTGGCTAGGTACAAATGACACCTATAAAATTGTTGATGACATCTCTGTCGTTGGCAGAATCTCAGGTGGCGATGATGTGTACAGTTACAAAATAGATATTTTGGTCGTGTGGTGTTACAACCACAACTTTACACAGTATTTGTGAATGCTACCAGGCAATAGTCGCTGAGGCAGGCCACCCTGCTCTTCGTGAGCAGGTGAAGCAGGTGGAACATCCAAGTTACCTCTGGCACATCTCGGATGTGTGCTCAGCACACTGTCCTACTCACTCTACGGATGGAAAACAAATCCAGCTGAAGATAATGGAATCTGATGCAAAAACTGAAATGTTGGAGACACAAAGGATTACAGGTAGAATCCGGAGCAGCAAACAATCTGCTGGAGGAAATGTGCGGGCCAACCAGCATCTGTAGAGGGAGAGGAAATGTCGACATTTCCTGTCGAAACCCAGCACCAGAACTGATGAAAGAGCTCAGCCAGACAAGCAGCATCCGTGGAGAGAGAAACCACTTAACATTTTGTAACAGGAACACTTCCTCAGAACCAGTGGAGGGGTTACAGTTTTCAAAGCAGAGCTACGGGAGAGGAATAAATTGTAAGACTTAAGGAACAGAACATTGGAAGTACTCAGTGGGTCATTAGTACCTGTGTAGCCAAAAGGTATAAGCTGATGTTTCAGTTAAACATTGGACCAGTTCTAAAAAAGGATTTCAGATGAAGATCATCTAAATTATAACATCTAGCTCAGATATGAAAAATAAAGTTGGGCTTCAAATTCAATGCCTGGACTTGTTGGCTGAAATGCTACAAGTGTTCCTGCAGTTTCTCTGAGCCAAATTAAATGAGTATGATGTCTAAAGATATCAGCAATAAAGCTTGCTGCACACAGTATCTCAGAGGTATCATTATATCATATGCATTGAAATGGGTGAATTACATTTGCACAAGAGCTTAGTGATGAGGATTAGCAAACTGCCAAAGCAATCCATTTGTACGGCTGAAATAAGGATTTAAGATGAGCATTTCTCTCTTCAAATCTTCTGATCTAATGCATTCTTTGCTGCAAATTCAAAACAGCAATGCCCAGTGTTCTTTTTCTCCAACAATCTGCACATCTTTAAATGCAAAGCAAAATCACAGTCAATGTTTATTCATTACTCTGCTTTTCCGTCTGATTCTTTTCAGCCTTGGCTATGCCGTTGGTATGAGATTCTTGGAAGATCACCAAGTCTCTTTGGCTGCTGACATACTTACAGCCTTTGTGCACACTTGAACATCTGGCATTCACCTTCAAGTTAAGGTGAAGACTGCCCCTGGTTGACTGGGTTTTACTGCCATAGAGTTTAATCTGAATTGCTCTGTAGATCATTTTTGCCCTTGGTTACTATTCCAAGGCCACGATGTTGCCTTCTATTTATAGAACTGTCCAGTTAGGCGAAGGCTGCTCTTAACTTTCTGCTTAAACTAGACAGATGTGGATACATTTTCCCCAGATGATGTGTATATCATTCCCCTCTATGCTCTCCCCTGGTTTGATTCGTAGTCCAAGCTTTCCTAGAAAAGGGGCAGCTGGTGGTATTTGTTAAAATAAAATACTGGCACAGTGGCGTACAGCACCAGGTTCCTTTCCCATCTCTGTCTGGAAGGAGTTGTTCCTTCTCCCCGTGATCGTGGGCTTCCTCCCGTGTTCCACAGACATCTGGCTTAGGAGTAATGAGTTGTGGGCATACACTGTTGGTGCCGGAAGCACGATGGTGTTTATGGGCTGGCCCAGCCACATCGTCAGACTCTGTTGGTTGTTAACGGAAAATGATGCATCCAGCTGTATGCCTTGGTGCACATACGACAAATAAAGATAATCTTTACTCCTCAAGCAAAGGAAGTCAAGGCTGTGGACTGGTTCATGGAGTCGAAGCAGCTCACTGGGGGGGACAGGTGGGTATCAAGAGCATCTTCTGTAGGGGATTGGAAATCTGCACACACCCACCCCACCTTTGTAAGTGGGCACTAGATTTGCACACGCACATTCTCTACTGGATTTGTGGATGAAGGTCCATTCAGGTGTGAGCTTCCAAGAAAAGGGTGAGAGCAGAAATTATGAGAGTTTTGAGACACATACAGTATCTAAGAAAGAATATGCTGGCATTGGAGAGGGTCCAGGAGAGATTCTCGAGTGATTTTGGGAATGAAAGAGTTAACATGCAGTATGAGGAATATTTGATGGCTCTGGGCCTGAACTCACTAGAGTTTTGAAGAGTGAGAGTGGAGGTGGGGGAAATCTCATTGAAATCTGCCAAATATTGAAAAGCCTAGATTGACTGGCCATGAAGAGGATGATTCCAATTGTGGGGGAAGTCTAGGACTAGATGACATAGATAGAAGGTTGTTCCTTTAGAGCAGAGAGGAGCAAGAATTTCTTTAGCCTGAGGCTGGTGATTCTGTGGAATTCATTGCCACAGATGACTGTGGAGTTCAGCTCATTTGGTTTCTTTAAAGCAGAGGTTGATAGGTTCTTGGTCAGGACATCAAAGGTTATGGGGAGAAGGCAGAAGAATGGGGTTGAGAGGAAAAATAAATCAGTCATGATTGAATAGCAGAGAAGACTTGCTGGTCCGAATGGCCCAACTCTGCTCCTATGCCTTATAGATCCTTGACATCATGATATAAAGAAACCCTAGTCAATCTGAGGTCACTGATGATCAGGAAGATGACCCTACACCAGTTGAAACAGAAATAGAATCAGAAACATAAGGTTAATTGTCACTGACATATGCCGTGAAATATACAGCTTTGCAGCACTACTACAGTGCAATGCTTCAATCAGATTCAGAATCAGGTTTATTATCACCGGGCAATGTCATGAAATTAGTTAACTTAGCAGCAGCAGTTCAATGCAGTACATAATATAGAAAAAAAAACCAAAATAATAAGTAAGAAAATAAATTACAGTATACATATATTGAATAGATTACAAATCATGCAGAAAACAGAAATAATATATATTTAAAAAGTGATGTAGTGTCCAAGGGTTCAAGGTCCATTTAAGAATCGGATGGCAGAGGGGAAGAAGCTGTTCCTGAGTCGCTGAGTGTGTGCCTTCAGGCTTCTGTTCCTCCTACCTGATGGTAACAGTGAGAAAAGGGCATGCCCTGGGTGCTGGAGGTCCATAATAATAGACACTGCCTTTTTGAGACACCACTCCCTGAAGATGTCCTGGGTACTTTGTAGGCTCGGACCCAAGATGGAACTGATTAGGTTACAATGCTCTGCAGCTTCTTTTGGTATTCCGCCTTGTGAGGGTTCATTCTCTTTAAAGAGAGCCTAATATCAGCCTCTGAGACAGAGATCACAGGGTCATCACGTGCAGCAGGGATCTTCACAGTTGTAGTTATATTCTCCCTTTCAAAGCGGGCATTGAAAGCATTGAGTTCATCTGGTAGTGAAGCATCACTGCCATTCATGCTATAGGGTTTCACTTAGTAGGAAATAATGTCTTGCAAATCCTGCCAGAGTAGTTATACATCTGATGTCACCTCCAACCTCATTTGAAATTGTCTTTTCACCCTTGAAATAGCCTTCCATAAACCGTACCTGGTTTTCCTGGTACAGGCCTAGGTCACCAGATTTGAATGCCACAGATCTAGCCTTCAGCAGACAATGTGCCTCCTGGTTCATCCACGGCTTTTAGTTTGGGAACGTACAGTAAGTCTTTGTAGGCATCCACTCATCCACACACGTTTTAATGAAGTCAGTAACAACTGCGGCAAACTCATCCAGGTTCAAAGATGACTCCCTGAATACAGTCCAGTCCACGGATACAAAGCAGTCCTGTAGGCACTCTTGTGCTTCCCTTGTCCAAACCTTCTTGCTCCTCACTGCTGGTGTGGTGAACTACATATACCTCACAGCCGGTGCTACGTATATCGACAGATTCGACCACCTGATAGACTTAACCTGTAAATATACTTGTAAGAAACTTCGCCACATGGGGACTCTCTTTTAAAACAAAGGGGGGATGAATGTGGTGAACTACATATACCTGTCTGGACACGCCCCCTGCTGACTGCTCCTGTGGCTCCTCCCACAGACCCCGGTATAAAGGCAATTGAGGGCTGTTTCCAGGATGTAGCATGGTGGTCAACCACTGCTTGTTCCTTCTTCCAGTCAATAAAAGCCGATATCTTGCCTTTACGTCTCAGAGAGAGTTATTGATGGTGCATCAGCTGCAGTCTCTGCCTTTACTCAGGGAGTAGAAGTACAGCCAGATGATCAGACTTTCCAAAGTGAAGGCATGGAATAGCTCCCAATACAATGGTAAAGGTGTTAGGGTGCACTGTTTGGTGTATGTTGATCCCATTGCTCAGATTATCTAAAGCCTGACTGACATTGGCCTGAGGTGGAATGTAAACTGCTACCAAAATGATCTCGGAGATCTCCCGAGGTAGGCAAAAAGGACGGCACTTTACTGCTGGATATTCCAGGTCTGGTGAGCAGAATTGGGACAGCACTGATATATTTGTGCACCAGAATG
This sequence comes from Hypanus sabinus, assembly GCF_030144855.1. Taxonomy (NCBI): domain Eukaryota; kingdom Metazoa; phylum Chordata; class Chondrichthyes; order Myliobatiformes; family Dasyatidae; genus Hypanus; species Hypanus sabinus. The sequence goes on from NC_082706.1 coordinate 124,207,893, forward strand.
AGTTGATCATGAGGCATACTCCTCCACCTCTGCTTTTGAGAGACTCTATAGATCTCTCCTGACAGTATATATTAACCTTGTCGATTTGAATCACTGCATCTGGTACGGAAGGGGTTAACCAGGATTCCATGAAACAAAGGACACACATGGTCATAATGTCCCTCTGATTCAGGCATGTCCTGGATGGTAAGGGTCCCAATGATACTTGCAAGCTAATGATGAATCACCCCTAAAATGGTGACCATCATAGTGAAGCAGGTCCTTCAATCTATCAGCCCCATCATGTCCATTAGCCAGCCATTTGCACTGTTCGTACATGAATTACATTTTTCTATACTGCTTAGATTGTCATCAACTACCCCTTGATTCTACCACTAACTTACTCACTAGGGACAATTACAGTGGCCAGTTTACTTACCAACCCACACATCTTTGGGATGTAGGAGGAAACCAGAGCCCCCAGAGGAAATGTTATTTATTGCCTAGCATCCCAGTATTAGAACCACACTATAGGAACTGCTCAGGGCAATGGTCTGAATTTTATCAAATTCTGCTGTATTTTCAAAGATGGCAAAAGTGAAGCTCTCTGTTAATAATTCCAGATTCAGTTCTAAATTGAATTGCTGCTATGATACTTTATTTCTTCTCTGCATGTTGCAAAACCTTCCGGCTCAGCAGTCAATAAGCAACTCCAATGAGTGCAGGCCTAATCAGCTTTCCTTTCCTTAATATCTCCAATCACCTACATCCAGGGACCATCTGGAACAAAGATGGACCAGTTGTATAATTATTGAGAACATCTTAAAGAGTGAAGGCTCTGCAGTGAGAAGCTCAATTCCTGACTCCTCCAAGCTTCTTTTCCAGCAACAAGGTGTACATTAGAAATACAGTGGAATACTCTCCAAGAATTTGTGTAGCTGCAAGAACAGTCAAGAAGCCCAGCATTTTCCAGAACAAAACACATAAGTTCATCTGTTACAAGGATTTTCCCTTAGTAATAATAATCAGTTAGGCACAGAAGAACCTGCATGTACTAACAAGTAACTTTATCGTCTCAACTGAACTGCACATGAATTTACACAAATGAATGCCTGTGTGCACATTTACTAAGTTCCCCTGACCCTCCATGACTCGATGAACAATCATAGAATAGAAAAGGTAATATCCAGAAAAGGAATCTATGCTGGCCATGTGTTCCTCCTGGTCCCAATCTAATCTCCACGTGTCCAATGAGGAGGTCCTCCACATCTGTGATGGTTGGTTCCCAGAGAGTTGTTGGTGCCTTGCATTGGAAGCTCCTTACTTTTAAGCACTTCTTATCAGTTCAAATATCGTGCTTCCATCTCATTGGCTCGAGGTCACCTGATTGACCTATGCCACCTTCTTACTGGCCTTGGTCCAAGCCAGCATGCATTTATTGCTCTTTTCCATGAGTGACAACTAGTAATTTATGGCTGTTTGTTCCAGTTCAGTAACCAAACCAGTAACCAGCTCTAATCACTCAGGGCAGACACAGGCAGCACTATTCACAAACCTGCATGTTATATCACACCAAAGAACACCTCGTAAATAATTTCTTATTTGGAGATTATCTCTATTCCAGCAGATTATTGTCTCTAAAACTCTGGTTCAGCTGAGCAAAACCAGTTCACAAAATGGTGGATTTTGAGCAGCTTCACAAAGTGGCAGCCTCCTTTCATGTCATGAACAAAGACAATTGACCTGTCTACTTCCACTATCCTTGATTCATTCAAATTCACTGATATGTGTACTGTCATTCTTTTTGGCCAACACCCAGCACTTTCCAAAACAAAACACGTCAGTTTATTAGTATGCTTCCAACTTCATTCTTTCCCAGAAATGTACAATAGCTGCAATATGTACCATCTGAAATAAAGATTATAGGCAACCAACATGTGCTCATAAACAATCACATTTTACATTTAGAACATAGAACAATACAGCACAATACAGGCCCTTCAGCCCACAGTGTTGTGCTGACCCTTAAACCCTGCCTCCCACATAACCCCCCACCTTAAATTCCTCTGTATACCTGACTAGTAGTCTCTTAAATTTTACTAGTGTATCGGCCTCCACCACTCACACAAGCAGTGCATTCCACACACCAACCACTCTCTGAGTAAAAAACCTTCCTCTAATATCCCCCTTGAATTTCCCTCCCCTTTCCTTAAAGCCATATCCTCTTGTACTGAGCAGTGGTGCCCTGGGGAAGAGGTGCTGGCTGTCCACTCTATTTATTTATACTTTTGTTGAGATCAGGATGAGGAAGGTCCAATAGATATATCTACATAAAATCTTTGATGATGCACCACTTTAAGAGGCTTTGAGAACTGCTCTATTACACTGATTGGATAATAAACTGGATTGTCAGGAGAGCCTGGGCAGACTGGCAATTAGTGGGAGTTGCACAAAGATTAGTGATGGAAACAATCCTCCTCATTGAGCTAAATGAGGTTGTTGCATATTTTCAGATGACACTAAGATTTACATAAATGTTTGTACAATAATGCATCACTGCTTCTAACTGGCAAATGAAGACAACTGGCCAAAGTGCAGGGCAGATGTTCAAAGTACCCTGAGTATGTAAGCATGGAAAATAGAGATAAAAAGAGATTCAGGTGCCCAAGCATATAACTCTGTAAATTTATGTAGTTTATATCAGATAGTAATAACTGGAGCAGATTGGGCGCTGGGAGATTAAGGCATATTCAGAGTTCATTTTGGGTTCATATGGGACCATTTTACTCCAAACCGCATTATATACTTGGTCCATACTTGGACCAAAGAGCTGAATTCCAGAGGTGAGTGAGAAAGTCAGCCCTTAATAAGAAGAAAACATTACACAAAGTATGGTATCAAGGGCCTCAGGTAAGACAGAATTCCCACAATTATCCAGCCTCTACAACCCTTTGCAAATTTCAATATCCAAAGAGCAAACTGCCTAAGAAAAAGGAAAAAAACTTCAAACATCTCTGATCAATACCTTCCTCCATACGGAATGAATATTTTGTACCATCTTATGAAACACTTCAGTGCAGAATCTAGTAAATAACTGAGCTGCTTTTATATAATTGAGATTTTAATAAGCATCCTAAGTGTTAGCAATGAAATTTGGGCATATTCAGAATTTTTTTCTGTGTGTTGAACTTACTCTAAATTCGGACCAACCACAGATATCTAGCCCAGTGACCAGTAAACGTACACTATCAACTGCTGTTCTTTTATTCAACAATACTGTATCGGTTTTCTGTGACATAAACTCCAGGGGATTCCTATTGATTTGGCAATGTGGTTCTTACTTGAGAAGAATTCTTGTGTCATTAATCACTCTCATGAATAATTGACTTCCTGTGATGGCCTTATTTAATAATGAAGTGTCAATACCAAGGCAAGAACAGTTTAGTAGTCTTGTATGTGACGATGTGCTGCTGTTTGAAAAGGATTAGCTGTATTAAATTCTTACATTGAAAGTAGTTAAGATCTTGATTATGAGTAGAAATCAGATCTATTTCTGGTAAAATTACAAAAGATGACTGAAAGGAATCGGTAAGATTTTTTTAACAATGATCCAGCTCTGCATTAGTGTGGTCTCTAATATTCTGATACAGATCTTGAAATGCCTTCCAAAAAAGTTAACTTCCTCTACACAAAAAGACACATACATTTGGATGCTGTTCATAGACTTCAGTTCAGCATTCAACACAATCATCCCCCAGAAACTGATTGGAAAGCTGAGCCTACTGGGCCTGAACACCTCCCTCTGCAACTGGATCCTAGACTTCCTGACTGGGAGACCTCAGTTAGTCCAGATCGGGAGCAGCATCTCCAACCCCATCACACTGAGCACGGGGGCTCCCTAGGGCTGTGTGCTCAGTCCACTGCTGTTCACTCAGCTGACCCACGACTGTGCTGCAACACACAGCTCGAACCATATCATCAAGTTCGCTGATGACTCGACCGTGGTGGGTCTCATCAGCAAGAACGATGAGTCAGCTTACAGAGAGGAGGTGCAGCAGCTAACAGACTGGTGCAGAGCCAACAACCTGGCTCTTAATATGAACAAAACAAAAGAGATAATTGTTGACTTCAGGAGGGCATGGAGCGACCACTCCCTGCTGAACATCGACGGCTCCTCGGTAGAGATCGTAAAAAGCAACAAATTTCTTGGTGTTCACCTGACGGAGAATCTCACCTGGTCCCTCAACACCAGCTCCATAACAAAGAAAGCCCAGCAGCGTCTCTACTTTCTGCAAAGTCTGAGGAAAGTCCATCTCCCACCCCCCATCCTCATCACATTCTGCAGGGGTTGTATTGAGAGCATCCTGAGCAGCTGCATCACTGCCTGATTCGGAAATTGCACTATCTCAGATCGCAAGACCCTGCAGCGGATAGTGAGGTCAGCTGAAAAGATCATCGGGTTCTCTCTTCTCGCCATCACGGACATTTACACTACATGCTGCATCCGCAAAGGAAACAGCATTATGAAGGACCCCATGCACCCCTCATACAATCTCGTCTCCCTCCTGCCGTCTGCAAAAAGGCTCCGAAGCATTCAGGCTCTCACGACCAGACTATATAACAGTTTCTTCCCCCAAGCTATCAGACTCCTCAATACCCAAAGCCTGGACTGACACCTTGCCCTACTGTCCTGTTCATTATTTATTGTAATGCCTGTACTGTTTTTGTGCACTTTATGCAGTCCAGTGTAGGTCTGTGGGCTAGTGTAGCTTTCTCTGTGTGTTTTTTTTATTACGTAGTTTAGTCTAGTTTTTTGTACTGTATCATGTGAACCATGGTCCTGAAAAACATTGTCTCATTTTTACTATGCACTGTACCAGCAGTTATGGTCGAAATGACAATAAAAGTTGACTTGACTTGACTTGGCATATCTTCTAGAGAACTCTGATGTAGTGTTATGTGGATAGCTTTATGATAAATATTCATCTCCAGAGTGCTGTTAGAAAATATTAGCAATTCTCAGACATAAACAAAATTTAAACATTTTAAATTGTGCATTCACTCTGTATTAGTGTTCACATTAGTAAATAATTAAATAATCTGCTGCAGTATCTATAATCATTTATATTTTATTTCTATCAGAATATGAGCCTGGCCAGCAAGACTAATTATTAAATAATTTTCAAATAAAATTACCAACAGCCAAATACCTGAACTTTCCAATCCATACATTTTAAAGAGTTCAATTTAATATTATAGAATGACACAGCACAGGATTCCATTCAGGACACTGTGTTCTTTAGTTAGTCCCAATCACTTGACATTTCCCTTTAGTTTTCACTGTAGAAATACAAATGCTCTGTCTTAGATTGTAATGATTGTAATATCTTACTGAATGCTTTTTCCCCTTGTGTTACCTTTAGTTGTTTAGTCAATTTTCTTAGCTCTATGTCTTCTAGTCACCTACTTGAAAGAGATTTACTTTCCTTTAGCACAATTAGAAAAAGAGGTGGATATTAACCAAAGAAAATGCTGAATTTTCCAGAATACCAAGGAAAGGAATAAAGGATCTTCGAGTGTTAAAAATGGAAGTTTATTGCTCAGAACTGAAAGGTATTAAATAAGCTAAAAATATTAACTAGAAGTTGAAATTCCATATTTCAAATAATAATTCACAAATACCTTGCTGGCATCTGAAATTATTTTCAGTATTCATCTGATCTCAATTTGTAAATTTGGCAGAAGGTTTGGAAAAACCTGAAAGAACAGGGGAATCAACCTCTGCTCTCTATGTCCATTGGGAATAGAACAGGAGATCCAAGATCCCCTGTGGACATTCTGCAGAAAAAAAAATGCTCCATCCGGTGCAGCAAGGGAGGTATGATTGCATTTATTTTAAATAGCTGTAAACTTGTTAAAATAGTGGACAGCAGAATCTCATAGCAATCTGTCAAGCATTTACATTTAATATTCCCACTGCACAATTTCAAGGTCCACGTTTTCACTTTGATGCATTTTACAACTGACAACACTTACGATCGCCACAGATGGTTTATGTCAGAGGTTCTCTGACTAATATAAAATACAAAGGCAACAGGGCAGTCTACTTGCCACCTTCCCATCTGGAGTATAGATTTCTTGTAGATAGTGCTGGAAATATTCAATTAAATCGTTTTACTGCATATGGTAGAGTAATTTGATTGACATGTTTTTCCTGGACCAATTTCCTCTCAATGTAAAAGAACAAGACTATCTCACTCAAGCAACTTCAACTATTTTTCAGTATTGGCACAAGTGCCATCAAATCAGCTGGTTTGTCTGTACTCGTACAATGGATAAGATTAAAGAGCCTGTGATCATCCTTCTGATAACTTGAATGCTGAACACTGATGATAACTAAATATAGTTTGCAAGCAATATGCATGAATGTTTCAGCTAATTTGCTGGCTAGGGTCCTGAAGATACAATTTAAGAGAAAGTAAATTGTCTTGTGAGTGACTGGGTTGAAAAAGGCAGCTTAGTGAACAAGCTCGTGCATGGAGTGAAAAATGAATTTGATGCAGATGCTGGAAATCTGAAATTAAAATCAAACATACTCAAAATGTCCACTTGGCAGCATTTTATAGAAAGAGGCAGAGTTCACACTGAAACGTGCTGGTAATGGCTTTCAAACCTTTCAAACATGAAGCAATAAGATTATTTCTCTTTCTACAGATGTTGTTTGACTTGATCAATACTCCCAGCATCATTGTTTTATTCAATGTGGAGTGAATCTGACACATTCCCCAAAGTAAAAGAGTTTAGGGGAAAAAAACGAACAAAGAAATTTACATTAGCATAAACATTGCCTGCACATTGAGAAGATTTTCTTCATGTCCCACAACATGGACTGAGGTTCAGAATCAGAAGGAGATTTATTATAATCGCATAGGAACTGAAATGTGTTATTTTGCAGTAAGAGTACAGTGCAAAGACATAAAAATCTGACGTTGAGTAAAAGATTGTTGTTGTGACACCACTCAGCCACCTCCTGTAAACTTTCTCGTTGCCATATGACATTGTTGGGTATTGGTGAATTCACAGGTGGCATTTGAGCTATGGTTAGTCACATGGTGATGAGTGTTGAGAGAGTAGAGCAGTGGGCTAAGTACTCATCCGTGAGGTGCATCTGTGTTGATCTGTGATTTCTCTCTGGTACCAACTCTTAAAGTTTTCTTTTTGTCCTTTATGAAGAGCTGCACGTTGCAAAGACATTCCTTGGTGTGGAATTTACCAGCTGTGGTGAAGAAGAATCCTATCTTAATGCTGGAAGCTCTTGTCTTCTTTAATGAAGTATCATTGTTAGATGAAACCATGGACTATTTTCTTCTCTGGACTTACCTTTAGTTGACTCTAGCCTCAAGCATTCTTACACATCCTCTGTGATGGACAGTTCAGTTCAGGAGCATATTGCCAAGGAATAACATTGGGCGAAACTGGTTCAACCAGTGGAACAACATCTATATTTTTGCTGCTTATGCTACATTTAAACATTGTTTTCATCTGAAAAGTGAAATTAATTTAAACTTTTCTTGAGCTATTCTACTGCATCTGTGTAACACAGACGAAACTCTGGAGAAACTGCAGGTCAAGCAGCATCAATGAAAGGGAATAAACAAGCTACATTTTGGGCCAAGACCCTTCATCGGGACTGGAAAGGAAGCCAAAATAAGAAGGGTTTGGGAGAGGGGCAGTACAAGGAAGCAAGTGATAGGTGAGAACACCTGAGGAGGGAAGGTGAGTGGATAGGGGAGGGTGAACCATAGATACTGCCTGACTTACTGAGTTCCTCCAGCACTTTGTGTGTGTTGCTCAAGATTTTCTGCATCTGCAGAACTCTTGTGCTATTGCATCTTATGCTGTCAATATGCTTTCCTCTAAATGCTTGGGGCACCATACCACATTTTTAATCTCAGCATGTTAGAGCTCTCTAGACTCAATGTCAAATACAGGTGACTCAAAGTTTTCTGTTTATATCTGAACTGGCCAGTTCTATGACAACATTAGCTCAGTTTTTCTCTCTCTCTGCTGACACTGTTTGACGTGCTGAGCATTTTCCACTGCACTTCACAGTTTTATTCTGTTATTTGCTTTCCCTCTCACTCTCAAACTGCCCTCATTGATCTCCCAGTCAGATATCTTCATCAACAATTTAGTACCTCATAATCCAGACCTCGCCCTATCAGAGATTCCTTTTGTTTTATCCTCCAGACTCTCTGTAATTTAAAACAAATTTATGTTAGCTTCAACTTAAAATTTTAACCCTGTTTCTCTTTCAATAAGTGTTGCTTCTTCTATTGAGTACCTCAAACATTTTCTGATTTTACTTTTGTTACATATTCTTAGCTTTATGTTAAAGTAATAAGTAATCTAAATTTTAAATGTGTGGCAAAAAACAAACTCCTGGACGAACTAAGCAGGTCAAGCAGCATCTGTAGAGGGAAAGAAATTGATGACTGGGTTGAGACCATGCATCAGGATTTGACCAGGAGCTCACTAAATGTACAGCATTATTTAGTCATTGAATTTTTTTTAAACAATAATTTATGAGGATGCTAAAGTTTCAGTTCAAGTGAAGAAAAACAAGTTCAGATATATAAAAAAATGAAATCTTAAATTGGGAAAACATCAGTATATCCTAAACCATTTCAGATGGCACTTCTTGACTCACTTGGTAATGATACTGCATTTCCTCCCTTGTCAACGTGCAGTTGACTGATTCTCAACTGCAGCTGCATTGCTGCTCAAGATGCTCTAGGTCTTGAATATGCAGGGTTGTAGACTCCGCCAGCTCCATCCTCCCCACGACTGAGGACATCTTCAAAAGGCAGTGCCTCAAGAAGGCAGCATTCAGCATTAAATACCTCATCAAGTGAGTCATGGCCTCTTCTCACTACCACTATCATTGGGGAGATACAAGGAACCTAAAGACTCACACTCAGCATTTTACAACAGTTTCTTCCTTTCTCTGCCATCAGGTTTCTGAATGGTCCATGACCTTACAATTTCTCCAATGCACTATTTTCATTGTAACTTAAAGAAATTCTTCTGTCTTGTACTGTACTGCTGTCAAAAAGACAATAAATAAGATGACATATGTCGGTGATAATAAACCTGATTCTGACTCTGTATGGAAAAATTTAACATTTCCTGTTTTTAAGCACTGTCCGATATACGCAAGTGGAAGTTGGATTCCACAGAACTGAGTTCAGCTGTGACGTCTCATACAGTGAAATAATTTCTGCCATTGAAGTATTCCAGAAAGGTCAGTCTACAGCCAATTTCTAAGGAAGAATACTGCTCATTGAACTAGACTGACAGCATAGTTCTCATTTTCAATTGTTGTGAAAATTGTTTTTATGAATGGCTTTCTTTATCAGGTATAACATTTGAGATATTTACCACGTCTAATATTGTTTTAAAATGAATTATTTCTTTGGTAAATGATGTTTCATTAATGTCTCACTAACACAAAGATTTACAGATTAAATGCTTTGGTTTAGATTGGTGCTTGGAACCCTCAAGCTGAAATATTCTTGCTGAAGTGTCAGATATTTTAATAAATTACTTCGTGATTGTTGAGATTTATTTTCATACACAGCCAAACACGATTAGACAAGGCCATTTTGTGAAAATTATATTTTTGACATCAACAAAGCACTGTACATGTTTTATTTACAACCAATTAAAATGATATAAGGTTTCATTTTAGTGCTACTTATATCAAGCAGTCATTCTTGCTAGGAACAAATATTTTAAAAATAAAGAAATATGATTGATAATCAATCGTAAGTCAAACTCTCAGTACTCAGGTGGTGCTTAGTGAAGGAAAGGACATTAATGCTTCCAAGGCAATTCAGAGAAGGTTTACACAAAGTACACTGCAGATGCTGTGGTCAAATCAAGATGTACAAACCTACTGATGCCGCCCGACCTGCTGAGTTCATCCAGCTTGTTTGCACGTCAGAGGAGGTTTACTCGCTTTGTGCCTGGAATGGGTAGGTGGTCTTATAAAGGAAGTTGGACAGGCCTGGCTAGAATTCACTAAAAGTTAGAAGAATAAGATATAAGATGCAAAGATATAAGATCTTGGGGAGAGCTAACAGAGAGGATATGCAGAGGATGTTTCCTTACATGGGAAACAAGAGAACTAGAAGCCAATCTTTAAAAGGTAAGAGCTCCTATATTTAAAGATGAGGCAAAATGCTCCCTTTCAGAAGACTCTCTTCTTCAAAGGGCTGTGGAAACAGAGTTATTGAATATTTTTATAACCAATTTTTGATGAACAAGGAGGTGAAAACTGACCAGGCGTAGACAGGAATGGGGAGATGAGGTTATAATCAAATCCCCCGTGATCATTCTGGATGGCAAAGCAGGCTCAGGGAGTGGGGTGGCCTACTCCTGTTCCCCATTCATATGTTCACATGTAACACTTAGCCCTGCTGCATGAGTCTGAAGATTTTGGATTAGATGAATTACACAGGTGAAAGATGTAAGGTGGAGCAGTGGAGCATTGCAACTGGAACTGGAGTTCATTCATTAATGTCACACATACTGAGCTACAATGAAAAGCTTGTCTTGCATTCTGTTCACGTAGATTAAATCATTATATGTAGTACAAGGTAAACAATAACAAGATCCAGAATAAAGTATAACAGCTAGTCATGTAGGCAATAATTTGCAAGTTCTAATGAGGTAAATTGTGCATTTAAAATCCATCTAGCATGCTAGGGAACCATTCACCAGCAGGGTAGAAGCTGTCCTTGACCCTGGTGGACCATGCTTTCAGGTATTTGTATCTTCTGCCCAAAGGGAGAGGAGAGAAGAGAGGAGGTCTGGAGTAAATAAGATCTTTGATTATGCTGGTTGCTTTATTGAGTCAGTGAGAAGCAGAGACAGAGAAAGCATTAGTCCTTCCAGTAGCAAAGGGTTGCCTGCTGGACTTGCAGAGCTGTGAACATCAGTGCTCTTTCATCTGATTGTTGTCCTCATTTAGGAAGAAGCTGACTGTGAGATACACAATATGTTCCTCTCTGTGTGCTTGGAAAGATGAGGGTGGTAAAGACTTTCAATGTCATTGACCTTTGGCCCCAGAAGGTGAGAATTCTATTAAAGAGACATCCCAACCTGACGCCACGATAGCATAGTGGTCAGTGTGATGTTATTACAGCTTGGGGCATTGGAGGTTGAAGTTCAACTCCGCTGCCATCGGTAAGGAATTTGTACATTTTCCTTGTAACTGAGTATGTTTTCTCCAGGTGTTCTGGTTTCCTCCCAGTCCAAAGATGTACTGGTTAATAGGTTAATTGGTCATTGTAAATTGTCCTGTGATTAAGCAAGAAGTGGGTTGCTGGGCGGCATGACTCATTGGGCCAGAAGTGCCTGGTCCGTGCTGTACCTTTAAATAAATAAAATTAAATTAATTAAGACTCCTGAATAGTTGCTTTTCCAGCAAGATGAGAAATCTGTGTGCAAGTCCCATGAAGAGTGGGAATAGAAATGGGAAGGGGTGGTCTCATCAGGCATGGAGATGGGTCTCCCATTCCCTGCACAACAACCTGTTCAGTTTAGAGAGGTCTGATGATTTCACTGAATAATAACTGTGTCAAATGAAAACAGAGTTCTCTCTTTCTCTTTCTCTCTCTCCCCCTCTCCATCTCTCCCTTTTCTCTCTCTCCCTCCCTCCCTCTCCCTCTACATCTCTTTCTCCAACAGCAACATAATTATAACCTTGCCATCCACAAAAACAGTCATGAATCTATTCCTATGTAGGCAACGACAGCATTACAAACATATACAACTGCAGTGATTGTACAAATCACCTTTTAATGTTTTTATGTGACAGAAACGGGCACTTTATTTTAACATGTAGACTGAAACAAGATAAAGTCCTTACCAGCCCAAAACACGCCTTTATTCTCTGTCATAGGGATGATTCCTTGACAAGCAACGGCTTTACTGAAAAATGCCTGGAACCTAAAACCTGTTTGGGAAAGTTTAAAAGCAACATTAAATCAACATTTCCAGTAATCTAATTCAAGAGCAATAGATTAAAGGCAAGAGATTTGTTAACGTCAGAAGTTAAGGTACACCAGTGTCAATTTACACTATTTACACAAGTAGAGAATCATCAAAGAAGGACGGAATAGATTCATTTGTGGATCATACAGCTACCTGTATTTGAATCTGTACCTTAATCTATAAAGTTTGATCTAAACTGGCACTCCTCCTTGGCTTATGCATCCTACAGGGTAAGTACACCTAATTAGCCTTCAGCCCAGTAATTAAATGGGCTTTATTGCACTGAAGGTCAAACCATTTTCTAATTTCACTATGGGTTACTTTGCTAACTAGCTGTGCAGAAACAAAGGTGTTCATTGAATCAGAAGATTCTGAGGATCTGAAGAAAATGATTACAATTGATATTTCAGAATCACTGCAAAGCTGGCAACTCTTTACAGTTATGCTCTATAATAGATCTTCAAAAGCAGTATTTTCTTAAGTGCTTACAAATTACTGCCCTATCAGCAGAATCATAGAGTCAGACAACGTGGAACCAGTTTCCTCAGCCCAAGTGGTCCATGCCGAGCAAGATGCCCATTGGAGTTTATGCCGTGTATCTGTAATTTGCCTATACCCCTCTATAACTTGTCTCTGGCAGCTCATTCCAATTATGGACCACCGTCTTGCTGAAGATATTGCCCCTCAGATGCCTACTACATATCTCCCCTTCCACCTTAAAGCTTAGTTTTTGATTTGTCAACCTTGGGAGAAAGACTGAGTGCAATCTCGTGGTGACCATCACGATTTTATACACCTCTATAAGATCACTCAGTCATCTTTTGTTATGCTTCAGTGACTAAAGTCCTAGTCTTCTCAGCCTCTCTAAACTCGGGCTCTTGCATCCTAGCCACATTTTCATAAACCCATGAGTATCTTGGATTATTTGTAGTGCTAGAGATAACTGCTGAGATCCAACCACAGATTCAGAAACAGAGGAGGCTGCTGAGAAAGAGGAAAGAAATGCAGCATCAACCAGGACTAAACACAGCCAGACTTATCAACCCCGTCCATGCTAGACATTTTGGTAAGTGGTTTCCGCTTTGTGAGCCATCTACAAAAATAAACTCTAGTTATATCCCTGGGTTACCCTGACAATACTCACATGTGATTATTGGAGTTACAGTCATCTTCCTGTCAACTTGGACCACTCTGTGACCTGTGACCTCTCTCCTGTGACCCCTCTCATTAACAAGGCATTTTCACCCACAGAATTGCCACTCACAGGATGTTATTTTGTTTTTCACATCACCTTCTGTAAACTCTAGTCTGTAAACTGCATAAAAATCCCCAAGATCAGCACTCTCAGAGATAGTCAAACCACCCCATTTGGCACCAGCAATCATTCTATGATTAAAAGTCACTTGGATCAAAGTTTTTTCCCATTCTCAGAATCAGAATCACTTTAATGCTAGTATGTGGAACATAGCAAACTTGACTGGTGGTTCAGTGCCAAGCATAAAACACAGAACAATGCCATAACAGACAACACAATAGCAATAAACAAGACAATAGTGCAAATAGAAATCAGAAATCAACAATCAGCAGAACAGCATCATGTGCAATCAATAATCAAACTTAAATAAATGTGGAGAGCACATAAATAAACAAGGAGAGCAGGAAAGATCACTTAACAAATGTTGTGCAAGGACAGTTAGAGTATTACACCTGGGTGAGTTTTGTTGAACAGCTGGATAGCAACCGAAAAGAAACTTCAGAGATGATGTGTCGTCTTTATGGTGATAGAATTGTAGCATCTCCCTGATGGTAATTTGATGAATAGGACACTGCTAGGGTGGGTGAAATCAGCAGTAATTCAATTCTGAAGAAAGGTCTTGGCCTGAAACGTCAACTGCTCATCTCCATGGATGCCACCTGACCTGCTGAGTTCCTCTAGCATTTTCTGGTGTTTGCTTTCGATTTCCATCATCTGCAGAATTTCTTGTTGGTAATTTTTTCAGTTACTTTCTTCACTCTGGTGATGAACAGGTCTTTTACTGTCAGTAGCTGACAGCCAATGATCTTCTCCACTGGCTGCAACATGGACTTGGAAAGGGAGAAGGCGATAGAGGTAGTCACAAAACTCTCAATGGTTGAGTAAAAATTTATCAGCATATACCCTGAGTTTCCTAAGCTGGCATAGGGTGAACAATCTCTGCTGTGCTTTTCTAGTGATGAGTGTAATGTGCTTGTACCACTTCAATGTGTTGGTAATGGTAGTCCCCAGGAATTGGAGTGACTCAACTGTAGACACGGTCTGACCATTAATTTGCAAGGGGGGAGGTAGCAGATAGGGGGTTGTCAGTGGAAGCCAGTCCTCTGATGTTTGATCTGAACAACAACTGAGCCTCCGGACCATGTCTGCATGCTTTTATGCATTGAGTGCTGCAACATGATTGGCTATTTAGATATTTGTATTAATGAGCAGGTCTACAGGTGTACCTAATAAAGTGGCTACTGAGTGTATGTCCTGGAATTTGTTGTTTTGCGCAGCAGTACAATGCAATACATCAGCAATTACTATACACTACAGTAAGAAATACATAAAAATACATCAATTGTGCAAAAAGAGAGCAAAATAATGTTTGTGCATTCATGGACCACTCAAAACTCTGATGGCAAAGGGGAAGGAGCTGTTCCTAAAATGTTAAGTTTTATGTTTCAGGCTCCTGTACCTCCTCCCTGAGCCTCTGACTTCCAGTCCTTAGCTCCAGACTCTAGCACTCAGAGACATCAGGCCTCCAATGAATCTGAGAGTCCTGGGCCAAGGACTGGAAGTCATGGGATCAGAAGTGGCTGAGCCTGGATTTGGAGGCCTGTCTGTGTGTGTGAGTGGGTGAGTTGGTGGGAGGCTGGGAAAGGGGCAAAGGGCTTGTCTTGTTGTTTTGTTTTGAACATTGTGGGTTTATTATGCCGGTGCTGGAACGTGTGGCAATACTTGCAGGCTGCTCCCAGTATATCCTTGGGTTGCGTTGGCTGCTTATGCAAATGGCACATTTCACTGTATGTTTCGATGATAAGTAAATGAACTTGAATCTGAATCTCTGATGGTTATCACGAGAAGAGGCCATACTTTCGACAGTGAGGGTCTTTCATGATGGATGTCATCATCTTGAGGCATCTCCTTTTGAAGATGTCCTCAATGACAGGGACAACACATCTGGGAATAACTCCTGGAGCTCTCTGTACCCTCCAGCCTTTCCCAGGGCAAGTAAGGATGGTTAAGAAATGGATAAGCAAGCACGGTATTGCGTGTAGGCCTCCATGGAAGAACTGCAGTGATTCAGGAAAATGACTTAACAGGAGTCATTTTGCTCTTCAGGAGCATTGGGAAATGGGTAATAAATGCTGGCCTTGCCTAAAAAGATTGAACTTATTCAAAGGCCATAGCTGGAATGAGAAAAAAGGGCAGGTCACCGGATTTAGAAGAGGCTCAGCTAGTATAGCTTCTGCCCAACAGCTTCAGAAACTAGGCTCCGTTCTGAAATAGGCTGCCTGCGTAGAGTTTGAGTGCTCTTGAGAACTCAGCAGGCTAGGCAGCATCTATGGAAAAGAGTAAACAGTAAACTGGCCTGCTGAGTTCCTCCAGCATTTAGTGTGTGTTGCTTGGTTTTGATAAAGATAGCTTTGGGAAAGAGGCAGAGCAAAACAATGATTAATAACGTTCAGGAATAGAGTTGTGAGGAAAACAAGCAAGGATCTGGGAGTCAACAAATGAAGGAATAAAGCAGTTTAACCATTCTCTGTGAACCATGTCTGTAGATCAGGTGGTTGCCCTATCAGCAAATCTGACCAACTTGCCATCTTCCTGTTCACCTTCATCCATTAATCATATGAAAACAGTTCCCATGCTTGCTTGTGTCTGGTAACAAATTCACACCAACGCTGTTAGGTTTCATTAAAATCTGCAGGTGTAAAGAAGCATTAAAATGGGTGAGATTAATATACAATATTCAACAGAAGATATGTTGCAGACTTCCACATTGATGCACCATCAATAACTCTCAGAGACGGGAGGCGAACGATAGGCTTTTATTAGCCGCAAGAGACCACGATTAACAGCAAG
Source organism: Hypanus sabinus (assembly GCF_030144855.1). NCBI lineage: Eukaryota > Metazoa > Chordata > Chondrichthyes > Myliobatiformes > Dasyatidae > Hypanus > Hypanus sabinus. Next base: position 124,224,037 of record NC_082706.1, read on the forward strand.
AGACCACCACACAACATCCTGGAGACTGAGGGAGGAGCGGTGCCTCCAATCACCTTTATACAGGGGTCTGTGGGAGGAGCCACAGGAGCAGTCAGCAGAGGGGCGTGTCCAGACAGGTATATGTAGTTCACCACACACATCTTCAACATCTCTTTGTCTCTTCAGCATTCAAGCTGGCCAGTACGGTCCCAGTGCCCAAGAGGATGACCATAGACTGCCTCAACGATACCGTCCAGTGGCATTGACCTCAACAATAATGAAGTGCTTTGAGCAGCTGGTTATAGACTTGCTGCTAACATTAGACCCTTTCCAGTTCAATTATCGTTCAAATCAGTCCACTAATGATGGCATAGCCTCTGCACTCCATTCAGTTCAGACCCACCTAGAAAATGGTGCCTCATACACCAGGATGCTGTTTATTCACGGCACTTAATACGAACATTCCTCAGAAGCTGGTTGGTAAACTGTCTTTGTTGCATCTCAACATCCCTCTCTGTAACTGGATTATGGACTTCTTGACAGAAAGGCCACAGTCAGTCTATGTTGGCAGAAACACTTCTGGCTGCATCACAGTGGGAACTGGAGCCACACAGGGCTGCGTGCTCAGCCCACTGCTGTTCACACTGCTGACGCATGACTGCACTGCTAGATCCAGTTCAAACTGAATCAATTTCACTGATGAAACAACAGTGGCTGGACTCATCAACAATGATGATGAGACGGCACACGGAGAGGGGGTAGAACAGCTGGTAGAATGGTGCGAGCACAACTTGAGTCTCAGTGTGGACGAGACTGAAGAGCTGACTGTGAACTCTAAGAAGATGTAGGTTAATCTCTCTTCATGGCATTTACACAACTTCTCCATGGAGACAGGTAGGAGCACCAAGTTTCTGGGAGTACACATAACGAACTATCTCACCTGATCACTCAACATCCCTCAAGAAAGCACAGCGACATCTCCACTTCCTGAGGAGACAGAGGTGAGTGAACCCTCCCCTTGCCCCCTCATTCTAGCCAGTACTTACAGGTGCATTGACAGTGTCCTGAACAGCTGCACACTGTCTGGTATGGGAATTGCAAGGCATCTGACCGCACGTCCCTACAAAGCTTTGTGAGGACTGCTGAGTCTTTCTTCCACACATTGGAGACATTTATCAGGAGCTCTGCATAGGCAGGGCCCTTAGCATCGACAATGATCCTTCCCACTTGTCCAACAATCACCTTGACCCCCTTCCATTAGGCAGGTGGTAGCATAGCATTAGGACAAAAACTGTTAAGATGGAAAACAGCCTCTCCCCCCAGGCCATACAACTACTGAACTCCCTGCACACTACCATTCAGAGGATAAGGCGAGAAGGCAGGTGTATGGGGTTGAGTAGGATCTAGGATCAGCCATGATGGAATGGTGGAGCAGACTTGATGGACTGAATGGTCTAATTCTGCTTCTATGTTTTATGGTCTTACCCAGGTCTCATTATATATGAAGCACCAATAGTGTTATATTATTTACTTTTTAATTTGTATCATATATTTACCTTATTATTCGTTAAATTACCAGTGGTAGTATTACTTCATGTGTTATGTGTGTGAGTTATATGTTCTGTGTTGTGCACCTTGATCTGATGGAACATTGTTTCATTTGGTGGTATATATGTGTGTGGTTGAATGACAGTAAACTGAATTTGAACTGGATCTTGAATTTAAGTAGCATTGATGATAAGATGGGTGTATAGCGTGTCTGTGAAAATACACCAGTAGCATGGAAATATGCCAGGAATTTTCACCTGTGTGCTCGGCAGGCAGGAAGCACATGAATTGAAGAACTTGAGAAATTGCTGCCCAGAGCACATTGTGTCAGTGTTAGGACATTAAACTCAGAAAAGCCCCTGGCTGAGGGAGAAATATATGGGCAATCTGATTTTGAGCAGAGTTATTGGCATTTATTGGCATGAAGATGCTTTGATTACTTTTTCTTCTTTCTGAGGTCTTCCCTTGCCTTGCTCATAAAAAAAGCAATTCTGTCGCAAGTTATGGAAAACCTGACTGCAGTGTTAATATATGGCATGCTTTTACGTCACACTTCTGAAGAACATTATGTGTCTTTCCTTTTTAATACATTTTGCATCATTCTGTCCATCCTTAGTCTCTCAGGTGTGGCAATTAAACAGCAGCCATTGTTTACATCAAACTCAGCAGCAAGTCTGTAAAATTACTCACATGTATATGAGCTGGAACAGTCAGATTTCTAACACTAACAAAACCAAACAAAATCCTCAATTAACTAATTTTCGTTTTGCTTTAAAATCTATCAGACCGCTCTTACGAGGAGGCAAATCCAGTACAAATTCAAGTCTGCTATCTATACACATTTATCATTATTTATAGCTGTAAAGCCTTTGCGTTCCCTGTGGTGACACTTACTAAAACACTAGGCATGTGTGGAAGTTCAGTGTACATTTGTATTCCATCAGGCTCACAATGTGATCTCCCTGGAGATAGGATCACTGACATTCTGTAATGAGGTGGCAGCAATAACCTTTCTCAATGCAGAGTGTTCAATAAACTCTCCAAAGGATGAGAAATTGTGCTCAGGTTTACGCCTTTTATGGCATTTGATGGGATGCACATTAGCACCAACCACCATTAAATCAACAGACCGAAGCCTCATATGATAACAAGCCAGTGAAGAGATGGCATTGTTACAAATTTAACAAATCCTGACTTGACTTATCTCAGAATAAGTGCAGGAATACTAATTTAAAGGCCTTACTTTGATTCTGTTCTTACTGCGAGTAGAAAAAATACTTTTCTCAGTTGAAAGGTCAAGCAATGGAACTGAGGTGGGGGGAGGGGTAGCAGGGGAAGTTTCAGCAATGCTTTAGATTACATTTATTACCTCATGGGTTTGGACTGTAATTAAAACATGTTTTGTAATTGAATTGAAAAAGTATTAATATAGATAGTTAAATAAAACTTTCCCCGTGTGTTTTAACTATGGTTACAACAGCAAATGAAAGACTGATAATGATGTGATACTTGACTCAACATCTGATTTACAGAGCTTGCTTGGCATCTCAAGCTCTACCCAATCTAATATTTCCTCCACCACTTTAAATTCCTTGGCGTTAAAATATCAGAGTATCTGTCCTGAGATTAGCATGCAAATGTCATCACAAAGAAGACACGATAACACTTCTACTTTCTGAGAAGTTTATGTATATTTAGCATGACATCAAAAACTTTGGCAGACCTCTATAGATGAACAGTGGTTGCAATATCGTTACATGAATGAGGTCACCTGAGAAAAGTACTGGTAAATACAAAACACATTTTTTTATTCCACAGAACAAGGAACAACAGGCATCATATGGAGACACTTCTGGTTGAAAGGTCTGCCTGGTCCAACATGAGGCTCGATATTTTATGTGCTAAACATCAAAGGACAATTCCATATTTTCAATGTATAGATAATGCTTTCTCTGAATCCACATACAAACTTCACACCTCCTGATTTGCATGCACACCACAGACATCCAAATGAATTTTAATCAGCATTGTCTGGTCTGGGATTCACTGCCTTTAGGAACCCATTGTTCAGAGCTGCACTCCAAATTAAATTCACAATACATATTCAGAAGTGAAGACTGGGAGTCAAAGTCATTTGCTAAATGTAGATGTGCTAAACCCAAAAATTGTACGAACAGCATCATGTGTGATGAGACCTCTAATGTCACTGATGACTACACCTGCAGGAAGTGCATCCAGCTGTAGCTTCTAACAATCCGTGTTAAGGAGTTGGAGTTGGAACTGGAACTGGATGAACTCTAGATCATTCCGGAGGTAGTTGCAACCAAGATGCATGCAGGACACAGGTAAAAGGGTGGCAATCAAAAGGGGGAAAGAAGATAGGCAGCCAGTGCAGAGTACACTGTGGCCATTCCCCCCAACAATAAGTACTGTATGCCACTTTGAAGGGTATGATCTAGCAAAGTTCTAAGTACATTTATTACCAAAGTATGTATCAGCAAGGCAGAGATCAAGTCTCTGGCACTGAATCTGGCTCTGTGGGTCAGAAGGGAAGTGGAGAGAAGAGACAAGCTGTAGTGACACGGGATTCATTTGTTGGGAGAACAGAAAGGAAGTTCTGTGGATGAGAATGAGACTCCCAGTGCCAGGGTCAGGGATATTTTTGATCAAGTCCTCCACAGCGTTCTTAAGTAGGAGGGTAAGCAGCCAGAAGTTGTGGACCATGTTAGTACTAATGAGCTGGGTAGGAGGGTTGATGAGGTCCTGTAAAGGGAATTTTAACTAAAGTTGCAGGGGGATGGGAACTAGAGCACCAGAACATGTTGTGGAGTTCTGCGCTGTATGTATTTCAACACAAGTAGTATGAAAGGCAGATCAGCTTAGGGCATGGATCAACACATGGAATTATGACATTGTAGCTATTAATGAGACATGGTTGCAGCAGGGGCAGGACTGGCAGCTCAATATTCCAGGGTTCCATTGTTTTGGATGTGATAGAACACGAGGGATTAAGTGGGGGGGGGGGGAGGGTGGAATTGCTAGTCAGGGAAAACGTCACAGCAGTGCTCAGTCAGGACAGACTGGAGAGCTTGACTAGTGAGGTTTTATGGGTGAAACTGAGGGATAAGAAAGGTATGACCATATTAATTGCATTATTTTATAGACCACCAAACAGTCCGTGGGATTTTTCAAGATTGCAGACTGTTGGAAGAAATATGAGGTTGTGATAACAGTTGATTTTAACTTTCCACATATTGACTGGGACTCCCAGAACGTAAAAGGGCTGAATGGGGAAGAGTTTGTCAAATGTGTTCAGGAAATTTCCCTTATCAGTACATAGAAATCCCAACCAGACAGAATATAATACTAGATCTCCTACTTGAGAATGAAATGGCAGGTGACAGAAGTATGTGTAGGAAAAACTTTGCATCTAGTAATTATAATGCCATTAGTTTCATGGCAATTATTGAAAAGGATAGGTCTACCTACAGGAGACCCGTGTGTCATCGGGTGAGCCGGGATATCTGGGGCTGTGTGCCCGGAGACTCAAGATCTTTGAGATCTTCAGGCACAGAGCTCGAAAAAAGCGACATAACAGACTTCTAACATCGTAAGCCAGCAAGTTGTTTGTTATGTCTCCCTGCTCGCTGGGAAAAATGGAGACACCTCCTTCTCCCTTATTAGGCAAAGTCTTTGGGGTAACTGCAAGTCTGTGTCTGTGCTATTGCTTTGCTCATGCTTGAGTGCTCGGTGGCGGGTGCCGATGCTTTTATTTGCCAGTGGGGAGAGGGGGAATTGTTGCTTGCTGCCACTTATGCACAGGAAGGAGGGGAGCTGAAGGGGACTTTGGGGTTCTAGCAGATAACTGTCATTCATTCTTTGGGGCACTCCTCTGATTTCATCAATGGTTGAGAAAAAAAAGCATTTCAGGATGTATAATGTATACATTTCTCTGACATTAAATTGGACCTTTGAAACTTGATGAAGACTAGGCAGCGGATGTGGTCTACATGGACTTCAGCAAGACTTTGACGTGGTTCACATGGGAGGTTAGTCAAGAACGTTTAGTTACTTTGCATTCCAAACCAGGTAGTAAATTAGATTCATGGGAGAAGCCAGAGAGTGGTAGTAAGTAGTTGCCTCTCTGACTGCAGGCCTGTGAATAGTGGTGTGCCACAAGGATCAGTGCTGGGTCCATTGCTGTTTGTCACCTGTATCAATGATCTGGAATGATAATTTGATAAACTGGATCAGCAAATTTGCAGAGAGCTCTAAGATAGGGGTTTAGCAGACAGCAAGGAAGACTATCAAAGTTTGCAGCGCAAACTGGACCAGCTAGAAAAGTGGGCTGAGAAATGGCAGATGGAATTTATTGCAGACAAGTGTGAGATGTTGCACTTTGAGAGGGCCAACCAGCATAGATCTTATATGTTGGGCAGTACAGCACTGAGCAGAGCGGTAGAAGAGAGATCTGGAAATACAGACGTCATGGTAGCATAATGGTTAGTACAACATCTTATAGTACAGGTGACCAGAGCTCAAATTCTGCCACTACCTGTAAGAAGTTTGTATGTTCTCCCCTGTGACCACATGGGTTTCCTCCCACAGTCCAAAGACATACTGGTTGGTAGGTTAACTGGTCATTATAAATTGTTCCACAATTAGGCTAGGATTAAATTGGTGGGATTGCTGGGCCGGGAGGGTCTATTTCACACTGTACATCAATAAAAAATTAAAAATAATAATTAATAAGTATGCCATCTCATGTGGATAGGATAGGAAAGGAAGCTTTTGTCACATTGGCCTTCATAAATCAATGTATTGAATCCAGAAGTTCGGATGCTATGTTGAAATTGTATAATCACATTGTGAGGCCTAACTTGGAGTATTGTGTGCAGTTGGAATAGGTTAGGACTTTATTCCCTAGAATGTAGAAGACTGAGGGGAGATTTGATAGAGGTATACAAAATTATGAAGGGTATACAAAGGGTAAATATAAGCAGACTTTTTCCATTAGTTTGGGTGAAGCTACAATGAGAGGTCATGGGTTAAGGGTGAAAGGTGAAATGTTAAAGGGGAATATAAAGGGAAGTTTCTTCACTCATAGGGTGGTGAGAGAGTGGAACAAGCAAATGATGGATGCAGGTTTGAACAACATTAGAGAGAAATGTTGATAGGTACATGGATGGGACGGGTGCGGAGGAATTCTATGACTATGAAAGAGAAAGGGAAAACAATAAGTGAACACAATGACAGTTGCAGCTTTTTTTATATCAACTGATCAACACATGGCTAGCAGCTTTAAGTTTTTCAGTTTAACGACCTTTCCACTGAACTCCATGTAATATAACACAATGTCAAAAATTTTCCCTAAAATCCCAACTGCACTTCCTGAACAGACCAATGTGTGAATTCAAACATTAATGCACCAGTTGTTAGCAACACCTTTACTCAGACGTCCACATGTTTACTTTCATTAATGTGTATGGCCTAATTACTGTACAATCCCAGTGCCTTTACACCTGAATGAACTTCCAAAGAACATTTTTGCTAATGTTTTAAATCACCATTGAAATTGCATTTGTAATTTTGGAGCTGCAGACTATGAAAGCGTGACCTTTCTTATGGCAAGCCAGGGGATAATTGGAGTTAGTTAGCATGACATTGTTAGCTGATTAATTTGAGTGTATTTGAATGAGTATTAAATGCAGTTTTCTTTACCACATTACAAGAAGGATGTTAACCAGGATGCTGCCTGGACTGCAGATTATTAGCTTTCAGGAGAAGTTAAACAAACTTGACTTGTTTTCTCTGGACAACGGGAGGCTGATGGATGTCCTGAGAGAAATTTATAAAACTATGAGAGGCATAGATTGGATTAAATTAAAAATCTTTTTTCCCCAGTGGAAATGTCATAGCTTTAAAGTGAAAGTTAAAAGCTTAAAGTAGATTTACAAGGCAAACTTTTTATACAGGGAGTCACTGACGCCTGAGCATGGAAGCCTATGCAATTGCAACATTTAATAGGAATTTAGACAAGCGCAAGAATAGAAAGAAAAAGCAGGGATATGGACAATGTGCAGGCTGTTGGGATTAGTTTGCTTTGGCTTTATGGTTAACACAGGCATCGTAGGCCGAGGGGCTTAGAGCATAGAACAAAGCAATCTACAGCACAATATGGGCCCTTTGGTCCACAATGTTGTGCCAACCATGTAACCTTTTCTAAAAACTGTCTAGAATTTCCCTACCGCATAGTCCTCTCTTTTTCTAAGTTTCATGCACCTATCTAAGAATCTCTTAAAAGACTCTATTGTATTCACCTCTACTACTGTTGCTGGCAGTGCATTGCATAGACCCACCATTCTCTGTGTTAAAAAAATATCTCTGAGATCCCCCTCTGTACCTACTTCCAAGCAGCTTAAAACTATGCCCCCTTGTGTTGGCCATTTCAGCCCTGGGAAAATGCCTCTGGCCATCAACACAATCAATGCCTCTCATCATCTTATACATCTCTGTCAGGTCACGTCTCATCCTCCGTCACTCTAAGGAGAAAAGGCCAAGTTCACTTAAGCTATTCTCATTAGGTATGCTCTACAATCCAGGCAACATCCTTGTAAATCTCCTCTGAACTCTCTCTTTAGGATCCACATCCTTCCTGTAGTGAAGGGACCAGAACTGAACATAGTACTCTAAGTGGGGTCTAACTGTAATATTACCTCATGGCTTTTGAACTTGATCCCACGGTTGATGAAGGCCAAGACACCATATGACCTTTTAACACTGTCAACCTGTGCAGCAGCTTTGACTGTCCTATAGACACAGACCCTGAGGTCTCTGATCCTCCACATTATTATATTCTGTCTTCAAATTTGACCTACCAAAATGAACCACCTCACAGTTACCTGGGTTGAACTCCATCTGCCACTTCTCAGCCCAGTTCTAAATCCTATCAATATCCCACTGTGATCTCTGACAACCCTCCAGACTATCCACAACACCCTCAACTTTTGCGTCAGGGGCAAACTTACTAACCTACCCTTCTACCCCCTCATCCAGGTCATTTATATATATTTAAAAAATTACAAAGAGAAGGGGGCCCCAGAACAGATCCTTGCAGAACACCACTGGTCACCGACATCCATGCAGAATACAAACCATCTACAACTACCTTGTGCCTTCAGTGGGCAAGCTAATCTGGATCCACAAAGCAAGGTCTCCTTGGATCCCATGCCTCCTTACTTTCTGAATGTGCCTTGGATGAGGAACCTTATCAAATGCCTTAGTGAAATCTCTGTAATAGCTTGATCCTGCGTTATACTATTCTATGGTGTATATTATTTGCTTTAAAGAACATGTCCTCTGGAATGGTTCTCAAGAACAGTCATACATACTGAAGCACCTAATATGCCTCAAGATCTATTGAGTGGCATATTGATGCTAGAAAATTGGAGGGCAATGTTGGAGGGAAAAGTTAGATTCATCAGAGTAGTACAACGTAGTGGGCTGAAAAAGCCTGTACTCTGCTGTAATGTTCTATGTGCTATGAATTAGCCAGTCAGATTAGTGAAAATTGCTGCATGTGTTAAGACAATGGCACTGGAGCTTACTCTGCCATGAACTCCTGCCGAACAACACAACTCCACATGAGTAGATGTAGGAACGCACCACAAAAGTTCACATGGATTCCGTAAGCTCACCTAATGCTTGAAAAGTAAGAGTTATTAAAGTCCTTCAACAATTCTCTGGAAAAATTACCTGAGATGGAACCCTAATTATCATTCTCTTAAGTCTTCAGACATGGACTGAAGCACAATATATTTACACCAAAGAAGCAGTGTTTTATTTGCAAGGCGAAATAATTACATAAGTGCTGATTCTTTCCACTCCTGTACTTCAGTAGAGTCAAAGCAAGCATGCTTCTCTATTCACTTGTCAAATAGGTTCACACAGATTGATTCAGTGAATCCAGGATGCTCATGCGCATAGACAGAAAAGACAGTTACAGCCACTAAGAACCTGATTTGTACAAGTGTAATTAATGTGTAGGGAAATAAAACTGAACTGCAAGGAGCATCCTGTTTGATTGGATTGCTGGGCACAGAATTGAAGGAGAGTCCATGCATTGAACATGGTTGAAGGCGAGAGATGGAAAGTTTAGACTGCGTTTGGGTAAATGTGGAAGTCAACAGTAACCTTTCTTTGTTGCATATACAGAAGCTTTAGTTGTTGATTTCTCATTGGATGTCCAACACAACAGGGAACAAGAGAAGTATTAAAGACATGGCTGCTCTGGCAGATGGAAGAGAGGGTCAGATCAGGATTGTGCATCATCACATTACCTGGAGGCCAAAGGGTACCTTCTACCATCAATGTTGATCGTGACATCGCACATAAGAGATTATGCAGATGCTGGAAATCTTGAGCAATATAAACCAAACGTTGGAGGAATTTAGCAGGGCAGGCAGCATCCATGAAAGGAAATAAACAGCTGATTTTTCAGGCCAAGTCCTAATGAACAATCTCAGCCCAAAACTTTAACTGCTTATTTCTCCACAGGTGCTGCCTGACCTAATAAGCTCTTCCAGCATTTTGTGATGAGGGTGATCCACCATCTTCTGCAGAATGCAGAGTTTGATACATCTCAGTCCTGTATTCATATCTCTCTGGCTCTGAAACAAATTACTTTTACCTGCTGAGAATGTCAAAATGCTACATGGTATTTTGAAATAATGTACATCTCAAATAATAAATAATTATGTGTAATTCTTTTAATTATTCGTTTATGATATTTTAGCTGTCCCCTTACATTTCAACTCTTATTTCAAACTCTACAAAACACTAACTAAATTCTCACCTGTTCAGTTTGCTTAGAGAGTGGAAATTAGGTTCCACCACACCCAGGGTAAATGAGTACACAAGAACAGAAGCAAAAATGGATCTTCCAAAATTTAAATCATTGTTGATCAGCCTCTGGCTTCAACTTAGCTTTTGTGCCGGTTCCAGGTTATCTTTAGACCCCCAGTTTTAAAAAAAAACCCTCCTTCTCTCCAGTGATTCCAGTGATTGAGCCTCCACAACTCTCCAGAATTTCAGAGTTTCATCAGCCAAGAAGTTCAGTTCTGTGGGGCAAGGAACCTACACAATGTTTTTTCCAATCTTATTGCAAGTCCTGTTGTGTCATCCTGGACACCAAAGAACCAAGCAATTGTCTGATTAGTAGGTCCACGACTAATGTAGCAAGTATAACTTTATCCCCAAGCATCTATTTTGCTTGTGTGTCTCTTGTAAAAAGGGATAAAAACAGCTATCAGGCACATAGTTTTAAAGTTGAGATTACTTTCAGCTGAATGAGTTTCCTCCGACTTCTGCCAAGCAAGCTCCTTCCCTTGTGATCCAGGAGTTTTTGTTTTGAATTGTGCAGTCTTTGACTGATGTAATTTTTTTTATAAACACTAGCATGGCACAGTGGAACTTACCTCGAATTTCCATCGCACACTTCAATGAATACATAATGAGAAAATTTTAAATACCTGTCTGTTTCAAAAAAGCTGAAACCAATCCAAAAATATAATATTTGAAAACTAGTCAAAACAAGACCATATTTTTATGTATGCATTCAGAATATCTCCTAAAATTTGCAAATTTGATGCCTCTCAGATTAAAAGGGCAGTGTGGATAAAAACTGACAGTAAGAAAGACAGTGGTAATGAACAACTATTTTTCAGACAGCAGAGATATACAGTACAGAGTAGCATCCTCCAAGGTTGGCGAGCACTGTCATTTCTGATGTTTGCTTGTGACCCAGACTTAGGTGTTAAAGAAATAATTTAATGTTTACAAATGATACAATGTTTTAATTGTAATTATCAGAAAGACAGATAATATCAGTTTTCAGAGGGACATACACAGATAGTTAAAGTAAGTAATAATTGCATTAATTGATAAGCCAAAAAGCACAGTTGAAGTTGAGTTTATTGTCATATGCACACATACATGTATGCAAAGGTGCTATGAGAAACTTTCTTTCAGCAGTGTCATACACACATAGCATTAGACAAGCAGCATCCACAAGAAAAGCAGAACTTGGGCATAAAGCATGAAAAATCTTGACAAGGAAGAACAAAGCAAAGGAAGACCAGGGTAGTGCAAGGTGATCAAACTTGTTACAGTATTGCTATAACAAGTGAGTTAGTGGTGAGGGTTGTGTGGTTTGGTTCAAGAAATAAATAGTTGAATGGAAGAAGTTGTTCTTGAACCTGCTGGTGTGGGAAATCAAACTACTGTACCTCCTGCCTGTTGGTAGCTATGAAAAGACTGCATGGGCTAGATGGTAGCGATCTTTGATGATAGATGTTCCTTTAAGTCAGAGATGCACTGGTGGGTGATAACAAAAAAAAGAGTAGCTTACATAAATATTGGAAAGTATCATGGAAGACCAAATCCTCACCTCCGTATCACCCTCAATCCTATCCTCCCTGTTACCCCAACCCCGCTCCTCCTTCACCCCAATCCCCACCTCCCCGTCATGCCAGTCCACAATTCCCTGTGGCCACACTAACATTTTGCAGCAGCGTCTCCCAGAAATAGCAAGATCTCATCAATGTGGCCTTCCTCAGACAATGGCAAAAAAGCCTCTGTAATTGCAACCTGTACCCTCAAATAGGGTCTCTAATCTACATTCCTATCCACCTCCAGTAACCTCTCAGCTGCTTATTATTCAGTATCTGGATATCTCTGACACAGAAGTAGAGACTCTGCCTCTACCATCCTTTGAAGAAGGGAGTACTAAAGGCTCAAACCACTTTGGGATGTGTAAAAAAAAACATTGGCTTACCTGTGTCTAACTAGGAAATTCCTTATTTTTGTACATATGTCCCCACAAAAGGGCTACATCTCCACAGCCATTTTATTAAGAGTCCTCAAGATCCAATCTTTTTCAATAAATTTTCCTCTAATTGCACTGAGTACAAGCTTGTCCAGGCACCAAGGTCGCAGAGTGGAAAGCACTCTTACAGCTCAGAGCATCAGTGTTCAATTGTCATGTCCTCTGTAAGAAGTGTTTATGTACTCCCCGAACAATACGTGGGTTTTCTCCGGATCCTCCAGTTCCTCCCACAGTCCAAAGATGTACAGGGTAATCTAGTTAGGCATTGTAAATTGAACTGGGATGAGGTTAGGGTTAAAATGGGGCTGTCCAGTATTGCTGAATGGTGAAGTTCTAAGGGCTGTATCTCTAAATAAGTAAATAAATCTTCATAAGATAATCAAAGGCATTGGAAAGTAGTACAAAATAAAATTCAATTTATTGAAAGTGAGTGGGGAGTCCAGTAAGCTGAACACAATAGTTGACATGCTGGCAGATGAATGCACAGCTGAGGAAATGGTGCAGAGTGCAGGGTTTCAGATTTCTGGATCATTAGGATCTTTTCTGGGTGAAGGTACTGCACGGGTAAAAATACCTTGATGAGAGTTGTATACAGGTTTAGGGATTCACATTCCAATGGGAGACAGAAACAGCATGTAAAAAGGGCAATATCACATTAGTCATGGGGGATTTCAATATACAGGTAGTTTGGAAAAATCAGGTTGGTGCTGGATCTCAGAGAGGGAATTTATAGAATGTCTACATGATGGCTTTTTAAAACGTCTTGCAGTTGAGCCCACTAAGGGAAAGACCACTCTGGATTGGGTGTTGTGTAATGACAACAAGGAAGCTTAAGGTAACTGAACCCTTGGGAAGCAGTGATCATAATATGATAGAATTCACCCTGCAGTTTGAGACAGAGAAGGTAAAAATAAAAAATCAGATGTATCAGTATTACAGTGGAGTAAATGGAATTACAGAGGTATGAGAGTGGAGCCGTCCAAAGTTGATGTGAAGGGGACACTAGCAAGAACAGTTATGGCTGGAGATTCTGGTGACAATTTGGGAGGCATAGGATATATATTCCAGAGATGAAATTTTCTGAAGGATGAGGCAACCATGTCTGGCAAGGCAAGTCAAAGACAGCATAAAAGTACAGAAAAGGATATATAATATAATATAATTAGTGAGAAGTTAGAGGATTGCGAAGCTTTTAAAAACCAACAGAAGGCAATTAAAAAAGCCATAAGGAGAGAAAAGACAAAATATGAAGGAAAGCTAGTCAATAATATAAAAGGTGTCAAAAACTTTTCAAATACATAGAGTAAAAGAGAGTGAGAGTAGCTATTGGACCGCTGGAAAGTGACACTGGAGAAATAGTAATGTGGGACAAAGAAATGGTGGAGGAATTTAAGTATCTTGTGTTAGTCGTCACTCAGAAGGCACGAGCCGTATGCCAGAAATTCGAGAGTGTCAGGCGGCAAAAGTCAGTGTTAAGGAGAAGGTGCTTGGGAAACTCAAAGGTCTGGTGTACATCTGGTCCAGATGACATGTGGTGTTCCATAGGGGTCAGTGTTGGCAACACCTCTTTTTGCTTTATACATGAATGACTTGGATGATGGAATTGATGGCTTTGTGACCAAGTTTCTGAGATACAAAGATAGGTGGAGGGGCAAGTAATGTGTAATGCTGAGGCTTTATAGGACATTGGTCAGACCAATTTTGGAAGATTGTGAGCAGTTTAGAACCCCCTAATCTAAGATATGCTGGCATTGGAGAAGGTCCAGAGGAAGTTCATGAGAATGATTCTGGGAATGAAAGGTTAATATTTGAGGAATGTTTGATGACTCTGGGCCTATACTCACTGGAGTTTAGAAGAATGAGGGCGATCTCATTGAAACCTATCAAATGTTGAAAGGTCTGGATGTAGTGGATGTACACAGGATGTTTCCTGCAGTGGGTGAGTCTAGCACACAGCCTCAGAATAGAGGGTCATCAATTTAGTTTGGAGACGAGGAGGAATTTCTTTAGCCAGAGGGTAGATAATCTGTGAAAATCGTTACCATAGATGGTTGTGGAGGTCAAGTCATTGGGTAAAATTAAAGCACAAGTTGATAGGTTCTTGCTTAGTTAGGGCCTCAAAGGTTGCAGGTAAAAGGCAGGAGAAAGGGGTTGGAAGGGATAATAAATCACAGTAGTATAGGGTTAGCATGATGCTTTACATTACCAGTGACCCAGGTTTAATTCTCACTGCTGTCTGTAAGGACAAACAGTAGTTCTCCCCATGACCATGTGGATTTTTCCTGAGTGCCCCAGCATCCTCCCATACTCCAAAGACAGACCAGTTAGTAGGTTAATTGGTTATTGTAAATTGTCCCATGATTAGGTTGGGGTTAAATTGGGGTTGCTGGGAGTACAAGATAAAAGGTGATAGGTGGGAGAGGAGGAATGAAGCAAGAAGCAGGCAAGTAATAAAAAGTAAAATGCTGGAGAACAAGGGATCTGATGAGAGGAGAGTGGACCATGAGAGAAAGAAAATAAGGGGCACCAGGGAGAGATGACAGGCAGGTGAGGAGAAATCCTACTGTTTTTATCTCTTGAACGGCCCTCTTGTACAATAGCAGGTTCTTGTCCTCACAATCTACCTCATTATGATCTTGCACTTTGTTATTTCAGTTACTTTCACACTTTATCTGGCATTGTTATTGTTTTACCTCATTCTTGCTCAATGCCCTTTGTAATAATTTGATCTGTAGAAACAGTACGCAAGACATACTTTTCACTGTCTCTTGGTACATGTAACAATGATAAACCAAAAACAAAATAAATTTTGGACCGAGCTTTGACAGGTAAAAGAACTTCTAAATCATAATCTGAAACATTTGAGGTTTATCAACATATATATCAACATAGAAAATTCGGGAAATATTTTACTTGCCAGGCTAGGCAACTTTTTTGGAAAGAGGAACAAAGTCAATAGGCTCAGTTATGCTTTGTTCAACTTCTCTTCATGTCCACAGCCACCTCCCTACCCCTATCCCACTGCTTTCCTGTAGCTGCACAGGAAGGGGAGGTTTCAGGCTTTATTTTGCTATTGCCTTGAGGTAGTAGCTATCCACTGGAAAGGCACTAGGCCTCATAAAGAAGATCCTGACTTCATCCCCAACTGCCCCAATGGCTACTTGATATCTTAAGCTCCGAGATTCTTTTAAAAACTATTTCTAAAGGTTATGCATAAAGCTGAGGAGTCCAGCATTTCAGAATGATCGAGTTCTGAACTGGGGCTCAAGGTTCAGCATTTGGAATGGAAGACCTGATGTGCTGGTATCAATGAGAAGCCATGCCCTGAACATTAATCCTGTTTGTTACTCCACTGCTGATGCCTGGCTTGCTGAGCATTTCCAGCAGTCTCTGCTTTTTAATCACAGACTCTCAGTGCGTATACTACTGTTTCTGGAGTCACAAGTATGCTTAGGAATCATGTGAGTAGGCTACTGAAATATGGGGTTCTATAGCACAAGGATTATGTCACAAGATTTGGAGGCATTGGTTTAAATCCTACAATTGTAGGTGGAAAGTTTAAACTCCAGAATGAAAATGCAATTATCACAAAGCCAGAAGAGTGTGGCAAAAGCCCAACTTCAAGAAAGTAAAGATCATGTTCCAAACAGAGTTAGACCATACATGGAGTAACCCAATCTATCCTCTACCTCAAACTTTAAGATGGATATATTAGCCTTGAAATCCACAAAAAACATGAACTAGATCTGGTAGCTCAACAGCAGGGTTTCTAGTACAAGTAGAAGGGAATAATTTTCTGGAACTAGTTTAATCCCCTTCACTTATTGACCACACATCATCTATTAACTGCCATTATTGTAAACCCTACATCAATCGCAAATTTTATTCTTCGCACTTTCTCATCACTTCAAATACAATAAAACCACATAGAATAGACAGAGAGATTCATTTTTTTCTTGGCCAAGAAATATAGGGCTGATGATGGGTTCTAAAGCAACAAGCCAGGCCCTCAAGGAGTGATGCAAGGATACACAACCTCACACACAAATGGTACAGGGAGCTTGGCACTCCCTTTCAGAGATGAAAGTTAATCCTAGGTAGATTGTTCACAGTAATTCAGACAGATAAGCATGTTCTTTTTTAACCATAGGTCTTAAGGAATATGGAACAAAAGCAGATAACTGAATTGCAGGTCGGCCGTGATACATTGAGTGGTGGAACAGGTATTGGACCTACTTCTGTTTCAAAGTTCTCAGCAACAGAACTGAGTGCTGCAGGACTGAATTTAGTGGCAAACAGATTCAATATCTATCATTCACAAGTGTGGGAGGATGCATTAGGTGAGAGAAAATCCATCACTTACCCAATGGCAAGCAATAGAATTCCCAGCAAGTCTTTTTATTCTTTCCGTTCCACAAGGATCAGATGCATTTAGACAAATACATACATTTATTTTCTTTTTACAGCTGCCTTCCAGCGAAAAGAACAAATATGGATGTATACATCAACCTTCCACTTTAATTCTAATCTGCTAATGTCTGCATTGCTCTTATTTATGGAATTTAAGCAGATGGTCAGAGTCATGAAATAGATTCTCTTGCTCTGGCTAACATTGGATTTTGGATGCGTGTTCCAACACAATTACTTTGTTCATTACTGTATGACATATTTTTTCTATTACAATGGACAGACCCTAAATTATTCAAAGAAATAATATTTACAGAACTGTTGCTTGAAAGGGAAAGGATTTGGAACTCATACAGCACATAGAATAAATGTTATAACTATTTCATTTAAACTAGGTCACAGAGCTATACAACATCAAAGCCTTCAATTCCCCAGTCTTTATCTTTACCTTTCCCTATCAGGGTTTCTTTCCATGAGCTTCATGCACAACTGTAAGATCTACCAATGTACTCAATCCAATTAAAACATAGAAAAACTACAACACAATGCAAGCCTTTCGACCCACAATGCTGTGCCGAACATGTACTTACTTTAGAAATTACCTAGGGTTACCCATAGCCCTCTATTTTTCTAAGCTCTATGTACCTATCCAGGAGTCTCTTAAAAGACCCTATTGTATCTGCCTACACCACCGTTGATGGCAGCCCATTCCACGCACTGTCTGACCCCCTAACTGTAGAGTCCCTTGTTACTGCTGCCTTCTTCCTTTCCCTACCCTTCTGAGCCACAAGGCTAGACTCTGTGCTAGAGGCACGGCCACTGTTGCTTCTCCTCGATAAGCCATCCCCCCAACAGTACTCAAACAGGAGCACTTATTGTTGAGGGATACAACCACAGGGGTGCCCTCTAGCCTCTGACTCCTGCCCTTCCCTCTCCTGACTGTTACCAACTTACCTGTCTCCCAAGGCTCCGGTGTGACTACCTGCCTATAGTTCCTCTCTATCATCACCTCCACACTTTCCCTGACCAGACAAAGGTCATCGAGCTGCAGCTCCAGTTCCCTAACCCAGCCCCTAACGGGCTGCAGCTCAATGGACCTGGTGCAGATGTGGTCGTCCGGGAGGCTGGGAGTCTCCCGGATTTCCCACATCTGACACCCAGTGCAGAACACCAGCCTCAAGGAAAAGGAATTCTTGGGAATCAGTGATAGTGGTGATAAAATTCACCCTGCAGTTTGACAGAAGATAAAAGTCAGATGTAGCACAAGTGGAGTAAAGGGAGTTACAGAAGCAGGAGAGAGGAGCTGGCCAAAGTTGGTGGGAAGGGGACTCCACCAGGAATGGCGGCAGAACAGCAATGGCTGCAGTTTCTGAGGACAATTTGGAAGGCGCAGGATAGATATACCCCAAAGATGAAGAAGTACTCTAAATTAAGGATGAAACAACCATGGCTGACAAGGGAAGTCAAAGACAGCATAGAAGCAAAGGGCATACTAATATAGCAAAAATTAGTGGGACGTTAGAGGACTGGACAGCTTTTAAAAAACCAACGGAAGGCAACTGAAAAGCCATTAGGAGGGTAAAGATGAAATACAAAAGGAAGCTAGCCAGTAATATAAAAGAGAACACCAAAAACTTCTTCAGATATACAAAGAGTAAAAGTGAAGCAACAGTAGATATCAAACCACTGGAAAATGACACTGGAGAGGTGGTAATTACAGATGAACTTAAATATTTTGAGTCTGTCTTCACAATGGAAGACTTAAGCAATTTGCCAGATTTTCAAGAGTGTAAGGGGTCAGAAGTGCTTGTAGTTGCTATCACTTGGGAGAGGGTGCTTCGGGAGCTGAAAGATCTTAAGGTTCATAAGCACCTAAGGCCAGTTGGACTACACCCCAGAGTTCTTAAACAGGTAGCTGAAGAGATTTTGGAGGCACTCGTAATGACCACCTATAGGCTAGTTAGCCTGACTTCAGTGGTTGGGAAGATGTTGGAGTCCATTATATTATGCAGCATGTTTTGTGCTATTTGCAGGCACATGATAAAGTGGGCCAAAGTCAGCATGGTTTTCTTAAGGGGAAATCATGCCTAAATCTGTCACAATTCATTGAGAAAATACCATGCATGATAGACAGAGAAGAACCAGTGGATGGTGTTTACTTGGATTATCAGACAGTGCCTTTGACAAGATGCTGCACATGAGGCTGCTTGGTAAGGTAACATGGTATTACAGGTAAAACTGACTGACTGACTGGCAGGCAGATCGCAGAGAGTGGGAATAAGAGGGTCTTTTCTAGTTGGTTGTTGGTGACCTGTGCTGTTTCACCGAGGTTGGTGTTGGGGCCGCTTCTTTTCACAGTTATAAGTCAATAATTTGGATGACGGAATATTTTGGCTTTGTGGCCACATATTCAGTCAATACAAAGATGGAGGGGCAGCTAGTGTTTAGGAAGCAGGGAGTCTGCAGAAGGAGTCTTAAACAAAAATTGGAGAATGAGCAAAGAAGTGGCAGATGGAATATAGAGTAGGGAATTGAATGGTTGTACACTTTCAAGGAATAAAGGCAGAGACTACTTTCTAAACGGAGAGAAAATACAAAAGTCAAAAGTGCAAAGGGACTTGGGAATCCTTGTGTAGGATTTGCTACAGGTTAACTTGTAGGTTGAGTCAGTGTAAGGAAGGCAAATATAAAGTTAGCATTCATTTTGAGACGAGTAAAATATAAGAGCAAAGACTTTATGGGGCTTTATGGAGCATTGGTGAGTGTCCAGAGCAGGTTCACAAGAATGATTCCGAGAACGATATTATGAGGAATGTTTTATGGCTCTGGGCCTGTACGCACTTGAGTTTTGAAGAATAGGGGGCGATCTCATTGAAACCTATTGAATATTGAAAGGTCTAGATAGGAAAGGATTTGAACAGGAAATCTCCAATCTACGACCACAGGACACAGCCTCAGAATAGAGGGATATCCATTTATAACAGAGATGAGCAAATTCCTTTGGCCAGATGGTGGTGCATTTGAGGAATTCCTTGCATCAGCTGACTGTGGAGACCATATTATTATATTTAAAGTGGGTTGATATGTACTTGATTAATCAAGGTGTAAAAAATTAAAAGGAGACTGTAAGAGAGTGGGGTTGAGAAAGATAATAAATCAGCCATGATGGAATAGCGGAGCAGACTCGATGGGCCAAGTGGTCTAATTCTGCTCCTACGTCTTATGGCCTTATGTTTCGCTTTTTCTTTTAAAAACAGATGCTACTGGACCTGCTGAGTTTTTCCAAGATTATCTGATTTTTTTATCTTGTAATGATAGGATTGGGTTAAACGTAGATGGAGATTTGGGTTGAATGATCTGACTTCTGTACAACAGTTCTATGAAAAACCAGAAAATATAACTGTGTTACTGAATAACTTGGATATGAAAAAAATCATGAATCTTGTGAAACCTAAGTACCCATTTTCAGATATGACAGTGTCAATCCTTTTGTTAAAGATTGTCCCCACTTGTTTTCTGAGAATAATAATTCCTGAAGGAATTTATGTTCTACTGGTACACTATCCTCTTCAGAATTTGTTTCAGTTTGAATTTGGACAGTGAGATTGTTTGGATATGGGGGGATATGGGGGGGGGGGGAACACCCTATAATCCAACCAAATGGTTCAGCTTTAGTGTTACAAAATGTAGGTTGTAACAAGGACTTTCTGGTTGTGAATGTATCAGTACTATGCCAGAGAAGCAATTAACATTTGTGATGCTAGTATTTTGAATTAGTAAAGACAATCTAGATAATTGTTTTAGGTCACAATCTTTTAGAAATATCCTTATTTCTACTTATTAAAACATAATTCTTTTCACATCACCTCAGAAACATCAATATTAAAACATATAATCTCTCTGCTTTGCATGAATTAGTGTTAATTACACAATGACAAACACCTTCACATCATCTCTAGGATTAAGTGCATCTGATATCATATGGGCAATATCTTGGACATAACTGAAATTCATTGCCTCTGCATGTTGTGAAAACAATCAAGGCAATGCTGTAGCGGTGTGCTACACGCAGCGCTAAAATTACGACACGGAGTCGGTAACTACAGTCGAAGGAAAAAACTTTATTCGAAAACTTCAGCCTCACTTTTAAGCCTCTGTCAACCGGCCCCCCATGGCGCAGAGGCTCCAAAGCTCTGTGCTCGCAAACCCCCATAGGCTATCTAATTGTGAGTCGGTTCGGATACGCTAGGAAATGGGTCGCCACATAACCCCCCCCCCCCCAGAACCGGCGATACACCCCCCAATGTCCACAGTCTGGGCCAGAACCTGCTTGGGAGGTCGGCCTCTACGCCGAGGCGCCGGAAACTCGGCCGGTTGCGCCAGGTCCACATGGGCCGGGGGTTGGTGGGCTCTGCGGCCGGGCCTGGACTGGTTTGCTGCCGGGAGCGGGGCTGGGAGATCCGTGCGATGGACGCCCCGCTCACCTTTTTGGCGTTCCACAGCAAGTCCGCCCGGGCTGCCACCTTCCGGGGGTCACTGAAATCCGCGTCGGACAGCAGCAGGCGTATGTCCTCGGGCAGCTGCTCCAGGAATGCCTGCTCAAACATGAGGCAGGGTGTGTGTTCGTCGGCGAGAGACAACATCTCATTCATTAAAGCCGAAGGAGGTCTGTCGCCCAAGCCATCCAGGTGCAGTAAACGGGCAGCCCGCTCGCGCCGTGAGAGTCCGAAAGTCCTGAGGAGCAGGGCTTTGAATTCCGTGTACTTGCCGTCTGCCGGGGGCGACTGTACGAACTCCGCAACCAGGGCCGCTGTGTCCTGGTCGAGGGAGCTCACCACATAGTAGTAGCGGGTGTCTTCTGAGGTGATCTGGCGAACGTGGAATTGGGCTTCGGCTTGCTGGAACCATAGGTCCGGGCGCTGTGTCCAGAAACCTGGCAGTTTCAACGAAACCGCATGAACAGAGGCGGCGTCGGTCATTTCTGGTCCAAAAATCGTTTGGACCGTCGGGGTCACCAATTGTAGCGGTGTGCTACACGCAGCGCTAAAATTACGACACAGAGTCGGTAACTGCAGTCGAAGGAAAAAACTTTATTCGAAAACTTCAGCCTCACTTTTAAGCCTCTGTCAACCGGCCCCCCATGGCGTAGAGGCTCCAAAGCTCTGTGCTCGCAAACCCCCGTAGGCTATCTAATTGTGAGTCGGTTCGGATGCGCTAGGAAATGGGTCGCCACAGTGCTATCATAAGTGAATTGGAGAAGTATTTGAATGAAAATAAATTCTGTGCAAGTATGACGAATGTGCATGTGGATGGGGTTCATAAGTTAGCTCCGAGAGAAAGGCATATATATGATGGGCTGAATAGTTTACTTTCATCCTGTAACAATTTTATGCTCAAAGTCAAAATTGTTAATATTTGTAAATATTCTTCCACTTCTGCTACGTTATGCTGATATCCAGTAGTTCCTGGCCAAACATTATTGGGATTCGATCCAGACAGAATGTCCATATATCAGACTTCAAACTGTAGGCTCAGCTGGACACGTCCTATTATACATAGCAGCAAGCTTCATTTCACCTCGCAGCCAAAACAATTGCAATTTTACTGCCAATATACACCACCTGACGGACAGTTGTAGGCTGCAGTCCAAAGAGACTGCATTAGGATTTGGATAGCTGAGAGACATAATCATTCTTTCCCAACCCATAAAAATGTTTTTGAAATGCTTTCATTTTCATTCCTCTCATAAAACAAAAGTGTACAATTTTGTGAAGTGGTGATGTTGTTCTATATCTGGCAATCCAGATTGTACAATGGAAACTTCTTTGGAGATGATATTTTAGCACATCACATCTCACAGTCACAGACCAAGTAACTTGATACCATGGAGGAGCATTCTGTTTGGAACAGCAAAGGGAAGGGTGGGGAAGAAAAAGTTTGATAAGAGAATGATTAATTCATTTATTCCTGCTAGGCCCCATCTCTCCTGTTAGTTCTATCCACAGCTATGTTTGAGTAAGTGACCCACCCAACGACTTGATATTTTACTGCTCCTGTAATACAAGGCACACAGCCAAAAGAAGAAAATAAGCTTCATTACTATCTTGAAGCATTTGCCCATATAATCATAAGAGCCACAGCATCTAATTCCTCCCCTCTCTCCAGAAACTCACACAACCTTTCCTCTGGATGCACTGCGGTTTTTCTGACACAAGATCACCGCCTAATCTTCCACCCATCCAACAGGAATCACCGGCCATTTGTTTCCAACTCATCACCTGCCACATATTTAAACCCAGCTCTTGTTCACTTGTCGAACCAGCCAGCCTCAACCAGTTTCTCCCAGCCTTCAGTTAACACATGCCTGTGTTGTTTAGTACCTGTTCTCATATTCATGCCATACATAACATATTATTTTGCAGTTTATTATTAAAGTCCACTAAATCATCTATGCTTCCCTGCTTTTAGGTCAGATTAGAAGCTACAGTCCTCCACAATCACTGACAGAATGAGTGAACCAATGATTGACCCAGCAGAGTTTTCTTACCTAAAGGAACTTGTCTGTTGACCTGAGCACATGATCCAAAAGCATCAGGAAGCCATTAACCTTCTATTTGCCGCTCTCAACAATTCCATTTCAATACAGCAACCTCCTTCACTGGAGTCCCCAATTCCGGTACCCAAAATTATCAATGGCTTCCTAATCCGATGCTGCAGCTACCTGTCCCAGTGCATCTTGCAATTCAAGCTCCAGCCATCTCTATTTTACGGACCGAACCAAGATTGATGTTGTCATCTCTCTTGACTAGGCAAGCTCTGCCTGAGACAATTAAAACTCCATTTTGGAACAGATATGAGGGTTTCACCATTGGAAAAGGGCCATCTGGGAAGTGGAAGAGAAGCAGCAGGTCAGTTATTTCACCTGCTTCAAGGCTCATGCTCTGCTCGATTACACCATGGAATTCAGGATCCTTGCAGTGAAGTGTGGCTGGAATGCAGATGCACTGCTAGCCCATTGCCATCATGGTCTTCAATCTGATAAGCTCTCGCAGCCCTTCATCCCAGGATCATAGCCTGACTCAACCCTGACATTTCTAGGCACACAGGAGACACGGGTATGTATATTCCGGTGCAGTAGGCAGCTTTCTGGACAGGATTCAGCTTGGACTTCCTACCAAGTCTATCTCTCACTCTTTCTGCATCACGGCCATGGACAGACGTCCCTTTAGCCATGCTGCTGTGTGAAAAAGGTATTAGCTATCCCCTCTATCTATGCCTCTTATCACCTTTTTCATCTCTATCAAGTTGCCTCTCAAACCCTAGCTTGCTCAACTTTTCCTCATAAGATGCGTTCTCCAACCCAGGCAGCATACTGGTAAATCTCCACTGCATACTTCCTGAAGCTTCCACAGCTTTGCTATGGTGAGGGAATCAGAACTGGCACAATACTCCACGTGTGCTCTAACCTGTCTTATAGACCTGCAACATTACCTCACAAGCCTTGAACTCAATCCCTTGGCTAACCCAGGCCAAAACACCATCAGCCTTGCTAAAACATCCTTTCAACATGTTTGTCAACTTCAAGGGATCTATGACTTAGACCCCAATATCCCCCGTTCCTCCACAGTGGCTGTACATGGCTTATCAGTGACTATAACTGGAGCACCAATCACCAGATAAATAGCAGCGACGGTTCAGGCATGAAAGTTAAGACACTGCCTAGCAGAGCAGTCATCAAAGGAGCAGTCATTGACGGAGTGATCAGAGGCAGAGTGGTAGGGCTTTGACTCATTCGGGCTTCAACGATAACGGGTCGAGGTGAGGTAAGTTACCTGTGAGGAATGGAAACAGGAAGTAAGTCTGTGAAGCCAGTATTCTGCAATGAGTGTCAGATGTGGGAAGTCCGGGAGACTCCCAGCCTTCCGGATGGCCACACCTGTGCCAGGTGTGTCCAGCTGCAGGGCCTTAGGGACCACGTTAGGGAACTGGAGATGCAGCTCGATGATCGTTGTCTGGTCAGGGTAAGTGAGGAGGTGATAGGGAGGAGCTATAGGCAAGTAGTCACACCGGGGCCTCGGGAGGCAGGTAAGTGGGTAACAGGCAGGAGTCAGATACCAGAGAGTAACCCTGTGGCTGTTCCTCTTAACAATAAGTACTCCTGTTTGAGTACCGTTGGTGGGGGGGGGGGGGGGAACAGCCTACCTGGGGGAAGCTACAATGGCCATGTCTCTGGCACAGAGTCTGGCCCTGTGACTCAGAAGGATAGGGAAAGAAGAAGGCAGCAGGAGTAGGGGACTCTATAGTTAGCGGGTCAGACAGATGATTCTGGGGACGCAGGAAAGAAATACAGATGGTAGTTTAACTCTCAGTGCAGGGGAGATTTTCAAAGATGTTGCCTGGATTGGGGAGCATGCCTTATGAGAATAAGTTGAGTGAATTTGGCCTTTTCTCCTTGGAGCACTGGAGGATGAGAAGTAATCTGATAGAGGTGTATAAGATGATGAGAGGCACTGATCATGTGGATAGTCAGAGGCTTTTTTCTAGGGCTGAAATGGCTAACACAACAGTTTTAAGGTGCTTGGAAGTAGGTACAGAGGAGATATCAGAGGAATTATCCTTTTATTTTAAAAAAACACAGAGAGTGGTGAGTATGTGGAATGGGCTGCCAGTGACAGTGGTGAATGCAGATACAATAGGATCTTTTAAGAGATTCCTGGAAAGGTACACGGAGCTTAGAAAAATAGAGAGCTATGGGTAATCCTAGGTAATTTCTAAAGTAAGTAAATGTTGGCAGAGAATTGTGGGCCGAAGGGCCTGTATTGTGCTGTAGTTTTTTGATGTTTCTATGTTAAGCTCCCTAATCAAATTTGCTTCATTACACAACACCCAATCCAGAACAGTCTTTCCCCTAGTGGGCTCAACTACAAGCTGCTCTAAGAAAAACATCCTGTAGGCATTCTACAAATTCTCTCTCTTGGGATCCAGCACCAACTTGATTTTCCCAATCCACCTGCATACAGAAATCCCACATGATAATCGCAGCATTACCCTTATTACATGCTTCTACTATTTCTCATATTTTATTGAAATAACAGAATTGACAATCATATCTCAGACCCTTTATCATGACTATCACTATATTTATCAGTCAACCATGTACACAACCTTCTCATTCCTTCTCTCGGCTTCATTCCCTTTGCAGTAATAATTTTCACATTTCAGCTAAGGTCTGGTAGAGAAGTCTGGAGGTTTTGATGGGATTAATTTTGGCATTGTTGCTGGTTTAGTGGATAACTTTTAAATCAAAATACCAGGAACTAGTAGATTCAGCAGTTTGAAACAAAGAAAATTAATGGGAACATGATTTAATTGTTCAAAGTGCCCCTGAGTCTCTGTGGCTAAACAAGTAGAAACATAAAACTTGGGATGCAACGGCAGAAAATAGCTGAGTTATCTGAAATTATATGACTCAATGTATCCAAGCTGAAAGAATTATAATTATAATTAAACGTACAAGAAGAAACAAATTGTATCTCACAGCAGTAAAAAAAATTAAGTTGAAGAGTGATTTAATTGAGGCAGTTAAAGTGATAAAGTGATTCAATAGGCAAAACATAGAGAAGCAGTTTCCTATGTTTGAACTCAGAACAATGAGCAACAAAAGTAGAACTAAAATAGTTAGAAGTAAACCAGGATGCGCTTTTTTAAAATATCAGAACAGTATTGAATTTTAATGTTCTAGATAGTACTTTCAACAGGTAAGCTGCTTAAACCAATATCACAACACTCACATTCAGAGAGAGCCACAAGGCACAGAAACTGGCTGTTTGGCCCACTGAGTCTGTGCCAATAAATAACACCCACTTGCACTAATCCTACAGCAAATTCTTCCTCATCCCCCACAGTGTCATCCACTTCCCCACCTCACAACTGCAGATACCACCACCCACCTACACACTGGGCCAACACAATGGGTATCACAGCAAAGGCAGGAAATCTTGAGCAATGCTGCAAGGCCTGGACCGGCCTGGAATCTGATAATGAGGGGAAAGAGCATTTTAATAAGTTAAATATAGTGTCTGCCAGACTGGAGAATTCCATTATTTTGACCAACTTTACTGATAAGGTCTGTCACTTAGAGCCTACACAAAGAACGCAGCTGACGAAGTTAATTAACCGGCAAAAGGATTTATGTCCAGATGACCCGAGGCGGTGCACAATTGCAGTACATTATGTCATTGTAAATTCAGCCTAGCCCATTAGCAACATCCCTATAGAATGAATTTAGAGAAAAGCAAATTGGTGGAGAAAGAAATTGAACACTTTGCTAGCTGCCGGTATCATTAGGCAATCTACCCTGGACTGGGTGTCACCGTACATGATTGTTCCAAAACCAGACAGTAGTGTGAGATTCTGTACCGATTACAGGAAAATAAATGCCATCACAAAAACTGATGCTTATCCTATCCCGAGAGTAGATGATTGCATTGATAGAGTGGAGAAGGCTAGGTAGATCTTGACTTGTTGAAAGGATATTGGTGTATTCCTTTGACTGGAAGGGCTAGAGAAATCTCAGCATTTGTCACACCGTCAGGGTTGTATGAATATAACGTTTTACCTTTCAGAATGAAAAATGCTCCAGGGACATTTCAAAGCATGATTGACTTGGTAATTAGAGGTTTATAAAACCCAGGGGCTTATATCGATGATTTAGTGGTCTGGAGTGACACGTGGGAAGAACACATTGTGGCTTTGGAAAAACTGTTCAAACGGTTGTCTGAGGCCAATCTAACAGTGAACCTCGCTAAAAGTGAGTTTGGCCATGCTACTGTCACGTACCTGGGGTAAGTAGCAGGTCAGGGGCAGCTGGCTCTGGTACAAACTAAGGTTCAGGCTATTTCTGAGGTTCCTGTTCCGACTGACAAGAAAGCTCTGAGAAGGTTTTTAGGAATGGTAGGGTATTAGCAGAAGTTTTGTAAAAACTGCAGGTATCGCTCTTCCCCTTACTAAGCTTTTGGGGAAGAGTGAGAAATTTGTATGGACTGACCCTTGCCAAGAAGCCTTTGAGAGGCTGAAAACTATATTGTGTTACCATCCTGTGCTCAAAGCACCTGATTTGTCCAAACCCTTCTCTCTAGCAATGGATGCTAGTGACGAGGCTGCCGGGGCAGTATTGCTACAAAAAGATGGGGATGAAATTGAACACCCAGTGGCTTATTTCTCCAGAAAATTTAATGTACACCAGAAAAATTATTCCACTGTGGAGAAAGAATTACTATCACTTATTCTGGCTTTGCAACTGTTACGAAATCCCGTAACTGGATCACTTACCCGCAAAGATAGAGAGGACCGTTGAAGTCTGATGGTACTATTTTTAAAAGTCTTTATTTATGAAGGGGCACAAAAATAAGATTAATACAAACATTCAGATAATGTATGTCGTCACTACTCAATCTAAAAGCTCGGGTCTAATAATAACCATCAATAAGAAACAGCTCGATCGTTTGTCTAGGGGATAATATATTGTCCGATGGAAATATAAAAGTCACTCAGTTCTGGCAGGCTTCAGCCTTTTGGGGGACCGCTGGGCTTTCACTTGTTGGAGAGAGAGAGAGATTGATGAGAAAAGAAACTTGCCCGTGTCTTTTATGAAGCAAATCCGTTGAATCAGGGGAGCGGGCTTCCCCGTTGTTAGCTAAAAGCTGTTTTCCGTGGTTCCAGTCACCGATTCCAGCAACGGAATTGAATGCACGTGACTGCCTTCAAATGGCTTCCTGCTACTACGGGATCGTTAGCGTTTCTTCTGGTGCGTCTGAAAGGGGTGTTCCCCCAGACCCTCCTTTATACTTCCTCACGGGGTCTCAGATGTCAATCAGGTTGGGATGATGCAATCTCTCTCTCAACCAGCCCACTTTGCCCGAGGGCTTGCACGTAGCATAGTCCCCAATCCACAAATGTGGTCTCCAGGAGACAATGGTCAATGTCGCATTATTTTGCATCGCGGTGGAACGAGGTATTCGGCACGTCTCTCTCTCCCATTTCCTGGGTCTCCTGAATGGACTCAATAGTGATCTTGTGATTCTCACAAAGGAGGGGGCTACCCCGCACACTACGGCCCCTCAGAGCTGTGGTACATTCATAACACAACATTTTTAGGTTTGTTTGTCATACACAGAAGTCACTAATAGTTTACACTGACCATAATCCGTTGGTATTTCTGAGTAATATGAAAGATAAAAGCAGAAGGTTGCTGAATTGGAGTCTGATACTGCAAGAGTATGACCTGAAAATAAAACATGTAAAGGGTACTGACAATGTGATAGCTGATTTTTTATCTAGATGTTAGATTTGAAATTATACTTGTTTTACTCTGTTAACTTTTGATTACCTATGTATTGTATTAAACTCTGTAATGTACCTTTAAGTTTAAATTTTTCCTCGTAAAAATTTCTTAAAAGGAGGGGGGTGCCATGGGCAAACCGAGCTTGAAATGTGGTCCAGCACTGTGCTGCTATTGAGAGAGGGAAGGGGAGGCGTCCAGCGCAAATGAGAGAGAGAGAGAGAGAGAGAGAGAGAAAGAGAGAGCTAGAGAGCGAGAGAGAGAGAGAGAGAGAGAGAGAGAGAGAGAGAGAGAGAGAGAGAGAGAGAGAGAGAGAGAGAGAGAGAGAAAGAGAGAGAGACAAGATTTAATGTGATGGTTTTTTCTGCCAACTTGTTTACCTTTTCCCCAAGGACACTTTGCCTGCTTGTTAAGATTCCTGCAGAAAGTCAGAAAGTGCAGGGCGGAGCCGGTTGATAGACAGCCGGTGTCCAGCATGTAGAGATAAAAAGCAGGTCCACTGAGACACAGACAGACACACTACGGAACACTGAACGAGATTTGTGCACCCACATGAAGGTGGGTGCACGGGGAAATCAATCAGTGGCTCACAATGTGAAAAGGTGCGACCAGTGGTGAACTATTTGTGTGTCCTCCCTTGCCTGGGTGATAGTTTCACCACTGAAGAATGGTCGTAAGTATTATGGTCACAGTCAGTGAACACAACAGGACTTCGGAAGACAACGGGAAGATCGACAGCAATGGCATCACCTCTCATCATCTCTCTCTCTCTCTCTCTCTCTCTCCAATGTTACTCAACCAACTACCTCAAACTGAACTGAACTCTCTTCACCATCGTAAGACTCTATCCATTTACCCCTAGGTTTGAAAAAGCCTGGTTTTGTTTCCTATTTCCACACTTCTGTAAATATATCTATATATTATTGCTAACCTGTTTCATATATTTTCTTTCTATAGTATTGTATTGTGTAGTTACTAATAAACACTATTAGTTTATAGCAATACCAGACTCCGAAGTGTTTTTTCCATTTCTGCTGTTTCTTTAACCCAGTCACGGGGTACTTGATAAAAATGGGGGCTCGTTTGGGATTTGAACACACTTGTGTTGGGGGGCTTGTTGAATTCATTGGGATAAATTCCTTTAATTGATTTGGTTGTGTGGAAAAACAGCAGAAATGGACATTGATAAATTTTTGGTGTAGCCAACCTCTGCGGCATTAGAGGACACCAGGAGGTTGGAGCTGTGGAGTATTGCAAGGAAGTTGAATCTTTCGAAGTGAAGTCGACAGCAAGGAGGTCAGAGATACAGAGAGCCATAGCTGAGTATTATGTATCCAAGGAGGTGTTTCAAGTAGTAGAGTTGGAATTGTTTCCTGAAAGTAAACCTAGTGGGGTGGACACCCAGGTTCAGATGGAAAGATTAAGTCTTGAGGCTGAGGAGAAGAAAATGGAGTATGAGTTTCGAGTAAAACAGCTGGAGCTAGAAAGACAGAGAGAAGAAGCAGAACGACAGAGTGAAGAAAGAGAAAAAGAGAGGTGGTTTGAGCTGGCAAATATAAAAGAATTACAGGAAGAGGACGAGTGCTAGACCCAGTCGGGGGGTTCAAGGTTAGTCAGGAAATTAAGTTTGTACCCCCATTTGAGGAAATGGATATCTATAGGTGGTTTCTACATTTTGAGAAAGTCGCTATGAATCGCCTAGCTCAGCCCAGCCCAGCCCACCTACCCTAGCCTAGCCTAGATAAAATCCCATTCCACCCCTACTACTCATACAAGGATCTATTAGGCTTCTTCATCCTTCTACTATTCACCCTCCTAGCCATCTTCATACCTAACTTTCTAGGCAACACAGAAAACTTTATTCCAGCCAATCCCCTTGTTACATTACCCCATATCAAACCAGAATGATACTTTCTATTCGCTTATGCCATTTTATGCTCTATTCCTAACAAACTAGGTGTCCTCGCCCTCATTTTTTAAATCTTAATCCTCGTTTTAGTCCCCATCCTCCACACCTCCAAACAACAAAGTCTCACCTTCTGCCCAATCACACAACTCCTCTTCTGACGCTTAGTGGCTAATATGATTATCTTAACATGAATCAGTGGCTTACCTGTAGAACAACCATTCATCACTATCGGCCAAATCTCCTCAATTACCTATTTCTTTTTCCTCATTCTTTTCCCAATTGCTGGTTGATGAGAGAACAAAATGTTAAACCTTCAAAACCCCCTCATTGCTCTGGTTGCTCAGCATCTAAGGCATCAATCTTGTAAACTGAAGATCAGAGGTGAAATTCCTCTCCAGAGCAAAACCACTTTCAGGAAAAAGGGGGCCAAGCCCCTATCCTTGGCTCCCAAAGCCAAGATTTTTTTTATTAAACTACTTCCTGAAAAAGATTTTAAAAAGCCAACTTGACGTTTGTGCCAGGTTGGCCAGACAACATATTATGTATAACGTACAGAGCACATTACATGCTTAATCCCCATACTAACCATTATACACATATAACATACTATGTTTAATCATTAATCGATATTCCCCTCTTCCATAACATACTATGCTTAATCCTCATTAATTGGCATTTCCCTCTGTCAGCCTTGCCTCACCTAGCCTCTGTTCCAGCATGCAGATGTCTTCACCAATATCTCCTTGCATTTAATAAGGCTCCTATGAAGTACAATGAAGGAACTACACAATTTGTTCTGTTTATTTTCTGAAAAGTAGCAGAACAACCATTAACCATCAAAGCCACAGTCTCCCAAAATAGCCACTGGCTCTCTGAAATTCACATGGGTATCTGAAGTATATCTTCCACCTCTTTCGGCTCATTCTCATTGTAAGGAATACTTTTCCATGTAACAATTAATACTATGTCAACACTACTTTCTGCAACAGATTTTTGCTCAAGCCTAAAAAATTTGTTTAGGCTTTTTTAAATTAGTGTTGTAAATGAGTGCTGTCTGTTATAAATGTGTATTTGAAAGCCTCATGCATACACTTTACCATCATTAAGAAGCATGCCGTTCATTTTTTCAATGAGTCGCTCTGCTGCCTCATGGGTCTCAAAGTGAACAAATCCATAGCCCTTGGAACCATTTTCATCGCAGACAACCTAAACAGGGTGAACAAAGTCCTTGGTCAAGAACACATACAAGCCCAACAACTACTTCAAACATTTTCTACTAAGTAAAAACTGTCTTTATTCCTCAATGTTAACTTAATTTCTGTTACGATACAGCAACAATGCTGTAAACAGGAAAGCACCTGGGGCAATACCGGAGGAATAATTAAAGCTGAAGTTAGGTCCAAGGAAGTAACATAGAAAGACAGAATGAAAACAAATTCCAGATTGTGAGGTATTGAGTGAGAAAGCTACAGAAAATAACAAAGCAATCCAGGCATTATAAAAGTGAAGGTAGCAAAACAGATTTGAAAATAATTGAAGTCCCAAGAAAAGATATGCAGCAAGTTTTCAAAAATACAGGTGCACAGCTTAACTTTAGACACACCAAACTTTGTAGCATGAAAGACATCACAACCAACCAAGAGACTATTGGATTAGATCCAACCTGGAGCTGTCAAAGGTTGACTGAGTTTCAGCACAGGGAATCACATTAAAAATGTTTACCTCAGAATTATTATGATGAATGGGTGGAATAAGAAATTTTTATTTTAGAAAATTTTATCAAATTAGTCCTTGAATTAGATACAATTTCAGGTTGGATTCAAGTTCTAAAGATAACTGCTAAACCTCACCAGGTATAAAGTTTTGTAAAAGGTGTAGAAGTTGTATTCCTTGACCTGAAAAAAGAGCATACAGGTACATAAAGGAAAACTTACTGATAATTGCATTGGCAATGAGGGAAAGAACACAAGTGCTCATATGTGCATGTAATATTGAGTACCAATACACCCACATCTGGAATTTGGTTGTTTTTATGGAAAATGGGATGTCTTAAATAAGCTAATGAGATGACAGAGCTTGTTTTGTTTATTCTGAACAAATGTCATGCAAAATTGTAAGTAAGTAGATCTACTGAATCACCATTTCCAAGCTTTAGAATCAGAATAATTTCTCACCAGTTCAGAAGGATGGCACTCAATTTTGACTGAACTAGAAGAAACACTTCAATCATCTGTATCACACTACAAGCTGTTGTTCACAGCTTTTGACAAGGAACACGAATCTGAAAACAGAATTCAAAATTGTTAAATAAAATTTCCAACACCAGTCAATTAATTTGATTATTTCTCACCTTGCAAGACAGGATGTTCCCAAAAAAGCTGAAAATGTGTCACACAGCATTGTGAAGGACCCCATGCACCTCTCACACAAACTCTTCTCCCTCTTGCCATTTGGCAAAAGGTACTGAAGAATTCGGGCTCTCACGACCAGACTGTGCAACAGTTTCTTCCCCCAATCCATCAGACTCCTCAATACTCAGAGTCCAGACTGACATCTACATCATTTATTATGATATTGTAATTTGTCCTCTACTGTGCCTATTGTCTTGTTTATTAATTATTGTACTGCCCTGCACTTTGTGCACTTTATGTAGTCCTGTGCCTGTAGTCTAGTGTAGCATTGTGCTGTCTCACATAGTCTAGTGTAGTTTTGTGTTGTTTCATGTGGCACCAGGGTCCTGGAGGAACGTTGTTTCATTTTTACTGTGTACTGTACCAGCAGTCTATGGTCGAAATGACAATAAACTTAACTTGACTTGAGACCATTTTCTTGGAATGTGAACCCCTTGTAACGTAAAACATAGTACAGTATAGCACAGTATAGGCCCTTCAGCCCACAATTTTGTGCCAACCTTTTAAACAAGTCCAAGATCAATCCAATTCTTCGCTCCTGCATAGCTTTCCATTTTTCAGTTTTCCATGTGCCTATCTAAGACACTCTTAAAAGTTCCTTAATGTATATACTTTCACAACCACTCCTGACAGTGTGTTCCATGCACCCACTACTCTCTGTGTATAAAAAAATCTACCTCTAATTACCTCTACCTCTATACTTTCATCAAAATTACCTACCCAAAAATTATAACTTCTTGTATAAGCCATTTCCATGCTGGGAAACAAAAACAAGTTTAAAAGGCTTCTTTAGTTTTTATTGAACAGGTCACAGCTGTTCTTTAATCATTGATTTTTGTGGATTGACTAAATCATTTGGTGGATTTTAATAGATCATTGATCTGAAACACAAATTCTGTACTTCAGTTAGAACGGTATTATGTCAATAGTAGTTACTGCTGCTGCCTCACAGCTCTATGAATCTGGGTTCGATTTTGACCTTGGGTGCAGCTTGCATGGAGTTTGCACGTTCTCCCTGTGAACTAATGTAAATTAAAATCATCAGCATGAACAATAAAGTGGCTATTTCACTTTATGGTTAACATTAATTTATGCTAATTTACATTTAGTATCAACTCTGTTCGAATACATGTTCCGCTTTGTTTGCAAATATGTACAACGCTGCGAGCAACATTTTTGAATCTTTGCTGCAAGAAGTTCTTACACACATTTAA
This sequence comes from Hypanus sabinus, assembly GCF_030144855.1. Lineage (NCBI taxonomy): Eukaryota > Metazoa > Chordata > Chondrichthyes > Myliobatiformes > Dasyatidae > Hypanus > Hypanus sabinus. The sequence goes on from NC_082706.1 coordinate 124,258,730, forward strand.
ACCGGACCTCACCGGTTTATCACCTCAGAGACATGAATGGCATCTGGTACCCTGAAGTACATCAGATCACCTGAACTTCAACTTCAAGTAACTTCATTGCCTTTCTCTATGTTAAGTAATATCAAACGGTCAAATAATGTCTCTGTAGCCCAGCAGTCAGTGGGGCAGCGACACAATTCTTCAAATTCAGGTTTGATCCTGACCTCAGGTGCTGTCTGTCGGAGTTTACTTGTCTTCGCTATGACCTTGTGAGTTTTCCCAGGAGCTCTGGTTTCCTCCCACATTCGAGAGATCTGCTGATATGTTCATTGGGTAAATTTCCCCACATGTAGAGAGTGAGAGAGTTAATAATGTGTGAAGGTGAATATATTATAATGGAATAAGTATCTAATGGCAATATTCTGAGACTGTCAGCCCTGCACTTGTAGGCACCGCTCATCTCCACCCAGCTAATAGGATTCACCTGCCACTCGATCTAAATTCATCACCTAAGACCATAAGACAAAGGAGCAGAAGTCAGCCATTCGGCCCATTGAGTCTGCTCTGCCATTTTATCAAGATCTGATCCATTCTCCCATTTAGTCCCACTCCCTCGCCTTCTCACCATAACCTTTGATGCCCTGGCTACTCAGATAACTATCAATCTCTGCCTTAAATACACCCAATGACTTGGCCTCCACTGCCGCCCGTGGCAACAAATTCCACAGATTCACCACCCTCTGGCTAAAAAAATTTCTTTGTCTCTCTGTTCTGAATGAGCACCCTTTGTTATTTTGTGGTCTATTGTTAAAATCATTGTTCACTGTTGTCTCTGCTGCTTAAGCCTCCTTGACATTTCCTGACAGGTTGAGTAAACCAGTGACTGACCCAGCAGAGTATGCTCACCTAAAGGACGTCTACTGACATGAGCAGACAATCCCGAAGCAACAAGAAACCATTGATTGTCTGACCACCACTTTTGTCCAGCTCTCCGCCTCAATGCAGCAACTCTGTGCCAGACACCCTCCTCCCTCTCAGCCTCAGATTCCTGTACCCAAATGCTTCAATGGACTGCCAACATGATGCTACAACTTTGCCTCTCAGTGTATGTTACACTTCGAGCCCTAGCTGTGTCTATATTCTACGAACCGGGCTAAGATCGCCTTCCACATTTCTGTCTAGCCTGATTGGAACAATAAAGCCAAGAACTGCAACGAATATGAGGATCCCACCACTGAGATGTGTGGGATCACAACTATCCCAGAAGTTGAAAAGAGGCAGCAGATCTGATACTTTGCCTATGCCAAGGCTCATGCCCTGTGCTGGATTACACCATTGAATCAGGAGTCTCATCTGGATGTAAGTGCTGGTAGCCATGCGGTCTGATGTACTTCAATGGGACTATTCCTCACTCCTTTCCGGCCATTCAGGTGCATGACAGACTTTGTGTTTTCTGTGACGCCAGTTCTGGTGGCACATCTTGATCGAAGATGTATGCCGTTTGTCACTGCCTGCCCTCAATGTGCCCAGTTCAATCCCTCCAACCAGTGGCCCTCTGTGCTCCTGCGCCTCTAACAGTCCCTTGATGCCTGTGGTCCCTCAACATCATGGATTTCATCAGGGGTTTGTCACCTTCCATTGGAACCACGGTGGTCATGACAGTGGTGGACCAGTTCTCCAAGGTGACCCATGCCATTGCCCTTCCCAAACTTCCATCACAGCTGAGATAGCGGACTTAGTTCTTCAACGTGTAGTTCACATCTTCGGACATTGTGTTGGACCAGGGTCCACAATTCGTCTCCCACTTCTGCTCACTCCTCTGCACCTCAGTGAGTTTGTCCTCTGGCTATCATCTACAGCCCAATGGTCAGTAAGAAAGAGCCAATCAGCAAGTGGGGAAGTTTCTGTGATTCTTTGTTGCCTCTAACGTGGAAGAAGTATCTGGTCTTGACAGAGCTGTCCCACGATCTACACATCTCCTGTACCATGGGTACGTCAACCTTTGAAATGCTACATGGCTATCTACCCCCACCGTTCCCCGCAGAGGACCCCACAGTGGAGGTCCTGTCCACCAGGCCTTTATGTTGCCTCTGTTGGAATACTTATAGGAAGACATGGAAGGCTATCCTGGTCTGGATGTCCACCTGAGATCTGTCCCTGCACACAGACTCCCATAAGCGCTCGCAATGGTTGACTGGTATCATCAAGATCACCCATTGCATCAATCCAGTTTCTTACTATCTCCAGCTGCCACTATCCCTCAGGATCACATCTACCTTCCACTCAACTCAGGACCCTAGGATGGTGGGAGGTTGCCTGGCACACACAGTTTGCTGGCTGATAGATTTGCATCACTGTAACCCTAATGCATGGTCAACTGGTCAAGGCACAGCCCAGAGGAGAGGATTTGGGTGCTGTCCAGTTACAACTTGGATCCATCGTTCATCAAGGCATTCCACCAAACCCACCTGGATAATCCTGGGCTAGTAGGGGTCAGCCGTTGGGGAGGAGGTGTCCTATCAGAAAAGCATATGTATGTACCTCCCAGCCTCCACCCAGCTAATAGAATTTATTTGTTGCTATTCCAAGCTTATCCCCTGCAGCCTGTTTAACCCCAGTTCTCATCCACATTCATCAAACCAGCCAGCCTCAACTAGTTGTTCCAAAGATTACCTATTATGAGAAATGAATTTTCTCTTGTTTTGTAGCTCCTTGTGGCTTATTGCTTTGCAGTCTATTATTGAAGTTGTCATTCACCACTGAATCCCCTCCACTGCTCTGCTTTTGGGTCAAGTTGCCTTTACATTTCTTGACAGAAATAAGGAATAGCCCTCCTGTAATGTTGCAAGAAAATGAAAAATTTGAGGAAAATTTGCAGTAATGACTCTTTTCACTAAACATAACATATTCCTATTAAATGAAAAAAAATCTACAGGATTGCAATTCCTGAGACACCAATTATGCATGGTTAAATGCAATTGCTATCTTTATGAATAGAGAATGAGGAATGATGCAGCATCAATATACATTTTCTCTGGACCTTGTCTCTTTGCTTAATTAATTTATGGATGTTAGTATCCTGGGTAAGGCCCATTCCCCATTGTCCTTGTGAAGATGGTGAACTGCCTTCTTGAACCATTTTGTCATAACTTGACAATTTATTAATGCATGTAGACTATGTGGTCCCTTCAGCTCATTTAAAGGAGTATCCTGGCATGTTGTTACGAGGGTCAAATGAGTAGAAAAGTGAAAGTTGGCACTTCTCTTTTTTAATGCTGGACTCATACCTACCTAGAAAACTATAAAAAATATATAAAGATAGCATTTGAAAGTGACAAAAAGTGCCCTTATCTGCAACCACCATAACATTGTACCACACTAATACAGCACTCCAGCTGGTAGTTTTTGACACACTTTGAAGGTCATCAGGATTTTATGCCTAGAGTGGTCAAAGTCAAGTGTTAACCCTCCATCTAATATCCACATTTAAACACACACTGGTTATAATAGCTTGCCTCTCCTGAACTTTCAATGTGGGCAGATGCTGTTGACATCCTTGGTGAGTCAGTGAGTTCTTGTGGGGAATGTGAATGTCATTAAGAGTACTCGAGCATGACAGGTCACCAACATACCAGCTGAGACCTTCATCTCATAAGTGGCAGTGTGAGAAATGAGAGTCTTTTCTCCGTAGGGAGTATCCTTCATGCACATATTAACATATTATTAATCATTTGGTTTTAAAATGTTGGAATATTCTTTCCTTTGCCCATCAGGAGTAGAAACAAGCAAAAAAACTCCTCAAAGCGTTTACAAAATACTTCATAAACTATTCAGTCATAGGCCTTGAAAGACTGTATTGAAAATTGAGATTACCAAGTGAGTTGAATTTATCAAAGCTACAATCATGTAATCTTCAATTCATTAGTTGTGGTTTAAAATACAAAATGGAACTGAGATACAGATTATCCATATTTTGACTGAATAGCCTAACAGGCTCAAGAGGCTGTATAGTGAACTGTACTATAATAGACTGTTGTCAAGTTAAAAACAGTAAATTTTCCAGTGCAAAGTCAGAGAACTACTGACTGCTGAGCCTCACATGGTCAGTAAGTTATTGGAAGGTATCCTGAGGGACTGGAAGGGAGGGATTGGAAGGCAAGGACTGAAAAGAGACAGTCAACACTACTTTGTTTGAAGGATATTACGTCTCATTAATAAGACTGAGTTTTTTTAGGAGGTGATAAAGAGGATTGATGAGGACATTGTCTATATATGGCTGTTAGCAAGACAATTGATAATGTCAAACATGGTAGGCTGGTCTAGAAGATTAGATCCAATGAGATTAGGAGTATAAAACTAGTTTGGTGGAAGGAGTCAGAAGAGGTTGTTGAAAGTTATTATTCAGGATGGAGGATTGTGACAAATGGTGTATCATTAGGATTGGTGTTGGGTCCACTTTGTCATCTATATAATGATCTGAAGGACAAAATTTTTTACATGGGTAATAAGTTTGTGGTTGACACAAAAATTGATGATGTGGTTGACAGCGAAGAGGTTTATCTAAGATTGCAGTAGAGTCTACTGTAGATGGACTGGGGAAGTGGGCCCAAAAATATCAAATTTAATTCAACTTGGACAAGTGCAAGGTGCTGTATTTTGGTAACCTAAACCAAAGCAGAAATTACAGAGCAAATGATAGGACCTTGGGGAGTGTTATAGAACAGAGAAACTTAGGGGTACAGGCTCATAATTGCCTAAAATTGGTGACATGTAGTCAGGTGGTGAAGAAAGCATTCAGCATTCTTGCTTTCATCAGTCAGGGCACTAAGTACAATGTTTCAGAAGCCTTGTGGCAATTGTACAGGTCACTGGTAAGAGCACACTTGGAGTAGGATGTTCATTTCAAGTCACCCAGCTTTTGGAAGATATTTCCTGGCTGCAATATGTTTTCAGAAAAATTCACGAGGTTGTTACAAGGCCTGGAGTTGTAAGGAGAGACTAGATAGATAGGGTCTTTTTGCTCTGGAGCATCGGAGGCTGAGGAGTGACCTACTAGACTAGGAGACGTATACAAAATCACATGAGGAGTAAATAAGGTGGATGGCTTGGGAAGTCTAAAACCAGAGGATATAGATTTAAGGTGAGAAAAAAAAATTCAGAGACCTGAGGGGTAACTTTTTCGTAAAGATGATGGTGGGTATATGGAATGAGCTGCCAGAGAAAGCTGTAGAGGTGTGTATAATTACAAGTTTAAAAGACATTTGGACAGATACATGTCTAGGAAAGGTTTAGAGAGAAATGGGCTGAACACGGGCAAATAAAACCAGCTGAGAGAGGCGTTTTATTCAGCATTAAGCTTCTATTTCCATGTTGTATTACTTTATAATTCCATGACTCTTTCTGCTTGGAGTTAGTATCACAGAATTGGCATAGACTTCAGATAGATTCTCACTCAACAAAACAAGTGTTTGTAGACAGGATCCAAGGAAATGTTTGGAGGATCCAATTGAGAAGATAAATGCGGTGAATCCAAAATGAAGTGTGCGTGCGTCGGGGGGAGGTTGAGATCACCATTTAAAAATAAGGAAACTCTCATTTTAAACAGAGCTAAGGCTCTGAAACTTATGAGTCTTTGAAAAAATACTCCTTAAGGGCAGTGGATGCAGATTATTTGTATATTTTAAAGGCAGAAGTAAATAAAGTGAATGAAAGGTTACCAGAGATAGGCAAAAATGCAGACTTGCAATTGCAGTCAGCTCAGCCATTTAAGGCGTAAGTAGCCCAACTGTTTCTAATTCATACGTCCATTTCCTAAATCAGTGAGGCAATCATACAAATCATAAGGGTTGATGTGGAGTCTGAGCCATCTGATTTGGGGGATGGCTTAAGAGTATAATGTGAAAAGTGGGAAGGAGGGAGATCTGAGGAATCGTGGAGTAGATGCCAAATGAATATAGGAAGGTCTAATGAAAGCTAGGGTTGGAAGTTTGAAGACTGTGGAGCAGGAAGCAGATTGCTGCAGGTTTAACTGAGTCACCAGCTGCTTCTGCTTCTTCTGGCCCAGAGAACTTGCTGGATCTGGCAGTACCCACCTCCTTAGGGCTTCCAGAGTTCCCTAGTCCTGGGAAGCCCAGCCCTCAGCTCTTCATTTCCAACCACAACTAAAATACTAGGCAGATGGCCTTCCTTAGGTGTTATAATGAGTGAAGCCACAGAAGGGATATGTCCTTTGAAAACATTGTTATGCAGAATTGAATAAATTCTAAAAGCTGAGCATTACAATATATAACAATACATTATATTGCATGGAGTTGTACTGTAGTGACAAATATCTTTGCACATGGAAGACACATAACCCAAAAAGTTAATAGCATTTGAGCAAAAAATTATAAATCAAAAGTTTATAAATTGAGGGAATACCCTATTCATCCAAACCCAATCCCATTTGTTTGAGAAGAGACATGTTCATGGAGGATTTTTTGGTAATGTATTGATTTATTTGAACACTGAAGGTGATGGTGAGCCACCTTCTTAAATCACTGCAGTCCTCTGTGGAGGTAATCCTACGGTGCTGTTGTGTGGGGAGATCTAACATTCAGACCGAACCACAATGAAAATACACTGAGATATTTTCCAAGTCATTGTGACGTTTGGTGGGATACCTTCAGATGACAGTACTCTAAGCACCTTGTCCTTGGTGATTGCAATCAAGAAAGTGGTATAAAGGTTGAGGTTTAAATGACCCTCAGTATGCCTGCACTAAGCCATTTAAAAATCATCTCATGTACAGGTGGTTTAATATTTACTTTGGCGCTAACCTCATAGCAGAGTGTATATATGATCTGACACCAATTAGACATTAATTCAGTTTAATATGAGAATCCTTTTAACTGATACGGGTATTAAACAGATTTTCTCAAACCTCTATTCATCTGAAAGGATAATTGACACTTATAACGGGACAGACTTCTAAACTGCTTTGCATCCTTTGTCTCAGCAATGATCCCACTCTTATATTGTCCGCTCTGAACGAAGCTTAGAGGTGACAGATTGGTAGCCCCTTTGAGGTATTCAAAAACTTCAGAAGGGTCTGTGTAATTGGATAACCTTCATTTCCTCAATGAATCATCTTAATTGGCATTTAGCAACAGCTTCAGGAACTTATCAAGGAGTACTGCAACCCTGATATTAACAGATGCTCATATCACCTCTTGCTGGAAACATCTTTGGACAGAAACTTTCTGAGTAATGAGCAATTACATTGTGGATTGGTAGTGGAATTGCCACTGGCTTATATTGGAGGAAGTCGTTTGCTGTAAATCTGTAGAACATTAAACAGATACCGAGGGGTGCATATGCTGGCAGTGCTATGCCCAACAATAGCTGGCACGGGGCAGTCAGGAGCAAGAGATCTCCCACCAGCTCGATGACATCTGTTACCACCTCCAGAGGCTGCAGGAGAAGTGACAGCAGCTGCTGAATGTGATGCCTTCAATCAAGAATGTATTTTCAAATGAGATATTAATAGGAGATGATTATGGAGAGAACTGTGGAACTGTTTTGGTGTTGGTATATTATTGTAATATGTACTGAAATACCGTGGAAAGCTTGTCTTTCATGTGGTTTGAATCCATGCTCGGGAGTGGTCTGCCACTGGATCGAACTCGGGAACCTCCGTTCTCGAGCCTGGCGCTGATCTCACTGCGACACCAGCCAATCAAGTTCTTGAATTTGATGGTGTGGGACATCAGGCTTCTTTACCTCATGCCAATGTAGCCTACAAGAAAATAGCAAGGCCTGGATGGTGGGACTTGCAAGAAGAAATGATACCTATTACAAAAAAAATTAAGCATCTCACAGTCCATGTGGTGAAGTCATACTTGTAATATTATTCAATACCTCCCTCTGCAATTAGATCCTTGAATTTTACATGGGTGACCACAGTCATTACAAATCAGTAATAAAATCTCATCCTTGCTAACAATCAACAAAGGTGCATCTCAAGGTTGAGTGTTCAGTGCAATTTTCTACTGTCTCTATACTTATTACTATGTGGCTAGGCGTAGCTCAAACACCATCTAAAAATTCACAGATGACTCTACTCTTCTTACCGTGGAAAGCGTGTCTTGCATATGGTTTGATCAAGTCATTACACAATACATTGAGCTAGAATAAGGTACAAAATAAAGTGTAAAAGCTGCTGAAAAAGTGCAGTGTAGGTAAACAAAGTCCAAGATCATAACAAGCTAGATTATGAGGCTGAACCAATATAGGAGATCTATTCATGAGTCTAATTACAGTGGGATAGAAGCTGTCCTTTCCCCTAGTGCTTTGTGTTTTCAGGCTTTTACATCTTTTGCCTGAAAGGAGAGGGGAAATGAGAGAATGCTCAAATTGGGTGGGGTCTTTAACTAATCTGGCTACTTTATTGAGGAAACTGACAAATTCTATTAAGTGGAGGTTGCTATTTGTGATGTGTTGAACAACTCTGCAGTTTCTTGCAGTGACAAGCTGTGATATATCCACACAAAAAGCGTGTATCGATTTAAAAATTAGTAAGAATTGACGAAGACATTCAAGAGCAAAAATACTAAGACACCACCAGATTCAAGAATAGCTACTTCCCTTCAACTATTCAAAGTTCAAACATGCCTGCAAAACTTGAGTTGTCTTAGTATGGCAAAACTATAACCATATACCGCTTTGCACTATAATGGACTTTGTTTTTTTTTGTGGTCTAATTTTGTTTACTTTATGTTTTTATGAATATTGTTTCTCTAATGCTTTGTGCCTGTAACGCTGCTATAAAAAAGTTTTCCATTGCACCTGAACTTGTGTACATGATAATAAACTCAATTTTGTCTTTGACTTGTTCTTGTTGCCTTACTGCCAGTGGGCCACCTGAAGCACATCAGCAATGCTGAGGCAGTCATGGGGATGGGGAACATGCAGTATTGATTTTTTATATTAAAATCTTTCTGAAGTAAGGTGCTGTTATTTATATAACTCCACTCTGTGGCCCAAGAGTCATGAGCAGTTCGGCAGTGCCTGGGGCTCTGCACTAACTTTTCTCCCTAGCCACCATTCAAAATAGCAGCATACCACCAGAATTCTGGTGCACATCTGTTTGACAAGGCAACCAACACAGAACCAGTCAATATTTTCAATGATCAACTTCAGCTATTTACACACAGTAACAAGAATAAGTCAAAGCCGAATTTACTGTCATATGGTCAAGTACAGGTGCATTGAAAAACAGACTTGTAGCAGCATCACAGACATTTTATATTGGAGGACAATATTCATGAAGATAAAAATAAAATACAGTACAGTGCAAAGTATATATAATATATTTTAACTGTATACAAGTACCTAAGACTTTTGCACAGCACTGTAGTAACTGTTGCTGCAAAAAGAAATCTTATTTCGTGACATGTGAGTAATGGTAAGCCTGATTCTGATATGGCTCTCTATTGGGTACTGAGAGTGGGAAGGAGGCAGAGAGAGGAGAATTGTGGTTAAGGAAGGGAGAGGGGAGGGAGCAGAAAACACCAGAGAGACATTCTATAATGATCAATAAATCAATTGTTTATAATTAAATGTCCTTGCCTCATTCTCAAGACTAGCACTCATTCTCTGACACCTGTCCCACCCACCCCCACGGCACTCCACCCTCACCTTCCCAACATCCTTTGCTTCCAACAGATTTACAAACTCACTCTCTGTCCCATATAGACAAATACAGTATTGTGTACTTAGGTACTCTAGCTATATACATGTGTCTAAGACTCTTACACAGTACTGTAAATGAAAGTACACAAGACATAAGATTAAAAGGTAGTCCACTGTAGAGCTGTGGTCAAAGTGGTCAAAATATTCTTTACTGAAGTAACTAGGGTTTTGCATGTTGGTTCAAAAGCCTAGTGGTTGAAGGGAAGTAGATGTTTGATTTTGGATATTTTGGGTATTTGATCCTCCACAATATTCCGCATGGGAATTTAAACTGGAGGTGGCAGTGTTTTTTTTTAATGAGGTCAAGCTGCGAGCTCAACATCAACCCGGCACGGATGGAGAGCATGCTCAGGAGTGGTCTGTCACTGGATCGAAATCGGGAACCTCCGTTCTCGAGCCCGGCGCTGATCTCACTGCGCCACCAGCTGATCAAGTTCTTGAACTTGATGGTGTGGGGCATCAGGCTTCTTTACCTCATGCCGATGTAGCCTGCAAGAAAATCACAAGGCCTGGATGGTGGGACTTGCAAGAAGAAATGATACCTATTACAAAAAAAATTAAGCATCTCATAGTCCATGCGGTGAAGTCATACTTGTAATATTATTTGATAACTTGCTCTGCAATTAGATCCTTAACTTTTACATGGGTGACCACAGTCATTACAAATCAGTATTAAAATCTCATCCTTGCTAACAATCAACAAAGGTGCATCTCAAGGTTGAGTGTTCAGTGCAATTTTCTACTGTCTCTATACTTATTACTATGTGGCTAGGCGTAGCTCAAACACCACCTAAAAATTCACAGATGACTCTACTCTTCTTGCCAGAATCTCAGATATAATGAGGTGTACAGGAGTGAGATGGATCAGTTGGTTGAATGGTGTCACAACAACAATCTCCCACTCAACATCAGTAAGACCAAGGAATTGACTGTGAAATTCAGGAAATAAAAATCAAAATCTTCACCAGCCCTCAATGAGCAGACAGCAGTGGAAAGATTGAGCAACTTCAAGTGCCTTGGCATCAACATCTCCAAGTATCTACCATTGGCAAAGCATATTGATGCAACCATGAAGAAGGCACACTGCATACTTGTGGCTCTACTGCTTTAGGAGTTCGAAGAGATTTGGTAAGTCACTTAAGACTTGCAAATTTCTACAGATGTATGGTGGTAAACATTCTGAATGGTTGTTTCAAAAACTGGTATGGAACCTCCAATCCACAGGATCACAAGTAGTGGCAGAGAGTTGTAAACACAGCCAGTTCCATCACAGGCACAACCCCCACCACCAGGAAGGGCATCTTCAAGGGTTGGTGCATCAAGAAGTTAGCATCCATCATTAAAGACCCTCACTGAAGGGAAATAAAATTTTCACATTACTACTTTTGGGAAGGAGCCTGAAGACCTACACTCAACATTTTAAGAACAGCATTTCCCCTGCCATCAGATTTTTGAATGGACAATGAACGTCAATTTATTATTCATCTTCTGCATTATTATTTATTGTTGTAATTTTTTGTAACATTTATGTCACTGTATAGCTGCTGCAAAACAATACATTTCACAACATAAGTTGATTATTATAAACCTAATTTTGATTCTGAGATAGGAATATCTCAAAATTTCTCCAACAATAATGAAGAAGCAGGTCGTATATCCACATTATAATGGTTAATGATCTGATGTGGATATTGGGAATTAATAAATTTCCTATGAACTATCAACTGGTCCATGTAGATACCAGGAACCTTTAATATGCATCAAACTGCCAGTGGGGTTACTAGTCCTTCTGTAAGAACCTAGAATGCCCAGAAATTAAACACTAGTCTCCTGGACACTGCTGCAAACAGCCCAAGAATTAAAGCACTGGAGTAGAGAAAGGAAACATTGTGACTTTTTAAATATCACTGGACAGAAATTTTTTTTTGAAAGTGTTGCTCCCTCAGAATTTTATGTGGTTAGAATAGACTGCTTGCAGACTACTTGTATCACATAAGAATTTGGAGAAACAACAAAATTACCTTTTAGTGAACATAATATGTTTAATTGCATTTAACATATAGAGAGGCTTTAAGGAAAGAGAAGCAGAATAAAGGGTGTAAAGGTAGTAAGGTAGAAGGGCTAAAGTGTGTGTACTTCAATGCAAGAAGCATCAGGAACAAAGGTGATGAACTGAAAGCTTGGATACATACATGGAATTATGATGTAGTAGCTGTTATGGAGACTTGGCTGGCACCAGGGCAGGAATGGATTCTCAATATTCCTGGATTTCAGTGCTTTAAAAGGGATGGGGGGGGGGGGAAGGGGAGGAGGGGTGGCATTACTGGTCAGGGATACTATTACAGCTACAGAAAGGGTGGATAATGCAGCAGGATCCTCTTTTGAGTCAGGATGGGTAGAAGTCAGGAACAGTAAGGGAGCAGTTACTCTATTGGGGCATTCTACCCTGGTAGCAGCAGAGATACCGACGAGCAGATTGGGAGGCAGATTTTGGAAAGGTGCAAAAATAACAGGGTTGTTATCATGGGTAACTTTAACTTCCCTAATATTGATTGGCACCTGATTATTTCCAAGGGTTTAGATGGGGCAGAGTTTGTTAAGTGTGTCCAGGACAGATTCCTGTCACAGTACGTTGACAGGCCAACTAGGGGGAATGCCATACTAGATCTAGAATGAGGTAATGAACTGGGTCAGGTCACAGATCTCTCAGTGGCTGAGCATCTGGGGGACAGTGACCACCACTCCCTGACCTTTAGCATTATCATGGAACAGGATAGAGTCAGAGAGGACAGGAAAATTTTTAATTGGGGAAGGGCAAATTATGAGGCTATGAAGCTAGAACTTGCAGGTGTGAATTGGGCTGACGTTTATGCAGGGAAATGCACTATGGACCTGTGGTCGCTGTTTAAGGATCTCTTGCAGGATGTTAGGGATAAATTTGCCCCAGGAAGAATGGTAGGGTGAAGGAACCATGGGTGACAAGTGAGGTGGAAAATCTAGTCAGGTGGAAGAAGGCAGCATACATGTGGTTTAGGAAGCAAGGATCAGATGAGTGTATTGAGGAATATAGGGTAGCAAAAAAAGAGCTTAAGAAGGGGCTGAGAAGGCCTTGGCGAGTAGGGTAAAAGAAAACCCCAAGGCATTCTTCAATTATGTGAAGAACAAAAGGATGACAGGAGTGAAGGTAGGACCGATTAGAGATAAAGGTGAGAAGATGTGCCTGGAAGCTGTGGAAGTGAGTCAGGTCCTCAATGAATACTTCTCTCGGTATTCACCAATGAGAGGGAACTAGAAGATGAAGAGGACAATATGAGTGAGGTTGATGTTCTGGAGCATGTTCATATTAAGGGAGAGGAGGTGTTGGAGTTGCTAAAATACATTAGGACGGATAAGTCCCCGGGGCCTGACGGAATATTCCCCAGGCTGCTCCACGAGGTGAGGGAAGAGATTGCTGAACCTCTGGCTAAGATCTTTATGTCCTTGTTGTCCACGGGAATGGTACCGGAGGATTGGAGGGAGGCAAATGTTGTCCCATTGTTCAAAAAAGGTAGTAGGGATAGTCTGGGTAATTATAGACCAGTGAGCCTTACATCTGTGGTGGGAAAGCTGTTGGAAAAGATTCTTAGAGATAGGATCTATGGGCATTTAGAGAAACATGGTCTGATCAGGGACAGTCAGCATGGCTTTGTGAGGGGCAGATCATGTCTAACAAGCCTAATAGAGTTCTTTGCGGAGGTGACCAGGCATATAGATGAGGTTAGTGCAGTGGTTGTGATCTACATGGATTTTAGTAAGGCATTTGACAAGGTTCTACACGGTAGGCTTAAAGTCAAAAGGCATGGGATCCAGGGAAGTTTGGCCAGGTGGATTCAGAATTGGCTTGCCTGCAGAAGGCAGAGGGTCATGGTGAAGGGAGTACATTCAGATTGGAGGGTTGTGACTAATGGTGTCCCACAAGGATCTGTTCTACTTTTCGTGATTTTTATTAACGACCTGGATGTGGGGGTAGAAGGTTGGGCTGGCAAGTTTGCAGACAACACAAAGGTTGGTGGTGTTGTAGATAGTGTAGAGGATTGTCGAAGATTGCAGAGAGACATTGATAGGATGCAGAAGTGGGCTGAGAAGTAGCAGATGGACTTCAACCCGGAGAAGTGTGAGGTGGTACACTTTGGAAGGACAAACTCCAAGGCAGAGTACAAAGTAAATTGCAGGATACTTGATAGTGTGGAGGAGCAGAGGGATCTGGGGGTACATGTCCACAGATCCCTGAAAGTTGCCTCACAGTTAGATAGGGTAGTTAAGAAAGCTTATGGAGTGTTAGCTTTCATAAGTTGAGGGATAGAGTTTAAGAGTCGCAATTTAATGATGCAGCTCTATAAAACTCTGGTTAGGCCACACTTGGTGTACTGTGTCCAGTTCTGGTTGCCTCACTATAGGAAGGATGTGGAAGCATTGGAAAGGGTACAGAGGAGATTTACCAGGAGAGTATGGATTATGATCAGAGATTAAGGGAGCTTTGGAGAGGAGGATGAGAGGAGACATGATAGAGGTGTACAAGATATTAAGAGGAATAAACAGAGTGAACAGCCAGCGCCACTTCCCCAGGGCAACACTGCTTAGTACAAAGGGATATGGCTTTAAGGAAAGGGGAGGAAAGTTCAAGAGGGATATTAGAGGAAGGTTTTTTACTCAGAGAGTGGTTGGCACGTGAAATGCACTGCCTGAATCAGTGGTGGAGGCAGATACACTAATGAAGTTTAAGAGACTACTAGACAGGTATATGGAGCAATTTAAGGTGGGGGGTTATATGGGATGCAAGGTTTGAAGGTCGGCACAACATTGTGGCCCGAAGGGCCTGGAATGTGCTGTACTATTCCATGTTCTATAACGGTGCTGATGCTTTGAAATAAACTAAAATTGATGATTTTCATGTTCACTTCGTACTTAAGTTTCCAACAATGATCAGCCAGTATTGATGGATTCCAGTTGCCCTAACACTGTTTCTCCATGATCGCAATGTTGCGATTAAATCTTTCACCATTCTCATCACTAACAGTACCAAGATTTGCAGGGAAGAAGTCTAAATGAGGATGCAGAAAATTAATCTTTAGTGACATGTTGCACTTCATGGTTTTATATGCTTGAAGCATGTTGTCAACCAGCTGCATGTAGTTTGGTGCTCTGTAGTTGCCACAGAAATTTTCAACTACATCCTTGAATACTTTCCATGTAATTTTCACTGATCCCACTAGAAATTTTTTGAATTACCTGTCATTGGTGACCTTGTGGACAAACAAAAACATCAGTTATTCTGGGAACAGCTGTCTCAAATATTGAAATCCTTGATGGAAATTTTTGTGCCTATTGACAGCAGATTCCATCTTTGCAGTTTAGAACCCAATAATTCTGCTTTTGCCTTTGAGAAACCCAAGTCTATGACCAGGTCATTTAACTCAGATTGAAGTTCACTCAACATAAAGGATTCAAAATCTGTATCAGTATCAGTGTCATTTTCAATTCCTGACTTGTGCACTTTGGGATCTGAGCTTCCTCTAGACTACATGTCTTTGGTGGCTTCGGTACTGGAACATTGTCATGCAGCACAGGTCTCATGGCTGAAGGGAGATTGAGGTAGTCAATGGATTTCCAGTTTTTAACACAGAAACCAGCCACACTAGTCAGACAGAAGTAGCAGTTGTCATATGATCTTTCTGTTCTTGCCATATCATCGGGGCAGCGAACGGCATTGACTTCCAAGTACCTCTGAGCCAAGCTCTAAGATCGACAGTGCATGTTGTGTAATGAATGTGAGGAGTCCAAGCTTTGTCTTTGTCTTAGTGGATGGTGTGCTTCTTTCAGAAAAGGGTGTGCAGTTCTATCCATAGTATTCAAGTCAAATTGATAGAATTAGTCTACAGAAACAGACCATTTGACTCAACTGATCTGTTATTATTTATGTTCCTCATAATCCACATTCACCTCCTTCATCTTATCCTCTCAGCAGCTCTTTCAGTTCCTTTATCCCCCATGTGTGAAGGCTAATACAACATTGGTCTTTATTACAAAAATGGTTGAGTAAAAAGATCAGGAAAGTTTATAACTACTGTATGGAGCAATTAATTTTGAGCACGGTGCATGGCAAATACTTGTACTGGAGGCATACTCACCAGGTTGATTCCTGGGATGAAAGAGATGGTATGTGAAGAAAGGTTGTAAGTATTGGGTCTTTGCTCACGGTGATCTTATTTAAACTTCTAAGGTTTTGAGAGGACATTTCACCATGCAGAAAACTGTAGGACTGAGCCAATTGTTCATCAGTGCCTTGAATTGGGTCACCTATTTAAATAGGAGATGAGAAGGACGACTTCCTCTTAAAGGGTAGTGGATCTCTTCCCCAGAGAGCTGTGGAGGCTGATTCACTGATATACTCAAGTCTGATTTGTAGCAATTTGTTCAGGATTTTGGGAACATGCACGGAAATGAGGTTGAAAACTTGACTAGATTAGTTACAATCTCATTAAAATGGTGAACTGGGCTCAAGAGACCTCTGCTATTTCTTATGTTACTAATTATTTAGTTTGCCCTTAAAAATACAAGTCAGCAGTCCTGATGAAGGGTCTCAGCCTGAGGCGTCGACTGTTTACTCTTTTCTGTAGATGCTGCCTACTCTGCTGAGTTCCTCCAGCATTTAGTGTGTGTTGCTTGGATTTCCGCATCTGCAGATTTTCTCTTGCTTGTTATTGGAATCCAAACTATTCCCTCAAAAAAACAAAAGAATATGAGGAGACCCATAATTTTTTTTTAAGTAACATAATTTCTCATGATTGGATTTATGAGTTTTCATCATATATATAAACCTAAATGCAGTATCTCTTAATTGTCTCTGTTGATCACCCCTTCATCCCATTCCTCCTTCTTAGGGAGCAGAAGCCAAGAAAGCATGAAACGTTGTTACATCTTGAAGCTTGGTTATCTTGCAGCCACATTAGTACAGTGATGCTTCTCTTAGTGAGATATTGAGACGCTGATCAGTTTGTTTTGTGCTGATTGATATTTATGAGAAAATATAAAATGCATTCAAAATACTTTTCAGAACTGCTGATTTCCAATTTTAGCATGGTAGGTGGTTAACCTCATGCAGAGGAAATAGAAGAGGAAGGAGTGAAAAAGGCATTCAACCAACCAATTTTTGTCAGTGTTTCTGCTGTCAGATTAACCTGTCAGGAAGTTCTATTAGTTGCATTGTTAGATGGCAGAACAGTTTCTTAATATGCTGCCTGTCTTGTTATGAGAAAAATTTTGCAGTGAACTATCACTGGTCTAACTTTATGCAGTATAAGCAAAAGCAGATTTGAAGAATAAAACATGAGTCCATAAATGCTGAAATTCCTACAGCCCAACAGTGCACTCAAGTGGTAGTCAGCCAACATTTGTTACTATTTCAGTACTATACCCCTTTCTAGTGCATAATTAAAGTTGTACAGACACAAGTCATGATGGCCACAGAAAAGCAACTCAGAACATGATTTTGACAGACATTTAGAATCTCAGTCTGCCAAATCAATTAACTTATTTATAAAATAATACTTTTTCTTAAATCCAATTCGTATGTCAGAGCAGCAGTTATACGGAAAAGACGACAATATTTTATACAGATTCTTTCACAGCCCTCTCAAAAATTCCAGTCATTTGCAACCAAAGATGTAATTTGGATTCTGATCGCTATAACGTAGGTAACGCTGTGACCAATTTGAGCACCACAAGCCCCTGCATTGCCAGATGTGAGATATTGCTACGCAAATCATCTGGCTCACATCCTATGACAAAGCAGTGTCTACGCTCCAAAATACTTCACTGTGAGTGCTTTGTGACATTTGAAAGTGCCACAAATGGCACTTCAAAAGTGAAAGTCTTTCTATTTGGATTTTCTTACTCAGGTCAGGCTATTACATCCTGCTCCCAATATTTCTGAATGTTTCAAGTGAGAGTTGAGTGGAATGCCTTGGGAAAATTCTGATGCATAAATCTGATTTGGGGAGCATGGCTGTTCCTAAAATGCAAAATTTTGTTCATATTTCAATATAAAAAACATTATGCTTCTAGGTAAGTCCAGTAAATATAATTTTTTAAAAACCTTGAAAATAGATGCAGTATTATCTTGGTAATCAATGGTTGACCATCACCCTTTCATTCCATATTGGTGCTACAATACATGAATGATCCCTAGAGATGTGAGATGGAGTATATCTAGGAATGAAATAACCTTCTTTCACTTCAATTGTCATATGAATAATGTAGTGACAAACTTATGGAATCTCATGTTTTGCCATACTCCATGGCAAGTCAAGACAAGACAAAATGTGAACACTCAATACATGCTGGATTTTATAGATGTTATCCCTGGAATGGACTTTCATTTGTATTAATTGCCAATCAGATGAAACTGAATAAACATTTTCAACAGTCTTCACCACCATCCATTAAGTTTAGCATTCAAAAGGATTAATAGCAATTGCAATTCTATAGGGCTAGTTATGAATTTCTTTAACAAATAATTACCTGTGCATCAAATAAATATACCATAATCATGAATACAAATGGGAGATTGCATAGAAACAAGTTAAATGTAATGCTTAATTTGAACAATGATTAGGTTGCATATCTGATGATGATAAGAATTTATATATGATCCCCTAACATGAACAAGCATCAATGCTAGCAATTGACAATTGCTTGCAACCAGACTGCAGCTTGTTCTGCGTAACAGAATGTGTAAGCAGAGCAGAGTGTAAAATTGTTCTCTTTTATAACTTCTTCGTGCTAATCATTTATTATTCAATGCTAGTTTATTAGGAAGCAAAAAAAACTTGGATATTAAGATAGCAAAGGAGGTTTTGTTGTGGATTTAATACTTCAGTAATATTGGAGCAATATTATTAATACGTTGTTTGATTAAGCAATTTTTGTTGTTTACATCACTCATTGCAGGTTATATGTAGAAATATGTGAATGGCATGCATCATCACGCTACCATGCCATATGTGCATGCCTCACTTAAAGTAAAAAAAACTGAACTAAGACACACATTCTCGACTCTGTTTTTGCTTTCAATTAGTTTTATGTCTTGGAGTTACAAAACATAACAGTAGCAACAAGGAATTTTTAAAAGAACATGAACCATCATCTGCCCATTGAAATGCAGCAAGACATTCAAAGAGCAAAAAAGTGCAAGGAGCATGTCGAGCATGATGCATTTCTCAAACTCCCCCCCCCCCACCCCACAACATTCCCTATTCCTATTTCCCTCTCTCAGCTTATCTCTTTACCTG
Organism: Hypanus sabinus; assembly: GCF_030144855.1. NCBI lineage: Eukaryota > Metazoa > Chordata > Chondrichthyes > Myliobatiformes > Dasyatidae > Hypanus > Hypanus sabinus. Next base: position 124,277,770 of record NC_082706.1, read on the forward strand.
CCCATCACCTCCTTCTGGTACTCTTCCCCTTTTTCATTCTTCCATGGCCTTCTGTCCTTCCTTATCTGATTCCCCCTTCTCCAGCCCTCTATCTCTTTCACCAGCCAACTTCACAGCTCTTTACTTCACCTCTCCATCTTCTGGTTTTACCTATCACCTCATGTTTCTCCCTCCCCTACCCCCACCTTTTATCTTTGACTCCTCATATTTTTTTTCTCCAGTCCAAAACATCAACTATACTCTTTTCCATACATGCTGCCTGGCCTGCTGAGTTCCTCCAGCATTTTGTGTGAGTTATTTGATCTGCATGCTGTTGATGAAAAATCTGATAATGACGAGGGTGACGAAGGACTGCGTAGCCTTGAGATTCACATGTGAAAACCAGCAATAAACAAGCAATATAGCTTATGCCACAAGTGAACGGAATGGAATTGGACACTGGATCAGCTATTTCTGTCATCCACAATATGAATTTGAATGGCAATTCAAAGATAATTAAATGAAACCTACAGATATTCAACTCAGAATTTATACTGGAGAAGATAGCTCCTCTGCAAATGACTTTCATAACAGTGAAATATGATAAACAACAAGCCACATTGGGATTATATGTGATAAAAGCAGAAGGGGGTATGATTGGCTGAGACAACTACAACTTGATGGTCCATTTAATTTTGTCTCCATTGTGGAGATGTGATTGGCTGAGACAACTACAATGTGATGGTCTATTTAATTTTGTCCCCATTGTGGAGACGTGATTGTCTGAGACAATTACAACTTGATTGTAGATCCATCCACCATTGGAATGCCACATCCTCTACACTAGAGTCACCTGAAAGCAAAGTGAAATGTGCTGGATGATGCCACAGCAGTGTTCAAGGATGGCATTGGAAAACTCAAACATATTACGGGTAAAGTAGTTTTAAATGAAAATGTCAAACTAAGTTTTGGAAAGCCAGTATGGTTCCTTATACCATCCATGAAAAATCAGGCAATAAGCTAGATCACATGGAAGTTGAAGAAGTTCTTTCCAAAGTTGATAGGAGCTCGTGGTTTATGCCAGTGGACCCAGTAGCCAAGAAGAGTGTGTCTGCCAGCATCTGTGGTGATTTTAAGGTCGCCATCAGCCCAGTACTCAAAGGAATTCAATACTCTCTGCCCAGATTAAAGAATATCTTTGCAAACCTTTCTGAAGGGAAACACTTCAAGAAGGAGGACTGAGATGTGACCTGCCTACAGATGGAGATGGAAGAAGAGCCCTAAGTTTTTCTCACCATAAACACTCACAAAGGGTTTTATCGCTACAAGAGGCTTATTTCTGGAGTAACATCTGCACATGCACTCTAGCAGAAAGCTATGGAGCAGGTACTACAAGGCTGTCCAAGCACTCAATGCCATCTGGATGACATCATTCTTATCAGTTAGAATGAAAAGAAACATCTCCAAAATTGCAAGACTGTATTAGAAAGAGTAGAAGGTTATAGACTCACAGCACAATGCAAAAAGTGCAAATTCTTTAAATGAAGCATCACTTACTGTGGTGACACTATTGACGCACAAGTCTTATACAACTGTGCTGAAAAAATTCAAGCAGTGGTGGATGCTCCAAGCTCAAAGGACATGCCATAGCTGTGGGCCTTTATGGGATTTGTCAGTTACTGTAACAGGTCCCTGCCAAACCTGACTCCTGGGAACCATTCATTACTACAGATTGGGAAGGAATGGTAATGGACAAAGCAGTGTGAGGAAATAGTGACATGAGACACTTTATGATCCTTATTGTCCAGTGAAGCTTGCCTTTTGGTATATGTGTAGTCATGTCACATGTTATGAGTGATGGAAATGAAGACCCCATAGTCTTTGCATCATTTTCCTTTAGCGCTGCAGAGAAAAATTATGCACAAATTGACAGAGTGGCATTGAGTCTGGTATGGGGTGTAAAACACTTCAACCAGTACTTAAATGGGAGAGAGTTTACCCTGATTACTGATCATCAACCACTACTGTACATTTTCAATCCACAGAAGGGTGTTCGACTAACAGCAGCAGCACAAATGCAGAGATGGGCTCTGTTTCTAGGAGAGCACAGTTACAGGATCAAATTCAAGAGAACAATTAATCATGGAAATGCTGATGAATTGTGCCATTTATCCTTGGAAAGGAAATACCTGAAAAATTTACAAAGGAAGACTCTCCTCTTGATGTATTCTCTCTAATGCAAATGGAAAGTCTTCCTATTACGACAGAGATGATCCAAAGGGAAACCAGAAAAAGTCCACACTGTCCCAGGTCTACACGGCACCCAAAATGGCTGGAACGTGCCCCAAAATCCCAGTTCCCTCACTTTTACTGGCAGCAGGATGAACTTGTCCTTGACAGAAGTTGCTTTATGTAGGGGCAGAGAGTCGTTGTACCATCCAAGCTGAGAGTTAAAGTGTTGGAGAAGTTACATGCCAGTCACCTAGGCATGGTCAAAATGATAAATTGGCTCAAAGCTTTGTTTAGTGGCTTGGAATAGTTCAATTGATTGAGAGGCTTGGCATGCACTGTTTCGGATGCCAACAGATCCAGAAGATGCCAAGAGCAGCACCCATCCATCCCTGGGAATGGCCTGCATTGCCCTGGCAAAGATTCATGTGGATTTTGCTGGTAGCAGTGGTTACAGGTACAAAGTGGCTAGAAATGATCCCAATAGCCTCCACTACAGCTTCACACACTGTTGATATGTTGAAAAGCCTTGGTTCAAGGACCAGTTTTCCAGAATACTTAGTTAGTGACAATAGACCACAGATTGTTGCAGAAAAATTTCAGTCAATACTGAAAATGAATGTAATATGACAGATTATATCTGCACCCTCAGCAGAACATACTGCACTAACACTAAATCAGAAACTCACCAATTCCTTCCTTGCATATTACAATGCAACACACTCCACAAACAACAACCCACAGCTATTGTATGCTGTTTCAGGGTCGGCCCTTGCATTCACGACTGCATCACCTCGAACCCAGTCTCAGAAGGTGTATGCAGGACAAACAGTTGAAACAAACTGAGGATCCTCAAACAAGAAGGTTCAATGTTTCAGCCCTGGACAAGCTGTCCTAACAAGGGACTATAGAGGTGACCAAAAGTGAGTACTTGGAAAGGTTCAGGTCGATGACCATAGAATCATGAGGTCTCATGAATATAGCAGAGAGCTGAACTGGTAGATATAAAACTAGTGTGGTATGTGTGTGCATGTGTGTTTGTGTAAGAGAACAGACATATTTTGGTGTAATTTGGTGAGCAGGGCCACCAGTTGCTAAGGGTGGTTACTAACTGTTCGGGAGGCCAGTGGGTTGCATGTATACCCATTCAAAAGAACTGTACAGGAGCAGATGCATTTGTGAGTGTGTCTGTGTCCTTTAAGAATAAGTTAACCTTGGTGTAACAGTTATAAATGCAAAAGAATATAACAGGCATTTTAATTCAGACGCACATATAGTAAGTGGCAGATTGCAGAAAACATACACTGTAGTTGTAAGTGTTAACTGTTTCATTTTTATCTGTCATTTATATTTTGTGTAGTATGGGAGTTAACGTGGAGATATTTCAGGGAGAGGTTTTTCCCAGATGTATCTGTTAGGATGGTACCTATTAAGCTCAGGCAACATCAGATTGAGAACACTGACGACCCGAGTGACCCCTTGACCCTGATTACAAACATACATGCGGCCTTCACCCCCGGGGAGAAGCTGAGCATTTTGTCAGAGCTGCCCTCACTTAAAGTCACCTGCGGGAACATAGAATTCTCGAACAAACTGAAGGGAAATATTGAAATTTACCAGACGCACCCCCAAAGATATACATGTGTTGGTAAAAGTGAAATGCCCAAGGCATATGTGTGACAATGTGACCTAGGGAATGCAGGATGGTACATGGGCAATTACCGAGAGTACAACCAATGAAGAGAGATATTGCTTCTTTAAGGGGGGAGCAAGGCACTGACTGGAGGGAGGTGAGAGTAACCTGGGAACAATAATGTCAGTGGCTTAGACAGCTGATGAGCCTGTCGTGGACTATGCAGACCATAAATACTGAGTGTATGAGGAGTATTCACTGTTGGATAATCCAGGGAGGGATGACCCAGTCTTTGTGAAAACGTAGAAGGAAGGCCTCAGCTCAGCCCACCAGTAAGCTTAAGATTTGGGGATAGCAGTGGGATCAACCTACTCTACAATAGTATCATGGGCTGGTGAGATGAACCAGAGCGGGAGGAGGGGAGGTCATAACGAGGCCGCTGCATTATCATAGGAGGCTTGGTAGTGAGCCAGCATCAAGATTCCACAACATCAAGATGGTGCTACAGGCTGATACCAACCTGGCTCTCAAGAAACTGTATGAGACTGTGGCGGCTGCCGTTGCTGGCTTCACCATTCACCAGGCACATTGGAGTGTCCTGTAGCCAACCATCCTCCCGATAATCTGGTGAATGACTGAGCTGTTGCATAACACCAGCCTAAGTAGATGGGGCTGGATAATTGGATTGTGCCATTCTGCTACAGCCAGAGAAGTGTTCTCTGGAGCTGCTTCATTTATGCCATATCTTTTAAAGGAGAGGAAGGTTTTTTCTCCCCTGCAGTTTACTATGGACTGGCCAGCATCGAATATAAACCCTCAGTCAGGAGATGAGTGGTGTCTCTTGGTTTGAGGAGTATTTACTATGTTGTTATAACCAAGTTCTGTTTAGCTGATTCAAGTTTGGACTCTAGAACAGTTCTGTTGAGTTTGTAAACATTTTGGGTAAATAAAGCCCTTTTTTCTTCACCTTTACCTGCTCTCCCAGTTTTATGCTTACCCCGGTCCTTCATGTATGGTGGCAGTGGTGGGATCAGTAGTAAGAGGTACAGGATAGGTGTCTGAATTTTTTTCCAACATGAAGAAGGCAGTAAGAGGAGGGAAAAACAACTGACTGATTGGAAGCAGTCTTAAGCTGGAGTCGAAGGTGGCGCCAGGTCCTCAGTAATAGAGGAGCCCTGGGAGCCCACTATTATTGACCTGGCCAATATTCAGTTTCAAGATGCCCAACTGACTGAGGAAACAGCATGCCAAAGGCAGCGATTTAGTGCTGCAGCACCAGTTCAATCTGCTTCAGTTAGAGGTGCAGGCCTGCAGCCCTCCAACATTTGATCAACCTTCTGGTAAGACAGATACTTTGGGAGCAGATGTTGTGGGTCCAGATGCAGGTCCCCCTCCTCCTGAGGTAAAATTTGGGGTCTTCCATGAAGATGGCTCTACAACAGTGCATTGAGATCTACTCCGGAGCCAAAGCTTCAGCAGCTCACTGATCCTGAACATTCCTCTCCCTCAAGTCACAGCACTGGACTAATCCCCTACATAGTGGAGATTGCATCTGATGTCATCTGGAGACAATACATTGATCAGCTAAGGAGAGCAGAGTCAATTGTTAGACAAGAACAGTGACCAGACCTGTCAGAATCATTTCCTACAGTCTCAGAGTCAACTCCTACAGCCAGCATGGAGGAGGGCCCAGAACATGAGATTGTTTCATAGGCCCCAGAGCCTGAGATTATTTTACATCCACATATCTTGCCAGCCAAGCTGAGTGACCCCTTTTGTCATTTTTAATCTTTTTTATTGATTTAAAAATATATAAAGACAATTACAAATCAGAGAAGTTATATCAAATACATATTCCAATAGAAGTACAAACAAAAAAAAGGAGTGTACACTGTCAAAATCATATATAGTATAATACCAACTCTTTGGTTTTGTTGACATCGAAGGGAAGGTTGTTGTCATGTCACCATGTCACTAGCCTCTCTGTCTTGGCTTATACCCCGATTATCATTCGTTGAGAAATGGCCCACTACAGTAATGTCATCTGCAAAGTTGTAGATGGAGTTAAAGGATGCAGACATGAGTGTATAGGGAGTCATTGTGCATCATTTTGCTGTTATGCTTGATAAATCACTGGCTGTGATTTAATGGTTGTAAGGTGCTTTTCCATCACTTCGCAATGAAAAACTTATTGTTGTTTATACTTTAAGTTGCAGATTCACTAGAAACCAACAGAGGGAGCTTGTGGCTTTCTATAGCCCAATACAATTTTAGAAAGCAAATCTGAGACGCAGAGAAAGAGCTTGGGGTTGAACAGAGCTTCAATATCTCTGTTAAGATGATCAATTCATTTTCCATGCCTGGAATTACTTAAAATTCCATTCATTATTATTGCATGGCTAAAAATAGAAGTGACTTTGCACAGCAGGAAAAATGTAATGAGCCAGATTGATAGTAACTGTACTTTGCTGACATTGGTCAGCAGAGGACAGTCAGTTCTTACACAAAAAAGGATGCCAGTGATTTGTACAAAATAGAGGTACATTGTAACCTGAGTGGACTCCTGGATTTTGGCTTCAATGCAGAGTGAAACCCAGCAAAGACAGCCTGTGTCAATAAGCAGACAACAATAACTCACCCTCTGCATTTCACATCAACTTCACCCTCAGCTGAGTACAGTATGTTCTTTTTCAGCAGCATTAAGATGAAAGTTCTGGAACTTAACTTTGGTTCACTATCTTCTAAATTACCTGCAAATGTAAAAGCTAAATTACATTTCCCAATTAACAATAAACTGGAGATAAACAACCAAGACAAAGCTATCACGCATACACTCTTCTTCACCTGGAATGACAGTCATAGCATGTAAGCCATTTAAGACATGCTGGCAACCTTGAGATTGCCATGTTTGATGCCATGAGGTCAGCCGTTCTTTCTATGGCTGAAGACAATATAATAGAGACCACAAGAGACTACAGACAATGGAAATCAGGAGCTGGAGGAACTCTGTGGGTCAGAAACCATCTAATGGAGGGAGACAGACAATCAACGTTTCAGGTCACGAGCCTTCATCAGAGACCAGCAGCTTTGCAATAACCATGTTCGAAACAGTCATCTCTCATCACCCGGCAAACATACAGATTGGAAATGGAATGATAATTTTGTTGTTGCTCCAAAAGTAGCCCATGAAGTAGAGTGAGGTGTTTTTGTGTGATTCACACATTAAAATTCTGGTGGGTATACCAAGGTACTGCATCTGCATCCAGATCCCAAAATAAGGTATCCGTACTCTCTACTCAGTTCACCTGTCCTTTCTAAATTGTGAAGTAAATCACCTGGGAAAACCCCAATTACCTTTCTCACTAGACCTATCAAATTGCATCTAAGTAACTGCATGGTAGACATGACTCCTAATTCAAAGTCATGTAGTCAAGAGTCGAAGAGTCATCAAGTCATATAGTATACAGACAGGGTCTTCTGCCCATTGAATCCATCATTTATATTTATTCTACAATAATCCAATTTTATTCTTCCCACATTTCTGTGAAGACTCCCAAGCACAACTGAGATTCTACTACTCATCCACAAACATGGACTAATTTACAGTGGCAATCAATCTACCAACATGCACACCATTGGAATATTGGAGGCAACCAAAGCACATGGAAAAACCTTCATGGTCACAGGGAGAACATGCAAATTCCACAGACAACATTAGGGTCACAGATTAAAATCCAAACCGTTATCTCACTGCTCTTTTAAATGTTGATCGGGAATAAATTTCCTAGTAGGGTGCAGCCTGAAATTATGCTTCTTTACTGCTTTACACTGATATTCTCTGCCATCTTTTTTATAAGAACTAAAAGGAGGAGGAAATAATTAGGTCTCTTACGCTCGCTCTGCCAATCCACAAGATCAAAGTGGATATTTTTATTTTAATGCCACATATTTGCACCAACCCCATGTACCTTGATTTCTTTAATTCCCTTGAGCATTGATTTATAATGTTAAATTTAACTTAAGCATGAGGAAATGAAAGGAAATGTTCAGGCCAAGGGGAAAGCATTAAATTCACAGAATGTAATTTCAATTATGATAGTTAAAGTTTCAATCAGGTATGGGATATTCATGCTCATAAGATATGCTATGTTCGGAAATAAGCAATTACAGAAGCTTGGGAATCTTAAACACGATTTACTTTGAAGCTGTGAAAATAGGTTAAGGGAACATTAAATGCAGTGCAGGATCCAATGAACATAATATTGATGAAAATAACTTTTAAAAAATTTATCTGTGGGAACTCAATAAATTAGTTGTACAGCTTAAAATACTTGCTCTTCCAAACTACTATCTCCAGCTAAACCATTTTAGTATAGTTGAAAACACAATGACAATTTGGAAAAAAGTCCAGGTGTGCCTTGTTCACAAAAAAAAAGCTGGACAAATTCCAACTGATCACCACCTGTTCAGTCTTCTCTCAACTGGAAGCTAAGTGAACGGAGGGGACACTGACAGTGTTGTCAAATAGGACTTATTCACAAGGAAGCTGTTCATCGATATCATCTTTAGGTTTCTCCAGGAGCATTTGCTCCAGACCCCATTACTCCAAAGGTGACCACCCTTCAGATTTAGGCAGCACTTGACCAAGTGTGACAAAAAAAGCTACAGCCATCAGATTCCTGGACAAGCACGGATAACTTCATTCATCACTGCTCTGAACTGCTTCTACTATCTACAAACTCACTTTCAAGGACTCTTTACAACTCATGTTTTCACTATCATTTTTACTTGTACAGTTTGTCTTTTGCACATTGTTGGCCTGTCTATGAATAGTATTTCAAAAATTATATTTATTTTGTATTCTTTTATATTGTGTAATTCTAATGTGCTCCTGCAAGAAATAAATCTCAAGATAGTATATGGTAACATATGTGTAATTTGATAATAAATATATTTTGAAGTTTGATATTTGAAGTCAACAGACATCAAGAGAAAAAAAAAACTTCTATTGTTCCAGATGATAGTAGTTATTGGAATATAATCATTGGGCCCAACAGTGACTCTCCTTTTGTTTATTCACTAATGGGGATATTCACTGATTATTGCACAAAGTAATTGCTAATTGGTATATTATTAGCACATGTGAACATTGAAAAGGTTTGGTTTGCATGCCATCCAGATCAAATTTTTCACACACAAGTACTGTGTATCAAGGTAGCATGAATTCCATCTGCAACCACTAAAAAACAAAACATTGTGTGCCTGCAAACATCGGGACCAAAACGGACAGTCTAAATAAGTATCTTTGACATTCAATGGCAAGTCCACTGGTGCCAATATCCTGAGCAGGGATTCAACAGGGCCAATATATAAATAGTGTGGCGATAAGAGCAAGTCAGGAATGGGATACCCTGTAGAAATGATTCCCACAAGCGATGAACCCCACAAGCTTTCCATCATCTACCTGAGTTATACGGAAAGGCTGAATATATTAGGAACATCAAGCACAAGAAATTCTTCAGAAAACACACAACAAAATGCTGGAGAAACTCAGCAAGGGCAGGCAGCATCCATGGAAATAAAAAAACAGTTGACATTTTGGGCCAAAACCATTCTTCAGAACTGGAAAGGGAGGGGGAAGATGCCAGAATAAAAAGGTGGAGGGAGGAAAAGGAAAATAGCTAGAAGGTGATAGGTGAAGCCAGCTGGGTGGGAAAGGTAAAGGGCTGGAGAGGAAGGAATCTGATAGAGAGGAGAGTGGACCCAGAGGGAGGTGATAAGTGATAAGAGGCCAGAGTAGGGAATTAAACAAGAGAGGAGAAAGAGGGACAAATTGATATTCATGCCATCAGGTCAGAGGCTACCCAGACGAGATAGGGTCTGGGTAGCTCCTCCATCCTAAGGGTGGCCTCATTGTGGCACAAGAGAAAGCCAAGGACTACATGTCGGAAATAATGCCTCACTTAGAAGAACTGTTTGGAGCTCTGAATGGAGGGAGGAGGTGAAGGAGGAGGTGGGGGAGGAGGTGAGGGAGAAGGTGAAGGAGCAGGTGTACTTCTTTGGCTACTTGCAGGGATAAGTGCCAGAGAGAGATTAGTAAGTAGAGACAAATGGACAAGGGAATTTACGACTTTATGCAATGGAGCGCATAAGAATGATGATCTTATAGAGGTATGCAAAATTACGAGAGGTATAGATTAGTTGAATCGTGAAGCCTTTTTCCTCTCAGGTTGCTTGAGACTGGAACCATAGGTTTAGGGTAAAGGGTGAAATATGTAAGTGGGAACTTATTCACTCAAGTGTTGAACAAGCTGCCAGCAGAAGTGGTAGGTGCAAGTTCAGTTGTAACTTAAGAGAAGTTTGGATAGGTGCCTGGGTCAGAGATGTTATGGAGGGCTATGGTCCATGTGCAGGTAGATTGAAATGAGCAGAAAACCAACTAGAACCAACTAGTATGAACTAGATGGTCTAAAAGGCCTGCTTCTGTGCTGTAATGCTCAATGACACCATGACTCTATCTACAAGGCACAAGACAGGAGCAAAGTAGAATTTTCAGCTCTTCTCTGGATGGGTACAGCTCCAACAACTCTAAATAAACTTGCCACCATCCAGGACCAATCAGTCCATTTGATCTACACACCATCCAAATCACCAAATGTTCCTCCATCACCAGTGCTTGTAGCTGCATTTCCAAAATGCACTGCACAAACATCTCATACACATATGAGGGGTGATTGATAAGTTTGTGGCCCAAGGTAGAAGGAGTCAATTTTAGAAAACCTAGCACATTTATTTTTCAACATAGTCCCCTTCTACATTTACACACTTAGTCCAGTGGTCATGCAGCATACGGATCCCTTCTTTGTAGAAATCGGCATCCTGGATCTCCAGGAGCAGTCCACAGCAGGGGTGATTGATAAGTCTGTGGCCTAAGGTGGAAGAAGATGAGTTATTTACTTCAAACTTTCTGCATAACCACTCAAAGAGTTGAACTGCACATGCATGTGATGAGAGCTGTATAATTCATCTCCTTCTACCTTAGGCCATAAACTTACCAATCACCCCTGGTATGGATCACTTCTGGAGGTCCAAGATGCTGACTTCTACAAAGAATGGATCCTTATGCTCCACGACCGCTGGACTAAGTGTGTAAATGTAGGAGGGGACTATGTTGAAAAATAAATGTGCTAGGTTTTCTAAAATTGACTCCTCCTACCTAGGCCACAAACTTATCAATCACCCCTCGTAAGAATTAGCAGCAGGAAATGGGCATTTCAAGCCTGCTATGCCATTCATCAAGGTCATGCCAATCTTGTACCTCAGCACAATATCCCTGTTATAACTCCATGTCACTTTTCCCTTAATAACCAGAAATCTGGTTAAAGAGCATTAGAGCAAAAGAGCACCCTTTTCTGAAAGTTAACAGGGTACACAAGAGATTCTCTTCCAGGAGATTAGACGTAGTAATAATTCTACAAAGTGCAAGAGCAGGACTCTTTTCTGACTGGTTTCTCCATTTTTTCCATCATGAGGACCATAATATAAAAGGCAATTTCTATGTTTCAGGACTGTTTTGAAAGGACTAAATGATGGATGTTCAAGGAGGCCGGCACACAAGGAGAAATCACAGACCTTGAGGAGTATGCCTCATTTGTCACCTGCAACATCTGTAAATATAACTCCCTCACACTCCTGACTTGAGCCTTGCAATGGTGGACAGGCTTTGGGGAGTTAGAAGTTGAGTTGTTCATCACAGGAGTCCTAGCCTCACACCTAGTCTTAAAGTTAAATTGCACATAAGGCTAGTCCAGTTCAATTCAGTCAACTAAAAAGAAAAATACACAGTGAAATAAAGAAAAATACAAAAAAAATGGTGCTAAATTTATCTTCTTAAGGTCAGGCCCTGATTCCATAGAATAGGGCAGTGATAAATGATCCAGCTATAGCTGGGGTAAAGCTGAGGGACCAGATGCTACCAACATTCCAATATTTATCTCAGTAATTATAAAATGGTTTCTAACTCAATGATAAGAGGAAGGTCTGAGCAGTAGATCAGATGCTAAGCCTGCAATCCCCTTATGCATACAAAACAATTCGAGGTCAGATTTCCATGGAACAGATTGCTCGTTGTCAATGTGATCCAGCCCAGTATAATTGCAACAGTGGAATTTAGGAGCTGCTCTCATTACCTGCATGAGCATAACTGAAGAGAATATTTCTTCCATTAGTCCTCACTTCTGGTGAAAATTGGACCATATCTTATTTCCGTGTTTGCTCTTTCCCCTAACACCAGAAGCACATAAACTAGTCACTCAACAAAATCTATAATTACTGACATGTACTGACATGTCGCTAAAGTCAATGGATGAGAATTCTCTGTGCAGGTGCAACACGTTGCAGATTTTTCACTTGGGACATCACTAGGGAACTCTGGAATTTTGAATTCCACTGCTTCATTCCAATAAGAATCAAATGTCCTACAAGTGTTATCTAATGCTGCCAGAACATTCAACACTTCTGAGCTCATGCACAACTTAAAATCTTGAATTTCTTGACCCTTACACACATAGGGGCACTAACAATTATAAATGGAACACTTGGTACATCCCAGCAAAACCCTGGACCATTGTCCTTTTACAATACAAAATGCAAAGTTTTTTTTTGATGCAGATTCCTGCATCTGTAATCTCCTGTGTCATCTGTTTACTGTAGTTGTGTTTAAGGCTATTAAGGCTGTTTTAGCTATTACTTGGACATTTTTGGCTGTCAAACACTGGAAAGAGTAAGCAGAATCAGAGCCAATCAGATAAAACAATAATTAAGAAACATGAGATCAAAGGGTTAACTGACTTTCTCAAAGAACTCAGTGCACTGCTGCAATGCATTTTCTGGATTCTCTTGTAAACCCTGCAGTGATATAAACAGAGAAGGTGAAATTCCCCAAAAATTTAACATCTTCTCAAAAATTTTCCTGAAGAAATAATTAGCATTCAATTCTGATAAAAAGACTTCAGTGATTATGATTTTGCCACTAACAAGGATTTTACCAGAAATGTTTAATCAAATACATACTTGTGGTTTGTAACAGCTTACTCTTTATCAATTAGGCATTTGCACAATAATCTAAGTGGCAACAGTTCAAATAATGGCGGAATGTCATTTGAAAGCTCTGGGCCATAATATAATTGCTTAATACAAGAGCTTAATCATAGCTTGCTGAGATACAATTTACAACAGCGATTTTTAAAGCTTCACTTATCTTAAACTCTCATTAATATTTAACATACTGTACATAGTTTCCCAGTGGTTTTATTTAGAGACATATTATCTGTCTCTCATTTTCTCATTGTGCCAGATTTTAAAATACCTTTCAGTCCAAACTTTTATTTTCAGTAAGGAAAGGGCCATCAGTACTAAGAGAACTTTTTTTTTACACTGTTGGAATCTGTTGCTGGTAACAAGTAACCTCTTAGTTAGGATGCCTTAAGCCATGAAATCTGCTGAATATGTGCCCTCTACCACATGCACAGTGTTGAACAGAATCTGACTAGCTCACTAGTGACACTCACCACCTAGAAGAGCAAAGAAAACAGTTGCATAGGAATATCTTTGCTTACATATTCCACTCCAAAATAATATAGTGACTTTGAAATATTTTGTTTTTCTTTAAAGTCATTATATTTGAATTTTAGAATGTTGGTGCACTTTCAACAAATGGTTTGCAATGGTTCAAGATGGTAACATCTCAAGTTAAATAGATGAGCAATTGAAAAATCAAAGTCAATGGTTGAGTTTATTGTCATATGTACAAGTGTAATGAAAAATTTATTTGTGGCAGTTTCACAGCAACATAGCACCATATAATCAGCACTCACAAGAAAACATAAATTAAGCAAAGTACAAATAATTTACAAAACAAATTAGAACAAAGAAAACAAAGTCTATTTCAATGCATGATGGTCTGTCAGTGGTTCCCAGTGACTAAAGATTTTGGATTACTGCTCCAGTGTCTGCCAGACAATACCCCCAGTGCTCCTGTCATCCTTTCTGGCCACTCTCAGGCCTCCAACAGTTGGGGTTGACCATGAACAGTTCATCCTAGCTGTCTATGTATCTGCACTTTGAAACTAGTCTTCCCAGAGTGACTGGCATTAAGTGCCACCAAACCACCTTTGCCCCTTAGTAGCTAAGCCACGCATGAAGGTCTGGAGTGGGCGGGACTTGGTTGTCAGAGGTCATTTGAGACACGTGTCATTGGGACCATTTAATGGGCAGTGAGAACTCATTCCCAGCTCCCTCCCCCCCCCACACACACACACAGAGCATCGGCTAAGGCAACCTTAAGGAACGTCCGGTTAATATATTAAAAAAATTAAAAATTTGATTTCTGATGCACAAAGAAAGAAAATAAGAACTGCAAATTCGTGAAAAATAATTACAAAAATATTCAATCTATTTAAAGCCACAAATAAAATATTTTATTTAATTACAGTAAATACAATTTTCATCAATAACTTTGGAGCATATATTAGGACAACTATTTCACCTTGCTTTTTCACCTTCTAATGCTATGGTTGGGTCTGATGCAGTGATATCAGCTTCCCAGCATCAGGCTGGACATCACTCAGAGAGAGTCTCAGATCACCTTATTCTGCTTTGTTGCTTTGAAAGAAGTTGGACGACTACACTAAGCCATACTCTACTAAAAGTGATGTTGGAAAGATTATAAAGAACATCTTGACATTTCTCCACAGTGCAGGATAGCATTCAGATAACAACACACACAAAATGCTGGTGGAACACAGCAGGCCAGGCAGCATCTATAGGGAGAAGCGCTGTTGACGTTTTGGGCCAAGACCCGAAACTCGGCCTGAAACATTGGCGCTTCTCCCTATAGATGCTGCCTGGCCTGCTGTGTTCCACCAGCATTTTGTGTGTGCTGTTGTTTGAATTCCCAGCATCTGCAGATTTCCTCATGTTAGCATTCAGATTTTTTTTCTGCAACCAAAAGTCTTAACATGAATTTTGGAGACTCAGCTTCAGCTCAAAGTCATTTTGTAGGTCATCCTTTCCTCCATCCTTCCAGTTTATTCCTCATTACAAGTGTTTAGGAACTGATTGATTACCCAATTTGAATTGAGAGAAGATCCTTAAACCTCTCTGACATGATTTTCTGCAGCTCACCCAGGTGGGCACAATATACTTGAAATCATCATCTGGTATTCTTTCTTCCCCTTTCACCTCAGAATGGCTCAGAAATTGGAGAAGGTCACGATGGGCAATGTTGCACTTAAATAAGGTTAACTTGGACAAAAATATGGAGACAATGGATTTGACTTTGAGAAGGTTCACGTTGTTTCCTTGCAATTGAAGATTGATTTCATAAAATTTTGTGAATAATTCTGACAATAAGCAACGCCATGCGAGTTGATTGCTGAATGAAGTATTTGAATATTCAGAGAACTTTATCACTATTTCAATAGGCCATAAAACCATCTCAGGTAGTTTCCTTTCGAAAGCCATTTGACAGCAAGCATTCAAACTATACATCATTCTCAATACAAAGCTCTCAAAATAGTCAAGAATTGAGAGCATGGACTTGCTTTTAGTTACTGCTGTGATAACAACATTCAATGATTTGTGCAGCCGAACACTTGGGTTTTTTGGGGAAAGACGTTGCCTGTTAATTACACTGTGAATGATAAATACATTATGTAATAATTTTTCAAGAAAGTAATAATGCCACGATGATGTCCTGTCATTGATGGTGCCTCATTTGTCGATTAAGCACGAATGATGGTGAGCGGAATGTCGTTCTCTTTGAAGAATTGCTCAAAAACCCAAAATATTGATTCCCCCTTCGTATCTGTTTCTAGTCCCCTTGCAATTAACAACTCTTGAACCATGCTTTTGTGTTTTGTGAAGCGTACATAACCAAGTAGCAATGATATGTTGTCCGGAAAAGTTGACTCATCCAACTGCAAAACAAATTCTGTTGTCCAAAGTACGTAGCACCATGTGTCTTCAACATTCTCAGACATGTCATCTATTTATCTTTTAACAGGAGTTGTCGCTGAATGGAATCACTTCAATTATCAGGTCTGGTGAGTTTTGCAAAACTGCACACAGAACCTCCCTTACTACTGGAAGAATCAGTTCTTCTCCAATTGTATGGGGCTTTCCAGGTTTAGCAATGAGCAATGAAATGTTGTGTGAAACACACAAACCATCACTGTTACATTATGAAATGGTGATAAACATGTTTTTAAGTGTTTTCCATTTTGTAAGTTTTCACAAAGTAACTGAAAATAAGCCAAGTTCTTGTTTGCTTTGTTAGAGCATTTTTTGGGATTAGCACGTATCGCAAATTACTTCAGCAATGACTTCAGCCATCAGTCTGCAGATTCAAATATGAACTGCGGATTAAATTTAAAATGCAGCTCTGAACAATGGGTTCTTAAGAACTGTGAACCACAGTTAATTGAAAAACCAGACAATGCTGATTTAAATTCATTATTTGGGTATCATTTGGGTGCAAAGAAGGAGGTGTGAAGTTTCTGTATAGTTCAAAGGAAACATTGTAATTATGGAATTGTCATGAATTTTTTTTTGATCTTTAGCATACTGTATAAAATGTTGTGTAGCGTTGGGTCAAAAGGGGTCTGAAAGGGGTATTAGTTATGATGCTTGCCATGTCTTATTTTGTTGAAATAAAACACTTCATATCCACCAGTACTTTTCTCCACTGGCCTTGTTTACATCACAGAGTGTATCAAAGTGTATTCTCTTCAAATGTTCAAGACGGTCTCATTGTCTCATTTGAAAAAAAATTTTCACTCAACACACACATTGGTTGTTGATGGTTGCTTGGTGCTGGTATAAATCCTTATTTCAGATACATCACATTATAATGTCTATTTCTTTTACAATTGGTCTGCATCTGCCACTTTCATTATGGACTAACGACCATGGTCAATTGCCAATTGTTTAAGTCCAACCTCAAGCACTGATCAATAGCGCAGGCAAAACCTGACTCTCTGCCTGAAGGTACATAAAGTGAGGCAACAATATCTTGGTTGGGCCATGAGCTAGAGAAATGTGGTCAAGACTATTCAGAAGGGCAGTTTATGAACTTTACTCCACTGAACGCCATACCCTAATTCACAGGAATTGTGTCACTGCATGATTAGAGTATGGGAATCAACCCAGCTAACACTGCAAAGGGCAATAATGCACGGGCTGGGCAAGGAAATAACACGATTTCTTCAGTCCCGATTTCTCGTGATTTGCCAAATACAGAAATGTCACATTGCTTTTCAACAACTATAATACATTTCGAGCAAAGTCTAAGAAAATCATGGGTTAGCAAGAGATGAGGAGATTGTGTGATCATTGTAATCAATTATGAGGCATTAAGAATCAAATGTTTATAAAGCAAAACTAATTTCTTAAATTAAACCAGTAATCCATCAACTGCCTCTCTTGCTACCAAGTGACCCTCACTACCTTCTTTATCTTTATCACCCCCTCAGAAACTCTCACCACCCCCACAGGTGCAATATTGTCAACTTTGGGAACCACTTCTCTGAGTGGTCATAGTGTTGCCAAACTGTAGGGATTAGGTCCTTGCTGATTGGTGAAGGGAAATGGTTGAACGGAAGTAGCTGTTATTGAATCTGATGGTATGTGACTTGAGGTTTCTGCACCTCCTTCTCGATGGTAGCTGCAAAATTATGGCATACTATTTGGAGCTCTTTCATGAAGGTATTACCTCCTTGAGAAAATACCTTTAGTAGATACTACCAATGATGGAGAGGGATATGTATGTGATGTACTGGACAGAATCCACTACTCTCTGCAGCTTCTTATATTCCCGTGTATTCAAATTACCACACCAGATCAAGATACTTCCAACTGTACATCTGTACTAGTTTGTAAGAGTGTTCAGTGACAATCTGAACCTCCTTAAATGACTAAGAAAGTAAAGATACTGGTGTATTTTGTCTTATAATTCCATCTATGTACTGAGTCCAGGACAGGTCAACTGAAATGTTAAGGCCCAGGAAATTAAAGCTGCAGGCTCGCTCCACCGCTGATTCCCCAGTGTAAATTAGTGCATGCTAACCCACTTGCCCCTCCTGAAGTCAACAAACAGGTCGCTAATTTTGCTGATGTCGAGTGAGAGGTTTTCTGGCAAAATTCAGCAGCTGAACTAACTCACTCTGATAACCTGGCGCATCATCACCTTATCTTGCAGCGATATCGAAATCCGATAATAGGAAATTCAGTTAGTTTTCCAACACAGCAGCATCTTATTCGGCCAAATTATTTATACTCATCCCAGCCAAATTTTAAATTACTTATCGCTGCCAAGTCTCAAAGAAAGAAGCAGGTGAGTAATGACTGGGAATGTACTAGATCCAAAAATGATTGTGAACAACTCCCATAATCAACCTAATCTTTCCTAAGATCTTTCCCATCATATATCAACTTCAGTAGTCAGCAAGAGAAGGTAGAACAGCTCCATGACAGAAGATATATGCAGATTAGTGTGAGATTGCCATCAGTTGATGCTCAGATGTTTGTGTACATAAGATAAAAATCAACTGAATCCCTCACATAGCCAAGAAGAACAATGGCTCAACTAATAGAATCACTGCTGCACAGCTTCATGAATCCAGGCTCATTCCTGCCCTCTAGTATTGTTTGTGAGAACGTTCATTCTCCCAGTGACTATGTGGGGTTGCTCCAATTGCTCTGGCTTCCTTCCACATCTGAAAATAGGCAGGTTGGTAGGTTAATAGGCCTCTGTTACATTGTCCCAGGTGTATGAGTGAATGATAGGATCTTGGGTAAGCTGTTGGGAATATGGGATAATAATATGGGCTGGTGTAAAGCCTGAAGGTCAGCATTGATTTAACAGGCCAAAGGATCAGTTTCCTTGCTGCATAACTCTATAAAAAGTCAATAAATTATAATAGACTTAAGGATTGTGTTGGTAGTCTCATAGACTGTAGGTGAAGGTTTTACACAGAAACGCGACAGGAATTGTCATCAGTTGATACTCAGATGTTTACAGATCCAAGAAGAACAATGGACAGTCCAATGAGAGGAGGGACTGTTCTAGACCCGGTGTTGGGCAATGAGCCTGGCCAGGTAACTGACCTTTCAATGAGTGAACAGCTAGGGAGCAGTGACCACACTTCTTAACTTTCAGGATAGCTATAGATAAAGTTAGGCATTGTCCTTGTGCAAGAATTTTAAATTGGAGGGCATTAGGCAGGAATTAAGAAGCATTGATTGGGAACACTTCTTCTGGCAAGTCCACTTCAGACATGTGGAGGGTGTTTAAAGGTCAATTGCACAGAGTACAGGAAATGTATGTTCCTGTTAGAAATAAGGTTGGGGATAGAAAGATAAGAGAACCTTCGATGTCCAGAGAGGTGATGAATTTAATCAAGAAGAAAAAGGAGAAGTGTGTAAAGCTTTAGAAGTCAGGATCAAACTGAGCACTAAAGAAGGGAATTAGGAAAGCCAGGAGGGGCCATGAGAAGTCCTTGGCAAAGTGGATTAAGGTAAATCCCATGGCATTCTATACATACATCAAGAGCAAGAGGATAACGGGAGGACCACTCAAGGATAAAGGGGGGAACATTTGCTTGGATGCAGAGAATGTGAGTGAGATACTTAATAAGTGTCCAAGTGGCCAAGTGGTTAAGGCGTTGGACTAGCGACCTGAAGGTCATGAGCCTCATGTTGTGTCCTCGAGCAAGGCACTTAATCACACACTGCTCCAGTCCTCCCAGCTGAAAATGGGTACTGGCAAAATGCTGGTGGTTAACCTTGCGATAGACTGGCGTCCTATCCGGGGGGAGTCTCGTACTCTCAGTCACTTCACACCACGGAAACCAGCATAAGCACCAGCCTGATGAGCATATAAGGCTCGGGACAGACTTTAACTTAACTTGCTTCAGTATATACCAAGGAAATGGATATGGAGGACCAGGCGATCAGAACTGAGTGTATAAATATGTTAGGCCAATTAGAAGTCAAAGAGGAAGAAGTGTTGGGCCTCCTAATGCATATTAAGGTGGATAAATCCCCAGGACCTGGTGGGATTTACCCCAGGGTATTGAAGGAGGTAAGAGATGAGATTTCTGGGCCTTTGACCAGTATCTTCGTGTCCTCTCTAGCCACAGGCAAGGTCTCAGAGGACTGACGAGTGGATGATGTTGTACCTCTATTAAGAATGGAACAAGGGAAAATCCTGGGAACTATAGACAGTGAGCCTCACATCAAGAAATTTAGAAAATTATTTCTTCATGGAGAAAATTATTAGGGATAGCATATATGAACACTTGGAAAACCAGAGCCTAGTTAGAGCCTTATCAACTTGATCCAGTTTTTTGACAAGATGATGAGAGAGAATGATGAGAGTAGGGCAGTGGATGTTCACTTTTTTTTCATTTTCTATCCTTTTTTATTGATTTTAAAACAAAAAAATGAATAGATACAAATCAGAGGAGAAGTTATATCAAATACATAATGCAAAAAATGTACAAACAGGGATATATACTGTCAAAGTCATATAAGTATAATATTAAGCTATTGTGTATAAACAAGGAACCACAACTCCTCTTGGCAATTCATACAAAAAAAAAGACTGGAAATATTTATAATAAAGAGAAAAAAATCCACTAAACTAACCTAAAACAAAATAAAGACTGGGCAGTCCATTTGAGGACAAAATTAGAAAAGAAAAAAGAAAACATCCTTCTGGTCAGTTCTGAACCTTTGTGGATAAAGAGGATAAAAAAGAGGAAAAAAAGAAAGAAAAAAATTTTTGCAAAAAATAATTAAAAAGAGAAAAAAAATCAAATCATATAAAATATTGAATAAAAGGTCGCCAGGCTTTCTCAAAATTAAAAGGTGTGTCAAACAACTGGCTTCTAATTTTCTCCAAACTTAAACAGGACATAATAGAGGAGAGCCAAAGAAAAACAGTAGGTGGATTAGAGTCTTTCCAGTATAATAAGATAGCTCTCCTAGCCAATAAAATTGAAAAGGCTATCGCATGTTGAGTGGAAGCAGGAACACTTCCTATTTCCTCAGGAATAATCCCAAAGATTGCCTTAAGTGAATTAGGTTGTAAATCCACACCTATGACTTTTGATAACGTTTTAAAAACATCCCTCCAAAAAGTATTTAACTTTGCACCGGGCCAAAACATATGAGTTAGAGTAGCCACCTCAGTGTTGCATTTGTCACAGGTGGAGTTTATATTAGAAAAAATATACGCTAATTTAGCTTTTGACATATGGGTCCTGTGTACTGTCTTAAACTGAATTAGGGAGTGACATGCACAGATGAATTATGAACTAGATAATAAATTTTACTCCATTGATCATCTGAAAGTGAATGCTGAAATTCCGTTTCCCAAGCACGTTTAATCTTATCATTAGGCATTATACGTGCATTCATTAACTGTTTATATATAATGGCTATCAATCCTTTTTGAAATGGTTTAAGCTGAAAATAGCATGTATCATATTTGGTAAATGAACAAATGGATAATTCGGTAAAAATCACGTAAAAAATTCCTAACTTGTAAGTATCTAAAAAATTTGCATTAGATATATCATATTTATCCACCAACTGCAAAAAAGACATTAAATAATCCTCTAAAAACAAATCTAAAAAAGTTTTTATTCCCTTGGTTTTCCATATTAAAAAAGCCTTATCCAGAGTTAATGGTTTAAAGAAAAAGTTAAAATGGATATTACTAGAGAGTACAAAGTTATTTAATTCAAAAAGCTATGAAACTGAAACCAAATGTTTAAAGTATGTTTAACAATAGGACTAAGACCTTGTCTACCTATATTAGAAAACAAAAAAGGAAGAGGAGCTCCCAATAAAGAAGGGCAGTGGATGTTGTCTACACGGATTTTAGAAAGACATTTCACAAAATCCCTCATGGGAGGCTAATCCAGATGCACAGGCGCAAATTGGCTGCTTGGATTCAGAACTGGCTTCCACATAGAGGGTAGTGGTTGGAAGGACCTGTTCGAGCTGAAGGTCTGTAAATAGAGGAGTTCCACAGTAATCTGTACTCGGACCTCTGCAGTTAATGATGTATATAAATTACCTGGATGAAAGTGTAGATGGGTGAGTTGGTAAATTTATGGATGATACCAAAATTGGTGGAGATGTGGAGAGTGTAGAAGACTGGGGAAGAATACAGCATGATATAGCTCAGTTGCAGATATGGGCTGAGAAATGGGAGATGGAGTTTAACCCAGGTAACTGTGAGGTGTTGCACCTTGGTAGGGCAAATGCAAGGAAACAGTACACTGTTAAGGGCAAGATCTTTAATAGTGTTGTTGAGCAGAGAGATCTTGGGATCCAAGTTACCACATATAAAATGCTGGAGGAACTCAGCAGGCCAGAGAGCATCTATGGAAAAGAGTACAGTCGACAGTTCAGGCCGAGACCCTTCATCAGGACTGAAGAAAAAGAGATCAGAAGGAGTCAGAGTTAGAAGGTGGGTTTGGGGTGGGAGAAATGCAGTTGATAGGTGAAACCGGGAGGGGTGGGGGGGTGATGAAGAAAAGAGATCAGAAGTTTGTTGAGAGAGATACAAGACTGCAGGGGAATATAATAGGAGAGGACAGAAGGCCACGGAAGAAAGAAGAGAAGAAGGAGCACAAGAGGGAGGAAATGGGCAGGCAAGGAGATTAGGTGGGAAAGGGAAAGGGGGATGGGGAATGGTGAAGGTGGGGGGGGGGCATTACTGGAAGTTTGAGAAATCGATGTTCACACCTTCAGGTTGGAGGCTACCCAGACAGAATGTAAAGTGTTGCTCCTCCAACCTGAGTGTGTCCTCATCGTGACAGCAGAGGAGACCATGGATTGACATGTAGGAATGGGAATGTGAAGTGGAATTCCAATGAGTGGCCACTCGCAGATCCCACTTTTTAAGCAGACGGAGCATGTCGTGGTTTCTTGTGCCCCACAAACAACCAGGAGACGCAGAAGATTCTTCAAGGAGGGTTAAACTTTAATTTGCAAATCAAAGCTGAGACAGTCATTGAGCTAGTCGCTGATTGCCCACCGATCCTTGGACATAGCATTTTTTATAGCAATCTCCTGGTTTAGTTGCATTAGCATATCCAATCGGTCTACAGTTGCGTATCACAAGTACATCCGCCACTATTGTTTCTACCCGTTGACTTAATCATGTTCTAATCTACATCTCTTAGCTAACCTCTCATTAACACACCAAAGTATTCTCTCCCTGTTACACACACCACAAAGTAGCAGAATTGCTGGAAAGAGGGAAATTTGTGCTGACGCCAGCCAGGATAGCAGCGTATCAGATGCTATTGACATTTCCAGACATAACTATACAGAGATGCACTACCAGTAATATAGCCGATTTTGTCCCTTTGGGCTATGAAGGAGAACCACATGATTGTGTAGGGAAGACGATGGCATTTGCCAAATTCAGAGCAGATTTACAGTCAGAACCACTAGAGGATGCAGATAAAAAGGTTCTGTTCGTAGATGACTCTTGTTATAGGGATTATGATGAAAATCATGCAGGGTTCTCAGTAGTGCAGCAGGATCAGTCGAGCTATAAGATTATTAGGATGGAGTCCTGTCCCCAACCGTGTTCCGCCCAACTAGCGGAAATCAAAGCCCTGACAGCTGCGTGTGAAATAATGGAAGGTGAGAAAGTAGACATCTATACTGATTCTGAATATGCTCATGGTGTATGCTATTTGTTCGGGGCAGTGTGGAAGCAGAGAGGTTTTAAAAAGTGTAATGGAGATCCCATACAACATTGTCAGCAAATTCTAGACTTAATAAAAGCCATAATGAAACTGAAAGCATTGGCTATAGTAAAATGCCAGGCACATAAAAAGGGCAATGATGTAATAACAAAGGGAAATCAAGCTGTGGATGAGGCAGCCAGAAAAGCATCTGGATGTACATCAGCTGTCATTGCACCCCAGGTAAGCCTAGCTCCAGAACCTGTGGTAGAGGACCTAATTGAAATACAAGGTAAGGCAACTTTGGCAGAACAGACAATGTGGAGACGAAGGGGGGCCAAGCAGAACCCGGAAGGCTTGTGGAGCATGGAAGACAGTTTGTTGGTAGCGCCCACCCCTCTACTGACATTTCTGATTTCAGAAGCACATGGGATGGACTATTGTGCAAGGGGGGAAGTGATAAAGAAAATAAAGAAGGATGGTTTTTGGTCGTCTTATTTACAGGCTTCAGTGGACTTTGTCTTGTCACAGTGCGAGGTATGCACACAGAATAACGTTCGGAAGGGAATTACAACCCTAATAGGTCACATTCCTGTACCTGAAGGACCATTTAAACATCTAGTGATTGATTATGTATACATGATAAAGATAGTGAGAGGGAAAAGATACATGCTGGTAGTAATTGATCGATTTAGCAGATGGGTGGAGGCGGTACCTTCAAGAGATCAAGGGGCAAAGACAGTGGAAAAATTTCTGACAAATGAAGTGATCCCAAGGTTTGGAATACCTACAGAAGTTAGCTCAGACAATGGTTCAGCTTTTATCCAGAAAGTGGTCAAACTGGTACTATAGGCGCTGAGGATAAAGCAAAGATTTGGATGTGTATACCACCCTCAGTCGCAGGGCATGGTAGAGAGAATTAATGGAACCCTGAAAGCCAAACTAAACAAAATTTGTGCAGACACTAAACTTAATTGGGTCGATGCGTTACCGTTAGCATTGATGAGTTACCGCATGCAAACTAATCGAATAACATGCCTGACACCGCCTGAGATGCTCACTGGGAGGACCATGCCAGTGCCCCAGTGGAGAGGGCCGTTTAAGGGACCTAGTTTGGAACAATTGGAAATAGAATTGTATCAATACATGCAGCAGCTAAATATGATACATTGGTCTATTTATGCACAGGAAAAACAGAAAGAGCCGGAGACCGTACAAGGGGAAGGACCTATCAAACCAGGAGACCAGGTTTACGTGCGAGTTTTTCAGAGAAAGTGGAACGAGCCAAGAAGGGAAGGACCCTTTATGGTGACCAAGGCATCACCCACCGCAGTTCAGGTAGAAGGACGCTCCAGCTGGTACCATCTGAACCACTGCACGAGAGCAGTCCCGCAAGGACAATCAGGTGAAGTGTCCGAGGTAAGTGATGCAGAAGAGCAGTTAGCGGGAGACAGACAGGAGGAACAAGAAGCTGACACTGCACCTCAGGAGTTTGATCAATTGGTAAGGGAAATTTTTGATTCTGAGGACGGGTCTGAAAACCCTCAGGATGTGGTGGTGGATAGTAGGGCTTCTTCAGATAATGGGGATGAGCTGGGAACGTCCAGTCATGCCCCTGGGGACAAAGCACCCACATACTCCAGTGCAGACTTGGAAACCATTAGTGTGGCAGATATGGAATGGGACTAAGTCCCCACAGAACCTACAGAAAAGAAGTAAGAGGAGCACAACACTTACCTCCTCGCCATGGTTACAGACACGTACTAATCAGTGGTATCAATGGGCAACTTACATGGCAGGAATGATGAAGAGACAGAATTGTTACTTGTGCTCAAGGGAAAGCCCCACTCAGCACGCAGTTCCCATGCCTTATAACTCCTCCACTTGCACGCAGTGGCAAAGAGAGCATAGGGAGCAATGTGAACGACAGTGTTCAGGTTCGATTAAGGCTTGCTTCCTGAAGCTTTGTGTTGTAACAGATCCCTGCTATCAAAGCTGTATGAGGAACGCACCAATGAGCCCCATATTGGTGTATGTTATATCAGGCTTCCTCGCAGTTTGTGTGATGTTTGGAGAGAAGTGCTGTACTTTTATACCAAATAACACTAGTCCAGAAGGATCGTTTACGAAGGCAATGTATAAGTTGAAAAGTCTAAGAAAGGAAGTTAAACAGAATGCAGGGTCCAGACATCAGTTATTTGACTGGTTGGAAAGTAGACTTGGAGGATGGGGAGCATGGCAGACTAAAATGGCAATAACTGTCAGTATTGTATCGTTGAGCTGTGCGCTTGTGCTGTGCTGTTTTCTTCCTTGTCTCAAGTCTCTTGTAATGCGTGCTGCAACCAAACAATTTCCGATGCTCGTGGCAAATACTGAAGCAAGCTTAGTGAGAAAGAAACACCGAAAATGTATCGTTACAGCCTACAACACCTGCAGGATGAACAAGAGCAAAACGACAGTGTGGGTGTAGATTGTAAGGGCTTCTGAATTTTTTTTCCCTATCTCAGGTACAGAGGGACAGGTTTTTGGCTCAGCGGCCCAGGGTAACAGGGACAGAATACTTTGGCGCAGAAAATTATAGTTTAACCCGAGATTTGGGAATAAGTGCTTGAGTTTATTGGGGCTTTTGTGTGCAGACTCAGTCTTTTCTCTGTGTGAGACCCTCTGGGTCTCAAAGGGGGGATATATTGGAGTATAAAAGTTGAGATTGTTTGCTGTGTAACCAAAACTATGTAGTCAGCTTTGAAACTTGCTATTTGCTGTGCATGTACCCAATTTAGTAGGAGAATGAAATATTAAGAATGTAGAAGACAATGGAAGAGGAAGCTAAGAGATGTAGATTAGAACATGATTAAGTCACGAAATCTTAAGAATGTAGAAGACAACGGTGTGTTAATAAGAGGAAGCTAAGAGATGTAAATTATGTAGTCTGAGTTTGCTATTTGCTACGCATGTACCCAATTTAGTAGGAGAATGAAATATAAGAATGTAGAAGACGATGGTGGGTTAATGAGAGGTAGCTAAGAGATGTAGATTAGAACATGATTAAGTCAATGGGTAGAAACAATAGTGGCGGATGTACGTGTGATACACAACTGTAGACCGATTGGATATGCTAATGCAACTAAACCAGGAGATTGCTATAAAAAATGCTATGTCCAAGGATCGGTAGCCAATCGGTGACTAGCTCAATGACTGTCTCAACTTTGATTTGCAAATTAAAGTTTAACCCTTCTTGAAGAATCTTCTGCATCTTCTGCATCTTCTGCATCTGCATTTGTGGGGCACAAGAAACCACGACACTGGCAGCATCTTTTTGCTTTTCTCGTTTTCCTTCTTTTTGAGTTCTTCAAGCTGCACTTGTATTAACCTCTTCCTGCTTCTCAGCCAACCTTTGTTTGTCTTTCTGGTATTTCTCAACTGCATGGACTACGTGGTCTCAAAATTCTTGTGGGGTCATTGACGTCAGCCCAACCACTTCCTCCAGTTTGGATTTTACTTGCGGAGGCATTGCATCCAAAATGCTATGTCGGAACAGTGTGGTGATAAATAAGCTATTTTCCACCTCTTGCTCAGTCTGCAGTCTCCACCTTTTCAACTGGTTTTCTAAGTAGGCTGCTGGGTTTTCAGTGTCTCCCAGTGGATCCCCCTTTAAGGCTTTGGGGTCTACTTTGGGTGGATAAAGCTTCCTGAGGGTCTGCCATACCCTCTGCCTCACTCTGTCAAACCCGTCTCCATCAGTTCTCAGGTCGTTCGAGTTTACTATGCCAGCCATTTCCATTAGTTCGTTAAATTTGGAGGTTCCCATCAACCTTATCAATAGTGTCTTCAAATCACCCATAGCCAATAATCATCCTGCCGTCTCTTCTTCAAAGGCTCTAATCCATTTCCCTGCTCCTTCATGTAGATTGGGCAGAGTGTTTTTCAGCCCTTCTAGGACCTGGGATCCCCAAGGGACATACTGCACTTGTCCTGATCCTTTAACTAACAACGGCATCATTCTTCCTCCTTCTTCCCACCTGCCCTGGTTCTCCACCTCGCCTGACTCCCCATCTGTCTCAGGGTGTGTCTTTACTGCCTCCCACACAAATTTCTCCGGAGTCCTCTTCTTCCCTCGGTCCGCCTGTGGAGTCCTTCCTTTCTGTCCTGATTCAATACTTGGTTGGCCCCTGGAGTATTTTTCACATCTCCTCTGGCAATCCCCTCTCAGTAACTTATCTAGCTCTCTCTCTACTTCTGCAAGTCACTTCCCTACCGCCTCCTTCTGCTCTTCTAGGCTTCTGCCTCCTACCTCTTCCCCACACCACAAATTCTCACATCTCCTCTCACTCCACTTAACTCTTGCTCCTCCAATAAGTCACCTTCTCCTTCTTCCTGTCCGTGTCTGTACACATGTGGCAGGGACTCCTCATGATCCTTACTCGTGTTTGATTCCCTTCTCTCTTGTGTTTCTCCAAGACTCTCGTCTCCTATCTTTTTCCACTTCCTCTTGAATGCCTCATCTCTTCCTGCCCTGATGAGCCACTTTCTTTTCTAGTCTGTTTATTTCTATGGTATAACCGATACTCCTTTACCTCTCTCAAGTATTTCATCTGTTCAATCTCTTCTTTCATTTCTCACTTTGCCTGTTCCACCTTTATCCTTTCTGCCTGTATCTCCTTCCATATTGCCGCTTTTTCCTTCTCATATTGTCTTTTTTCTTCCTCATTATCCCAAACTTGTACTTCTAACTGCATGTTTACTGTTCCCGTCAGCAGGGGGCACTGC
Organism: Hypanus sabinus; assembly: GCF_030144855.1. NCBI lineage: Eukaryota > Metazoa > Chordata > Chondrichthyes > Myliobatiformes > Dasyatidae > Hypanus > Hypanus sabinus. The sequence continues at coordinate 124,306,150 of NC_082706.1, forward strand.
TTAGGGGTTCCTTCCTCATCATAGGGAGGGGGCTTTTCTGTTTCTTTCGCATCCGGGTACGGAGCTGAAGCCATTGTACCTTCCTCGCTCTCTCAACAGGCTGTTTCTCCAGCACCTTAGTGTCTTCCTCGCTTGTAATCAATATTCCACCTGTCCTCCTCAGCCTTTCTCCCTCCGTTCTGAAGAGCTTTAGCACTTCCATTTCTCGTTCTCTTTTTTGCCCTCTTTTCTTAGATTTATCTTTTGGTTTGTAATTTTTAATTAGTGCCTCCATTTCTTCGCACAAGCTTACATCAAACGTTCCTTCTCTTGGCCATTTTGTGACCAGGTTTTTGGTTCTCTTTTCCCATTTTTCTGAAGTTTTTGTGATCTCATATTTATTTACTGGAATTTTTTGCTCAGAATCTCTACTGCTGTTCCTTTACCTGTCATGTTGTTCTCACTTTTTAAGGTATTTCAGAGATTCACAGTTCGTTTACTGGATAATATTATTCACTCTAATTCTATGCCTAGTCTATCGTCTATCTACCAGCGCTTTAAACTATATATTGGACTGTCCTTATTTCCTATTCTATTCTGCCTGTACAGACCTTTATTCAGAGCGGTATCCACAGAACTTTCTCTTTGCACCTTGTCTATTCAGACCCTTATCTCTTAAGGCGGTATCCATGAGGATTTTCTCTATTTTCCCTTTCCCTGCCCGTTCAGACCTTCATTTTATACGAAGCGGTATCCACAGGGACTTACCAATACCACGTGGAATTTTTCTTCACTTAATTTCTTATTAGCTTATTTGTACTTACCCTCACTGCAGTGTTCTTGATCAATCCTCTAAGCCTCCTGTTAACCCCCAACTCTGCCAGATTCTTTGGACCGGAGAGACCTTTCGGCAGTAGTTCCACACTTCTGAGATTCCAAGACCTCCCCAAAACCAACAGAATTCTTAGTCCAAATTGTCGCAAAAAGCGCTTACCTTTTGTTTGGATGCACTCTTAATTCTGGTAGCCTTGTGGGGGTCCCTAGAGGACTGGGAAGCGTCCCCGATCTGCCGTTTCCTTTCTGCGGGTCTCTTTCTGGTCCTGTCACGGTGGCCAACTTTGTTGCGGTTTCTCATGCTCCACAAACAACCAGGAGATGCAGAAGATTCTTCAAGAAGGGTTAAACTTTAATTTGCAAATCAAAGCTGAGACCTTCATTGAGCTAGTCGCTGATTGCCCACCGATCCTTGTGCATAGCATTTTTTATAGCAATCTCCTGGTTTAGTTGCATTAGCATATCCAATCGGTCTACAGTTGCGTATCACAAGTACATCCGCCACTACTGTTTCTACCCATTGACAATCATGTTCTAATCAACATCTCTTAGCTAGCCTCTCATTAACGCACCACTGTCTTCTACATTCTTAATATTTCATTCTCCTACTAAATTGGATACATGCATAGCAAATAGCAAGTTCAAAGCTGACTACATAGTTTTGGTTACACAGCAAACAATGCAACTTTTATACTCCAATAAGCGCAGACACTACTATGCTACATCAACAACTGCATTGGTGCTGCTTCCTGAACCCATGCCGTGCTTCTCGACTTCATCAACTTTGCCTCCAACTTCCACCCTGCTCTAAAATTTACCTGGTCCGTTTTTGACACTTAGCTTCCCTTGTTCAATCTCTCTGTCTCTGTTTCTGGAGATAACTTATCTATTGATGTCAGTTATATACACATTGACTCTCACAGCTACCTAGACTATAACTCTTTCCACCCTGTTACTGGTAAAAATGCCACCCATTTCTCTCAATTCCTCCATCTCTGCTGCATCTGCTCTCAGGATGAGGCTTTTCATTCCAGAATGAAGGAGATGTCCTCCTTATTCAAAGGATAGGACTTCCCTTCCTTCACCGTCAACGCTAGCCTCAACCTCATCTTTTCTATTTTGTGCTCATAGCCCTCAGCCTATCCTCCCAACACCCCTCCAGGGATAAGGTTCCTCTTATTCTCAGTTACCACCCTATCGGTCTCCACATCCAGCACATAATTCTCTGTAACTTCTGCCACATCCAACAGGATACTACTACCAGGCACATCTTTCCCTCCCCCACACCTTTCTGCTTTCCTCAGGGGACACTTCCTACATGAATCCCTTATCCATTCATCCCTCCTCACTGATTTCCCTCTAGGCACTTACCTTTGCAAGTGGAACAAGTGCTACACCTGTCCCTACACCTCTTCCCTCAGTACCATTCACAGCTCCAAACAGTCCTTCCAGGTGAGGCGACATTTCGACTCTGAGGTCTGTTGGGGTCATCTTTTGTATCCAGTGCTCCATCCTGTGCATCGGTGAAAGTCGACGTAGTTCGGGAGACTGCTTCACTGAGCACCTACGATTCGTCCACCAAAAAAAGCATGTTCAAGGGGAATACCTGGAATGCGCTGCCTGGTATGGCAATAGAGGCAAATGCATGAGAGGGTTTTAAGAGACTTTGGGTAAGCATATGTATGTAAGGAAGATGAAGGGATACGATCAGCTGTAGAGAGGAGGGATTAATGTTTTGGTGTTTTTTGATTTACTTTTTAGCTGGTTTGGCATAATGTATGTTATATGTTCTAATTATTTTAGACAGGATCATGGCTAACAAGAGAAGTCAAAGCCAACATAAAAGCCAAAGAGAGGGCACACAATAGAGCAAAAATTAGTGGGGAATTAGAGAATTGGGAAGTTTTTCAAAATGAACAGAAGGCAACTCAGAAAGTTATTAAGGTAAAGATGGAATAGAAAAGTAAGTTAGCCAATGATATTAAAGGGGATACCATAAGTTCCTTCAGATAAGTAAAGTGGAAAAGAGAGGCGAGAGTGGCTGTCAGACTATTGGAGAATGATGCAGGGAGATAGTAATGGGGGACAAGGAAATGGCAGTCGAACTGAATAGATATTTTGTATCTGTTTTCACCATGGAAGACATTAGCAGTATGATGGAAGTTCCAGATGTCAGGGGTCATGAAGTGTGTGAAGTTACCATAACTAGAGAGATGGTTCTTGGGAAACTGAAAGGTCTGAAGGTAGATAACTCACCTGGACCAGATTCTGTATACGCTAGAGTTCTGAAAGAGGTGGCTGGAGAGATTGTGGAGGCATTAGTAAAGATCTTTCAAGAATCACTAGAAGCTAGAATGGTTCTGGAAAACTGGAAAATTGCAAATGTCACTTAGCTCTATAAGAAGGGAGAGAGGCAGAGGAAAGGAACCTATTGGCCAGTTAGTCTGACCTCAGTGTTTGGGAAGAAGTTGGAATCCATTATTATGAATGAGGTCTTAGCGTACTGGAGGCACATGATAAAACAGGCTGTAATCAACATGGTTTCTTCAAGGGAAAATCATACCTGAAAAATCTATTGGAATTCTTTGAAGAAATAACAAAGGAGAATCGGATGACTGTCTACCGAAGGGTCTCAGCCTGAAATATCAAATACACTTTTTTCCACATTGCCGGCCTGCTGAGTTCCCCCAGCATTTTGCATGTGTTGCTTGGATTTCCAGCATCTGCAGATTTGCTCTTATTTAGAATCAGTTGATGTTGTGTACTTGGATTTTCAGAAGGCCCTTGACAAGATACCACACATGAGGCTGCTTAGCAAGGTATGAGCCTATGGTATTACAGGAAAGATTCAAGCATGGATAAAGCAGAGGCTGATTGGCAGGGGGCAAAGAATGGGAATAAAGGGAGCCTTTTCTGGTTGGTTGCCGATGACTGTGTGAGACCAATTCTTTTTACGTTATATGTCGATAAATTGGCTGATGGAATTGAAGGCTTTGTTGCAAAATTTGCAGATAATATGAAGATAGGTGGAGGGACAGGTAGCTTTAAAGAAGTAGACTACAGAAGGATTTAGACAGATTAGGAGAATGGGCAAAGAAGTGGCAGATGGAACACAATGTCAGGAAGTGTACAGTCATTCAAGCATTTGGGTAGAAAAAAATGCAAGGGTCGACTGTTTTCTCAATGGAGCGAAAACACATAACTCTGAGGCACCAAAGGACTTGGGAGTCCTTCTGCAGGATTCCCTAAAAGTTAATTTGCAGGTGAGTAAGGCAAATGCGATGTTTGCATTTGTTTCAAGAGGACCAGAATATAAAAGCAAGGATATAATGCTGAGACTTTATAAAGCACTGGTGAAGATTCACTTGCAGTATTGTGAGCAGCTTGGGGCACCATATCTTAGAAAGGATGTGCTGAAACTGGAGAAAGTTCAAAGGAGTTTCACCAAATGATTCCAGGACTGAAGGGTTTGTCATATGAAGAATGTTTGATGGCTCTGGACCTGTATTCACTGGAATTCTGAAGAATAAGCAGTGACCTCATTGAAACCTCTCAAATGCTGAAAAGCCTTGATAGAGAGGATGTGGAGAGGATGTTTCCGATTGTGGGAGAGTCTAAGACCAGAGGACACAGCCTCAGAACAGAGAGCCATCCATTTAGAATGGAGATGAGGGTCTTCTTTAGCTAGAGAGCAGTGAATCTCTGTAATTCTTTACCATAGACAGCTGTGAATACCATGCCTTTATGTATATTTAAGGCAGAGATTGATAAATGCTTGATTGGTCAAGACATGAAGGGATAAGGGGAGAAGGCAGGAGATTGGGGCTGAGAGGAAAACTGGATCAGCCATGACGAAATGGTGGAGTGGACTCGATGGGTTAAATGGCCTAATGCTGCTCCTGTACCTTATGGTCTTATAATCAGTAGAATAAGAAAAATCAATATAATGGCCATTGTGTGTTATTCATGCTGGATGTTGGGAGTCTTGGGAGGCCCAGAGTCTCCCAGGGAACTATATCTGCATGAAGTGCATCCAGCTGCAGCTCCTTCAAGACCATCAGCTTGTAGGGGAGTGTGAGGAGATCGTCAGTCAGAGTTACAGGGAAGTAGTTACCCCTAAGATGCAGGAAGCAGGTAGCTGGGTGACTGTCAAGAGAAGGAATGGTAAGGTGAATAGACAGTTAAGGCAGAGCACTTCTATGGCCATTCCCCTCAAAAATAAGTATACTGCTTTGAATATTGTTTCGGCAGAAGATCTCCCAGGGGAATGCCATGGAGACCAGGTTACTGGTATTGAGCATGGGTCCATGGTACCAAAGAGAAAGAGGGAGAAGAGAGGAACAGTCGTGACAGGAGGCTCAACAGTTAGAGGAACAGGCAGGAAATTCTGTGGATGTGAACAGGACACCAAGATGGTATACTGCCTCCCAGATACCAGGGTCAGACACATCTCAGATCACATCCACAGCATTTTGGAGAGGGTGGGAGAGCAACCAGTTGTCTTGGTACATATTGGTACCAATGTCATAGGAAGGAAAAGCAATGAGGTTCTGGACAGAGAATTTAAAGAGCTAGGCAGAAATCTGAGAAGCAGGACCTTCAGGGTAGCCATTTCTGGTTTGCTGCCTATGCCACTTGCCAAATGAGGGCAGAAACAGGAAGATTTGGCAGATTAATATGTGGCGGAGAAGCTGATGCAGGGGCAGGGTTTCAGGTTGTTGGATCATTGGGACCTCTTCTGGGAGAGGTATGACCTGTACAAAAGGATTGCACCTGAATCTGAGGGGAATGATGTTCTTGAGGGCAGGTTTGTTAGAATTGTTGGGGAAGGATTAAGCTAATCTGGCAGGGGGAAGGGAAACTGAGTGAAAGGATTCAGAAGAGGAGGGATGGTAAAAAAAAGCAAAGGCAACATGCAATCAGACTAGGAAGAGCAGGCAGATGATATGACAAAATTACATCCAGCAGGGTGAGGATCAGTGAATTAGGGATGCACAATCATATAGGGTAGCAAAAACAATATTCAAAGTATCATATCGCAATGCACAGTGTGTAAGAAATAAGGTGGATGATCTTGACTTTTACAGATTGTCAGGTTTGATGTTGTTGCCATCACTGAATTGTGGCTGAAGGATGGTTGTAGTTGGGAGCTGAAGGTTACACATGGTATCGGAGGAATAGGAAGGTAGGCAGAGGGGGCGATGTGGCACTGCTGGTCAAGAATAGCATCAAATCAGTGGAAAGATGTGACATAGGATCAGAAGATATTGAACTTGTGTGGGTTGAGTTAAGAAACTGCAAGGTGGAAGGATTCTGATGACAATTATATACAGGCCTCCAAACTGTACCTGGGATGAGGACTACAGATTACAACATGAAATAGAAAAGGCGTGTCTAAAGGACAACGTTAAGATGGTCATGCGAAATGCTATCATGAAGGTAGATTGGGAAAATCAGGTTGGTAATGCATCTTAAGAGAGTGAATTGGTTGAATGCCTACAAGATAGAATTTTAGAGCCCACTAGGGAATCAGCTATACTGAATTGGGTGCTACGTAATGAACTGGAGACAATTAGGAAGCTTAAGGTAAAGGAACCCTTAAGAGATAGTGATAATATGATTGAGTTCAACTTGAAATTTTACAGGGAGAAAGTAAAGTCTGATGTTGCAGTATTTCATTGGAATAAATGAAATTGCACTGGTATGAGAAAGGAGTTGTACAAAGTAAATTAGAAGGAGATGCTGGCAGGGGATGACAGCAGAACAGCAATGGCTTGAGTTTCTGGGAAAAATGAGGAAGGTGCAGGACAGACGTATTCCAAAAACAACGGAATACACAAATAGCAAAATAGTATAACCGTGGCTGAAAAGGGAAATTAAAGCTAATGCAAAAGCAAAGGAGAGGGCGTACAACAAAATTTGGCCTGGAATGTAAAGGATTGGGAAGCTTTTAAAAATCTACAGAAAATAACTAAAAGAATCATTAGAAGGGAAAGAGATGAAATATGAAAGCAAACTAGCAAACAATATCAAAACAGATAGAAAAAGGTTCTTCAAGTATATAAGAATAAAAGAGAGATGAGAGTGGATATAGGACCACTAGAAAATGAGGCCAGAGAAATAATAATGGGGGACAAGAAGATGGTAGATTAATAAATAGCTGTTTTGCATCAGTCTTCGCTTGGTTGACATGGGCAGTATGTCTGATACTGTGAAGTAAGAGAGGTAGGTGCAGCTACCAATGCAAGGGGGAAGATGCTCAAAAAGTTGTAAGACCTAAAGGTACCTAAGTCGCCCAGACCAGATGAACTGCACCCTAAGGTTCTGCAAACGGTAGCAGTGGAGATTGTAGAGGTATTAATATTGATCTTTCAAGAATCATTGGACTCAGGCATGATTCAGGCAGACTGGAAAATTGCAAATGTCATTCCATTATTTAAGAAAGGAGGGAGGCAGCAGAAAGGAAATTGTAGACCAGTTAGCCTGACCTCAGTGGTTGGGAAGATGGTGGAGTCAATTACTAAGGATGAGGTTATAGACTACTTGGTGACACAAGACAAGATAGAACAAAGTCAGCATGGTTTCCTCAAGGGAAAATCTTGCCTAATGAACCTTTTGGAATTCTTTGAGATTACAAGTAAGATAGGTAAAGTGGATGCAGTGAATGTTGTATATTTGGACTTTCAGAAGGTCTTTGACAAGATGCCACACATAAGACTGTTTACGAAGCTAAGAGCCCATAGTATTACACGAAGTTATTGGCATGGTTAGAGCATCGTCTGATTGGCAGGATGCAGTGAGTGGGAATAAAAAGATCCTTTTCTGGTTGGCTGCTGGTAACTAGTGGTGTTGGTCTTGGGACTGCTTCCTTTTATGCTGTATATCAATGATTTGGATAATGGAATAGATAGCTTTGTTGTCAAGTTTGCAGATCATATGAAGATTGGTGGAGGGGCAGGTAGTGTTGAGGAAACAGGTAGGCTGCAGAAGGACTTAGACAGATTAGGAGAATAGGCAATGAAATACAATGTTGGGAAATAGATGGTCATGCACTTTGGTTAATAAAAAATAAATGTGTAGATTATTCTCTAAACAGAGAGAAAATCCAAAAGATCATGGAAGCAAAAGGACTTGGGAGTCCTTGTGCAAAACACCATGAAGGTTAACTTGCAGGTTGAGTCAGTGAAGAGGAAGGCAAATGCAATGTCAGCATTCATTTCAAGAGGTCAAGAATATAAGGATGTGATGCAGAGGCTTTATAAGGTACAGATGGGGTCTGGCCTTGCGTATGGTGAATAATTTTGGGCTCGTTATCTAAGAAAAGATGTGCTGGTATTGGAGAGTGTTCAGAGGAGGTTCAAAAAGGATGATTCTCGGAATGATAGGGTTATCATATGAGGAACGTTTGATGGCTCTGGGCCTGTAATTGTTGGAATTTAGAAGGATGAGGGGAGATCTCAGTGAAACATTTTGTATGTTGAAAGGCCTAGACAAAGTAGATGTGGAAAGTGTCATGGTCCAGATCGGTTCCCCTTTAAATTTAGTTAGGTTGCATTATGCTCTGGACCATTGACTCTTTGATCCCTTCTAATTCTGTTTCATGTGTCCCTTGAGCCTGGCAATTAAGGTGATCTACTCTCGACCCAAACTGGCAGCTTATAAGCCCCTGGCTTTAGCCGTTTGGGGCGAGAGTGTTAAGAAGCCTTAGCAAGTCGCCGTCGCTACCACAAGCCAGAGTTATCCAGCCCGCATAGGAGTACCAGCAATTCGCTTTCCTTCACTAGAGTGGGTCCGGACAAGGTCAATCTGCCAGGTGCCTGAGTGGAAGGCGGAGTCCTGGCTCGACGTTCATGCCCATTGTCCGTGTCTACCCCTCGAAGTGTCCCGGCTCGGTGTTTGAGTGGAAGGTGGAGTCCTGGCTCGATGTTCATGCCCATTGTCCGTGTCTACCCCTTGAAGTGTCCCGGCTCGGTGTTTGAGTGGAAGGTGGAGTCCTGGCTCGATGTTCATGCCCAGTGTCTGTGTCTACCCCTCGAAGAAGAGTCCCAGCTCGGTGCCTGAGTTGAAGGCAGAGTTCCAGCTCGATGTTCAGGCCCATTGTCCGTGTCTACCCCTCGAAGAAGAGTCCCGGCTCGATGCGTGATCTGAAGGAGGAGTCCTGGCTCAGGGTTCCTTGTCCTGTGTTTTGGTGTCCACGTTTCTGGCAGCGGCGATCCACAGTGTCCACGTTTCTGGCTGCGGTGAATCAAGGTCCTAGTCTCCTAGTCTAAGGTCCGCAGCGGTCCCAGTCATGGCCGTGGCTGTCCATGTTCCCACTTTCCAAGTCCAAGGTCCACGGCTGTCCATGTTCCCACTGTCTAAGTCATGGCCGCAGTGATCCCAGTTCCGTTTCCAAGTCCCAGGTCCGTGGCAATCCAAGTCCCTAGTCCCCTAGTCTGAGGTTCGTGGTCCTCTTTGTCCTCCTTGATTTCCCAATTTTCTGTGTAGCGAGTAATAAACGCTATTTTATTGAACCTAAGAAAGACGTGTTTGTGTCCTGCGTGTGGGTCCTCTCCCAGCACCCTTGTTCCTGCCTCGTGACAGAAAGGATGTTTCTCATGGGAGGAGAGTCTAAGACAAGAGGGCACAGACTCAGGATAGTGGGACAACCACTTAAAACAAAGATGTAGAAAAATTACTTTTGCCAGAGAGTGGTGAATTTGTGGAATTTGTTACCACAGGCAGCTGTGGAGGCCAGTTTGTTGGATGTATTTAAGGGAGAGATTGATAGCTTCTTGATTGGCCATGGCATCAAAGACTACAGGGGGAATGTTGGGGTGTGGGACTGAGGAGGACAAAAAAAGGATCAGCCATGAATGAATGGTGCCGCAGACTCAATGGGCCAAATGGCCTAATTCTGCTCCTATGCCTTATGGTCATGGTTTTATAAACAATTTTGGAATGCATTCAGGAAAGGGCAATCCTGGGGATATGTATACACACATCTTTGAAGTTGGCAAGAATGTGGAGAAGTCTATTATAAAGACAAATTTCAGTTTTCTACTTGGATTAAAGCACTACAAAAGCAAGCAAGTTACTCTAAATCATCACAGAGCACAGGGCCTCTGCTGGTCCATTGTGGCTATTTCTGATCATGAATAAATGTCACTAGGATAGTCACTAAAATTATACCAAAGTTCAAAGTTCAAATGATTTATCAAAGTATGTATATCATTCATATACAGCCATGGGATTCATCTTATTGCAGAAACACAATAGAATTCATTAAAAATACACACACACACACACACACACCTTATCCAATTTACAAAAGAGGACACATTGTGCAAATAGTGAAAAACAGTCAACAAAGTAGCAGGGATGAAGGATTCAGTCAATTTAAGGACATGGAGAAAATGTTGTTGAACCTCTTGGAACAGAGGAGGTGAGAGGCAAAATTGAATCAATTCAGAATCTTGAGGATATTGAAAAATAAGGCAATCTTTTTCATGTTGCAAGGAGTTCTGTAACCAAATATGAAAATGTAAAATAGTCAGCCAAAGAACCAGAGGCAGAATGAGGAATCTTGGCAGGCTGGTTTTGGAATTGGCTTGCCTTCAAAAAGCAGTGGGTGGTAGTAGATGGAGCAAGTTCTGCCTGGAGGTACGTGACCAGTGATGTTCCACAGGGTTCTCTTCTGGGACCCCTGCTCTTTGTGATTTTTATAAATGACTTGAATGAGGAAGTGGAAGGGTGGTGTTGTGTACTTAATATCTGTGTAATATTGTAAATATATTGTTTGATAAAGCATTTTTGTTTGTTTACATACTTTATTGTGGGTTATGTGTCAGAAATACATGAATGGCTTACATCATTACACCACCACACCATATTTGTGTGTCTTGCTAAAATAAAATTAAACTATGGCACGTATCTCCCAGCTTTGTGTTTCAATGAGTTTGATATTTTGGAGTTATAAAATATAACAACAGTGACAAGCAAGTTCTAAACAAACTTGAGATAACTAAGTACCTAGTGAAGTGCAGCAAGATGTTCAAGTTAAAACTAAACGAGGAACAGTTGAGTAAAAACTAGCACAGTATGTACTTCTTCAGGAAGGGGCAGAGGTGGTCAAGTTAAAGAAGTCAGAAAATGGAATAATTTATGGGTTCATAGGCAATGTGTACCAGGTGATAATCATTATAAATTACAAATAACAGAAATGGCTGGCTGCATTGGAAAGATAGTCGTGGTGTTCAATTGCTCAAAAAATAACTAGGTTGTGTATTCTGAATGGATATTTTAAAGCAAATTGAATAGCCGATGAGAAATGAGTGTCAGTTTGGCTGAGGGCATTAGGTGGAAGATCATCCAGTTTGCTTAGAAGTTTAACTGCTTCAAGCAAACCAGCTGAAATGAGCTTGGTTGATTTTGTGTAAGTAATGCAAGAAACAAAAGCATTGTTAATTGCAGATGTCTTTAGGTTTCATTAGTGGCATCTAAAGGAAGGAGAGTGTACTTCCATTTACATGGCTGAATTGAAGTAATTGTCTGAGCCTTGTCAGTTTAGTGTTGGGTTTAATGATGCACTGAGAAATCACTTAGGTTGTAGAATCTTAATGTTAAATAAGGTAAAATAGCGTTAAACGAAAATTCCACACCCAAGTTTTACAAAGCTCGTCCAGTTCCTTATACCATGCTTGATAAAGTAGCCAGTGAGCTAGACTGCATGGAGGCTGAAGGAATATTTTCCAAGGTTCAGTGAACACCATAAACAACACCAGTGATTCCAGTAGCCAGAAGGATGGGCCTGTCAGGATCTGTGGTGATTTTAAGGTCTCCATCAACCAGGTACTGAAAGTGGATCAACAACCTCAATCCAAGATAAAGGATAGCTTTGCAAACCTATCTGGAGAAAATCACTTCACCAAAGTGGACTTAGCTAAAGCTTACCTACAGATGGAGTTGGAAAAAGATTCCAAAGTGTTTCTCACTATAAACACTCACAAGGGCTTTATCTCCACAATAGGCTTATTTTTGTAGTAGCATCTTCATCTGCACTCTGGCAGAAAGCTATGGACCAGGTGATTACTAGGTTGCTCAGGCACTCAATGTTACTTGGATGACATCACTGTTACTGGTAAGAATGACAGGGAACATCTCCAAAACCTGAGGATAATGTTAAAAAGATTACAAAATTATGGGTTCAAGGCATAACACAATAAATGTATATTCTTTAAACCATGCATCACTTACTGTGGTACTACCATTGGTGTTCAAGCATTACTCAAATGTGCTGAGAACATTCAGTCAGTGGTGATGCCCAAGGGCAAATGATGTGTCACAGTTGCTGTCCTTTTTAAGATTTGTCAATTACTATAACAGATCCCTGCCAAACCTGGATACTATACAACACCCCTTGAAATCATTACTACAGATTGGGAAGAAATGGCGATGAACAAGCAGTGTGAGATAGCTTTCAAAAAGGTAAAGGAAATTGTGATGTTGGACAGATTATGATCCACATCGTCCAGTGAAGCTTGCCTGTGATGCCTCGTTTTGTAGTATAGTGAAGTCACGTTACATGTTATGAGTGATGTAAGTGAGCTGTCCAGAGCCTTTGCATCATGTTTCCTTATTGCTGCACAGAAAAATTACAGAACCTACAGCTGAGTCAAATTGAGGGCTCTTCAAACAAGGAGGTTTGATGTTTCAGTTGTAGATAGACAGTCCTGAGAACTACGGAGGTGAGCAAAAGTGTGTACTTGGAAAGATTAAAAACAGAATTAGACCATTCTCCTACACAGTGGAGATAGTGTCTGATATCATCTGGAGACGACATACCAATCATTTGAGGAGAGCAGATTCAACTGTTAGAGAAGAAAGGTGGCCAGAACTGTCAGAAACATTTCTTGGAGTTCCAGAGTCAACTACTGCAACCACGACAACGGAGGCCCCAGAATATGAAATTGTTTCACAGCCACAAGTCTCCCCTGCCAAGTGGAGTAACTGACCTTGTCAGGAGAGATGGAATCCCACAAGAGTAAGAAATCCTCCACAGCAATTAAATCTTTAGGTCTAAATGGAACAATTTAAAATTGGCTATGCTGTGGATGTCTATATAGTAGTTGTATTATATAGTATATACGTTGAGATGCATTCTATATTCAGTTGGAGTTTATAGGTAAGCAGGGAAGAGTGTTGTGTATTTAATATTTCAATAATATTTGAGTGATATCATAAATGTATCGATTGATTAAAATTTCTTTGTTTAAATAATTCATTGTAGGTTATATTAAGAAGTACATGAATGGCATACATCTTTATGTCATTTCTGTTCATCTTGCTTAAAGCAAAGTGAAACTAAGAGATGCATTTCCTAGCTCTGTTTTTCTTTCAGTTAGTTTTATGTTTTATAGGTTAGTACATTTGCAGATGACATGAAGGTCGGTGATGTTGTCGATAGTGTAGAAGGTTACTGAAGGTTACAATGAACATTGACAGAAAGCAGAGCTGGGATGAGAAGTGGCAAATGTTCAATGGAGAAGTCTGAAGTGATACACTTTGAAAGGTTGAACTTGAAGGCTAATGACAGGATTCTCAGTTGTGTGGAGGAACAGAAGGATCTTGGGATCCATATCCATAGATCCCACAAAGTTGCTGCACAAGTTAATAGGGTGGTTAAGAAGCTGTATGCTGTTTTAGCCTTCATTAATTGGAGGACTGAGTTCAAGAGCCACAAGGTGATGTTGCAGCTCTATAAAACTCTGGTCATACCACACCTAGAATGTTCTTTTCTGGTTGCTTCATCATGGGAAGGATGTGCAAGCATTAGAGAAGGTGTAGAGGAGATTTACCAGGATGCAGCCTGAATTAGAGAACATGTTCTTATGAAGAAAGGTTGAGAAAGCTAGGCCATAGATAGAGTGGACAGCCATCACCTTTTTCCCAGGATGGCAATGGCTAATATGAGGGACATACTTTTAAAGTGATTTCAGGATGGTATGGGGGAATGGTAGAGGTAAATATATCTACACAGAGTGATAGTGGCACGAAGTGATAGTGCCAGTGGTTGAGGCAGAGGCATTTACATTTGGGACTCTTAGATAGGTACATGGTTGAAAGAAAAATGAAAGACTATGTAGGAGGGAAAGGTTAGATTGATCTTGGAGTAAGTTTAAAGCTCAGCACAATATTGTGGGCCGAAGGATCCATACTGTACTGTACTGCTCTTTGTTCTAAGCAGAAAAGTCTCCAATGGTCTTTTAATCAAACCTCATGCCTGATTCTCTTCACAATCAGATCCAACATTTGCTCATCCCACCTTTGAAAACCACACAGCCCACCTCTGCCATAATCTAATCTGTTCAAGTGCCACAACACTCCCAGGACTCCCCAATGTGAAACCCACAATTTCCCACGTGCTGCCCCTCTATTGACCTTGCTCCAGTATGCACCCAACTGCAAGCTAAGATTTCAATGTGGCCAGACATTAAAAATTGCTCATGAGGCTCTGCTGATACAGTTGTAGCACCTCCATAAAATATGCCACTTCAGCTTTCATACAAGCTAAAATCTATGTTAATCCCACCCATCTACCATCAGGCAAATCCTCAGTCTCCACACCATCATCACTCCAACCATACTGCACCCTGACCCAAGCCCCCTGTAAGTCAGAACTATCCTCTCCTGTAGCATCTTAGCACAACACACAATTTTACAGGAAATGTCAGATGTTGGCAACAGTCATAATTAACATCAGCTTGGCTGGAAATATAGACTTGGAGAGGATATTATGAAAAGCAATAATGATAGCAGTTAATCACATCCATTAGTAAACACAAATTACACTGCAGATGTTGTGGTCAAAGCAACATGTACAACACGCTGGAGGAACTCAGCAGGCCGGGCAGCATCCGTGTAAACGAGCTTTCAACGTTTCAAGCTGAGACCTGACGAAGGGTCTCAGCCTGAAACGTTGACTGCTCATTTCCATGGATGCTGCCCGACCTGATGAGTTCCTCCAGCATGGTGTACGTGTTGTTAATCACATCCATGCTTACAGGGAGTTCAAGAAACTAATAGTACTTTTAGAACTATTCTGATAACCTTATTCACAAGAAACACATTGGAGTGTTGTCAAATGATATCTTGACTTGCAACAGAGATTGGTAAACTGCTGAGAATCCACAAATATGTTCAAAATCACATGGACATATTTGTTTTATTGACATGTAAATGTTTAATCCATTAAAAGGAAGGTGAAGACTTCTGAACAGTACTCTTTATATGTTAAACTGCAACAGAGGATTTTCAAGTAGTTTAGTGCATTGTTCTACTCAGCATCTGAGTTTGATTCAATTTCCTCTGCCACTCTATCCAACAGTTTTCATACGTGACTTTTGTCAGCCTCAATCCATGGGATTCTCCGCAGTTAGGCACTAGTTATTCTGAAAGCCAGCAAAACTAGTGTGGGAAATGAAAAAAAATCCCATCAGTAAAACAGTTATTAAAGACTTGGGAGCTGAAAGGGTTCTGCTCGTTCTCGCTTGGCACCACTAAGTTATGAAGTCATTGAAATGATCCAGTGAGGCCACAGTGCTTGAGTAGGGGAGCAAGATCTTCTGACCAAGAACAAATTGTTTTAACAAGTAAAAAGATAATAAAGTAAGCTAAGAATAAAAGGAAACAAATTCTATTAATGTTTATGTGAATCAAAATAGGCATTTTATTCATATTTATTATAGTTGGTTTGAAACTAAACTGATGATACTCAGTTCACAAGACTCATCTTTTTATTGTAAATATTAACTCAGTTCTTTCCACAAACAGAAGAGTTGTGAAATTCCATTCTCACTCACTTTCCCCTTCAATCCTACAACTTCTATCCATCAACAGCTTCTCTCCTAGTTCTAGTTCTTGATTTATTTAAGATAACTAGGAAGTGTTGCCTCACGGAGGAGCTTTAATTCAAGGCATGGAAAGCTGCAGACCTAATACAGGCAAGTGAGACAATAGAACATAGAACAGTACAGCACATGAACAGCCCCTTTGGCCCACAGTGTTATGCTGAACCAATTAAATTCATAGCCAAATAATCAACTAAACTAATTCCTTCTGTCCACACAATGTCCATATTCTTCCATTTTCCTCTCATTCATATAGCAATCTAAACATTTCTTAGAAGTCCCTAACATACCTGCTTCTCACATCTCCTTTGAAATTAGCCCCATACTGATGCACCATCAATAACTCACTCTGAGACGTAAGGCGAGATATCGGCTTTTATTGACTGAAGAAGGAACCAGCAATGAGTGACCATCATATTACATCCTGGAGAATGAGGCAGAGGATCAGACCTCGATCGCCTTTATACAGGGGCCTGTGGGAGGAGCCACAGGAGCAGTCAGAAGGGGGCGTGTCCAGACAGGCTCATAGTTCACCACATTCACCCCCCCTTTGTTTGAAAGAGTCCCCATGTGGCAAAGTTTCGTACAGGTCAAGTCTAGCAGGTGGTCAAACCTGTCGCTGCGATCTACGTAGCACCGGCTGTGATTGCACCGATGCCGGCAACATTGGTGATTACACAGGAGACGGAGGTTGTGCTGGTTCCAGCTCATGCATGTGCGAGGCACCTGGTATATAAGTGTCATGAGGAGTCCATGTAGAGCCTGATGAGCGCAGTGTCACCTCGGGTACAGGGTTCATAGTTACCGGAGAGTGTTCAGGGTAGTGGTCTGCTGCACCTGCGGGCGCCAGGTCGCGGATGGAGACCGTGTCCTCCCACCCATCAGGTAAGACCACGTAAGCATACTGGGAGTTTGCATGCAGAAGGTGAACCCTCTCGACCAGCGGGGAGTATTTATTGCTCCTCACATGTTTCCGGAGCAGCAGTGGCCCCGGGGACATCAGCCAAACTGGTAGAGTGACAGACTTCCTGGGAAAAAAGAATAGGAGTTGGTGAGGGGGGATGTGGCCACCATCCGACCACCTGGGCCCTCCAAGGGCTTGTGCTTGGCTCAATGATCCCCTCCCTGAGCAGCCACTGCACCGGTTTACAGTCGGGGTCAGGTTGGCGAACAGCGGTGGGGGAGGGACCTCGAGAGTGGAGAGACTGCAAGTGGTGTCGGTAGCGCAGCTGTCGTGTTGGATGGGATGTGTGTGTCGCTGTGTGTGTGTGGTCAGTGGTGATGAAGTCCCACAGAACTGAGGATTCCGGACAGTGAGTGGTGGGAGGGGCCCGTCATATACCATAGTCACACTTTCGAGACGGCTCTGGAAGTCCAGCCCCAATAGCACAGGTGCGCACAGATTAGGCATGACCAGTAGCGCAAAGTTCCAATATTCTGTGCCTTGCACCACCAATGTCGCTACACAACCCCCCCGGATGTCTATGGAATGCGACCCAGAAACCAAATGGATCTTCTGACTTACTGGCCGTGTTGCGAGCCCGCAGCATTGCACTGTGTCCGGGTGAATAAATCTCTTAGTGCTGCCCGTGTCAAACAGGCATCTAGTCCTGTGCCCCTCCACCCAGATATCCATCATGGACCTTGCAAGCGGGTGTGGGGTGCTTTGGTCGAGGGTTACAGTGGCCAGAATTGAATCGGCGTCGGGGTGCCCGGTAAGCATCGGAGGGTCGGGAGCGGGGCATGCTGAGGCCGACAAAGATGGCCGCCCACATCCGGGGTACCCGGTAAGCATCGGAGGGTCGGGGGCGGGGCATGCTGACGCCGACAAAGATGGCCGCCCACATCTGGGCATGCAAGATGGCAGCCCCCATGTTTCACCTGCAGCGCTGCATTCCGCTCGCAGTTTAGACTTACAGACCTTGGCAAAATGGCCCCGCTTTCCGCAGCTGGAGCAGGTCATTTCTCGCGCTGGACAGCGTTTACGAGGGTGCTTTTTGTGGCCACAGAAATAACAAAGCACAGGCTTCTGACGGGACACCGCCGTGGTCGGGTTCGGGGAGCTCATGGAATCTCGACTGGCAGCGGCGATTTCGCTCGCGGGAGCCGGCGGTGGCGGGGTCTGAGGCATCCACGGAACCGGCGGGGAATCGCGCGACTGGACAGCGTCAGCATAGTGCAGCGCAGCTTCCAGAGCGTTGGTCGTCTTGATCGCCATGCGTAAGGTAAGATCGGAGTGTTCCAGCAGCCGCTGGCGCATGTACACTGACCTCAGTCCCGTCACAAAGGCGTCTCGCACCAGTAGCTCCGCATGTTGTTCTGCCATGAGCGTCTTGCAGTCACAAGCTCGGACGAGTGTCTGTAGTGCTCGGAGAAACTCGGCGCTCGATTCTCCAGGCCGCTGTCGCCGGGGAGCTAAACGATGTCTTGCGTAGATGGTGTTCACCGGCCGCAGGTACTGTCTTTTGAGGGCATCCAGTGCCCCTTCGTAGGTCGGCAGGTCCCGGATAATGGAATAAACTTTTGGGGTGACCCTCGAGAGGAGAATTCTGTACATAACGGCAGGGTCAGTCGCACGAAGCTCCGCCAAGTACGATTGGAAGCATGCAAGCCAGTGTTCAAAAGCAAGAGCTGCTTCAGGGTCTTGAGGGTCCAAATCCAACCTTTCCAGACGTAAAACGGTTTCCATGTTTTAAAACTTCCAGTCAATAAAATTGATGCACCATCAATAACTCACTCTGAGACGTAAGGCGAGATATCAGCTTTTATTGACTGAAGAAGGAACCAGCAGTGAGTGACTATCATATTACATCCTGGAGAATGAGGCAGAGGATCAGACCTCGATCGCCTTTATACAGGGGCCTGTGGGAGGAGCCACAGGAGCAGTCACAAGGGGGCATGTCCAGACAGGCACATAGTTCACCACACATACATTCCCTCCGGTATCAGACATTTCAACCCTGGGAAAAGGATGTTGTCTGTCTACTCTATCTATGCTTCTCATAACTTCTATCAAATCTCTCCTCGGCCTCTACCACTCCAGAGAAAACAACCCAAATTATTGTGATTGCACATGTGGTAAACCTGGTAATCCTGGTAAACCTTTTCTGCGCCCTTTCCAAAACCTCGACATCTTTTCTATAATGCAGCAACCAGAACTATATGCAAAACTCTAGATGTGGCCTAGCTAGAGCTTTATGAAGCTGACTTTTGAAATCGGTGCCTCAACTCATAAAGGTAAGCATGCTATATGCCCTCTAAACCACCCTATCTATCTGTGCAGCCCCTTTCAGAGAGCTGTGACCCTGACCCCAAGATCCCTCTGCTCATTAACACTGTTAAGGGTCTTGCCCTTAACAGTGTACTGTCTCCTTACATTTGACTTATCAAGGTGCAACACTTCACACATAGCTGGGTTAAACACCATTTGCCATTTCTCTGCTCCTATCTGCAACTGATTTATGTTCTGCTGTATTATTTGCCAGTCTTCTGACATCCACAACACCACCAATCTTCATATCATCTGCAAACTTGCCAACCCACCCATTTACATTTTCATCCAAGCAATTTATATACATCACAAATTAGCAGAGGCCTCTGTACAGATATAATGTAGATAGATATAACAGTCAATTGGACAGAGCGAACTGAAGGATTTGTTTCTGTGTTCTGGACTCTGTGACTCAATAAATTTAGTTATATTAGAAGTACTACAGTCTATTTAAATTGTTACTTAACCACACTCTGATTTTCTTCAAAGGCAATTTTTAACTGTTGTGTTTGCTTAGGGCATTGACACTTGAATGTTAGTGTGCCCTTCATTTTTGAAGGTGAAATTCCAAAAGAGTACCCAGATCATCTGCCCTAATATTTGGAGAAAGTTCAAAGGAGGCTGTGGATAAATGGCATAAACAGCAGAAAATTAGGACAACCTCAGACTGGTATGGGAAAAAAAGTGTTGCATGTGTCCAAAACCCACAAGAAAAGAAAATCAATTGATGTAAGACAAAATTTTAAGATTCAAGACTCAAGATTCAAGATTGCTTAATGTAATTTCCAGTACAGAATTATAAAGGAGAATGAAATAATTGTTATTCTGGATCCAAGGCAGCAAAACAAAACACAATTGGATAAATAGCACAATAATTAAAAGCACAATTAATATAAATGCATAAGATAGCTTATATACATGGATTGATTTAATGTCCATAAAGTGACACTTGCACAACAGTGACTGTACGTAAGGAGACTCTGACAGAAAATGATAAAGTAGTGCTGGTGGGAGGTGTGGAGGGGTTGATAAGCCTTATTACTTGGGAAAAAAATAACTGTTTTTGAGTCTGGTAGTCATGGCATGGATGTTATGTAGCCTCTTCTCTGATGGGAGTGGAACAAACAGTCTATGAGCAGGCTGGTGAGATCCTTCATGAGGTTCCTGGTCTTCTTCTGGCATCTTTCTATATATATGTTCTCGATGACAAATAGGCTGGTGCCAGTAATGTGCTGGGCAGTTTTGACCACCTGTTGCAGAGCCTTCCTGCCCACTACAGTGCAGTTTCTGTATCATACAGTGATGCAGCATGTTAGGATGTTCTCTGCTATGCATCTGTAGAAAGACATGAGAATAGATGTGCCCTTTTCAGCCTCGTCAGAAAGTACAGGTATTGGTAAGCTTTCCTTATCATACAGAATGTGTTCTGGGTCCATGAGAGGATGTGCGAGATGTGCATTCCCAGGGGTATAAAAATTAAGTTACTTTTTACCTCCCTGGAATATCTGCCAACGTCTTTCATTGCTGATAGAAATGGACTCCTTCCCCTTGCCAAACTAAGGATGCTGAGATATTCACATACTCTCTGATGGAGTAAGAATTTTGAGTCTGATACTAGATCTGCTGAAAAGGCTGTCAAACAAGAAAGCCTAATCAAGTTCTTTAATGGACATCACCCAATTTCAGAACCTCACTTAACAAATTGTAATGAAGACTGCAATGGAAACATCATTGCTCCTGTTTTTGTTTTGCATAGTGTTTCCAACCAAGACTTCCCATTTCATTGAAGTCTTTCACAATATCTCTCCATGCAAAATGGAAAATAGTTGATAATTCACATTCTAGCTTTCCTTCCTTCCCTTCCCCCCATCTTCTTATTCTGGCATCTTCCCCCTTCCTTTCCAGTTCTGATGGAGGGCCTTGGCCTGAAACATGGACTGTTTATTCATTTCCATAGATGCTACCTGACCTGCTGAGTTCCTCCAGTATTTTGTCTGTGAGATCTCAGTAGTTTGGATATAAACAATGAATTACATTTGAAAGGGTTGGCAAATTCGTAAGTTGCAGCAATGATGTATATTTGTCACAAAAATTATCTTCCTAACTAATGTTTTGGTTTATAATGCTTTTGTCAGGAATATATTGTTTAGGGAAACATTTTTGCTCAAATCATCACCTAATTGTTTCAATAAGGGTTATTTAGGTGGCACTCTATGCTTAAATCCTACATTGTATATTGAAGAAGGCTGTAATAAATTAATTCACAATAATTAAATCACTAAGTCATTTGATGTGGTAATCCACCCTACACCTTCTACAGACAATACCAGTAAAAAATATTTGTGCTAGAAACTTATTTAGCTAAATTTGATCAAACTAATTTGTAAATCAGTTCTTATGGCAGAGCATTCCCTGGCCATGGAAAACAGATACAATTTGAAAAATGAGAAATTAATCTTGCCACTGAGCATAAAGACCCCAAATCGATGATTTAGCTTGAATGTTGTAATGTTTGTGCCAGACAGCTGCTAACTAGTTCTTGAGATTTATCACTTTGTATTTCTAGATCTGTTAGCCAAGCATTATGAGACTTCCAATTTGTAGGTATAGCAAAAGGAGGCTTCCATTGTCCCACTTATCCTCATAGTGCACCCAAATGGACATAACCAAATCAGCTCACTAGAATATGAAGACAAGGGTGCATGTTTCACACAAATTTGAAGGGTAACTGCATAGACTGAAGCAGCTGCAGACCAGACAGTTAAAGGGGAAATTTACAGATGTTAATGTCTTGCATTTAAATCTATATTGTTTTCAAAATCAATACCAGGCACCTTCTTGTCCACCTTTGTCTTAATGAAAATTTCAGTTTGTCATGGTTCTGAATATAATTTTCATAAGCTTGAAAGCCCTCACTGAATATTAATTTAGTGTTTTGAATGCATCTGATGGTAAATCAAGTGCCGAGAAGGATCAAGGATCAATTTAATTCAGCATATAGATTTACAAGTATTAGGAATTTGCTTTGGTGTACTGACGCTGCATGCAATAAAAATGACATTTTACAATTATAAAGAATAAAGAATTATGTTAAAATAAAGTTGGTAGATATCAAGTAAAATATACATAGATACATAAATAAAAACGTGTTTACAATGCAAACAACATTATAAAACATGGCTTAAAGTGTTTAGAAACACTTTAGGTGCAGGAGTAGGCCATTCAGCCCTTCAAGCCTGCACCACCATTCAGTATGATCATGGCTGATCATCCAACTCAGAACCCTGTACCTGCTTTCTCTCCATACCCCCTGAACCCTTTAGCCACAAGGGCCATATTTAACTTCCTCTTAAATATAGCCAATAAACTGGCCTCAACTGTTTCCTGTGACAGAGAATTCCACAGATTCACCACTCTCTGTGTGAAGAAGCTTTTCCTCATCTTGGTCCTAAAAGGCTTCCCCTTTACCCTTAAACTGTGACCCCTCGTTCTGGACCTCCCCAACATTGGGTACAATCTTCCTGCATCTAGCCTAACCAATCCCTTCAGAATTTTATACGTTTCAATAAGATCCCCCCTCAATCTTCTAAATTCCAGTGAGTATAAGCCTAGTCGATCCAGTCTTTCTTCATATGAAAGTCCTGCCATCCCAGGAATCAATCTGCTGAACCTTCTTTGTACTCCCTTTATGGCAAGAATGTCTTTCCTCAGAATAGGGGACCAAAACTGCACACAATACTCCAGGTTTGGTCTCATGAAGGCCTTATACAACTGCAGTAGAACCTCCCTGCTCCTGTATCCAAATCCTCTTGCTATGAATGCCAACATAACGTTCGTCTTTTTCACCGCTTGCTGTACCTGCATGCCCACTTTCATTGACTGATATACAATGACACCCAGGTCTCATTGCACCTCTCCTTTTCCTAATTGGCCACCATTCAGATAATAATCTGTTTTCCTGTTCTTGCCACCAAAGCGGATAACCTCACATTTATCCACATTAAATTGTATTTGCCATGAATTTACTCACTCACCTAACCTATCCAAGTCACCCTGCATCCTCCTCACAGCTAACACCGCCACCCAGCTTCGTGCCATCCGCAAACTTGGAGATGCTGCATTTAATTCCCTCGTCTAAATCATTAATATAATTAGTGCATTGCAGTGACTGAGTAATAGATAGAGGATGGCGGCTAACCTGAATGGTTGATCAAATTAACTGCCTTGAGGATGAAACTTTTAAGTTGGTGTGTAGTTTTTAATGTATTTCATGTGGTCACAAATTGATCAGATATCAATGAAAGTTTCTCTAATGAGCCATCTTGCAGCTATTTCCCAACAAGTCTTAATGACCTTGATGTGTTCCCTTCATTTTTAACTCCCGCAATCTTTGAGCATTCATAGTCTGACACATTATGCTTCTTGGGAATCTTAGTTCCTGGGTCTTACAGAAGCACCACATTCTGAATAACTCAGTAATCTACCCCCAACAAAATTCACCACTGAAATAAGACTGGGAGTGTTTCACTGGTCTGAAACCAATGAAATAATAAGTTTTAACAAGTATGCTCATGTAATGTTTGGATCTATGAGCAATAAAAGCACCCCCCAACTTAGAACTATGTATTGATCTGTCTTCTGCACATGTGTTGTTGTTTATGCATGTGCTTTGTTTTCTCTCTCCCTCTCTCTCATGCATTAAGGGAGAGGCTTGCATCTGGCATGCATAGTCAAAACACTGAAAAGAGATCTAACCTTGGAATATCATAGGAGACTGCAGCAAAGGATGCCGCAGATCTATAGAAAAAAAGGTTAGAATGTGAAATGCCCAAGCTATCCTTGAATGGTGCAAAAATCCAAATATGTTATCGATGTGGTAAATCCTCCCATATTGCAAATGACTTTTGGTTCAAAGACCAAGACTGCAGAAAGTGTCAGAGTGTGCAAGGCAGACAAAAAGCACAACTGAGTGAAAAGTCTCAAACATAAAACTAAGCAAATCCAGAAAGTTATCGAACGTAAATCAGAATCAGACAACGTAGAGTCTGACAAAGGTGAACTGTTATACCTAGAACTGCATGATATAACTGAAGCAGATCACAAAATCATCTAGATCACTATAGACGTTTCTGGTGTAAAGCTGAAAATAAGAGCTGGATGCAGGGTGAGCTTGGTCCATGATTCCAGAAGGTCACTACAACACTGTTTTCTAAGATATCAAGAGAAGACCTCAGTGATGATAAAGACTTACACAGGTGAAAAAGTGTCTCCCAAAGGCAAACTGAAAGTAAATGTGACAAATGAGGCCAAACAGTTAGAGCTTTATGAATTGAAAAGTGGAGGACTCGCACTTCTCGGACATGAATGGTTGAGAAAAATCCTACTAGACTGGCACTCAGTCAAAGTCTCAGTGTGACATCAACAGGCAACAGCAGCCCAAATAGCAGCACTAACCAGAAACTGGTAAAGCTGCTTAATGCTAATGAGAATGTTTTTGAGAAGGGAAGAGATAAATATTGAATTTCTTGAGTGTTGTTGGTATTGCAATCATCCAGGCAAGTAACCTATGACTCATTCTGGCTTATACATACTCCTAGATGAAACCAAGGGATGAATCACTTGTGGTAAAAACATTAAGTATTTATGTGGTTCATCTAATTGAGCTTCAGACAATAGGGATCCTTAGAAGGATGATGGTAGGAACCCAATAGTAATGGCATAAAATGTCAGGAGAAGGTGGTTAGACTCTCTCTTGTTGGCACTCTATAGTAAGAATATTACTTTCCATTTAGTAGCCCAAGCTAGAATATCATCCATGCTGGTATGGGCTGTTTCATTTACTGATGATTTTCAACTGGAATTGCTTCCAATCTCATTTTATCAGCTGAAAATGATTGTGCCCTAAAAAAAAATCTTGCAGTGATGGGCTGAGACTGGGTTGATTGATCTCCAAATGACACAAGTATCTCCTTGTATATAGAGGAACACCTAAAGCCAATAGAAGATTCCATCTGAGGCCTCAAACTTCATCTTCACCAGGACTTTTTGATGTCATGCTTAGTCAATTGGCAATCATGATACCATTGTCCGTCATTTTTGTCTTTTGTCTGCTTGGACCTATATAGCTGAAATCCAAAATACATTGTCAGAGAGACAGCAGTGTGGTAATTGAACTGGGACAGCTTGACTACTTGTAGTATTGAATTATTCTCTTCTACTTCCCCCACCCCCGCAAATGCTGGTGAATGTCATGAAAATGAAAATTAATGACTTACTCACTGAATTCTTCTCCTCTGGTTCAAAAGAGGCTCCACAGTGTGAATAAAAAGATTAACCATTGTATTAGTCAATAGATAGTATTTTATGCATTTTAGTATCTTTGTTAACCACATCTAAGTTTTGTCATTTTCTTTATGTTAGTTTACTGAACTCCAAATGATGGAACAAAGCTCTTTTAAGTATTCCAAGCTGAAACTTAGCATCATTTTATACCATAAGACCATAAGACATAGGAGCAGAATTAGGTCATTTAGCCCATCGAGTCTGATCCTTTTTCCCCTCCTCAGTTCCACTTGCTTCATTTCCGGGAGATAACTGAAATCTAAACCTAAAAGATGGGTACCTATTAAAGGATCTGAATCTTCTTTGGCATTCTCAGAAATGTACCTGCCTTTTCTTATCCAATGAAACAATAACAGTGAAGAGAATGAGCACAGGAGAAGATGTTTACACCCTGCTAAATGTTAGAGTAAATCTCTTGACTTGATGGTTTACTAAATGAAACCAAAACTCTCGGTTAACAATATTTTGGCATAAAGCAAACAAGTCAAAGTTCTAAATCTCTATCTAATAGCACTACTTATTTGGAAAAATATGTCTTCAGGATCTCAGTATCCTTCAGCTCTCTGTTCTGTTGTACCAACTCCGTTCTTGTGCAACATATTAAATCAATGGATTCTTAGGCACTAATGACACTGATGATCTCATATAATTACTTGATCATATAAAACATTGAACAATATATACAATTGATACATTGCAACTTGCTTTATTCTTACTATTCTACCTTTTATCCATTCCTATTGATTTAAATGCAGAAACTTGAACTTTTATGCCAGAGTTAAGTGGGGAGATTCTCCAGCTTAATTGCTGCTTAACACTGGTTCAGCAAGACCACTTGACCCCCATACAGAGACACCATGATAAAGCTGCAGTCAAGAAAATATTGGAGGAACTTAGCCTCTTGGTTGTTCTATATTTATGTAGTAATCCTAAAATGCTGGCAGTAAATGTCAATAGTTCCATGTTGTATTACATTTAATATCCTCACCCACAGATTATTAGTTTCAATGATGTGAAAAAATCATAAAAAAGACCTGTAATATAACTATCCATCAAAATGATAGAAGTTGGGCTTTGATGTTCAGTCTCCACAGTTACTACTAGTGTCAGGTTAATTCTCAGAGGTTTTAGGAATGCCACATTTTTGGTTGCCAGAAACATTATATGTAAGTAAGATATTTTGTAAGAAACTAAAAGCTGCTTCTTCCACTAGGTTTATTCCTGACCACTGGTACTGTCTGTGTAGAGTTTGTATAGTCAGTTGGTGTGCTCTTGTTTCCTCTCACATCCCAAAAATGTGCTCATTGGTAGATTAGTTGGCCACTGTAAATTACAGGTGTGTGTAGGTGAGTGGTAGAATCAGGGTGAGTTGATTGGGGTATGGGGAAAATAGAATGGGATCTCTGTAGGATTTTCAAAATTGGGTGAGCTTTATAATTGGTAATGACTCAGTGGACTAAAGGAACTTCTGTGTGCTGTGATTCTTTGAGTTGATTCTCCTTGGTGTTAATGTTGTGGTTGCATTATTTTCTGTTCTGAACAAATCTGAAAAGCTTTGTGTAAGTCTGATGATGTCATTAATATTGGGCATTTCTAAAAGGGCTCTCTTTAACAAAAACAAAAAATGCAGGAAATACTCTAGCTAATCAGGCAGCATTATTACTGTTGCATATTAATAATTTTTCATCTCCCCTCCATAGATGTTGCCTGACCTGCTAAGTTCCACCAGCAGTCTGTGTATGTTGCTCTGGATCTACAGCATCTGCAGAATCTCTTGTGTTCGTCAAGTGAAGAATTTTCTTGAAGACCTAGCCATCCAGCAGTTGATCCTTATGCCTCAAAACTTCAAGGACGTGTTTGATCCTGACCTTCTGCCTGTTAGTTTGCATGTTTTCCCCATGATCGCATGGACATCTGTTTCCTCTCACATCCTACAGATGTGCTGGTTTGTAGGTATGTTAATTGATCTCTGTGAAGTTCTTTTTTGGGAGGGTTGTAGAAAATTTCGTGAGGAGTTAGTGGGCATGTGAGAGAAAACTGGACAGAATTAAGTAACCAGGGCCATAGACTTCATTGGATTCCTTTGTGGGCTAGTGTAGACTCAATGAGCCATATGACGTCTTGTGTGTTGTGATAAGATACCGAAAATATATGTTATTCATGCTATTCCCAATAGATAACTTGCTATTCAATTGCAAATTCCTAAGTTCACATATACCACACTGGTTTTGATATGGATGATCTTTTTTGTGGTTTGAAAAACCCCTTTTTATCAGCTCCATCTTCAATGATTGATAATTTTCAAATTGAATTTCAATCGTGTATTCACATTGACCTTAAGTTAGCTTAGCTGAACCTGATTCCTCTGCCATGTTACAATAATGCAGAGCATTAACACAGCATCTTCTCATGTTTTGGGCTGTGTTAAAGTACAGTCATGGCTGGTAGAATTAACATCCTTTCTTGCCAACTACAGCAATGGGAACAATATCAAGTTTGGGTGGTACTTCTCATATGTGCTTATAATTAAATTAGTCCAATTTGGATTCTCACAACCCATTTGCAAATTTTACAGGAGTTGGCTTTGCCCCAGAATGAAAGCCAACAAAAATGTTCGTGATTGTAAAATTGATAGCTTTTAGCTACGCAGATGGTTAGTTTGCCAGCCAACACATTGCCAAAGAAGGCAGCAGAAGCTTTGAAAGGCATCATGTCTGAAACTGAAACATTATGTTGGAACACAGAAAATAGTAGAGCATAAGAACAGTCCCTTTGGCCCACAATGTTGTGCCGAACTAATTAATCTAGTAACTAAGTGCCTAACTAAACTGATCCACAAACTTAAAAGATAAACTAGTCCTTCCCTGTTTGTCACTTTTATGTTCCTTATGGTTATCATTTTCAAGCTTGATGTTGTATATTGTCCATGCAAAGTTAGGTATTTGAAGAAAGTCAGGTAAGCACCCAGAAAAATAGTGTGACTTTATATGGAGCAGACAGTAGCTGGAACAAAAGGGCAAGTGAAAGGTCTTTTGTTAAATTTGGCTTTACCAAGATTTATAAATTAAATCTAAGGTTCCTTTCAACTTCTGATTAATGTATACTGAGGTGAAATGGGCTGATAGAATCTATTGTTGGATGCAATTTATTCTATGTCCATAGGCAGAGAGGGGTCTGATTTGCAGTTATGAATTAAGTGGCCACATTTCTCATATCCCATCCAAATCCCATGTGAAAGGGAAATAACCTTAAATCCATAGAGAATTAAACAAGTAAAATAGCATCCTAGAGAGAGCTGCTTCCATCGATATTCATTTAAAATGCTGTTCCTGTGTGATAACTTTTTGATGAGAAACATGAAAACAGCTTGAAACAGGACCTCATTGAAAATACTGACATTTTTCTGGCAGCTGCGCTTACTGATAGAGCACAGAATTCCCTAAAGCTACAATAGTTCACCAAGGCACAGAGCCAGCTATTTGTGAGGCATTCCCATCAACTACAGATTGAAGTCCATCGTTTTGTCAGAAGTTCTCAGTGAGCTTTCCAGGTGCATGATTGAATACCTCCCTCTCCAGACCCATCACCTTCAGAGCAGTTTTTCACTACAAAAGCTCAGTACTGGCTGTGAGAAGCATAGAAATATTTCCAATAAAGAATAATTTGCATTTTCTTCTTTCCAGAACAATGAAAATTGCTTCACAGCCAGTGAATTACATTTGAAATATACTGTCGTTCTGAAGGAAATGAGTGGTCCAATTTGCATACAGCAAATTTCCTCAGACAGCAAAGTAATATCAACCAGAGCACTCCATCCTGGCTTGCAAATATATTGCCAAACCAATGCTTTTGGGTCAATATCCTAGAACTGGTTCCCAACACTACTGTGGGAATATTATCATGAAATGAATGCAGTTGCTCTCCACTACCTTCACAAGGGCAATTAAGGATGGACAATGAATGCAGGAATTGACTTCTAAAGGCTGAAAATGAAATTTAAAACTCTTAACTTTTAGGAATGTTGAAGGAGGAATAAATCTTGACCATTATGGTTGGTAATACTTCCTGTTCTCTTTCAAAATAATGCAATCAGATACTTCTTTTCCAAACTGAAAGGCAAACAGTGTTTCTTCAGTGTCTCATCTGATTCAGTGCAGCCCTTCCTTAGTACTGCACTGTGACTGGAGCCTAAATCATTTTGATCCTCCAATTGCGTTGGTAGAACTTCAATTGGAACTTTCTTGTTCAGTCACAAGAATGATCCATCTGAGAGAGCCAATATTATCATTTTCCACTTTGAAGTTTAGTTGAAGTACCAATATATGTCTCAACTTCTGTCATCTCTTTTCCTCCTGTCATTTATTAGAATTGAGACAACTATATCTTTGTATTTTCCCTGGCCATTTAGTGAGATGGGGAAACATGAGGTCATACCAGATTTCACACAGGCATGAGTTAACTAAAGAAAAAAAAGAGTTGATACATTTCTATCATTGGTACTCAACCACTGGGCTGAGATTGATTTAACTTTAATGCAAACTCACCCCCCCCCCCACCCATCCCGCCAACACAGAAAATGGAAATAGATGGAGTCATGGCAGAATTTCAGCCACAGTCTGATTGAAAGACAGAGCAGGCTTATCTTTTTCGATTCCTTGCATAAAAATAATGTGGTAAGAAATTGCTTAGGACTTATTCTGTCACTGTTTGTCCCAGCTACATTGAAGAAAGTGAAGAAGATAATGATGAAGAAGAATGATGTATAATGTGTGAAGAGCTGAAATAGAAAAGGATAGTGTTGTAGATACTCAGCAGGTTGGGCAGAATCAGCATAGAGAGCATCAGAGACAATGCTTCAAGTCACTGATGCTTTATCAGAACTGCTTATTAATGGTTGTTTAATTCCAGTCTAGGCAGAGAGGGAGAGATAATCTTAACTGGTCTCCATCAAATGAGCCTCTGTCGGTCAGGGTTGATCATGGATATTGCATCCTAGCTGTCTAGATACGCAAGCCTGGACCGTTCAATATGCAGAGCAAGCTGTTGCCCATGCAGCAAGCTCTCCCTCTCCATGCATCTAATGAACCCAAAGGAAGAGCAGAGACTGATAAGTGGTACTAGCAACATCACAGGAGTTTCTAGTCAGTGTTGAACTCAATGTAGGACTGCCTTAGGGACTCAAGCTCCAGATCTCCCCCCCCCCAGGGTTTACTCCCAAAGCCTTTCCCATGAGTGGGTATAGTCTCAAGGTTTGAGATCAAAGTTTTCCTTCTCCTATTTCAGCTGCCAACCATGGCTGACAAGCCCCTTCTGCCCAAAGCAGCGAGTTTTAAGGTGCCAGTAACCTGCCTTTGCCCTTTTCCCATCAGTAGAAAAGGTTCCACCAGGCTTAGCAGCTAAGCCACACATGAAGGCTAGGAGCAGGATTTGGTTGTCAGGGGCTATTTGAGTAACACCATAGGGTGCATTTAATAGGTAATGGGGTCTTGTCACCATTACCACCCCCAGCTATAACAAGCTTAGGAAACTAGATCTTCATCAGTCCCAATAAAAAGCAGGTTAAATGCACACTGGGTTCCATTAACTATCAGCACCTCTGCTGGTTATTAATGCAAATGAATGGCATCCACAGATCTGGCTTCCAGGAGTTCTACGCTGGCCTTTCTGATAAAAGGAGAAAAAATAGGAAGTGAGGTGAAAGGAAAACCTGGAAGGATTTTTTTTGTTTATGCATATAAAGAACAAATGCTTAAATGGTTGAAACTGGAGAAAAAGAGAATATTCTCCTGATTCTTCTCATCATTGACCTAGAATCCCTTTTGTCCCAAGAGTCACTGCTGAGTGACATTAAAATGCTCTGTATGTTTATTGAGTTTTACCCTTGGGGTCCGATGCAAAAACAAAATTCTGGCAGCTGTATAAAGAGCTATGATCTCTGAAGTAAAGAACATTCTCTGTGCAGTGCCCGGTTATGGCACAGTATTAGGCACCCCTGGGTCAGTGACAAATTAGAATAAGCCAGTGGGAATGGCAATAGTTCAAAAAGCAACACTGTGTAAATAACAGAATATTTTCAGCAGCAACCCCAGCCATACCAGAGTGCTAAGCATCACTGATTTCTAACTATGTGGGTCCAGTATAAATGACAGCCACATTTAAGTTGGAGCAATCCTCAACTGGTTAAACCTGGATAGTTTCTAATTGGAGTTAACATGCAGACTTCTTCTTTGCCTACTTCATTCTCATTAACTCCACAGATCCTGTGAATAATTATAAGTCTTTTTTGAGACTGAAACTGAGGAACTATTTGGGTAAATCCCAGTCCAATGTTGCATTATCCTATGATTTCATAACCAAATCTGTGTTATGATTCTACAATATTAATAATAATTGAATGATTCAATCAATTTCTTCTTATCACATCTTGCTTTCTTTTTACATTATTTACTAATTTAGGTTTGAGTGCAGATTGGTAGCTAGCTGTAAACGTCTTCATTGATGTCATTGGAAAAGTTGCAAATCAGAGGCCAGGTGGGGTGACACAGAGGTGCAGCTAAGAAAACTGCTTCAGAACTCCAGTTCAATCACATAGTCTCATGCTGTCTATGTTGAGTTCAGACATTCTCCCTGTGACCACGTGGCTTTCTCCAGTCTTCTGCCTGTCTTCCGATATTCATAATAATCAAATTATTAAGTTTCATGGGAAGAGCCTATTCTTGCAGCAATTTCATGTGCAGAGCTCTCCTGCAATGAGGATTTCATCATTTTGTTATCTAAAATTACTTTCAGCAAGGTCATTATCCAAATATGAATCTGGTGCAATTAATGAGGATCTTCGCAGTGTGTGCAGCATAAAGATGACTCATCATGGTAATAAATGTTATTTTGCACAGAATTTTCTAACTTTTCAGAAAATGAAAATACTAACTAGGATTGGCCTGATGAACAACCTGATACTTTTTGTTCACTTAAATGCCATTAAATAACTATCCCTATCAAAAGAGATTCACTCCATATGCTTTTGATATTCAATATTACATTGATCAAATGATTAGTGGCCTTCATTGAGTACAGTTCAGCAATGAATATTATCATTCCCGCAAAAGTAATCAATAAGCTTCAAGTCCTAGGCCTCAGTACCTCCTCATGTATTTGGATCCTCGATTTCCTTACTTGCAGACCCTAGTCAGTTTGGATTGGCAACAACATCTCCTCCACAATCTTCATCAGCACATGTGCACAAGGCTGTGTGCTTAGCTCCCTACTCTATTCATTTTATACCAATGACAGCGAGGCTAAGCACAGCTCCAATGCCATATTTAAGTTTGCCACTAACACTACTGTCATTGGCTGAATCAAAGGGGGTGACAAATCAGCATTTTGATTGAAAATCCAGCTGAGGGTGCCACAACAACAACCTCTCACTCAATGTCAGCAAGACCAGCAATAATTATTGACTTCAGAAGGAGGAAATCAGAGGCCCATGAGCCAGACATCATTAGGAGATCAGAGCTGGAGAGGTGGAGAGGGTCAACAAATTTAAATTCCTCCGCATTAACCCTTCAGAGGTTCTGTCCTGAATCCAGCACGTAAGTACCATTACAAAGGAGGCACATAAGCATCTCTAATTCCTTAGAATTCTTTGAAGATTTGGTATGACATCTAAAACTTTGACAAACTTCTATAAATAGGCGGTGGAGAGCATATTATCTGGTTGAACCATGGCCTGATACGGAAACAGTCAATGCCATTGAATGGAAAAACCTGCAAAAAGTACCTAATTCATCATGGGTAAGACACTTGCCGCCATTCAGCACATCTACACAGAGTGATGTCACAGGAGAACAACATCCATCATCAAGGACCCCCCAGCATCCACACCATGGCCCCTTCTTACTGGGGCCATCAGGAAGAAGGCACAGGAGCCTTCGGACATTCACCAACAGCATCAGAAGTAGTTATTACCCCTCAGCCATCAGGCTCTTGAACTAGGAAACAACAGCAGACATTGAAAGTAGTTGAGTGCATCAGCTTTAAAGGGAAAAGTACCTGAGCTAACGTCCAGAAACCTACTGTTACACAAGAAAAGAATGACTGTTCTCTCGAATGTATAAACCCCGCTATGTTTTGTAACACCAAACTAAATGAAAGAAAAACACAGGAGCCAGAGGATAACTTATTTCAATATCACTTGCCCCATCACTGAACTGTTTCCGAAACCTATGGACTCACTTTCAAGGACTCTTCATTTCATGTCCTTGATATTTATTGCTTTTTTTTCTCTTTCTTTTTGTATTTGCAGGTTGTTGTCTTTTCTTGCACATTGGTTGTGTCCATCCTGTTGGGTGGGGTCTTTCATTGATTCTATCATGTTTCATGTATTTACAGTACTGTGATTGCCCGCAAAAATGAATCTGAGGAATATATATAATGACATATATGTACTTACATAATAAATTAACTTTGAACAAGTTTTATCAATGACTAGAACTTAACAAGATCATGTTAACAGAGAAAAGGACGAATAATCTCTCAAGATTTACCTTCTGACACAGGCTGTAATGAAGGCTCTAACCAAGTTATGCCAGCATAAACCAAATGTTATCAGCTTATTGCTATTTTCATCGCACCGTTCATAAGGACTATCCCCTTGTTGAGGATTTGGAGTAACTAAATGGAATAACAATTGGGATCAAGTTACTGCTTATTGTGAACAGTATATACAAGGCGGCTTTTTACTTTGTCTGGTAAATACCCTCCAGTAGCTGTACCTTGTTTTGGAATTCAGTATGAATGCTCGATTTTAGTAAACATAGCCAAGCAATACATTTTGATGTGAAAGAAGGCAAAACAAATTTCATAATGTGATTGAACTCAAAAGTGACGCCAAAACAATGCTTATACCAAAAATGAAAAATCTGTATAATATTTACTTTTGAATTGAATTACTTAACTCTGTTATTTGACTCCTCAGAGTCAGGAGACAGCTAGCTGGGTGACTGTCAGGACAGGGAAGGGGAATGGACAGAATGAGCAGAGCACCCCTGTGGCCATTCCCACCAATAATAAGTATATCATTTTGGATACTGTTGATGGGGACAACATACCAGGGACAAGTTGCAGTGGTTGTGTCTCTGGCACCGAGACTGGACCCTCAGCTCAGAAGGGAAGAGAATTTGATAGTTAGGGGACAGATAAGAGGTTCTGTGGAAGAGAACAAGAATCCCAGATGGTCTGTTGCCTCCCTGGTGCCAGGGTCCGTGATATCTCGGAATGAGTTCTCAGTATTCTCAAGAGGGAGGGTGAGCAGCCGGATGTCATGGTCCTTTTAGGGGCCAATGACGTGGGTAGGAAGAATGAGGAGGTCCCGAAAGGTGAGTTTAGGGAGTTAGGTGCCAAGTTAAAGGTCAGGACCTCCAGGATAGCAATCTCAGGATTGCTACCAGTGCCACATGCAGACGGGTTTAGAAATAGTAAGATAGCACAGATCAACACATGGCTGAAGGCATGGTGCAGGAGGGAGGGCTTCGGATTTATAGATAATTGGGCAATTTTCCAGGGAAGGTGGGACCTGTTCCGGTGGGATGCTTCACATCTGAACTGGAGGGGGACAAATATTCTTGCAGGTAGGTTTGATAGAGAGGCTCCAGTGGATTTAAACTAGATACAATGGGGGAGGGGAACCAAAGCGTAGGAACAGATGTATGGGTGAAGGAAGAAAAAGAAGACAATAAAGTTGTTTGCAGCATTAGTGATAAACAGAGAGTAAGAGGTGGAGAATTTCTTAAATGCATTTATTTTAATGCTAGGAGCAATGTAAGAAATGTGGATGAACTTAGAGCATAGATTGATACCTGGAAATATGATGTAGCTATAAGTGAAACATGGTTGCAGGAGGGGTGTGATTGGCAACTAAATATTCCTGGATTTTGTTGCTTCAGGAGGGATAGAATCAGAGGGACAAGAGAGGGAGGTGTTGCATTGCTTGTCAGAGAAAATATTACAGCAGTGCTCTGGCAGGATAGATTAGAGGGATTGTCTAGGGTGACTATTTGGGTGGAATTGAGGAATGGGAAAGGTGTAGTAAAACTTATAGGGGTGTATTATAGACCACATAATGGGGAGCGAAAATTGGCAGAGCAAATTCGTAAGGAGATAGTAGATATTTGTAGTAAGCACAGAGTTGTGATTGTGGGAGATTTTAATTTTCCCCACATGGACTGGGAAGCCCATACTGTAAAAGGGCTGGATGGTTTGGAGTTTGTAAAATGTGTGCAGGATAGTTTTTTGCAGCAATACATAGAGGTACCAACTAGAGAAGGGGCAGTGTTGGATCTCCTGTTAGGGAATGAGATAGGTCAGGTGTGTGTTGGGGAGCACTTCGGGTCCAGTGATCACAATGCCATTTGTTACAATAAAATTATGGAGAAGGATAGGACTGGACCCAGGATTGAGATTTTTTGATTGGAGAAAGGCTAACTTTGAGGAGATGCGAAAGGATTTAGAAAGAGTGGATTGGGACAACTTGTTTTATAGGAAGGATGTCATAGAGAAATGGAGGTCATTTAAAGGTGAACTTTAGAGGGTACATAATCTTTATGTTCCTGTTAGGTTGAAAGGAAAGGTTAAAAGTTTGAGAGAGCCATGGTTTTCAAGGGATATTGGAAACTTGGTTTGGAAAAAGAGAGAGATCTACAATAAATATAGGTAGCATGGAGTAAATGAGGTGCTTGAGGAATATAAAGAATGTAAAAAGAATCTTAAGAAAGAAATTAGAAAAGCTAAAAGAAGATATGAGGTTGCTTTGGCAAGTAAGGTGAAAATAAATCCAAAGGGTTTCTACAGTTATATTAATAGCAAAAGGTTAGTGAGGGATAAAATTGGTCCCTTAGAGAATCAGAGTGGACAGCTATGTGTGGAGCCAAAAGAGATGGGGGAGATTTTGAACAATTTCTTTTCTTCAGTATTCACTGAGAAGGATATTGAATTCTGTAAGGTAAGGGAAACAAGTAGGGAAGTTCTGGAAACTATGATGATTAAAGAAGAGGAAGTACAGGCAGTTCCCGAGTTACGAACGTCCAACTTATGGACAACTTGTACTTATAAACCAAGT
This sequence comes from Hypanus sabinus, assembly GCF_030144855.1. Classification (NCBI taxonomy): domain Eukaryota; kingdom Metazoa; phylum Chordata; class Chondrichthyes; order Myliobatiformes; family Dasyatidae; genus Hypanus; species Hypanus sabinus. The sequence continues at coordinate 124,342,577 of NC_082706.1, forward strand.
AAGGAAAACGCTGTCCGCCATTTTAAGTCAGATCGTGACATCATCTGCCATCTTAAGTCGTTGCTGTTGACACTGTGTTAAGTGTTTAACTTTGTATTTCTTTAATTTGTTCTTAGTAAGATTGACCCTGGCCCCGCCCCCTCCCTGTTCCGGTCAGCTGGTGGCGCAGTGAGATCAGTGCCAGGCTGCAGAACGAAGGTTCGCGAGTTCGATCCATTGACAGACCGCTCCCGTGCCGGGTTGCTGTCGATCCACTGACTCCCGTACCATCCATGCAACTTGACCGCTTTAAAAAAAAATCCACCTCCGGTTTAAATTCCCATGTGGAATATTGTGGAGGATCAAATGCACAAACCCAGCACAGCCCCCATGTCCCATTTGGCCTGTCTCAGTGCGATGGTCCTTAGGACCCAGCAGACCTTGGGAGCTGGCACAGTTCAGGATACGCCGTCCGCAGTGCTTCTGTTCCATTGACGGGAAGCTATCGCGATTGAAAATAAAGTGGAAATAATAAAGCATTTGCAAACAGGTGAATCGCTAGTGGTCATTGAAAAAGCGTTAGGCTACAGTCGGTCAACGATTGGAACAATTTTAAAGGATAAAGTGAGAATAATGGAGCATTTGAAAGCATTTGAAGGCCCTGCCCCGATGAAAGCTACCATTATTACTAAGCAACGTAGTGGTTTAATTATTGGAATACATACATTTCTTAAGTGTTTTATATGCATAGAAAGGTAAAATATATACTATATACTAAGACAAATCTTTGACTGATGGTAAATAATACCGGATGTACTTGTTCCGACGTATGTACAAATCCGACTTAAAGACAGACTCAAGAACAGAACTCATATGTAATGCGGGGACTGCCTGTACTGGCGCTTTTAAGGAATATAAAAGTGGATAAGTCTCCGGGTCCTGACAGGATATTCGCTAGGACCTTGAGGGTAATTAGTGTAGTAATAGCAGGGGCTCTGACAGAAATATTTCAAATGTCATTAGAAACGGGGATGGTGCCGGAGGATTGGAGGATTGGCATATTGCTCATGTTGTTCCATTGTTTAAAAAGGGTTCTAAGAGTAAACCAAGCAATTATAGGCCTGTAAGTTTGACATTAGTGGTGGGTAAATTAATGAAAAGTATTCTTAGAGATGGTATATATAATTATCTGGATGGACAGGGTCTGATTAGGAACAGTCAACATGGATTTGTGCATGGAAGGTCATGTTTGAAAAATCTTATTGAATTTTTTGAAGAGGTTACTAGGAAAGTTGACAGGTGTAAAGCAATGGATGTTGTCTATATGGACTTCAGTAAGGCCTTTGACAAGGTTCCGCATGGAAGGTTAGTTAGGAAGGTTCAATCGTTAGGTATTAATATTGAAGTAGTAAAATGGATTCAACAGTGGCTGGATGGGAGATGCCAGAGGGTAGTGGTGGATAACTGTTTGTCAGGTTGCAGGCTGGTGACTAGTAGTGTGCCTCAGGGATCCGTACTGGGTCCAATATTGTTTGTCATATACATTAATGATCTGGATGATGGGGTGGTAAATTGGATTAGTAAGTATGCAGATGATACTATGATAGGTGGCGTTGTGGATAATGAAGAAGGTTTTCAAAGCTTGCAGAGAGATTTAGGCCAGTTAGAAGAGTGGGCTGAAAGATGGCAGATGGAGTTTAATACTGAAAAGTATGAGCTGCTACATTTTGGTAGGAATAATCAAAATAGGACATACATGGTAAATGGTAGGGCATTGAGGAGTGCAGTAGAACAGAGTGATCTAGGAATAATGGTGCATAGTTCCCTGAAGGTGGAATCCCATGTGGATAGAGTGGTGAAGAAAGCTTTTGGTATGCTGGCTTTTATAAATCAGAGCATTGAGTATAGGAGCTGGGATGTAATGTTAAAATTGTACAAGGCATTGGTAAGGCCAAATTTGGAGTACTGTGTACAGTTCTAGTCACTGAATTATAGGAAAGATGTCAACAAAATAGAAAGAGTACAGAGAAGATTTACTAGAATGTTACCAGGGTTTCAGCACCTAAGTTACAGAGAAAGGTTGAACAAGTTAGGTCTTTATTCTTTGGAGTGTAGAAGGTTGAGGGGGGAGACTTGATAGAGTTATTTAAAATTATGAGGGGGATAGATAGAATTGACATGGATAGGCTTTTTCCATTGAGAGTAGGGGAGATTCAAATAAGAGGACATGAGTTGAGAATTAGCGGGCAAAAGTTTAGGGGTAACACGAGGGGGAATTTCTTTACTCAGAGAGCGGTAGCTGTGTGGAACGAGCTTCCAGTAGAAGTGGTAGAGGCAGGTTCGTTATTGTCATTTAAAGTAAAATTGGATAGGTATATGGACAGGAAAGGAATGGAGGGTTATGGGCTGAGTACAGGTCAGTGGGACTAGGTGAGAGTAAGCGTTCAGCATGGACTAGAAAGGTCGAGATGGCCTGTTTCCATGCTGTAATTGTTATATGGTTATATGGTTATTTGTATGTTTATCTATATGAAAAGCATTCTCTACACTCTTTAAACAGGTATGAATGTAAATTCAGCACAACAAATCTCAACATACCATCAAAATGTACTACATGGTCAGAACATTTCAAATACATGTGCAATGATTTATCAGTTAAAATAAATCTCCTATGGCACAGATCAGAGCTAGTCATGGTTTAATATGAATCTGCTGAGGAAATCATTAGCAGACCAGAGTTGAGTGCATCAGCTTTACGAAGAAAAGTACCTGAGCTAAAGTTCAGAAAACTATTGTTACACAAGAATTACTGTTCTCTTGAATGTACATAAAACCCGCTATGTTTTGTAACACCAAACTAAATGAAAAAAAACACAGGAGCCAGGGAAAACATGTTAACTTAGTTTTATTTTAGTGAGGCATTCAAATATGATGTGGTGGCGTAATGACGTATGCCATTCATGTATTTTTACATATAACCCATAATCAAACAATATATTTACATTACTCAAATATTACTTAAGTATTAAATACACAACACTCCTCCCTGCTTCGCTATAAACTCCAACTCAATATAGATGCATCTCAGATTATTTATGTAACATATTGCTCTCTAGTGATATCTCTCTCTCTCTCTCTCTCTCTCTCTCTCTCTCTCTCTATATATATATATATATATATACACACACATACACAGTATACAATATAATTATACTATATGCATATACAGCATACTGAAGTTTAAATTGTCCCATTCAAGCTGAAAGATTTAATCACTGTGGAGCATTTCTTACTCTTATAAGATGGGATTTCAAGATGGTGGTCACTCTGCTTAGCAGGTCAGACTTCTGGCTGTAAAAGTTGTAGGAGTTGACACCAGGACTGCAGTAGGTGGTTCTGACCGCTCTGTATAACTCTCATTCCAACAATTCAACCTGCTCTCTTCAACTGAATGATGTGTCATCTCCAGATGACATCAGATGCAATCTCCACTGTGCAGGAGAGTGGTCCAGTTCTGTCCATAATCTTTCCAATTACTGATTTTTGATCACTTCTGTAGTTCCTAGCCCTGGACTACTTGTCAAGGACTGTAACATCAAACCACTTTGTCTGAGGACCTCTCAATTTGTCTCAGCTGTTTCTCCTACATCCTACTTATGAAATTGGGATGAGGAAATCCCAGTGTGAGCTTAAGGGAAGAGCAGGAAGAGCATAGCTGGTTGTGGAATGTGCTCCACTGTGAGATACAAAGGAGGAAATCAGCGAACTTCTGATTCAGTGTTAATGTAGTGTGTTCCGCTGACATTGCTTGCAGTGTGCTCTTTAGAAGCAGGACAAATTTTCCACCAATCAATTAGAGCTGTGTGATCCGGTGCAGATGTCTTATTCCATCCATTTTCAGGAACGACAGAAACTGCTCTGCAATAAACTGCAGTCGATTGTCACTGACAAAGTGCTCTGAAACAACAGTCCTTGCAAAGAGATATCTCAGCATATCAACAGTGTGCAAAGCTGTAATGGAGGCTGTTGGGAACACTACTTGCCACTTTGTAGCTGTATCCACTACAGCCAATAAAATCAGGCCTATGAATGATCCAGAAAAATCCACATGATCCCTCTGCCAAGGAGTGATCTTTCCCAGGCCACCAGACAAAGCTTCCAACCAACACTTTCATTGTGACCATACATAGAAACACAGAAAACCTACATCACAATACAGACCCCTTGGTCCGCAATGCTGCACCAAACATGAACTTACTTTAGAAATTACAGTACCTAGGCTTACCCATAGCTCGCTATTTTTCTAAGCTCCATGTATCTATTCAGGAGTCTCTTAAATGACCCTATCATATCCACCTCCACCGTCATTGCTGGCAGCCCATTCCACACACTCACCACTCTCCATGTAAAAAACTTCTGCCTGACATCTCTTCTGTAACAGCTTCCAAGCACTTTAAAATTGTACCCACTCATGTTAGCCATTGTGTAAAAAAACTTACCCCTGACATCTCTTCTGTACCTAATTCCAAGCACCTTAAAACTGTGCCCATTTTTAAGGTTAGCCATTTCAGCCCTGTGAAAAATCCTCTGACTATCCACAGGATCAATGCCTCTCATCATCTTACACACCTCTGTCAGGTCACCTCTCATCCTCCACCGCTCCAAGGAGAAAAGGCCAAGTTCACTCAATCTATTCACATAAGGCATGCTTCCCAATCCAAGCAACATCCTTGTAAATCTCTACACCCTTCCTATAGTTTCCACACCCTTCCTGTACTGAGGTGATCAGAACTGAGCACAGTACTCCAAGTGGGGTCTGACCATTACCTCTCGGCCCTTAAACTCAATCCCACGCTTGATGAAGGCCAATGCATCATATGCCTTCTTAACCACACAGTCAACCTGCGCAGCAGCTTTGAGTGTCCTATGGACTTGGACACCTCTGATCTTCCACATTGCCAAGATTAATATTAATACTATATTAATATTAATACTATATTCTGCCATCATATTTGACCTACTAAAATGAACCATCTCAGACTTGAACTCCATCTGCCACTCCTCAGCCCAATTTTGCATCCTATCTATGTCCCGCGGTAACCTCTGACAGCCCTCCACACTATCCACAACACCTCCAACCCTTGTGTCATCAGCAAATTTACTAACCCATCCCTCCACTTCTTCATCCAGGTCATTTATAAAAATCACGGAGTGAAGGGGTCCCAGAACAGATCCCTGAGGCACAACTCTTCCTCTTCACATACTTGTGAATGCCTTGGGGTTTTCTTTTTTGCGTGGCCGTGTAGACCTGAGGCAGTGTAGGGTCTTTCTTGGTTTTCCTTTGGATAATCTCTACCAGAACAGGGAGACTTTTGATTTGGATTACAGATAATACATCAAGAGGATTGTCCACTTTTGTAAATGTTTAAATTGACAAATAGTAATTGAAAAATCCTAAAAAGGACCACAACTGTGGAACAACCTTTGGCCTTGGGGCATCCGCCACTGCTTGAAATTTCTCGGCACACTTGTGTAATACTTGTGCTTTAATTGGGTGACCACAGTGAGTGATACTTGGTTTAAAGAATTTACTCTTGTCGCAAAGTGCACCGAGCCCATAAACTTCAAATCCTTTTAACACTGTCCTGAGATTTTGGAGATGTTCCTGGTCATCCTGACAAGCAGCAGTAACGTCATCCACATAACCTTGAGTGCCTGGGCAGCCTTGCAGCACCTGGTCCATTACTTGCTGCAAAAGTGCAGGTGCAGATGCTCCTCCAAAAATAAGCCTATTATAACGATAAAGCCCTTTGTGAGTGTTCATGGTGAGAAACATTTTGGACATTTCTTCCATCTTCATCTGTATGTAGGCTTCAGCTAAGTCTATTTACTAAGTATTTCCCTCCAGAAAGGTTTGCAAAGGTATCTTTTATCCTTGGGAGGAGCGATGAAAGATGGTGCCAGTGGTTTTTGCAGATCAAGGTGACTTCTTTCAGTTCACCCATGAAACAGCTTATTCTTCTTCTCTTTCCTTTCTAGGTGGGTTGGGGTTCTGTCAGACTCCAAGATCTACAGTTTAAACCATAGTTTTTCACAAGCAGTGGTTTTTTGGACCAGCTGTTTGGTCTAGTGCTTCGCTATCTCCAGGAAAGGCCTGGAAGACTTGCCCTTGGGAAACAGCCCCGTAGATGACCTGGCTCCTTGCCGATTTTGCCAACTGAAGCATTGTGAGAGACTGAAAATTCAAGACAACAAGTGGTGTGTTTGCTAATCATCAGCTGCTGTCGAAAGAAGGTCCATGTACTCAAATCAGTGGAGAGTAAGAGCATGTCGGTCTTTGAGACGGGGGGCTTGGAGAAGTGACATGGAAGATTGTAACATAGGAACAGCGAGTTGCTGGTCTCCACTCTCATTCTTGCAGACCTTCCTCTCCCTCACCAGAGAGAGAGAGCCTGTCTGAGATACTAAAACAATGGTTAATTTATGTCATTTTGATGGACTCTGGATCAAGTTCTCTTTGAGGGCTTTTGCTGTTGCTTCCCTGGTGGAGGGTGGAGGGCTGGTGCTTCTGCTGGCGGGAGGAAGAGGGAATTTAGTGTTTTTGCTGCTGCTTGTGGGAAGGTTGGGGAATTCAAACTTTCTATCATGCTATGGGATTTCTTGTTTCAGTGATGTATGTGAGGAGTATGCATTTCAGATTGTATACTGTATACATTCTCTGATACTCATGGGTTAAGGGTGAAGGGGGAAAATTTTAAAGGGAACATTGGGGGGGGCTTCTTCACACAGAGAGTGGTAGGAGTGTGGAATGAGCTGCAAGATGAAGTGGTAAATGCCAGCTTACTTTTAACATTTAAGAAAAACTTGGACAGGTACATGGAAGAGAGGTGTATGGAGGGATATGGGCCAGGTGCAGTTCAGTGGGACTAGGCAGAAAAATGGTTCGACACAGTCAAGAAGGGCCAAAAGGCCTGTTTCTGCACTGTAATGTTCTATGGTTCTAAATCAACCTTCAGTATCGGGTTGATAGAGACCTTAAAATCACCATGGACCCTTAAAGTCCCCATCCTTCTTGGCTGCTGGGACCACTGGCATTGCCCATAGCCTCCACTTAAACTTGGAAAGAATTCCTTTAGCTTCCACACAATCTAGCTCACTGGCTACTTTATCAAAAATGGTTTAAGTAACTGGACAGGCTTTGTAAAAGTTGGGTATGGCATTTTCAGTTAATACTATTTTACCATTGTATCTTTGAGCTTTTCAACACCATTCTTAAATATTGCCATGGCATTATCCAGTACCTCTCTTAATTCATTTTCAGTTGACCCCATTGCAAGGGATGAGGCATGCAAATACTGGATGGATCTCTGATCACAGACCAGCAATGCTGGCTCTCCTGTTTTTACCACATACACGCGCAATGTGGCTCACTGGTTGTTGTACTTCACTGTTATGAATATCATCCCCACAGGGGTTATCTTTTCTCCAGTAGAAGTTCTTATTTTGATATCGGCAGGCTTCAGTGCAGTATCTTTAAATGCTGTTAAACTCATTTTGTGGAAATCGCTGATCTAGTATCTAATTCTATTTTAATTAATTTGCCATTCACTTCTGGTGTAAGTCATATTCTTTGCCTACTGTTAGTTTTCACGTTATCACCTGGTACTCACTGTTTATGAACCAGTAAATTTCGTCTATTTTCTGCCTTTGTTTAAATCTGACCATCTTTTTCCCTTTGCAAAGAACTACCTGCTGTGCTTTTTTCAAACGCAAATATTTCCCCATCCAAAGAAAAACAAAACAGGTAGGTAGTTGTCGCAGGTTTGTTTTAAAACTCCTTTGTCACTACTAACTCCAAACTAAATGAAAGAAAAACACAGGAACCAGGAAAAACGTATCTACTTAGTTGTACTTTAGTGAGGTGTTCAAATATGATCTAATGATGTACTGTCTGCCTTCACGTACTTTTAAATACAACTAGCAATGAATTACGTAAACAAACAAAGAATGCTTAATCAAACAATATATTTACAATGCTACTCAAATTGAAATATTAAATACAAAATACTTCCGGGAATGGTTAGTTTGTTCTTTCAGTGAAATAACTGTAAGCAAAATGAAGTCAGCCTATGTAAGTGCATAAAAGGTTTAAGCAATTTGATTAATAGGTTCCTATTTGCTAGATCACATTTAGAGCTAAGAAAAAAGTTCACTGACCATAAGCTCAGTTTTCAGTCGTGCATTTACCCATCATTCATGACAACACTCTCAATCAAAGGGCTTTAGATTTGTTCATATTTACTGAATGTGGTAAATGAATAGTAACTAACAAATATATAAGCAGGTCCATGAATCTCAGACAAGTCCAAAGTAAAGCATTTTGGGCAGTTAAACTAGGAGAGGGCATACATAGTGAATAACAAGAGTTTGAACAGATGATCCTTGGGATACAAGTGCATAGTTTCCTGACATAGGTAGACAAAGGTTAAAAACATATAGCACGCTTGTTTCCATCAGTTTGGGCACTGAGTACAATCATCATGCTACAGCAGTTGATATTGTTGAAACTTATAAAGTGATTGGGGGGGAAATAATTTGTAAGGGATGTAATGAGCCAATTTTTCACACTGATGGTGGTGGGCAGGTATGGTGAACCTATGGCATGTGTGCCGAAGATGGCACATGTAATACTTATATTAGCACAGTATGCAGTGCTGCCCTTAAACCCATCATTAATAAAAAAAGATACATAATGATTATCCTTACTGTCAAATGAAGCTGTAAATGAGTTTTTATAACCCCAGAGCAGTGAAAGGTTTTCATAGGAAATGTCTTACGCTGGATTTGCACCAGTTAGACAGTCACAAGAACACACAAGATTGGATGATATGATTTGAAATCCTTTCCAACCTGGTATAAGTATCAGTATTTGGACAGTAAACGGTTACAATAACAATTCAGAAATGATATTATTTTTCAATTCTTTAAAAGTTTAATATTAATCTTTTTAGTGTTAAGAATATTTGAACAGATTTTCTAAAATACTTCATTTATTTCAGTCTGTTTCTCTCATATTAAAACAATGATTTAACAATAGAACAATGAATATGTGAAAATAAGCAAATGGATTCATCCCTTTTCCTTAAAAAAAAGTCCATAATTACTGTTGCTAATTCATTAATCAATGATAATCTCTGCTCAAAATTGCCATGGCACACAAAAAAACTTATCGCAAATTTAGGCACATGCCCTCAGTAAGGTTCACCGAGCCTGGTGGTGGCTATGTTGAACAAGCTGCCAAAGGAAGTGGTAGAAGCAGGTACAATTACAGCATTCAAAAGACATTCGTACATGAAAGTTTTAGTGGTGTATAGGACAAATGAAGGTAAATGGGACCAGCTTCAGTAAGCACTTAGGTCGACGTGGGCAAATGGAGGTGAAAGGTACATGCCATTAATAAATTAGCAAAAAAAAAAAGCAGGATATAATACATATTTATACAGATCCATTCATGCACCAGAATGTTGTAAGTACAAGGAAATAGCTACACAGGATAATGACCAAATAATATTTTAGTGTATTTGGTTTATGTCCTCCTACGCTCTCCTTCAAATAACTCAGTATACACCCTAGTTTATTTATTTTATTCAAATTGCATGATTTTTAACTTACAATTCTATGAATTATCATGCATCAAAGTTTGAACCCTTTGATTCTTTCCTCCAGAATGCATGCTGATAGGTAAACTTCAGTCATTCAATCTGCCACTAAACTTATTACAACAAGTGAGTGTACCTACATAGTAACAATGTATGCTGACGACTGGATCGTTAATTCAATCATAAACTCCAGGTAAATCTGTTTCTGTCCCAAGTGACCCAGGTGTAAAGAACATGTGTTCAATCTCTAATAAGGCCATTGTAGAATGTGTGGAATGACAATAAACAGATACAAAGAGTTCAAACAAGATATGGTAGTTTATTCATGGGTTTATCACAGACTCATTCTGGAACTCACAATAAATTTTGCTGCAGCGAACATAGTATTTGATCATGCCTAGAAATGACCAGATCTCAGTTATACTTCTGGGATTTCTGGCTACTATAATGGCCTTAGCTGCAGCTGGTTTTCATCTATTCACAGACCAAAATAAATCACTTCCTCCTGGACAAGGGCATTTTTATTTTTTTAAGCTAGATATATTGATAAAGTCTTCTGAATACTACTTTTACGATGACTGTTATAAAGGGAGTATCATACAAACTCCACAACCAAGCTTAATATCTGAAACCAGGAATAATCTTAGTCAATATTTTACCACCCAATAGCTTCGTACACCCTGATGTCAAGTATTGACTTCTTTGTCAATATTAACCTGGGTATATGCATGAGACAATCTACTTTAATGAAAATCTTTGCACTTGCCTATTTAACTTATACATCTTGAGTTGCAGATATATTCCCCCATATATTGCACTGTTAAAAGTCACTTTTGAATCATCACAAATGAAGGTGGTCTGATACACTTTGGCTATCTCCATGATAGTGTTGTTCATTTATTCTTTGACACTTTTATTCCCAGTCCTACAGTAATTCAGACCAGCAGGTTGTACTCCTTCTGTCTGTGTACAAACACAAGCTGAAATTTGAGGATTCAGTGCAGAAAATCATACAGTGCTGGTCTGAAGAATTAGATGAGCCTAAGTGTGACTGCTTTGAGTCAATAGACTGGTCTATGCTCAAATATTCAGCATCCAGCCTAGATATGTCATCATTGTCATGGACTTTATTATCAAGTGTGTCGAGGACAATCTGGGAAATCCTAAACTTGAAACACTTGATGAACCAGGAAATCCATTTCCTACTAAAGTCCAGGACTGTAGCATTAACATCAGGTGACCCCTGACTTATACAATAAATCAAGATACAGCTCCCTGAAACTATCAGGGATACCAGATTACAGTACCAATTCAAAATCAAGTACCAGGTCAGCTCTCAGTTTTGGCAAGGCTTACATGCTAAAAAAAGGGGGCATCTCATAATTTCCCATTGAACTTAACACATGCTATTCACAGAGGCGTTTTGAATATCATCACCTGCCCTGTCTGCCTCCAATGCACATGAACCCACAGAAGCATCTGGCCAAAAGGGTGTTGCGGCCATTCTTAGAATCTGCACAGACTATCTGGCGTGGTTATTTGCAGATATGTTTATCCACTTCCTACTTTAATTTGTGATCCCCACCTGGTTTAAGACGACTTTCACCCTAATACATAAGAAAAATAACAATCAACAATCATGATGAAAGGTTTTGGTCCGAAACGTTGACTCTTTATTCCTTTCCATGCATGTATTAGACCTGCTGAGATCCTCCAGCATTTTTTGTGCGTTACTCCAGAAAAACAAAGAAGTGTTTTGAGAGATAGGTCATGGCACATATTAACTCAACCCACTGCAATTCAACTACTTCCAAAACAGGTCTATGTTGGACATCATAGTCTGGAATCCCTGGCTCCAGTATCAACTCTGGAGCCTCTTGACAGTGAAGGCAGCTATGACAGATTATAGTTTATTGACTACAGCTCTGCCTTTAATACTATAATTCAAAGTAAACCCATCACCAAACTCCTAGACCTGGGACTCATACCTCCCTTTGCCACTGGATCTTTGAATTCCTGATCAACAGAGTACAATCAGTAAAGAAAAACAGCCATACTTTGACCATGATTATTCTCAGCACTAGTCCCCCACAAGGCAGTATCCTCAGCTCCTATTCTACTTTCTGCACACTCACAACTACATAGCCAGATTTTACTCTAATTACATCTGCATGCTTGCAGGCGATACTACTGTAGAAGGCCATCATTTAAATACTGATGAGTCAGGTTATAGAAAGCCTAGTGACATGGTGTCATGACAACAACATTTATTTCAATGTCAGTAAATCAAAAGTGCTGATCATTAACTTCAGAAAAGTGGGACAGGTGCACGCACATACTACTTTTTACACCAATAGTGCTGAAAACAAGATGGGTTGAGAGTTTCGTTCCTTAGAGTGAACATCACCAATAGCCTATATTGGTCCAACTACACAGGCACCATGGACAAAAAAATCTCAATCAGGAGGCTAAAGAAATTTGGCATGTCTACTGTGACCTTCAACTAATTTATTGATGCACCATAGGAAGCATCCTATTCAGGTGCATCACAGCTTGGTATGGCAATTGCTCTGCCTATCACCGCAAAAAACTGTGGACAGTTGTAGACACAGCTCAGCATATCACTGACCCTACCGTACCTTCCATGGCCTTTGTCTACACATCTACCCAACTCAGTAAAGCAGCCAACATTATCAAAGACCCCACCCATTCTGGATAGTCACATTTCTCCGCCTCCTCCCTCCACCAGTGGACTGAAGATACAAAAGCCTCATATCACCATACCACCAGCCTCAAGGACAACTTCTATACTGCTGTTATAAAATTAATGAATTGACTTCTATTACGATACGATAGTCGTCGTTGTTGACGACTCCACCAGGAGTACAGGGCGCACACACACACACACACAATACGATAGATTCTTAACCTCACCACCTTATCTTGTAATGGCCTTGTAATTAATTGTCTACCTACACTGCACTTTCTCTGTAACATTTTGTTCTGCATGCTATATCACAAAGCACTATTGTAACAAAATGATCTGTTTGGATGGCATGCAAAGTTTTCACTCTACATGTGACAATAATAAACCAAGTTAATATTTTGTCAATAATTCATGTCACTCCTATTGATTTAATTCTTCTTTGTACATGAAGTGGTGGTCAATAGTTTGGTTTGACATCTGTATGTCATGGTCCCAACTGTTAATCCCCTATCTTGCCTCTAATCTCCTTTGATTATGCCTTGATTCCAATCGTTAGTTTCCCATTTACTGCTAATTCACTTGAAGACAACACACCCGGTCTCCATCAAGAACTGCTGTATAAAAACACTGGCGTCACAACCACCGGTCACCAGTTTGTTGGTCTATTCCTATTTGATAACTTTATTTCCCAACTGCTTAGAACCATTAGTTCAAGTTCAGCTCCAGTTTCAAGATATTCCATGAAAACCCCGTCTCCGTGTCAAGACTCCATATCAGAGCTCCGTGTCAAGATTCCCCCTGTTTGCTGTTCAACATTCATGTCTGCACCCGCATCCCCAACTCCATCTCCGTGCCTGTGTCCTGCATTTGGGTTCTCCTCATTCACTCCATGCAACACTGTAGCCATGTTGCATGCTAATTGAATATTAATATAGGACTGGAAATGCTCCATCACCTTTTGATGTTTTATCAAAAAAACAGCAAAATTTCCATAATTTTAGCTCATAATCTGACATTGGGTCTATACAATTTTTCAGTTTTTTTTATCAATTTATACACTGGTGCATCTATTGTCCTCTAGATAAAGTTTACTAATGTTGCCTATCTATCTGATCCTATTAATATTAATGAGACCACCATCTTGCTTTCTCATATGGTCTCACCCTAGGTATCTTGTCCCCTCAACCCAATTATGCAATGTCGATTTCCTAAATATCACTTACACCCTTTTGTTGTAAAAATAGGATGTTTCCCACAGTTTGCATAAACTATCAATAATTCCATCAAGTCTGAGAATGGGACTGGACTGCCAATTTGTACTCTTTTTTACTTCATCCACTGTTATGCTTGTCTTTTTATTCCACAATGAATTGACGAGTAATACTTTTCCCTGTGTTTATGTTTACACCTCATACTTACTGCAATTAATGAGCACCTGAGACCCACTTAATCATGTTATCAATGTCCTCAATAATACATTATTTAATGTCCATAATCCTTCACCATTCAAACTCAATGCAAAGTTTGTGTGTATAATGGTTTTTAGCCTCTAATGAATCCATTACAGATTGTACAATGATTTTACGTATAAAAGATGCAACATGTTCAAAACAATACGTGCAGTTTACTCAAGGGCTCTTCAGGATCTTTTTATAAATGTTGTTTTAAGCCAGAGTCGCACGACACAATCCTTAAAGGAGTGCCTGCATTAAAGCAACAATTATTTTTTGCAAGTTTAATTGATTAACACATTGAACAAGAAAAAGATTCAAAGATACCTTGAAAGGCCCCTTGGAGAAAATATAATATTCCTATTGAAACATGGAATCTCGGAGTCATGACTGCAGTAAAGTCGGATTACATTGGGAATCTTGAGCTCTTACAGGAGCACACAGAAATAAACGCACTGTAAACACCTTCCAAACTACTCACCTGCCTACCTAAAGCATTTCCTGCTCCATCAGTGATCCGGTCTGTCCGCATTGGCTGCCTCTGAATCAGCAGAAGTGGAGTGGAAGCAAGACATCACCAACCTGGAAGGGCAAACTATAAGGAAGTTTTACAATAATTATGTTTATGGTCGAGGTCTTCAGTTAAAAAATGACACTAATTACAGCACTAAATAAAATAAATGACACTGTTACAGTATTTCATCAATGAAGAAAGCTGTGTAATTACTAACTAGTTAGTGGAAGGAAAAAAGATATATTGATTATTGGCAAGTTAGTTTATACCGAGACAAATTTTGCACAGGTTGCATTTTTAAGTGTACTTAATTAAGCAAAACACAAATGCTCTGATATATTTTAAGCAAGGCTCAGGAGCCAAATGATGAACTTTGGTAATTGTTACTATCTAACTGATGTTAATTTATGAATAGTTTTACAATGTGTCATCTGTGCTCTGGTACTGCTATACTAATTATTTTGGAGTAATTATGAAAGGAGACTGCTTCTTTGGAGCTAAATTCAATCAACCTGCATAGATCCTAATGCAATATTATCCTTCACCAGTTCAGCTGAATATAGGGGATTCACCCAATGGACACTGTTTGCTCATTATAATGAATTTAGTGTCAAGACATGCTGAGCATACTGCTGAATGTCAGTAGTACAGCACAGTTGTGCAGTTAGTAGGGCTCCTGTCTCACTGACCTCAATGCTCAACTTTAGTACTATCTCCAAGGAATATGCACATTCTCTCTGTGACAATGTGGGGGGAGGATTTGATCAGAAAGTGAGCAGAATAAAAATAGTCTCAGATAAGTGTACGATTAGTGTAGTTCGATAATTGGGTCCTTTGGCTTGGTTGGCCAAAAGGGACATGATTCCTTGCTGTATTTCTAAGAGCTAGCCTACATTGTTTAAAACCAATCTGCACCTGCAATTATGCTATAAACGTCACTCAATTGCCACTTTATCAGGTTCTTCCTGTACCTAATAAAGTGGCCACTGAGTGTATGTTCATGGTCTTCTGCTGCTACAGACCACTCTTACAGTGTTTGAGTTACTGTCATCTTCCTGTCTATTTGAAGCAGCCTGGCCATTTTCATCTGACCTTTTTGCCCACAGAACAGCCGTTCTCTGGATGTTTCTTTGTTTTTCGCACCACTGTCTGTAAGCTCTAGAGAGGCTGGTGCATGAAAATCCCAGGGGATCCGCAGTCTCTGAGCTACTCAGACCACCCCATCTGGCACCAACAAACATTCCACAGTCAAAATCACTTAGATCACATTTCTTCCCTGTTCTGATGGTTGGTCTGACAACCACCAAACTTCTTGGAACATGCCTGCATGCTTTTATGCATTGAGTTGTTATCAAATAATTGGTTGATATTTACATTAGTGAGCAGGGGTGCAGATGTACCTTATGAAGTGGCCACTCTGTGTATATTGTTACAGCACAGAAAGGGACCATTTCACCTATTAAGTCTCTGCTCACTTTGCTTACAACAATCCTATCACTCCCAGTCTCATAGAGAAATAGCAGGATCAGAAGTGGAGACAGTGAGCAATTTCAAGTTCCTTGGTGTCTGTCAATATCACTGAGGATCTAACCTGGTCCCAACACAATGATGCAGCTACAAAGAATGCAAAAGAGCAGGTATATTTCATCAAGAGTTTGAGGAAATTTGGTTTGTCATCTAAAACACTCAAAAATTTCTACAGGTGTGTCATAGACAGCATTTTGACAGGCTGCATCTCTGTCTGATATGGGGGAGAGCTACTGTACAGGACTGAAAAAAGCTACAGTAAGTTGTAAAATTAGTCAGCTCCATCATGAGTACTAGTCTCTGTCGTATTCAAGACATCTTCAAGGTGCAGTGCCTCAGAAATGCAGAGTCCATTATTAAGGACCACCATTACCCAAGACATGCACTCTTCTCATTGTTACCATCAGAAAGGAGGTACGGAAGCCTGGGACAGCAATTCAGGGACAGCTTCTTCCCCTCTGCCCTCTGATCTCTAAATGAACATTTAACCTATAAACACTACCTCACTTTTTAAAATGATTTAACTTAAAAATTTAATATACATATATATTTGTACTGTAATTCATTTTTGTTCCATATTTATCATGCATTGTATTGTACTGCTGCCACTGTTAAATTTCATAACATATGCCAGTGATATTTAACCTGATCCTGATTCTGCCCCTTCAGTGTTGCTCTGCAAATCATTTTCAGACCACTCACTGTGTTTTTCTCTTTGATTGGCTGTTTCTTGCATCACTAAAGCAGTGAATGCCAGACTTTAACCACACTCTATTTTAAAAAGTTTTCACTCACCCTTCCTTAAACCTTCTACACAAATGTTTGAATCAGTGCTCCTAACAAATTAAAACATCTTACCTCTGGAGTAGGGTTTCCCAACCTGGGGGTCCACAGACCTCTTGGTTAACGATAAGGGTCCATGGCATAAAAAAGGCTGGAAACCCTTGCTCTAGAGGAAGGTACAGTACATTATGACAGCAGCAGTTGGTTTAATTTACTGTCGTTCTGCAGTTTTGATGCACCATCAATAACTCACTCTGAGACGTAAAGGCGAGATATCGGCTTTTATTGACTGGAAGAAGGAACAAGCAGTGAGTGACCACCATACTACATCCTGGAGACTGAGAGGCCGGGCTGTGAGAGGAGCCACAGGAGCAGTCAGCAGGGGGCGTGTCCAGACAGGTATATGTAGTTCAGCACAAGTTTATGCTCCTTTATTGCTTTCAGGACAGTGTATGAACAAAGAGGCCTGTGGCTGTAGGCACACAACTCTTTGATGCAGGTAGAACAAGTTGAGAAAGTTGTTAAAAAGAAACATATGGCTGTACAAAAGCAAGGAAGTTAATAAAATATGTTTTAGATCTCAGATGGAGGATTGCATTCATCTTTAAGTGTGACATTTTTGGAAGGAATGTTGCAAATGAGGTGTCAGAGAGTTTGTGGAAGAGATTCCCTAAAATGTCACCAGTTATATGAAGAAATTAGATAAGTTAAGAGTTGTTTTCATTAGAACAGACAAATTTAAGAAGGGACTTGATGGAGGTGTTCAAAACCATAAACAATTTTAGCAGTTTAAATAAGGTGTAACTTTTTCCAATAATATTAGAACCAGAAGATTCAGATCAAAAATGATTGGCAAAAGAATCTAAGACAGTCTCCAGAAACAATTCTTCCTGTGATTATGGTATTTGCCCATGGTTGTCTAAAGGTGTTTTGAATAGTCCATAAAGACTAGAATCCATATTCAGAAACAATTGCTTCCTAATGATGATCCTTCTCTTAATCAGAATCCTTAAAAAACTATTTTAAGTTAAAGATTCCATGTGGTCATTTATTGTAAAGTGATTGTCAAAATGTTCAAAATCTCCAAAACATTTTATTTCGCAGCCAGGCTATGACCAGAAAACCCAGCCTTCTGAATGTTACAGCAGATAAGCCCCTCAGAAACCTTAGGGGAATAAAACAAAAGCAATTAATTGACTGTCTCGCTGCTGTTAAGAATAAGTACTACTGTGTGTTCCTTCAGACTGGTTCTGATAGTGGTACGTGTGGGAGAAGAGGCTGTGATGGTTCTCCCTGCTCCCCATTGTGCAATATGTTGTGAAATGGGTGCTGCAGATCTGTTTTACATTTATCCTCTTCTTTATTCAAATTAAAGGTTTACTCATAGAACCGTATTTGAACATGTTTATGTACTGTATGCCGACTGACACAAGCACACTTTTACTTGTCTTTCCAGCATTAGAGTTCCTGTTAGCTTTCAGATCCCTATGGACTCACTCCAGTACTTTAATCTTCCAGTCCTACTTCCTATCTACCGTATGTGTGTGAGCGTAATAAGCAGATAACAGTTTAGCTGTCTACCAGTGTGGGTGGGCTATCTGTTAAATTGATAGAGAGAGTCTAGCTTCACATTTATAGGGTTTGATGTTTTGAGAGAACCTAAAGTGGTTCAAATGGCTTAGATGAGGAGAAAATCCAACAGCAATTTTTTCAACTGAGTTATAAGGTTTTTATTAATCCTTAAACACGATTTTACAGAAACTTGGTTCTACCTAAACATGTTGCAACACATTTTCTTTGATTTGTGCCAAAATGTTTTATGTGCTTCCTTGCCTTTTGGTAAGTTGACTGAAGATTGTATGCATTGAATTTTCTCCTTCAACATAAATTTGAGGAAACCATGTGCATGAACATTCCACAGTGCTTGTTTAACAAGTAATTGGTACATTTGTTTTCTTGGCTCTTTTTTGTATACTTTGGCAGCAGTGCAGGTTTAAGGGTTGAAGCAATTCATTTAATCTTGGTCCCTGAGGTTTAGTTGGGTCGATGGGAACAAATGGTTCTGCCTACATTAAACTGAGGTCATGTTTATTTGGGTCACTGTTCTTGCCTGACTTCAGGCAGGCACTGTTGTTAGTTTATTTCCCATTCTGCATTCAACTAAATCCTCTCCCTTTGGGGTGGCTTGTTGGCTCTGGAAGAATGTACTAAAACTTCCAAATAATCTTCCTAACTTTATTTTAAAGCTTAATTGAAGAAAACTATTTTCATAGCAATCAGGGAGTGCAAATTGAATAGTTCATCTCTGATAATTTTTGAAGGCAAGGCTGGCTAAATGCATGGAACAGAACATTCTTGCATATATGTTCAATAAGGGAAGGAAGCTCTAATATTGCATTGGATACTTCTGGTATAGAGCTTTCTGAATGAAGTGCATGGAGGTCCATTAAATGTAATGTCAACATTTTAAAAGTTTCAGTCTGTTCTGTTTATTCATCTCAGTAAGTTGAGAAAGTTTAACTTGAGGACAAAGGTTAGCTACTGGCTCTGGTTCTCAAGAAAAGAAACTAATGAGGATTTGAAGTAGAAACAAATTGTTGGGCATTATAAGGAGAGAATTTCAACTGCTGAGGCAGGTGTTCTGTTATCAGAGGACCTTGATGGAGATGTGCTTTGTTCAGCAGAGTAATTAGCAAATCAAGTTACTTATATAACACTGCAAGACAACCTCACTGCTTGTAGCCCTCATTGGACACTATGGTCACATCACAGCCTTTCACTGAAAACATTTTGATTGAGGTGAAACATCATAGCACAGATAGCAGAGCTGCTATCCCACACTTGCAGTGACCCAGAATTCAGTCCTGGCCTCAGGTGTTGTGTGGAATTTTTTTCTTTGACAGTTTTTGCTCTGGGTGCTCCTGTTCCCTCCCACAGGATTGCAGGTCAGAAGATTAACTGGCCATCATCAATTGCTCCTGGTGTGTAGCTGAGTATACAGGGGACTCTGAGAAGAAAATGGGGCGGTAATAGATGTGATAGTTAGTATGGTCTTGGTGAGCTCAAGACCCTGTCTCCATGCCGCATGGCTCTGTAAATTTATAAAGTTCAGGCATAATTTCCAAACTATGGATCTGAAAATACTGTGCTCTGTACTGCAGTCGGTCTAATCCAGATTCAGCATGCAAATAAATCAAACACAGATAGGGTTAATTCAAGGCATAGTGTTCTAGTAAACAATCTGTTTCTACATACAAACCCTTGGAATGCTTAGAAAGGAATGCCATAGACTATTTTCAGTAATAAATTTAACATAAGCACATGAGTCTATTACAAGATTGAAATGTTGTGTCAGATGTGGAAGTTAGGTGATAACAACTTGATTCCAGAGAAACACAATTTGAGGTGTTTTATCTCAGAGCTGTTGATTATCATGGAAGAGGCCAAAGACCTGAAATTGTTAATTAAGTGGACAATCATACCTTTGTAGATAACAAAAGTATTTGATTTACTTAGCAGTCAGATAATAGAGATTCTGACTGTGCCTGTGGCTGACTGGTAAGGATTAAGGAATCATAGAGGAGGAGACTCAAACTTTATCACAGCGAAACCATTTCAATCATTTTTGCTGCCAGCATCACATCTTTGAGAACCATTTAAATCAGTAGTTCCCAGAGTGGGCGATATCATCCCCCCCCCCCCACCTGGGGGCAGCAGAAGTTTCTAAGGGGGTGATAAAGTTAAATGGTATGGTGGGAAGGTGCTCAGTAGCAAGGGAGGGAGCTGAGTGCTTTCAGGTTTAATATAAAAAATAAATTACTTATTATAAACATTTAATCCTCAGTGCCTCATAATTGGTTACAATGATCACATAATCACATCATCTCTTGCTAACCCACCATTCTCTTAGACTTTGCTTGAAGCTGTTGAAAAGCTGTTACACTTCTGTATTTGGGATATCATGAGAAATCTGGACTGAAGAAATCGTGTTATTTCATCGCCTGGCTCACACATTATTAACATTCACTATTGTATAGTGTTAGCTAGTATGATTTCCATACTCTAATCACACTGTGATACAATTCCTATGAATTAGGGTGTGGTGTTCAATGGGGTAAAGTTCAGAATCAGCCCTGTTAAATAATCTTGTCCACATTTCTCTTGCTCACACAACTGAGATATCACTGCCCCACTTTATATACCTTCAGGCCTGAGTTATGATGACATTATATCTTTATTGCTCAGTCCGAGAGGTTAGACTTAAACAATACGTGATTGACTGTGGTCAGCAATCCATAATGAAAACAATGGAAGCAGACCAAATGAAAAAGAAGTGTAGACAGTGTAGTGTGGAGTATTTAAAATATGGATGTACAGTAGCACCAAGCAACCAACAGCAGCCAATATGTCTCTTGGGTGAAAGTTTTTTTCCAAGTGAGGCAATTAAACCATTCAGGCTCCAGGAACATTTGAAGAGAATACACACTGATAAAGCAAACAAGAACTTGGGTTATTTTCAGTCACTTTGTGAAAACTTTAAGAAACAGATAATACTTCAAAACATGTTTGCCACCACTTCATAATGTTGTGTGCTTCATACAACATATCATTGTTCATTGCTAAATCTGGAAACTCCTACACAATTGGAGAAGAACTGATTCTATTGTTAGTAAGGTAGATTCTGAGTACAGTTTTGCAAAAATCACCAGACCAAATAACTAAAGTGATTCTGCTCAGCAACAAGTCTGCTGCAAATCGATGAAATGTCTGAAGATATAAGACATGTTGTGCAATATACAATACTAAGTACAACAGAATTTGTTCTTTGCCAACTTTGCCAGGCAACAACTCTTCACTTCTTATTTATGTTCACTTCATAAAAGCATGGTTCAAGAATTGTTATTTGCAAGGGGTCTGGATACAGATATGAAGGGCCAGTCAATGTTTCAGGTTGTTGAGTAATTTTTCAAAGAGAAGCACATTCCACTCATCAACATTCTTGCTTGTGCAACAGATGGAACACCATCAATGACAGGATGCCAGTATTAAATCATTACTTTCTTACAAAAGAGTGTGCCTAATAAATCTACTATTCACTGTATAATTCACAGTCAGCTTGCCCCGAAGAGTCTAAGTGTCCATCTGCACAAATCATACTGTTATCACAGCAGTAAATAAAATCAATTTCCATGCTCTCAATTCTCGACTATTTTGAGAGTTTCATCTTGAGAATAATGAACAGTTTGAACGTTTGTTGTTGTTCACAGACGTCAAAGGCTCTCAAAGGGAAACTGCCCATGATAATTTTATGTGTCTTTTGAAACTGTGATAAAATTCTTTGAAGACTCAAATGCTTCATTCAGCAATCAGCTCAAGAATATTAGGCATTAAATTAATTATTTGTCAGAATTATTTGCAAGTTGCAATCTTCAATTGCAAGGAAATGATGTGAATCTTATCAAAGTCAAATTAGTCATCTCCACAATTCTATCCAGGTCATCCTTATTAAAGTGCAACATTGGCTGTCATTACATTTTCCAATTTCTGTACCTCTCTGAGCTGGAAGAGATAGAATGCCAGATGATGATGGTTAAGGATACAGTATCCACCTGGGTGAGCTGCATAAACACAAGGGATTCTGCAGATGCTGGAAATCCAGAACAAGACACACAAAATACTGACAAAACTCAGGTCAGGCATCATCTATGGAAATGAACAAACAGTCGATGTTTCATACCAAGAACCTTCTTCAGGACTGGAAAGGAAGGGGAAAGACACCAGAATAAAAATGTGGGAGGTAGGGAAGGACTACCTAGAATGTGATAGGTGAAGCCAGATGGGTGGGAAAGCTAAAGGGCTAGAGAAGATGGAATCTGATAGGAGAGGAGAGCAGACCATGGCTGAAAGGGAAGAAGAAATGGCCCAAGGCAGGACAGGAGAAAAGTTAAGAGGACTGAGTGGGGAATAGAAGAAGGGAGGGAGGGAAAAAAATACCAAAAGGAGAAATCAATGTTCATGCCATCAAGTTGGAAACAGTCTATATGTAATATGACCTGTTGCTACTCCACTCTCAGAGTGGCCTCATCGAGGCAGCAGAGAAAACCATGGACCGACATGTTGAAATGAGAATGGGGGTTGGAATTAAAATGGTTGGCCATTGGGAAATTCCACTTTCGGTGGATGAAATGGAGGTGCTCCACAAAGGGGTCCTCCACTTTATTTTGGGTCTCACCAATGCAGAGGAGCCTGCATCAAGAGCACTGGATGCAATAGACAACCCCATCAGATTCACAGGTGAAATGTTACCTCACCTGGAAGGACTGTTTGGAGCCCTGAATGGAGGTAACAGAGGAGGTAAGTGGGCAAGAGTAGCATTTCTGTTGCCTGTAGGGGTATGTGTCAGGAGGGAGATTAGTGGGGAGGGGTGAATGGACAAGGGAATCCAGAGTAACCTCTGTGGAAGGCAGAGATGGGGAGGCATAAAGATATATTTGGTGACTGGATCCTGTTGAAGGTGGGAGAAGTTGCATAGAATAATGTATTGGATGCAGAAGTTCATGAGGTGGTAAGTGAGACAAGAGTAACTCTATCCCTTTTAAGGTGGCAGGAGGACAGGATGAGACAGATGTCCTAGAAATGGAGGAGATGCAGGTGAGGGTAGCATCAATAATGGAGGAAGGGGAACTCCAATCTTTGAAGAAGGAGGACATCTCTGATTTCCTAGAAAGGAAAGCCTCGTTCTGGGAACAGAAGCAGTTGAGTCAAAAGAACTGAGAAAAAGGAATAGCATTTTTACAGGAGACAGTATGGGAAGGAGTATAGTCAAGGTAACCATGGGAATCAAAAGTTTATAAAGGATGTCAGTGGAAAGATCATCTCCTGAGATGGAGTGAGTGAGAAAGGGAAGGGAGGTGTCAGAAATGAATCAAGTAAATTTAAAGGCAGCATGGAAGTTGTTGGCAAAGTTGATGAAATTGACGAGCTCAGCATGGGTGCTTGCAGCAGCACCAATATAGATGCCAATGTAGCGCAGGAAGTGTTGGGGAGCTGCATAATGACATGTCAAAGAGATTCAGAATCTTCTCTTAATCCACATTCCACACTGGGTATTATATCTATTCCTGAACACTTGTAATGAAGGATGGAAGAAGAACTAATTTCACTATAAAATGACTTTGAGCTGAAGCTGAGTTTCAAAACATCTTATCAAGACTTTTGGTTACAAAAATAAATCTCTGAACGCTGTTCTGCACTGTGGTGAAAGGCCAAAATGTTCTTTATTTCTTTTCCAACATCCAATTTAGTGGACCATGGTTTCAGTGCATTCACCCAATTTCATTCAAAGCAATGAAACAGACAGCAAATTACTGAACATGGGATCTGGGACTCCTTCTAAGTGACATTCAGCCTGATGTTGAAAAGCTGATATCACTGCACCATCCATCTCATTGAAAGACGAAAAAGCAAGGCAAAATAGTTGTACTTCTAATGAATGCTTTAAAATTCTTTTTATGGTAATTAAATAATTAAATTTGTAGCTTTAAATATATTTCATTTTTTTTGCAATTATTTGTCACTGCTTTGAATTTTCAGTTCCCATGTTCTTTCACTGTGCATCATAAAACAAAATTCTTTATAGTTTTTATGTAATGGCCAGAGATTCCTTAAGGTTGTTTAGCGGGGACAGTTAATGTGGATGAACTCCAACTACCAATAAAATGCTCCCAATGGCACGTCTCAAATAGCCTCTGACAATTAAGTCCAGTTCCTGGTCTTCGTGTATGGCATAGCTACTACCCTGGCAGAACCATTTCTACTAACAGGAGAACAGGCAAAGGCGGGTTACTGGTGCCTTAAAACCGGTAACTGAGCAGATAGGGTTTGTCAGTCACTGTGGGCAGCTCATCTAGGAGAAGGAAAACTCTGATCTCAAACCGCCACTGCCTTATGGCTATACCCACTCATGCGGAAGGCTTCGGGAGTGAACCCCAAGGAAAAATCCAGAGTTGAGTACCTAAGGCAGTCCTCAATGTTAATTTCAACGCTAATGGTCGAGGAAGAGGGCGGGGAACATCATAAAGGACTCCTTCCATCCTGCACATGGACTGTTTGAACTGCTTCCGTCTGGTAGGCGCTTCAGATCCCTCCAGACTAAGACTAATAGGCACTGGAGAAGTTTTTTCCCTACTGCGGTCGCTTTGCTGAACAGTTAACTGCCGGTTAACTGTCAGCTAACTATTACTTGGATTGCACTACTTGTATGTATAATCTATATTTTCATTTATATTTATCATTATTATTGTTATGAGCAGAGAGACAACATCTGCCGGAACTAAATCCCTTGTATGTGTACAGGTACTTGGCGATTAAAGTCTGATTCTGATTCTGATTCTGATCCTGCAATACCACTGGTGCCAAACTATATCAGTCTCTACCATTCCGTTGGATTCATAAGCTGCATGGAGAAGGGGGAGATTGCTGTAATGACAGTGAGAAAAGGGCATGCCTTGGGTGCTGGTGATCCTTAATAATGGATGCTGTCTTTCTGAGACACCACTCCTTGAAGATGTACTACTTTGTAGTGCAGTACCCAAGACAGAGCCAACTAAATTTACAACCCTCTGCAGCTTCTTTTGGTCCTGTTCCGTATTACCCCTCCTGATACCAGACAGTGATGCAGCCTGTCAGAATGCTCTCCACGGTATATCTGTAGAAGATTTTAAGTGTATTTGTTTACATACCAAATCTCTTTAGACTCCTAATGAAGCATAGCTGCCATTTTGCCTTCTTTATAACTGCATCAATATGTTGGGACCAAGTTAGATCTTCAGTGATCTTGACACTCAGGAGCTTGAAATGGCTCACTCTCTCCTCTTCTGATCCCTCTACGAGGATTGGTATGTGTTCCTTCATCCTATCCTTCCTGAAGTCCACAATCAGCTCTTTCGTCTTACTGACTTTGCATGCCAGGTTGTTGCTGCAGCACCACTCCACTAGTTGGCATATCTCACTCCTGTACGCCCTCTCATCACCATCTGAGATTCTACCAACAATGGTTGTATCATCAGCAAATTTATAGACAGTATTAGAGCTATGCCAAACCACACAGTCATAAGTATATAGAGAGTAGAGTAGTGGGCTAAGCACACACCCCTGAAGTGCACCACTGT
Source organism: Hypanus sabinus (assembly GCF_030144855.1). NCBI lineage: Eukaryota > Metazoa > Chordata > Chondrichthyes > Myliobatiformes > Dasyatidae > Hypanus > Hypanus sabinus. The sequence goes on from NC_082706.1 coordinate 124,368,367, forward strand.
TGGTCGTCAGTGAGGAGGAGATGTTATCACCAATCTGCACAGATTGTGGTCTTCTGGTTAGAAAGACGAGGATCCAATTGCAGAGGGAAGCACAGAGGCCCAGGTTCTGCAACTTCTCAAGCAGGATTGTGGGGGTGATAGTATTAAATGCTGAGCTATAGTCCATGAACAGCATCGTGACATAAGTGTTAGTGTTGTCCAGGTGGTCTAAAGCTGTGTGAAGAGCCATTGAGATTGCATCTGCCATTGACCTATTGTGGCGATAGGCAAATTCCAATGGTTCCAGAACCTTGCTGGAGACAGGAGTTCAGTCTAGTCATGACCAACGTCTCAAAGCATTTTATCACTGTAGATGTGAGTGCTACTGGGCAATAGTCATTAAGGCAGCTCACATTATTCTTCTTAGGCACTGGTATAATTATTGCCTTGTTGAAGCAAGTAGGAACTTCTGTCCATAGCAGTGAGAAGTTGAAAATTTCTTTGAATACTCCAACCAGTTGGTTGGCACAGGTTTTCAGAGCCTTACCAGCTACTCCATTGGGATCTTCCGCCTTGCGAGGGTTCACTCTCTTTAAAGAGAGCCTAACACTGGCCTCTGAGACAGAGATCACAGGGTCATCAGGTGTAGCAGGGATCTTCACAGCTGTAGTTATATCCTCCCTTTCAAAGCAGACATAAAAGGCACTGAGTTCATCTGTTAGTGAAGCATCGCTGCCATTCATGCTACTGGTTTTCACTTCGTAGGAAGTAATGTCTTGCAAACCCTGCCATAGTCATCGTACATCTGATCGTGCCTCCAACCTCATTCGAAATTGTCTCCGCAAATCATACCTGGTTTTCTGGCACAAGCCTCGGTTGCCAGACTTGAATGCCACAGATCTAGTCTTCAGCAGACAACATACCTCCTGGTTCATCCACAGCTTTTGGTTTGGGAAAGTACAGTAAGTCCTAGTAGGCACACACTCATCCACACAGGTTTTAATGAAGCCGGTTACAACTGCAGCATACCCATCCAGGTTCGAAGCTAAATCCCTGAATACAGTCCAGTCCACGGATTCAAAGCAGTCCTGTAGGCGCTCCTATGCTTCCCTTGTCCATACCTTCTTGGTCCTCACTAGTGGTGCTGCAGTCTTCAGTCTCTGCCTGTACTCAGGGAGTAGAAGTACAGCCAGGTGATCAGACTTCCCGAAATGAAGGCATGGAATAGCAGGGCAGGCGTCCTTGATGGTGGTCCAGTGTGTTGTTTCCTTTGGTATTGCAAATGATCTGTTGATGGTAATTGCTTAACTATTTTTTCAGACTGGCCTGGTTAAAATCTCCCAAAACAATGGTGAAGTCATTAGGGTGCACTGTTTCATGCATGTTGATCCCATTCCTCATATCGTCTAAAGCCTGATTAGCATTGGCCTAAGGTGGAATGTATACTGCTCCCCAAATGATCCTGGAGAATTCCTGCTGTAGGTAAAAAGGATGCACTTTACTGACAGACACTCCAGGTCTGGTAAGCAAAAAAGGGACAGCACTGATATATTTGTGCACCAAGAAGAGTTGATCATAAGGCATACTCCTCCACCTCTGTTTTTGAGAGACTCTATAGATCTCTCCTGACAGTGTACAGTAAACCTGTTGATCTGAATCACTGCATCCAGTATGAAAGGGGTTAACCAGGGTTCCGTGAAACAAAGAACACACGCAGTCCTAACGTCACTTTGATTTCAGCACCCTAGCTCTGAGATAATCGATTTTATTCACTAGAGACTGCACATTTACCAGTAAGGTAATCAGTATTGGGAATTTAAAACCCCATTTCCTTCTCAAATCATTATCTGTGCCTTTTCAATATGAGAGTGGATTGTGTGAAAATAAAGACCAAACCAATCTGAACAATTCCAAACAACATTTGACAGAATAAGATAAAAAAAAACAAAAAGGGTTCAGGTGATTTTAGATGTCATTTAAGGTGATAAATCCAATAGAATTAGTTATTTTACCATAATGGATACCTACTCCTTGTAATTATAGTATGATATAATTTCATACTAAGTTTTACGGTAATATGATTAAGTCTAAATCTAATTTCTTACATCCAAACAATTTACAGAAATGGAATGGGCAAGTCAGGGAAAGCAGATTAGGACAAATAATAATAGATAAATGTCAAAAATATATAGTTCTTAACGGATGTACATACTCTAAAATTTCCACTGGAAAAATGGTATTGCTATGGACAACTAGAGAAATTATGAATAGTATTTGATGTTAAGAATACTTACAATATTGATTAAAAAGCATAAACCAAAATATTGTAGGGCTTTCAATAAGTAGCAATATATGATCCAGTTATTGCTGATGATATAAAATAGAATATGGGAGCAAATTGGTAATTATAAGTAACATTGTAGGTGACAAGTAAAATGAGATCAGCAAGATTATCAACAGCTTGTATTCATATAAGTCTGGCAAATGGTACACAGATCACAGATTCTCCGGTAATGTAAGTGGTTAAGAAGATAAATATTAAAATAACAGATCAGCAAAGCAGTAAATTGGTTTATTATTGTCAAACTTAATGAGGCACAGAGGAAAATTTGTTTTACATAAAATTCAAACAGATCAATTTTTGTAACAGTGCATTGAGGTACAGTACTGCAAAAACCTTGGGCAGATACTGTATATATAGCTACAATGCCTAGAACTTTTATACAGTACTGTAATACAAAGCAAACCAATAACAGAATGCAGACTAAATTATTACAGCTACAGAGAAAGTGCAGTAGGAACAGACAATAAGATGCAAAGTCACAATGAGGTAGATTTTGAGAATAAATTTCCATTTCTTTATATTAGGGAACTGTTCAATATTCTTACCTCTGTGAGAGAAGATGTCCTTTGTAACTTCTGCCTGATTGGTGGGGGGAGGGGGGGGAGATAGAGGAGAATAAAGAATGTCTAGGGTGGTTGATTATGTTAGCTGCCTTATTGAGGCAGCAAAAAGTGTAAACAGAGCCCATGAAGAAATTAGCTTCCATGATGTGCTAAGCAGTATTTACAACTCTGGAGTTTCCTGTAGCCACAGGCCAAGCAGCTACCACAAGCTGAGATGCATCTCAATAGGATGCTTTCTATGGTGCACTGATGAAAATTGGTGAGGGTTAAAGGGGACACGACAATTGCTTTATCCTCCTGAAGAAGTAGAGGAGCTGGTGAGTTATTTTTAGACATAACATCAATGTGATTGAACTAGGACAGGCTATTTGTATTGATCACTCCTAGGAACCTGAAGCTCTCGACTTCAACACCACTGAAGTAAGCAAGAGAATGTGCATCACACTGTCTTCCTGAAGTCAATAACCAGCTCTTGAGATGTGCTGACATTAAGAAAGGGTTGTTGTCACGACACAATGTCACTGGGCTTTCTGTCTCCTTCCTGTAATCTGACTCATTCTTATTTGCAACGTGGTCCACTACAGTGATATCATTTTCAAACTTGGAGATGGAGTTAGAAACATAGAACACAGAAAACCAACAGCACAATACAGGCCCTTCAGCCCACAAAGCTGTGCCGAACATGTACTTATTTCAGAAATTACCTAGGGTTACCCATAGCCCTCTATTTTTCTAAGCTCCATGTACCTATCCAAGAGTCACTTAAAAGACCCTATTATACCCAGCTCTACCACCGTCACCAGTAGCCCATTCCATGCACTTACCACTCTCTGCGTAAAAAAAACTTACCCCAGACATCTCCTCTGTACCTACTTCCAAGCACCTGAAAATTGTGCCCACTTGGATTTCAGCCCTGAACCATTTCAGCCCTGGGACAAGCCTTCTGACTATGCACACGATCAGTGCCTCTCATCATCTTATATACCTCTATCAGGTTACCGCTCATCCTCCATCACTCCAAGGAGAAAAGGCCGAGTTCACTCAATTTATTCTCGTAAGGCATGCTCCCCAATCTAGGCAACATCCTTGTAAATCTCCTCTGCACCCTTCCTATAGCTTGCACACCTTTTCCATAGTGAGGCGACCAGAACTGAGCACAATACTCCAAGTGGGCTTTGACCAGGGTCCTGTACAGCTGCAACATTACTTACCGGCTCTTAAACTCAATCTCATGATTGATGAAGGCCAATTCACTATATGCCTTCTTAACCACAGAGTCAACCTGCACAGCAGCTTCAAGTGTCCTATGGACTCTGACCCCAAGATCCCTCTGATTCTCCACACTGCCAAGAGTCTTACCATTAATACTATATTCTGATCATCATATTTGACCTACCAAAATGAACCATTTCACACTTATCTGGGGTGAACTCCATCGTCCTCTTCTCAGCCCAGTTTTGCATCCTATCAATGTCCTGTTGTAACCTCTGACAGCCCTCCACACTGTCCACAATACCTCTAACCTTTGTCATCAGCAAACTTACTAACCCATCCCTCCACTTCCTTATCCAGGTCATTTATAAAAATCACGAAGGCAAGAGACCCAGAACAGATCTGAGGCATACCACTGGTCACCGACCGCCACGCAAAATATGACCCATCTACAACCTCTCTTTGCCTTCTATGGGCAAGCCAATTTTGGATTCACAAAGCAATGTCCCCTTGGATCCCATGCCTCCTTACTTTCTCAATAAACCTTGCATTGGGTACCTTATCAAATGCCTTGCTGAAATCCATAAGCACTACATCTACTGTTCTACCTTCATCAATGTGTTTAGTCACATCCTCAAAAATTCAATCAGGCTCATAAGGCACGGCCTGCCTTTGACAAAGCCATGCTGACTATTCCTAACCATATTATGCCTCTCCAAATGTTCATAAATCCTGCCTTTCAGGATCTTCTCCATCAACTTACCAACCACTGAAGTAAGACTTACTGGTCTATAATTTCCTGGGCAATCTCTACTCCCTTTCTTGAATAAGGGAACAACATCTGCAACCCTCCAATCCTCTGGAACCTCCCTCTTCCCCATTGATGATGCAAGGATCATTGCCAGAGGCTCTGCAATCTCCTCCCTCACCTCCCACAGTAGCCCGAGATATATCTCGTCCGGACCTGGTGGCTTATACAACTTGATGTGATCAATAAAGCTCCAGCACATCCTCTTTCTTAATATTTACATGCTCAAGCTTTTCAGTTCACTGTAAGTCATCCCTACAATCACCAAGATCCTTTTCCGTAGTGAATACTGAAGTAAAGTGTTCATTAAGTACCTCCACTACCTCCTCCAGTTCCATACACACTTTTTCCACTGTCACACTTATTTGGTCCTAATCTCTCATGCCTTATCCTCGTGCTCTTCACATACTTGTAGAATGTCTTCAGGTTTTCTTTAATCCTGCTCACAAAGGCCTTCTCATGGCCCCTTCTGGCTCTCTTAATTTCATTCTTAAACTCCCTCCTGCTAGCCTTATAATCTTCTCAATCTCTATCACTACCTAGAACCTTTTGTAAGCTTTTCTTTTCTTCTTGACTAGGTTTTCAACAGCCTTTGTACACCATGGTTCCTGTACCCTACCGTCCTTTCCCTGGCTCATTGGAACTTACCTTTGCATTCCATGCAATCCCAATACTAGTTCAAGTACAGCCTCTCCTCTTGTAGGTTTATCTACATATTGTGTCAGGAAACCTTCCTGAACACACCTACCAAACCCCACCCCATTTGAACCCCTTGCTCTAAGGAGATGCGAATCAGTATTGGGGAAATTAAAATCTCCCATCACAATAACCCCGTTAGTATTAAACCAGTTAAAGCAAAATCGCACCATGCAGCCTTGTGGACCACCAGTGTTGAGAGTAATCATGGCAGAGTTGTTGTTGCCTTTCCATACTGATTGTGGTCTGTTGGTCAGGAAGCCAAGGGTCCAGTTGCAAAGGGAGGTGTTGAGTCCCAGGTCAAAGAGCTTGGAGATGAGTTTGCTTGGAATTATGTTATTGAAGGTGGACTCAATAAGTATTAGTCTAATATAGGTGTCTTCACTGTCTGATACTCCAGTGCTGAGTATAGGTTCAGGGAGATGGCATCAGTCCTAAGTAGACCTGTTTCAGCATTAGGAAAATTGTTGGGTCATAGTTGTCTGCTATGCTGGAGATAATGTGTGTCATGACGAGCCTCTCAAAGCACCTCATGATGGTGGATGTCAGAGCCACTGGTAGTAGTCATTAAGGAACTTTACATTGCTTTCCCTATGTAGCAGAATGATGATGGTTTTCTTGGTGTAGGTGGAAACCTTAGATCGAAGCAGCAAAAAATTAAAAATGTCCACAAGTAACCCCATTAGCTGATCTGCACAGGATCTAAGGGCACACTTAGTGACACCATCCAGGCCAGATACTTTGTGTAGGTTCACTCACCGGATGATTGATCTTACATCCACAACAGTCCAATGAATTCAATTGCATTAGACACTGTCCAGTGGGTGGTGACATGCCCATTCCCTTCTGTTCAAAATGTGCATAGAATGCAATAAGCTCATCAGGAGTAGATGTGTTGTTGTCAGCGATCCTGTCTAACTCTGTTTTGTAGCTTGTTATGGAATGTAAGCCTTGCTAAAACTTACAGATGAAATGGGACTCTATTTTGGACTGGCATTGTCTCTTGGCATCCCTGATTGCTTTATAAAGGTCATATCTTGATTTCCTGTAAAGGTCAGGGTTCCTGATTTGAATTCCAGATTTGCAATTAAAGTAGAAGATTGTGACATTATTGAAGATTTGAAATATAAAACAAACCTTAATAAGGGTCAAGACTAGAAGTGGATTAGTTGTCAAGTGGATAAAATGCACCCAGTCTCTCAAGTAAGGGAGGAAACAGAGAAGACTGAATATTCTTTCGCTTTATTTTTTGGATACAGGCAAGACACCAGATAACTTAGAGATAGTTAATGTGGTTAGGCTGTTCAGCAAAGAGGAGAGGTACTGACTGAGTAATTACAGAAGTCAGTCTCTCATCAATGACATATAATTTATTTGAAAACGTTCTGAGGGAACATGATTAAAAATTCAGAGGTACACTTAATTAACTTCAATCAGAATTAATTTGATAAAGGAAGATAGTAGCTGACCAATTTGTATTTTTGATGAGGTTACAAGAAGACTTAATTGATGCTGAAGCATTGAAGTAGTGTACATGGATTTCCAAAAAGCACTTAACAAATCTTAACATAGTAAATTGATCAAGAAAATGAGAGTTCATGGGATCCAAGAGTAAGTGACTAATTAGATTCAAATTGGTAATGTGAGAAAACAAAGAACCATGATAAAAATCTTAGAAAGAGCAAATTAGCTTAAGAATCAGATATTTAGAACCCAGCGTTTTACATAAATATAAACCTCTGCATAACAACTCCCTCCCAAAATGGTATTGAAGCCTAAAGCATGCCCTTCATTGCAATGCATCAAAACATCAGTTCTATATCCCAAAGGTGACAACTCCAGCTCTTTGCCCACTACCACAACAGGTTTACAGCAGATGGAAGTCTCACTTATTCTTGACTCTGCTTTTCAGCACCTAGACAACATCTAAACATATGCCAGGTTGCTATTTACTAATTACAGCTCAGTATTCAATACCAGCACCCCCTCAATATTAATCACCAACTGTCTAAACCTGGGCCTCTTACCTCCATCTGCAACTTTATCCTTGACTTTCACGAGGGAGGCCAGTCAGTAAATTGGTTATAAAATCTCTCTCTTGCTGATAATTAAACACAGGGGGGTGTCCTGCCCAAATTAGAACAGTCCCCTAATTTGTGATGGAATATTAGTATTCCAATCTTGTTACATAAATGCATATATAGGAGAGGTAATAAATATCAATTGACTCAAATGACAGCAAAAACCATTATTGAGTAAAGTCAACAGCATACCTTTACACAACAGTTGAAAATCTAGAACTAACCAGTCTAAAAAACTGCTAGAGATATGAAATAAAATGATTTCACCATCTGTAAAATGTGCTCCAGCATTTTAGAAAGGCTTCATTGACAGGACCTGCAGTCTCCATCATCCAGAAGAATAATGGGTTTTGACAATGCTACAACTTTCAAATTCCATGGTTTGGAAGGAAACTTGAAAGTTGTAGCATTGTCAAAACCCATTATTCTTCTCAACGACAGAGACTGCAGGTCCTGTCAAAGTAGCTTTTCCAAAATGCCTTAGCATATTTTCTAGATGATGCACAATGAACCTGCACTTCCCCCTGTTAAGGAAGGGAAATAGAGTGTAGCCAGGTAGGCTGCTTTCTTCTAGCTTATTTCAAATTTGCTCAGTATTGTTATGAAGAGATAGCATCTAGAGTCTCTTGCTGTTCTGTATTCAAATTAACTACATCAGTATTTAAATTGGTTGAATTTAAGTTTGGATATAACTTCACATAAAACTTAATTAGGAAGAAAGGTACCTTAACAGAATACAGAATAGATAAACAGGAGTAGGCAGCCATTCAGTTTGAGTTCATGCCATGTTTTTTATTACTCCACTAAAGCACTGCCCACTGCATAACCAAAAAATAAAAGGCACAGTAAAGTGAATGTGAATAAATAATACAAAGAGCTAAGACTAAAGATGAATAAGTCCACAGCCAAGGAAAATATGGAATGTAGTTTAAAATAATTAAAGAACTTGAACAGGAACATGACAGGTAAATGGATTTTCATTGTGCCTTCAAAGTTCTAATGTTGCAACAGACTTGAAAGAGAAACTCAAGTTAGATAGATATCTCATGCACTGCACTTATTTTCGTTTGATGTCAAGTCTTGAATCTTTGAGATGTAACTGTGCTTTTTATTTGGATCTACAAATTTGTTTCCTGAATATGATTTTGTCTTGCACCCTTTACAGAAGCAACTCTTCTATGCACACAGCTTTTCTCTGTTCCCTTTCCAGATTGAGTTCCGTTGTTTTCTACTCCTCTTTGTAATCTGTCCCAAATGCATTGAATTTTACCTTTTCTTGTACAGTTTATTTCTTTTTAAGTAAAAGTTTTCTTTTGTCTTTCTAGCTCAGTTGGTAGGAATTTTGCCACTAAATAGGATGTTGTGGTTCAAATCCCACTCCGTGATTTAAACACATGGCTATTAATCTGGGTAAAAGTTCCAATACAGCACAAAGAGAATGTTGATAAATTGGACATCTCCTCTCACAGATGAGCTGTAAAATCAACGTCTGTTTTCTATTTCTATATTGAATTTCCTACAGCCTTGTTCAAAGGAGTACTGCGGTCTCTTGATGTGCATTATTCCTCCCACTACTAACCAACTCCTTGGGGAGAAAAAAGAGCAACTACAGTCATCCCCTTAACAATAGCTGCTGCTATAAAATGTAACTTAATCTTTGTGAAGAACTTTGAGATATTCTCACAAATAAAGAAATTTTCTTATTCCTTATAATTGTGCTCCAATATATCATGTCTGCAATTAGAAGCAAACCAATAAGAAGTTTTGAAATTGAATTTTAAGTTAATACACTCTGAAAGAAAATATAACCTTTTCAGAGCTTCCGAGATAAGAAAGGGTTATTGCACTGCTGATCTAACCATTTAGCTCTGTTATAGTTTCAGCATAATTACCATGTACCGTATACTTTTATGATACCAGTTCTGATATCATTTGCATTCAACAGGACACATTGCTTACTAAACTTCACAAAACAGACATTTTATTCTAAGAGCTTTCACAGGAAGAGATCATACGGAAAGAAAATTCAAGAATATGCTTAAAACCTCCTTGCACAAATGTAACAATAACTCCAGAGGATGTATGACCAATCAAATGGAGAAAGAACATTCAGGATGGCACTAAGAACCTAAAATCCATACATTGTGAGAACACAGAGGTCCTACATAAGTGGTGGAAGGAATGCATCACTTCATAAAGCAAGCAAAGCAAAAGATCCTTGATCCTGAGTGTGCTTAAAATGAAGGTACCTAATGTAGCAAACTCTTTACTGAAACCTCAAAAGAGTGAAAGTCTCTCTGTCCTCCTACAGTATGACCCATGAAGGTGGTACAATCAAACCACTTTTTAACTTTACCTTAACTTTTATCCTTTCTTTAACATATTGCCTTGACCTTGGACCTAAACAGTGAAGAAAGAAAAAGGGCAAGATCCTTCTTTCTTAGATTTGTTGTTTGTAAAATATAAGGATGTAAAAAGTAGCAATATGCAGGATAACGGAAATTCAACACTATCTCGACCAGAAGAAAATACAAATTAGCCCACATGACCTAATTCAGTCTAACATTTACATAAATGGAGTAATTAGCCTGGAAAGGTCCTATGGAAGGAAAATGGGAAGGTTTCAAACCACATATATCATTCAAAGTGCTTGACATCTGCATATGACATAAGATCTACCACTGTGAATGTCAGAATCAAATTCAAAATGATTTACTGTTATTGTTACCCATTCCATTGTTGACAAGTGTATTCAGAAGACCAAATGAAATTGAAAGCAATGGGGAGACTGGTGTATGTAGTGGCTACACAATTTGGCTTGTAATGCTGGCTTGAATAATCAATCTAAAGGTTTTGAGCTCCAATGCTATCTTGATAATTCATGGATTTTAATTATATTTGATAAATTATGACAAAAGCTTTTCTTTTAAATATTTCCTGAGTGATTTGTGAAGCTTCTGTACATTTGGTAATTGTTGAACAAATCCCAACAGTTGAAATATTCAAGGCAATTGAGCCAAATCAACATGGTTCTGCCAACGGGAAATCCAATTTGAACCAATAAATCGTCATTATTTGAAGTATTGTTTGCCCTGGTTAAAGGGCAACATAAAAATGTCTTAAACTTAGCTTCAGTGCAGACATTTGACATTTGCAGAAATAAATTTTCATCACTTAAGAGATAATATTGGCACGTACAGAGAAATGGTTGGCTAATAAATAATAGAGACTAGGCCTAAACCGGTCTTTTACAGCCTTCAGATGCAGAGGGAATTGGATGACCTAGTAAGCAATTCACAAAAGGCCGACACAGCAGAACTCAGTAACACTAAGAACATTTTTGTTTATCATGGGGGAAATTGAATACGAAAATAGGGTAGTTGCTCTTCAACTATTCAGGGTATTGGGAATACCACATCGGGAACACTGTGAACAATATTGATTTCCCTATTTCAAGAAGAACATTGGAAGCAGTTCAGAGATAGTTTGCTAGACTGACACATGGGATGGATGTGTTGTCACCTGAGGATAGGTTTGTATTCACTAGAATTTAGAAGAGCGGGAAATAATTTGAGGGGACTTGTTATACTGAATGTGGGGAGAATGCTCCTGTGGGATGATCCAGAAGGTAGGATCACTGATTAAATAAGGTTTTAACCATATAGGACAAAGATGAGGATTTTTCCTTTAATAGGTTATGAGTCCTTGGAACTCTTCCTCAATGGACAATCGAAGCAGAGTCTGAGTACTCAATACTGAGTACTTAATAAGCAAGAGGATGAACAAGTTATTGTAGTCACATTAAATATAATAATAAACACACAAATACACAGCCAGCTTGAGAAGCTGAGTGGCCTACTTTTCTTTTGGTATATTTATTCACTTCAGAGAATGAAACCCATTATTCTTACATTGTCTACCTTTACATGACTCCTTCTCACACTGACATTATTAACTGTAAGTTTTCTCTAGTGGCTTTATAAACAAGTTCTATAAACCCACAACAAATAGCAGTACATCATTCAAATAAGCATAGTACTTTGTGCTGGACAACAAATGTCAGCCTTTCCAACAACAGTCACAAGCTTAGTGTGGATTAAAGTAAAATGATAAAGTCTAGATTGGGTATTGAGCAATGAGGAAGGGTTAGTTAGCAATCTTGTCATGCGAGGCCCCGTGGGTAAGAGTGACCATAATATGGTGGAATTCTTCATTAAGATGGAGAGTGACATAGTTAATTCAGAAACAAAGGTTCTGAACTTAAAGAAGGGTAACTTTGAAGGTGTGAGACGTGAATTAGCTAAGATAGACTGGCAAATGATCCTTCAAGGGTTGACGGTGGATATGCAATGGAAAGCATTTAAAGATCACATGGATGAACTACAACAATTGTTCATCCCAGTTTGGGAAAAGAATAAACCAGGGAAGGTAGTGCACCTGTGGCTGACAAGGGAAATTAGGGATAGTATCCAGTCCAAAGAAGAAACATATAAATTAGCAAAAAAAAAGCAGCACACCTAAGGTCTGGGAGAAATTCAGAGACCAGCAGAGGAGGACAAGGTGCTTAATTAGGAAAGGGAAAAAAGATTATGAGAGAAAGCTGGCAGGGAACATAAAAACTGACTGTAAAAGTTTGTATAGATACGTAAAAAGAAAAAGATTGGTCAAGACAAATGTAGGTCCTTTACAGTCAGAAACAGGTGAATTGATCATAAGGAACAAAGACATGGCAGACCAATTGAATAACTACTTTGGTTCTGTCTTCACTAAGGAGGACATAAATAATCTTCTGGAAATAGTAAGGGACTGAGGGTCTAGTGAGATGGAGGAACTGAGGGAAATACATGTTAGTAGGGAAGTGGTGTTAGGTAAATTGAAGGGATTAAAGACAGATAAATCCCCAGGGCCAGATGGTCTGCATCCCAGAGTGCTTAAGGAAGTAGCCCAAGAAATAGTGGATGCATTAGTGATAATTTTTCAAAACTCCTTAGATTCTGGATTAGATCCTGAGGATTGGAGGGTGGCAAATGTAACCCCACTTTTTAAAAAAGGAGGGAGAGAGAAACCGGGGAATTATAGACCGGTTAGTCTGACATCGGTGGTGGGGAAAATGCTAGAGTCGGTTATCAAAGATGTGATAATAGCACATTTGGAAAGAGGTGAAATCATCGGACAAAGTCAGCATGGATTTGTGAAAGGAAAATCATGTCTGACGAATCATATAGAATTTTTTTGAAGATGTAACTAGTAGAGTGGATAGGGGAGAGCCAGTGGATGTGGTATATTTAGATTTTCAAAAGGCTTTTGACAAGGTCCCACACAGGAGATTAGTGTGCAAACTTAAAACACATGGTATTGGGGGTATGGTATTGATGTGGATAGAGAATTCCTTTCTGACAGGAAGCAAAGAGTGGGAGTAAATGGGACCTGTTCAGAATGGTGGGCATTGACTAGTGGGGTACCGCAAGGCTCAGTGCTGGGACCCCAGTTGTTTACAATACATATTAATGATTTAGATGAGGGAATTAAATGCAGCATCTCCAAGTTTGCAGATGACACGAAGCTGGGCGGCAGTGTCAGCTGTGAGGAGGATGCTAAGAGGATGCAGGGTGACTTGGATAGGTTAGGTGAGTGGGCAAATTAATGGCAGATGCAATTTAATGTGGATAAATGTGAGGTTATCCACTTTGGTTGCAAGAACAGGAAAACAGATTATTATCTGAACGGTGGCCAGTTAGGAAAAGGGGAGATGCAACAAGACCTCAGTCTCATTGTACACCAGTCATTGAAGGTAGGCATGCAGGTACAGCAGGTGGTGAAAAAAGCAAATGGTATGTTGGCATTCACAGCAAAAGGATTTGAGTACAGGAGCAGGGAGGTTCTAATGCAGTTGTACAAGGCCTTGGTGAGACCGCACCTAGAATATTGTGTGCGGTTTTGGTTACCTAATCTGAAGAAAGACATTCTTGCCATAGAGGAAGTACAGAGAAGGTTCACCAGATTGATTCCTAGGATGGCAGAACTCTCATATGAAGAAAGACTGGATCGACTAGGCTTATACTCACAAGAATTTAGAAGATTGAGGGGGGATCTTATTGAAACGTATAAAATTCTAAAGGGATTGGACAGGCTAGATGCAGGAAGATTGTTTCCGATGTTGGGGAAGTCCAGAATGAGGGGTCACAGTTTAAGGATAAAGGGGAAGACTTTTAGGACCGAGATGAGGAAAAACTTCTTCACACAGAGAGTGGTGAATCTGTGGAATTCTCTGCCACAGGAAACAGTTGAGGCCAGTTCATTGGCTATATTTAAGAGGAAGTTAGATATGGCCCTTGTGGCTAAAGAGATCAGGGGGAATGGAGAGAAAGCAGGTACGGGGTTCTGAGTTGGATGATCAGCCATGATCATACTGAATGGCGGTGCAGGCTTGAAGGGCCAAATGGTCTACTCCTGCACCTATTTTCTATGTTTCTATAATACTTGCACTGCATTACGAAGATATCATTTTTAACAGAATGGATAAGTAATTCACAGGTATATTGACAAATATGCACTGGCAAATAAAATACTATTTGTGAAAACAGAACTACAGTATTAAAAGTATAATTTTCTTATAAGATGACCCTTGCACTACTAACGTTCATCTTCTCTGCACACTCCCTTGCTGCCCATGTCAGTTTGATTGTAGGACCCAGAATAGTATCACAGTCCTCCCTCAAAATAAAAGTGAAGAACCCGTTCAGAAATTTGGCAATGGTCTGATATGCAAAGTTTAATTTGCAGAATTCACATGGGACCATCTGTTACATACAGTAGACTTTGAAAAGCAGCCAACTCAGATAGATCCAGAGAAATACTGCAGCTGGGGCACAGTTAAAGACAGAGATAATGTATCTTGAAACTTTAGAGCTTGTGCCACTCCATCAGACCCTAACAACAGTACCATTTAAAACTCATGAGGATTAATAAAAATATTTCATAATTAAATTATAAATACCCCGGGGCATCATATACAGCATATGGTCTGCAATGGTTACACTAATGTGGTGAGCTCTAGAAAGATTACTGGATGCAACTCCTCTTTTATTGAAATATCATCTCATATCCATGGTCTAAAAAAAATTGACATTTTTGTTCAAAAGCTGTTTTCTGCTATTATCATTATTCAGCTTAAAAGATGAAATTTGCTAATCAAAACTAAATTGGCAAGAACAAATGCTAATGCTTAGAAAACACTCAATGAGTTCTTAACTTTAAAGTCTACGAAACAGTATACAATCCAGTAAGTGAAGGGTCAACGATAAAAGAAGAAGCAAAAAATTCAGGAAATGGAGGTGTCAGTTGAGTGAAAAATGGAGTTAGTATTTAAGATCATTGACCTTTAGTCAAAAGTAAGTTGGAAAACAAGCATATTTAATTTGTAGAGTAGGAGGGTAGAAAGACAGATTTTATCTCATTAATGGAGTTTCAAAGTCTTCTTTATGTGATTGCCACAGACTTAAAAAAGACATAGATGAGTGTGCCCCACAACATCATTCAGAATTGCCCCCAACCAGAAGCACTGGATGAACCAAGAGATCCACAGTCTGCTGAGGGCTAGATCGATGATGTTCAGATCTGGTCTGATGACTAAGGAAATTACAACAGGATCAGGTATGACATCTGAAGTGGCAATTCTGGATTGAACTTGAATCATAGAAGGACGTTCAACTGCTCTGGAAGGAGTTAAATGCTATCACCAAGCAACATATGTGACAGCAGGGTTTCACTCCCAGATGAGCTAAATGTATTTTATGCTTGCTTTGACCAACAGAACATGATGGCACCATCACAAACTCCCACAGGAAAAACCTGCCTACAGGCAGAAATTGAAACAAGAAGCAACCATAGTGAAAACCATCCACTGCTGGTCCAACCTATCAGAGTTACTGATACAAGACTGCTTTAATAGTGTCACCTGGGAGATATTTTGAGCCAACATCTCTGAATACACATAAGTGGTCACAAGCTTCATTTCGAAGTTCATTGAAAACAATGTTCCCCAAAAGTCAGTCCGGGTCTACCCAAACCAGAAGCCTTGGATAAGTAGTTTAGTGCATGTTGCTCTCAGCGCAAGGGATAAAGCCTTCACCTCCAGAAACCAACAGGAGCTCAAGAGATGCCACTGTGATTTATGTAGAACCATCAAGGGAGCAAAATGGTGTTACGAAGGATGAACAACTCTGATGGGCAGAAGGGTGCAGAGTCGCCCATGTTCCCCCCCCCCCCTTTGGAGAATCGCAAATTGCTACTATTTCGATGCTGTTATCAAGGAAGTAAGAGCGACAAAGGAAAGCTGCCAGGGCAGTTGTTATTGATAACAGCTCATGAAAGTTAATGAGAAAGAGACACAGCTAACAAAAGAGGAGCGGAACCACTGATTACTGCTATTGTCTTTTGGGGAAGGATTGTTTACTTGGAACTGTTCTATTCATTGAAACCCCTCAGGGGGGCAACCCAAGTGGGCTGGTTTGATGGGTTACATCATCCCAACCTGATTGACACCTGAGACCCCGTGAGTGGGGATAAAAGTGAGGTCTGGGGTAACACCCCTCAGACGCACCAGGAGAAATGCTAGTGAGCATCAGAACCCCCACGAGACAGGATGGGAGATCGGAGACCAAACGAAGTATCAGTAAATTTTAACTCACAGTGTTTTGTAGCGAGACCAGTGGGGGCTTGTGTGTGTGTCCATCCCTGCCCGGGTTACGAGTCCACCACAGAAGAACGGTCTAGCTAAAGGACGGAGGGGTCGTACGTGAATGGCCACAACAACAACGCATTGACGGATCAAAATCGTAAAGGAAGGTTGGCAAGATAATAGCTGTTGCTGTTCACACGTTTTCACTCTCTGTCTCCAACAATTGCAACACATCGACAAACAACTACCGCAGCCTGCATGAACTGAACTTTATATTTCCATCTGACAATTCATTATCCCCTAGACAACGATAGAGCTTGTAATGATTATTATTATACCCGCACTTTTAGGTTTAGTATTGCCAACGTATATTCTCTGTATATTCGCATTGATATTATTTTGTATATTTTTGCTAATAAATATTGTTGAAAATAGTATCACCAGACTCCAATGGACAATTCTATCTTTGCTGGTAAGACACCCAGTTACGGGGTACGTAACAATGGCAACACAGGGACAAAATCCAGACACAACTCTGCAACAAGGACACATGTAGCATAAAGCAAAGACCGCACACCATCACGTACTTCAAGAGGAAACACAACAGTACAGCCAACATTGCCATTTCGCTCCTGGACAACCTAAATGTTTTTTTACGTTCGATTTGAGTTGGTAAGACTGAACCCCAAGGAGAATCACTGATGAGACCTGCTCCTTGGCCATCTCCAAAGCTGAGGTACATAGAACATTCCGATGTGTCAACAGCCACAAGGCAGCAGGGCCGGATGGCATCCCAGGGCAGGTCCTCAAAGCGTGTGCAGAACAGCTGCCTGGTGTGTTTACAGACATTTTTAATCTCTCCCTCTCCCATTGTGTAGTGTCCTCTCCCCGCACCCCCCCCCCCCACCGAGTTTCAAATCGTCCATCATTGTCCCCGTATCTAAGAAAACCAAGCTAGCATGCCTGAACAATTGGCACTCTCTCACACTCACCTCAATTATAAGCAAATGCTTTGAGAGACTGGTTAAAGGCTACATCTGCAGCATGCCACCACCCACACTGGACCCCCTACAATTTGTCTATCAATGGAACCAGTTTGCCAAAAATGTATAGCCACAGCACTACACACCATCCTCACTCACTTGGAGAAGAGGGATGCATACATTAGAATGCCGTTCCTGGACTACATTTCATCATTCAACACCATAATTCCCTCCAGTCATGGCAGGAAGCTCAGAGAAACCTACAACCCATCCTGTGCAGCTGAATCCTGGACTTCCTATCGGATCGCCAACAGGTGGTAAGGATGGGTTCCCTCATCTCTGCCCCTCTGATCCTCAACACAGGTGCCCCCCAGGGTTGTGTCCTGAGTCCTTTCCTCTACTTCCTTTACACACATGACTGCACTGCCATACACAGCTGCAATCTGCTGATCAAATTCACAGATGACACGACATTGATTGGCCTTATTTCTAGCAGTGACGAGACAGCCTGGAGGACTGACTCCCTGACATAGTTGTGCCAAGATAACAACATCTCCCTTAATGTCCAAAAGACAAAAGAACTGATTGTAAATTACCAGAGGAATGGAGACAGGCTTGCCCTGATCAACATCAACAGAACTGCAGCTGAGAGGGTGAGTAGTTTCAAGTTCCTCCATAAACACATCACTGAAGATCTCACCTGGACTGTACACACTGATTGTGTGGCAAAAGAGCACTACAGCATCTCTTCCACCTTAGGCGCTGACGAAGTTCAGCACAAGCACCCAAATCCCCAACACCTTCTACAGGGGCACCATTGAGAGCATCCTGACTCATCACCACCTGGTACAGACCAACCTTGATCACTGGGCACTGCAGACAATGGTACGGACAGCCCAGCGGATCTGTAGATGCGAACTTCCCTCCATTGAGGACAGTTCAGCAACAGGTGCATAAAGAAGGACTGGAAGATCATCAAGGACACCAGTCACCTCAACCATAAACTGCTTCAGCTACTTCCATTTGGCAAATGGTACTGCAGCATTAAAACCAGGACCAACAGACTATGGGACAGCTTCTTTCTACAAGCCATTAGATTTATAAATTCATGTCTGTACGTTGTGATGGAGTCAAAACACAAAGATTTTTACTTCCTCGCGTTGTGGGATGGATGTACAATTTAAATAAATTTAAATTCAACCCCTGATGACCCTGTGATTTCAGTTTCTGAGGCCTATATCAGAACATTCTTCAGAAGGGTGAACCCATAAAAAGCATCTGGTCTAGACAGTCTACCTGTCCTAACCAAGAGCTGGAGCATTTACTGACATCTTTAGCATCTCACTTTAATAGCCTAAGGTACCCACCTGCTTCAAGCATGCCTCATATACCGATGTCCAAGAAGAAGGTGGTAACCTGCCTCAGCATCCAAAATCACTCACAGTACTCTGCAAAAGTCTTAGGCACCCAAGATTTTTATATGCTTTCAGATGGTATAGCCTCCACGGAACCCTGATTTCAGTATCATCGAGGTTGCTTGGGATTATATGGAGAGACAGAAGCAAGCAAGTCATCAAAGTCTGCAGAAGAACTGTGTCAAATCTTCATTCAGCCCTGGAACACTTGGACAGTGAAGATGCATACATCAGAATGTTCTTCATTGACTATAGTTCCTCATTCAACATTGTCATCCCCTAAGCTCCAACACCTAGGCCTAACTATTTCCTTGTTGAACTGGATTCTTGATTTCCACACTTGCAGACCCTAGACAGTTTGCATTGGCAATAACATCTCCTCAACAATCACCATCAACACAGGGGAATCAAAAGATTGCATGCTTAGCCACCTGCTCTACTCACTTTACATTTGAGACTGAGAGGCTAAGTACATTTTCACTGCCATATCCAAGTTTGCTGACAACACCATTGTTGTTGGCCAATTCAAAGATGAAGTGTCAGCATATAGGAGGGAGATTGAAAATCGAGCTGAATGGTGCCTGTTCTTGCCTCTAGAGGCGCAGTTCACTTTGAAAGTACACCACTTTCAATATGTAAGCTGCTTTTTATGTCAATTCCTGTGTAGGTAAATTTTGATCCATTTTGAAGCACACAGTAATAGACATTCATCTTCATCCACTCGTTAGTTGTCCTTGAAACAGCAATATATTTTCACAAGAGACCTCATTAAAAACCCTGAAGAAAGCTTCCATCAGGGGAGATTTTTGGGAAATAGTTTAACTTACTGCATAGCTGTGTAGATACATACTGCAAAGACAGTAGAGTGAAAAGATATTGCTTGTCTTCAAGGGCATCGCCCATGTTCTGGAGAAGCATCTTGAACTTCATAAAACATAATATTGGCTTCTGAGTCAAGCAACATCAGTCACCAGGAACTGGAAGTCAGGTCAGAATGTTGCTCATCAATTGCATCTTCACAATTCTTGAACACAATCACAATGAGCATAGCTGCAGCACAAACCCACACAAGAGCTGAAACAGCAAGAATGAGAGCAGTCAACACAAACTGTGAAGTTGAGATGTAAATAGAGAAAGCACATATAGGTATGGAGAGTGTACGTGTGGAGGCTACATTAAGTGCATTCAAGGAAGAGTGTAAAGCTGAGGCTGCCTTAGCAGAGGCAACGATATACGAAGAAGCAGCTGATCTATACGGTGGTGAATCTATGACCAGCACCAGTCATGCTCTGCCATCACAACAGCCAATGTGTCTTACCAAGGAATCTGCTCAAATGCACCTTGGCTATAAAAAAAGACAATACATCAGTTCAAGAAGCTGTCCACACCACTCAGCCAGCATGTTGTTCACATAGTACAGGTATTGATAGCCAAGGTCTAAAGCTGCAAAGAGCCACAAACCACCCTTCCACAGTTTGACCACAGTAAAAGACATTACTCAAAAATTATTACTGATACCAGTCTTATCTTCACAGACATGGACAAACTGAACTTCCTTCCATCGCAGGACACACATTTGCCAAACCATTCTCCAGAATTCTTTAATTCAGCAGCTGCAGGTGCATTAGCTCTGGCTTGGTATTTGGTTTGTTGAAATCTAGTTGCAGTAGAAATAAAAGTGTTCAACAGCCAGTTGAACAGTTATCTGTGCTGGAAGTCAAGCTTTCGCAATGCCATGGAAGGATTAAGTCTCAAACCTAGTGAGGAACTAGACCTTCTCTGTAAGTGGCTTGATGGGGAGTCACTGAAACATGCAAGAAGGGTTTGAGCAGTTCACATTAATAATCCAGCTACAGGTTTACAAATGCTGTAGTAGAGGCTTGACAAATACTATGGCTCTCCAGAGGCAATTGAAGGATCTCTATTCAGCAGACTCAATAACTTTCCAAAGCTTTCACACAAAGAATTGCAGAAGCTATAGACATTTGTTGATATGTTGTTGGAACTGAAAACCACACAAAAAAAAGGTTACCTACTAGGACTCAGTTTCTTGAATACAGCAAGAGGTATAAACCCTATAGTGAAGAAGCTAATGAACAATATCCAAGAACAGTAGATAACTGAAGGGTTCAAGTATAAAATGAAGCATCATGCCCACATCCACCATTTTCATTCTTTGTTGAATCTGTCTGCCACCACACAGAAATGCGAAATTATCCCAGTTTTTTGCTCTCAACTTATGGTAACACATCATTCAAAGAAAGGTCTCCAGCAAAAGCATATAAAATCAGAACCCCTATCAGTCAGCAAATAATGAAGTAGAAAACTATATTGAACCCCAAAAGAAAATGTTCTGTCTGGAAGAAACCTCACTCCTTAAGGAAATGCAGAGGATTCAGAGAGAAAAAAAAACCCACTGCAGAACAGGGATGCTTTCTAAACAAACACTCAATATGTTTCAAGTATTGTGCTTCAACAGCACACTAGGCAAAAGAGTATAAAGCTATCAACAATGCACAAAATGTAACAGTAACCAGCACATATCAGCATTTCATTGAGGACCAGCACCTTGGGCTGGTACTGGTTCCAGTAAACCTGCAACAGAGCATAGTGGGGAGGCAGCTGAGCATCCATCAGATGCAGCTACTTCCTCATGCACAAAGGCTTCCAAGGCAAATCCTGCTCTAAGATACGTCTAGCCAACATCTACCTGAAAGGACATCCTGAGCAAAAAACAAAAGCATATGTGATATACGATGATCAGCGCTATTTGTTTTTGGCAAAATCAACATTCTTCGATATATTCAGTATTCAAAGCTCTGCTAACCCATACACTCTAAAGACATGTTCTAAAGCATCTTAGGTTGCTTGAAGAAGAGACAGTCGATTCGTTATGGAGTCAAAGGGAGAGGACCTTTGCTTACCCTTGCCAATCCTTATTGAGTGCAACCGTATTCCTAGCAACAGGAATGAAATCCCAACTCCTGAAGCTGCATGCAATCATTCACATCTTAAGGCCATAATTTACAATATTCCCTCACTTAACACCATCCGTGCACACTACGCACATGAACAGACAATGATAAACACAATGCACCTTACGCCAACAACTGGACCTGGGTTGGGTCATAGTGGATGACGTCTGCCTCAATGGTGTTCATCAGCAGGTTTACGACTAATGTCCTGGGAAACTGCAACTAAGTCATTTCAGACCCTGTGAGAGCAGAATCTGTATGTAGAGAAGATTGCAGGTAAGCAAACCAAGAACCCCGACATACTTACCTCTGCTTAACCAGATTTAGGGAAGCTGGTATTCTGTCACTCAGAAGATAGTTTTAAGCAGGCAGCTTCCATCAAAGAGGAGGTCTTTCTTTGAATCATGTACAAAGAAGTTAGCAAAGATGAGTCAAACAGTCAGTAGCCCCCCTTCCTTTCCACTCTCCATGACAACTCATACCAAACAACAGAGCAGGCCCTTAATCGACTCATGCTCATCAGTTACACATTGAGAAGGAAACTAAAAATGAAAAATCATTACCTGGAGTTAATAGAGAAATTCTTCAAAACAATCATACTGAGCTCCACCATACACCAACAAAGAAAACTAGTATTTGTCAGTTCTAATGAAGGGTCTTGGCCCGAAATGTCGACTGTACTCTTTTCCATAGATGCTGCCTGGCCTGCTGAGCTCCTCCAGTACTTTGTGTGTGTTGCTTAGATTTCTAGCATCTGCAGAATTTCTCTTGTTAGTATTTGTCCAACTTTAGTGTTTACCATCCCTAGAAACTTGCACAAATACAAACTGTCTTTGAATGAAGTTTGCAGTTCAAAGGCTTATCACTGAACAATGGACTCTTGTGGGGTCCAGCCCTCAATAACAGTCTGCTCAGGGTTCTCCTGCATTTCAGAACTGAGTCCGTCACGGTGATGGCAGATATCAAAGAAATGTTCCACAGTTTCCTAGTGGGAGAGGACAATCAAGACCTCCTCAAATTCTTGTGGTTTTGTGACCACCAATTGGACAATGAGATTCTGGAATACTGCATATGAGTTCATGTATTTGGTAACTATCCCTCACCAGCTGTTGACAGCTACCAAGGAAGAGAAGGAATTCAGGACAGAAGCACAGAAGTATGTAGAGAGGCACTTCTGTGTTGATCATTTTAAATCATTTTCTAGTGCAAAAGAAGCACTCAGTGTGCTGAAAACAGTGTAAGAAATTCTGGTGCAGTCTAATCTCAGACTGCGTAAGATTGCAGCAAACAGTGCTGAAGTCAAGTAATGTTTCCCATTTGAAGATCTGGCCAAAGATCTACAGAATCTTGATTTTGGACAGGACTTCCCTCCTTTGCAGCGCAGTATGGGCCTTGGGTGAGATCTCATTACTTTCCAGGTCACTGCTACCAAAAGACCATTTATGCATTGTGGCAGGCTATCCACTACCAACAGTCTATTGACCCTCTTGATTTTGCTGCTTCAGTCAGTATCCAAGGATGCTTCATGTTAAGAGTGTTGACCTTGGACACTTGTGAATGGACTTTCCCAATCCCAAAGGAGAAACATGAGCAGTGGCAGTAGTGGTGCTCTTCCCTTCAGGATTTTAACACAACCTAGCACTATCTACAGCCCAAAAGAAAGACACATCTTCTGTGATGTGTCAACTAAATCTATTGCTGTGTTGCATACCTTAAGGTCAAAGGCGCTGATGGATATAGTGAAGTTGGATTCATCCTGGACAAGACAAAGGTTGCTCCCAAGACAGATCTCACCCTACCAAGGATTGAACTCAGTGCTGCTGTTGTAATGATTGAGATGTCAGAGATGATAACCAACTAGCTAGACACAGAACTAAATGACATCAAGTTCTTTATCAACTGCAAGGTTGCGTTTGGTTATATATCTAATGAAAAAGAAGATTCTATGTTTATGTATACAGTATAATAGGATCCAATGTATCAGGCCGTCAACTCAGAAGTGACAATGGAACTATATTCCTTCTGGTTTCAACCTGGCTGGTCATGTCACAAGAGGGCTCCGAACTAAACAGCACACCCTCTTCTCATGGTTAACTAGCCCAGTGATTCTTGTTGATCCTCAACAGGAATATAGTCAGCAGGAAACTTTCAACTTAGTCAGCCCTTAGACAGATGTAGAAATACGTCCTCTAGTAACAACCGACATCACTCATATATCACCGCTCCAATTTGACAATGCACGTTCTGAGTGGTTTTCAAGCTGTAAGTTGCTTACCAGATCAATGGCCCAGCTCTCACATATTGCTCATTCCTTTACAATGGTAGCCAAAGGCAGTCTTTGCAATGGTTGGCACAGTTGTAAGCAATATCTCA
This sequence comes from Hypanus sabinus, assembly GCF_030144855.1. Taxonomy (NCBI): domain Eukaryota; kingdom Metazoa; phylum Chordata; class Chondrichthyes; order Myliobatiformes; family Dasyatidae; genus Hypanus; species Hypanus sabinus. The sequence goes on from NC_082706.1 coordinate 124,392,476, forward strand.
GGGCAGAGCAACTGAATAGGGCAAAGGTTAGAATTCTTCTCTTTGGTTAAAGACAGATTTATGCAGAGGAAGTACAATGCTTCACAAAGCAGCAAATTCTCCAAAAACAGTCCCCTTTGTAAACGTTGACCCTTTCTTGCATGATTTCTGATAAGTTGTTTAACTCGCTGCATTGTTCTGTAAATACACACTATGAGAGCAGTCGAGTGTCACAAGAGCCATCGCTCAACGTCAGCAAAACCAAAATAGCTGATTTTGACTACGGGAAGAGGAAGCTGGAGGTCCATGAGCCAGCTCTCATAGGGAATGGAGGTGGAGAGGGGCAATAACTTTAAATTACTAGGTGTTATCATTTCAGTAGATGTGTCACACAACTAGTACTTAAGTGTCATTACAAAGACGGCTTGGCAGTGCCTCTACTTTCTTAGAAGTTTGCAAAGATTCAGCACATTGTCTAAAGCTTTGACAAACTTCTATACATGCACAGTTGCAGAGTAACATGACTGGTTGCATCATAACCTGGTATGGAAACATCAATGCCAATTAATAGAAAAGCTTACAAAAAGTATTGGATATAGCCCAGTCCTTCAAAGGAAAAAATCTCCTTATAATTGAGCAAAACTACAAGAGGAGGACCCCCTAGAAAGCAACATTCATCACCCCCACCATCCAGGCCATGATCTCTTCTCGCTGCTGCCATCGGGAAGGAGGTACAGAAACATCAGATCTTATCTTCCCAGATTCAGGAACATTTATCACTCTTCAACCATCAGGCTCCTGAACCAGGGTGGATAACTTCACTTATCTCAACTGAACTGAGTCCACAGCCTCACTTTCAAGGATCCTACCACATGTTCTCAATATTACCTTTCTTTTGTATTTGTACAGTTTGTCTTCTTTTGAACATTGGTTGTTTCTCTGTCTTTGTCGTGTGTAGTTTTTCATTGATTCTGTTGTGTTTTTTTGTATCTACTCTGAATACCCAATAGGAAATTAATTTCAGGGAACATACACATACTTTGAATTAAAAAAATTTACATTGAACTTTGATCAAGATGAACTCTTGACCTATCAGGAATGTACCAAAAACAGAGTCAGGGCTACAGGTTTTATCACTTTAACTGATTACAATGGATAAAAGAAACACTGAAAAACCTATTCAGAAAAAAGTTTTCATTTGCTCAGGAAGCCAAAATATTATGCCAAAATTAAGTATAATGTTCATCATTTGTTCAGCAGGTAAATCAATCATAATGACAACAGGACTGCCCAGTCATTAATCTTATTTGTAATCTAACTCAGACAGCACACAAAACGAAAATGAAAACTTGAATTTAACCATTCTTCACAAGAATAAATAGAACGCTTGTGCTCCAATTAAATTTTGATCTTCATAGAAGTTGGTCTTTGCCTTGATTTTGGCATTTCTGGTTTCCTCAAAATGCTAAAATTCTTTACAGGCTGCAGTCATGTCATCCACCACCCTTAACTACTACACTCCAAGAAGAAAGGCTCAATTTAAACAGCCATAACTTGTATTTATCTGGCTTTAATGCAGATTAGATTAGATTAGGTTCAACTTTATTGTCATTGTGCCGAGTGCAGATACAAAGCCAATGAAATGCAGTTAGCATCTAACCAGAAATGCAAAGAATAGTGTTATTTACAAAAATAACTGTGAATAAAAAGTGCTATAGCACACAAATATAAAAGTACTGAGACAGTACAATATGGGTGCAATACTGCTTAGCGCTGTGATGTGAGGTTCAGCAGGATCACAGCCTCAGGGAAGAAGCTCTTCCTGTGCCTACTGGTGCGGGAGTGGAGGCTCCTGTAGTGCCTACTAGATGGGAGTAAAAAGTCCATGGTTAGGGTGAGATGCATCCTTGATAATGCTTTTCACCCTGCCCAGGCAGCATTTATGGTAGATGTTCTCAATGGTGGGCAATTGGGTACCGACAATCTGCTGGGCAATTTTCACCACACACTGGAGTGCTCTGCGGTCTGATATGCAGTTACTTAATGGTACAGCAGTAAAATTTGTCAGAATCCTGGGACAGAGGTGAGCTTTCTTGATGCTCCGCAGGAAATAAAGTCACTGTTGCACCTTTTTGATCAGGATGGAGGACTTCAGGGACCAGGTGAGATCCTCGAAAATGTGGACACCAAGGAAGTTGAAGCTGATACACGCTCCACTACAGCTCTATTGATGTAGATGGCAATGTCAGTGCGGCTCCTAGCATGCCTGAAGTCCACAATGATCTCCTTGGTCTTCTGGGTGTAAAGGGCCAGGTTGTTGTCAGCACACCACACCACACGGCCAGGTGCTGGACCTCATCCCTGTAGGCCGACTCATCATTCCCTCTGATCAGGCCCCCACCGTGGTGTCGTCTGCAAACTTGATTATGGAGTTAGAACCGTGTACAAGAACGGTCATAGGTGAAAAGGGAGTACAGAAGAGGGGGTCAGCATACAGCCTTGAGGCACACCAGTGTTTAAGGTGACAGTGGAGGAGAGGTTGTCTAACATAACAGATTGTGGTCTGTTACACAGAAAGTCCAAGGTCCAATTGCAGAGGGATCAGCTGATACCAAGCTGGCGAAGTTTGGCGATCAGCTTGGAGGAGGTCACAGTATTTAATGCCGAACTAAAGTCAATGAACAGCATTCTGACGTAAGAGTTGGGGCTGTCCAGGGGGTCAGGGCAGAGTGAAAAGATGGCGTCCTCTGTTGGCCTGCTGGTGCAATAGGCAAATTGATGGGGGTCCAGGGTAGTGGGCAGACAGGATTTCAGATGTGATGGAACCAGTCTCTCAAAGCACCTTGCAATGATGGGGGTGAGTGCAACTGGGCGGAAGTCATTCAGGCCCGCGGAAGTGGAATGATTTGGCATTGGCACGATGGTGGAGATCTTGAAGCTTGTGGGGACAACTGCCTGGGCCTGGGACAGATTGAAAATGTCCGTGAAGACCCCAGCCAACTGCTCTGCACAGACTCTGAGCACACGGCCAGGTATTCCATCCGGACCAGCTGCCTTCCGTACATTCACCCTGCTCAGGGTGGCGCAAACATCGGAGGTGAAAAGTGAGAGAGGCAGCTCACCAGATGGGAGATCTACTTTGAGTGTGACCTCCTTGTTCTCTTGATCAAAGCGAGTGTAGAAGTAATTGAGCTCATCAGGGATGGATGCAGAACTGGAAGGGGGCACAGTACTAGCTGGTTTATGGGTCACCTCATTGGAGCAAAAGAAACCTGCATTTATACACATCATTCATAACCTCAGCTCATACCAAAGCACATTATAGTAGATAACACATTATAGAATGTTATGGTGAAGGTAAAAAGGGATTTGCTTCCTTCCAATCTCATCTAGCCCAGCCTCTACTTAACTAAAGTTCCTAAACAAAAATCAAACAATGGCAGATACTGGAAATTTTTAATAAAACTGGAAAACTCTACAAATCCTGAACTCTTTGTCCTGAAACTCTCTTTCTATCTGCACTGCCAGTATTCCTGTGTGTTTTTTTAAGTCACTAAAATCCATTAAGCTTACAGATAGTTTAGCAATGATTTATCGGAATAATTCCAGGGATGATGAGTTTTAGTTACAAATGGAGAAGCTGAAGTTGCCCTCATTGAAAAAGAGGAAGCTAAGAAGGGATCTTAATAAGTGGTTAGTATCCGGAATGCACAGCTGGATATATGGTGAGAGGATTGCGGGTATGTCAGCATGGGAACATATTGACGTGGGAACATGTTGGCAGAGAATTAATGGAGGCAAATTCATTTGTGGTCTTCAAAAAGCAATTCAATGAATACATAAAAGGGAAAATTACAGGGCTATGTAGAGAAGGCAGAAAAATGGAATTAGTTGGACTGCTCTTGTAAAAAGCTGGCACAGACGATAAAATTTTTTACCCGTTTTTTTCCAACTTAACCTTTTAACAGTTCTGCAATTAATTTTAAGGTTCATCCAATCTGCAGTGTCACAAAATTAAGGATAGTTTTATGCTGTTATAATAATGGCTGCTGATGTTCAGTTGGTAACAATCTTAACTCTGTGCCGTATTGTTGTGGTTTCAAGTCCTAATGCAGAGACATAACCAAAATAACCTAGGCTGAGACTCTACTGCGGTATAGTGTGTGTTTCTAGTTGGAAGTGCCGTCTTTTAAATCAGGAAACTGAAAACTTGACTGTTGTCCAACTTGGATATAAAAGATAGCATGAACATCAAAGAACATGAGTGTTAATTCTGATGTCGTAGAAATCTTTCTCTAACCAACAAAATGATGAGAAATTAATCTTATTACAACTTTGCTATTTGTGGGAGCATGCTGTTTGTAAACCAGCTTATGAGATTTCCAAGTTACAAATGAAGTTACACATCTCTAGGTGTAAAACTCTGCAGCTTTGAAAGTGTGTTTAACATTGAGCTATTGTTCAGAAAATAATAAAGACCTTATTCTCTTGTGAAAGGCACAGAGACACTTCACAGACCTTTTATAAATTTTTGACATACCCAAAATACTCCACTCCCTTTAAAAATAAGACCAGAGCTATTAGCACGATAGCCTTTGACTTTACTGTGTCTAAGTCTGAGAAAAGTTATATCCCAGTTTCATACTACAAAGCCATGGATTGTGGCATGCCAACTGAGCTGAAGAGTACTTCAAATGACACAGATTAGCTATTACGAGTTTCACTGTGCTCTTTACAATGAGTTCCAAGTTTATAGAAAATGTTGAACGATACTGTGGAAACAAAGTTTGTTTGTTTTCTGTCTTTTTGAAGTATTTTGGACTCTCCAACTTCAGATAAATTGATATGTCAGTTTCTATATAATCAACTGTGAAGTCTCCCCACTCCAATCCTACCTTCCTATCTGAGATATGCTCAGCCTGACCTGCTCTGCATTTCACAGCCACAATATTGGTAGATCCTTTAAGAGTAGATTATTTTCTAAATGGGGTGTGAATTGGAAAAAAAGAGGTGCAAATGAATATGAATATTCATTTCCAAAGGTTTAGAATATCAAAAAAAAGATGTAATATTGAGGATTTATAAGCCATTGGTCAGACTACATATGGAGTAGTGAGCAGTTTTGGGCCCTCTATCTAAGAAAGGATGTATGGGAATGAAAGTGTTAATGTGTGATCAGCATTTCGTGGGTCTGGGTCCGTACATGCTGGAGTTTAGAAGAATGGGGCATGATTTCACTGAAACCTATCAAATTTTGAATGGCCTAGATAGAGTGTATGTGAAAAGGATGTCTCTAATAGTGGAAGAATCCAGGACCAAAGGACACAGCCTCAGAATATAAGTATGTCCCTTTAGAATAGAGACGAGAAATTTCTTTAGCCAGAGGATGGTGTACCATGGAATTCATTGCCACAGATGGCTGAAAATGACAAGCCGTTAGGTGTATTTCCCTGTAGCTTTAATCTCCTTTTCAGTCTCTGACCTGGAATGGTAACTGTTTTTCTTCCCACAGATGCATTCTGACCTCCTGTATATTTCTAGTGTTTTTGTTTGTGTAGTAGCTCAATGAACAGCACCTCATTTTCCATCTCACATTCCAGTCTTTGGGCTCAACTTGGATTTCAAGAATTCCAGTTAAAGATACATTTTTTTTTACTTGCATCAGAACAGGCTAATTCTGCTGCAGTCATCCAGCAGTTAATACAGCAATGAGTTTTTTTTCCCTCTCTCCCCACAGATGTTACACAGCTCTTCCCTGCTTTCTCTCTTATTCCAGGTTTCCAGCAACCACTATTCTGCATCTCAAATTTACAGCATGTTCTTTTGTATATATTTTCCACTCCAATTGCACTCCTTTATCTATTTATCAATTATCAATTAATCATCTCCTTCCAGGGTAACAACAGACCACCTGGCCGAGGCACAAACAAGACAGTCATTTTCATCAAGGGGAAGGTCGCGCCAGTCAATTCAAAGAGGCCTAAATCCAATATGCTGCAAGTTGCCAGATCACTGGAGATGAGGGTCAATGTGGAAGGTGCAATTCCCAGAGGTGGTGAAAACCACACCAACTAGACTGTGGTCCATCAACGACAAGGAAATCATCCTGGTGGAGGTCACAGTACCATTGGAGGAAGGATGTGAGGAAGCGCACAAGAGGAAAGCCCAGATGTACCAGTTCTTAGTCCACGAGGGCAGGGACAAAGGCTATTCCCTTTGGAATGCAGACATAGCTATTCCTTGCTGTAGAGGATTCCCAACAAGGTCAGCATGGAGATTTCCGTCTACCCTGGGCCTTGATGAAAAAAACAAGAACCAAGCAGCTCGCAGGATGGGGGAGGAAGCAGAAAGAGCCTCTTGTTGGATATAGAGCAGAAAAGAGGAGTTGAGCTGGAAGTCAGGAGCAGATGGGCAGTGACTTGGCCAGTACTGCTGACCCATCAAGTGGAGAGTGTAGTGGTTAAGGGCCGAAACACTCCATGAAGCTTGACAACATGACACCTGACAACATCTGACAACCTGACAACACCCAAAAACACTTTAGTTTTCTCAGATTTCTAGTTCTAACAGTGTTTTAATCTGAAACATTTGCTCAATTTCTTTCACCACAAATGTGGTGACCAAAGCAGTTCCATTATTTCATTTTGAAAATACATGTTTTCAGTATCTGCAATTTTTAATTTTCAGTTCAAAAACAAAAAAAGTAGTGTGTTTTTCTTGATTCCTTCTGGTTATCGTGGTACCAAATTGCTTTGCCAAATTTTCATTATGTTCAATGTTTTATATATTGACAAGGAGAGGCCATTCATAATTCGTTTAGTTCTAGAAATTGATTCTCAGCTTAGTTTTCATAGAATTAACAAATGCCTTTAAGATTAATTCTTTCTTGCACATATCTACAAAAGCACACAATGTCAATGGCTTCAAAAGGTAAAATAAAATGAGGAGATGCCGCTTATTTTTTTCACAATATTGTACTAGAGTAATTGGCAATGGCCAACACCACACAAAATAAAATGAGATAAGCCTCTGGACCACAGATTGACACAACAGCTTCCATATTTGGAAGAAATCTTTTTGTATATTAAAAAGTCAGCCATTTTTCCTTTCCTAATTTAGGATATGATATTCTTACTCCCATATATGAAGTGCTTTAGTTATTTTCTTTTAAGTAAAACCCACATCATTATGACAAATTATACAGCATCATAAAAACAATTGTTTGACATCTACTAAACTTATGTAAAAATATTTTAATTATTGCTATGCTATGTTTTATGTTGCTTACATGATGCAACTGATAATACGTTAATCTGATAACAATCAGATTGCCCAACTGATTATTCAACTTTAACAATTGGGTAAGGTGGAAACGGAAGCCTCGAATTTACCTGAAATACGACACATGAAAAAGTGAGGCTATTGGCTGAATAAATTATGCGTAATCTAACACACACAAAATGCTGGAGAAACTCAGGTCAGGCAATAACTAGAGCCGAGATCTTTCATTTCCCGCCTAATACTGATTCTTCGCATACCATCTACTTTTTATTTGTTGGAAAATATTAAAAACTGACCAGCTAGTTAGCGGTCTATCATAATCCAAAAAAAAACAAGAATGATTCTTAAAAAAATAACTTGTATTTGTTGGACAGAATTGCTAAATAATCTTTTCTTTCAGTCTGGATGAAGAGCATTGTCCTGAAACATCTACAAATCATTTCTCTCTACAGATACTGCCTGATCGCTGGGTTCCTTCAGTAGGTTGTTCTTCGAATCCTTTGAAAACATTATTTATAATCTGACTAACCCACAATCGCCAGCATTAGAGGAAAATAAAACTCCATTAAACACAATCAAGTATTAAAAGCATACCCATTCTTTCCAACCTAAAACACCCATTGACACTAAGGCACGCGGATAATGCAAGTGGCGGAAATGACGTCACCCATCGCAATAAACCCCCGATGTCTCCCATCAATTAGAGAAATGGAAAGGGAACAGAAAAACTAGAATTTTATTTTAATTTTAACTTACCAAATTTGAATCAAATGTAACAATTTTAAAAACTGGAGTAATTCTCTTTGGAAAGGAGGCTAATTTTGGCTTCAATATTAACCTATGACCTGACGCTGACGTCCCTTAGCGACGGTCACGGCAACACATGGGTAACTTCGGGTTGTGAGAGGGGCAGACGCTGAATGCTAGGAGTAGCCCTCAGGTCATCAACAGCACCTGTTAGTACTGTACTATCAACAAATAGTGCTCCTCGGGTTTAAATGAGCAGGCGTCGCGCAGTGAGTAGTAGCATCTCCATTGCTCTGTTGGGGAAAGTTAGCATTCACTGTAAACACACAATCCACCTTGACTTTAGGTTTGTGCACTGCCCATGTTTGTTTCAATTTATCTTACATTAACTCTGATTTTTATTTGTGATCTTTGTTTTTATTAGTAAAGCATTATTTTTTTTTTGTTCAGAGTGAATCCTTGAGTTGGCTGCCTATGGATACCAGCTTGAGTGAGTGGTTGCTCCATTCCTTTGTGTGACTCTCATTTAAATCTAACGGAAGGTGTTTATTTCTTTGTCTACACAGAGGAATCGCATATTATAGAAATACCTGGCTTAATATGTTTCTTGTTATTTATGACTTTAATAAGTTTATGTATATGTTTACCCAGATTGAACGGAGACAGATTGAAGAGGCTCTCGTCCTCTCCAAATATTGCACTGTAGTTATAAGGCTGTACCTTTCAAAATCATCAATTTGGTCAGAGGATTTCTGTAAATCAAATTTTCTGGTGAATGTTTTCCTGCATGTTTGTTTCTGAATAATCGCTTGTTTTTGTTTTAATATCTTGTCATTTTCAGTTCAACTTATGTATTTTTTTGAACATTCCAAGCTTTAGGTGCATAATTGCCTACTCCTCAAAATTGGTTGAAGCTTACAGCTTCAAGTTTTATGCAGTGGGTTGGAAAACTGCCACTGCCTGTGAATTATAGCATACATTTGAGATGTGAATGAAATGTGTTTTGAATTGTGTTTTTGCTTTCCCTCATCTATATACAACAAAATCATCTCTTGTATTTTGTCTTGATAATGTGAAATGAATGAATAGTAGGTCACAGATGGGTGTGCAAAAATTTCAGTGCTTTTATGTGTATTTATGTTGAGTGAGTGGGATACTAGATCAGCTGGCCTGATTTGGGATTGAATTGTTTTCCACATGTTTTACCTTGAAACTTGCGTCAGACAGTTCCATTAAATGTCCAAAATTTGCAAGCTCAAATATTTTTTAAGAAGTGCATTTCATATTGCTTTTAAAAAGGTTTTTTTTTGTGTATATATAAATTATAGTTCATTCTGACAAACATTGGACAAAAGTGAAGTTATTTCAAGATTTGTGGGATATATATTTCAAACTTTGCCATTATGACAAAACTTGTAGTTTAACATATAAAAACAATCAAATTTTAGATAGGTCAATAGATCATTGTACAGGCTTGTCAGTGAGTGCCTTATTAGAGTGAAATTGGCAGGGACCCTGGGAGAAGGTCACTTGTTCACCCTCTACGATGCAGAATTAAGTGCCAATTTTTGTTTTTACTTTGGGAGGGAAGAAGAGAAGTGTATTTATAGTCAAGTGCATTATTGAAGTTGACTTTACTTCATCTACTGTAATGCAGTTTTGTGTTTATTATATTTGATCTACCAATTAGGGTTTGCTAGTAGCAAGAGAGTGGAGGATTGTAGGGCTGCAGAAGAGAGACTGAGATGATCAAGAGTGAGAAAAAAATCAAGGAAAGGGTCAGTGGGAAGGGAATGAGGCACTGGTTGACTTCGATGCCCTGTCTAGTGCAAATTCAAAATACACACATTAATTGCTGCTCTGAGTGAAAGTTGATTGGGAAAGGTTGAAATGAAAAGCAATATGTTCTTTATTGGGTGGCAGATCAGCAACTCCTCTTCTGTGATAAGTGGATGCCTCTTGACCATCCAGCTCAATGTAACACGCAAACAGCATACTACAATTAATATCACATGTGCCTCAACCCTGTATGATACTTGCGTTTCTGAGGCAGGCTTCCACCTTGATCGCTGCTTCTCAGAGAGAGCGACAAGCTGATCTTCTGGATAGCTTCAGTGCCAGAGTCAGTAAAGATTCTTTGCAACAGAAGTAACAGCAAGAGGGAAATGGAGAAGGCCAGTATCAGAATGTTTTAAATATGGTTTTGTGCTCATCTTTCTAATGAAACAGTGTGTTGGTTATGACAAGACCTCATGGCAATACCCCCATTCCATGAACTAGTACATATTAGATAAATTATCCAAACAAGAAACTGAATAATTGTCTGTCACCTTCTTAAAAACTGGACTGATTACAGCCCAAGTTGTCTGTTCCCTCCATTAGTCTGAACCTAACACTATAAGATGTAGGAGCAGAACTAAGCCATCTGACCCATCAAGTCTGCTCTGCCATTTGATCATGGCTGATCCTTACTTCTGTCTCCTCCTCCACCCCAGTTCCTGGCTGCCTTCCTGTTATTTTTGTTGCCATGTCCAATCAAGAACCTATCAATCTCTGCCTTAAGTACACCCAATGACCTGGCTTCCACAGCTTCATTGTGGCGAAAAATTTCTCCACATCTGTTTTGAAAGGACGATGCTCTATCCTGGGGCTATGCCCTCTTTTCCTAGGCTCTCCCACTATGGGTAACATCCTTTCCACATCTACTGTCATCCAAAAGGTTTCAATGAAGTCCCCCCCCCCCCCCACCACCACCATTCTTCTGAATTCTAGTGAGTACAGACCCAGAGGCATCAAAACGTTCCTCATACAATAGTCCTTTCATTTCTGGAATCCTCCTTGTAAACCTCGTCTTGACCCTCTTAAATGCCAGCACATCTTTTCAAAGATGAGGGGCCCAAAATTGTTCACAATACTCAAGGTGAGGCCTCACCAGTGCCTTAAAAAGCTTCAGCATTACATTGTTGCTCTTATATTCTAGATCTCTTGAAATGAATGCTAACTTGGCATGTGCTGACTTGACCTGCAAGTTAACCTTTAGGTTGGGCATTCTGCACGAGGAGTCCCAAGTCCCTTTGCTTATCAAGTTTTTGGATTTTTCTCCCTGTTTAGAAAATAGTCTGCACCTTTATTTCTACTACCAAAGTGTAAGACCATGCATTTTCCAACACTGTATTTCATTTGCCACTTTCTTGCCCATTCTTCTAATCTGTCTAAATCCTTCTGCATCCTGTTTCCTCAACATTACCTGCCCCTCCACCAATCTTTGTATCATTTGCAAACTTGGCAACAGAGCCATCTATTTCATCATCTAAATCATTTATATACAGCATAAAAATAAGTGGTCCCAACAACAGCCCCTGCAGAACACCACTAGTTACTGGCAGCCAATCAAAAAAGGATCCTTTTATTCCCACTCGCTTCCTGCTACCAATCAGCCAATGCTCTAACTAGATTCAGATTCAGTTTATTGTCATTTAGAAACCACAAATGCAATGCAGTTAAATAAAATAAGACAACGTTCCTCCTGAATAATATCAAAAAAGCACATGACAAAACAGACTACACCAGAAAATCCACATACCGCTTGGCAATCCGCAATCCAGAGTCTGGTGAGGCTGATGCGTATTAATATCGTGCTACCATCTCAGATTGTTCCCGGAAAGGAGCTCCAAATCCACCAGACAAAACAAGACCAAACCCTAAAGCTACAAGACATGCGCAAAACTACACAGTTACAACATATAGTTACAACAGTGCAAACAATAGCATAATTGATAAAAAAAACAGACCACAAGCACAGTAAAAAATAGTCCAAAGTTGTTAAAAGACTATAAGTTCGAAAGAAACCGCTACACAGTTTCCTCAAGTCCTCAGGGTCCTGATAGACTCGTCATCCCATGCAGGCGGTAGAAGGGAATACCCCTGCTATGGACTTCCAAGGCGCCGTCGGATTCAGCCTCACAGACGCAGCACACAATGTAAGTGCCCAGACCGCAGCGGACTCCAAGTCCGTCGAGCCTCCGACCATCCCCTCCGGCACAGCTTCTCCGAGCACCATCCTCTGCCGAGCGTATTAAGATGCCCCCGCCAACGGCCACCGGCAACACGACCCCGAGGACTGGAGGCCTGTTCTTCTCAGCAGAGACCCAGACCCCTCAGCAGCAGCAGCAATGAAGAGGGCCTTCCTGGAGATTTCCAGATGTTCCTCCGTGCTCCCATGTCCATTTTTCATCAGATTAGGATCGCGCACGGCACCCCGCTTAACAAATAACAGATCAGCTCCAGAGTGGCGGCTGCAAGCTGCGTCGCGCAGTCATCTTGGCTAAATAACTTTCCTGTAATACTATGGGCTCTTAACTTGGTAAGCAGCCTCTTGTGTGGCACCTTGTCAAAGGTCTTCTAAAGGTCCAAATATACCACATCAACTGCATCCCCTTTATGTATCATACCTGTAATCCCCTCAAAGAATTCCAGAAGTATTTTCAGGCAGGATATTCCCCTGAAGGAAACCATGCTGACTTTGTCCTATCTTGTCCTGTATCACCAAGTACTCCATCACCTCATCCTTAACAATTGACTCTAAGGTCTTCCCAACCGCTAAGGTCAGGCTAATTGGTCTATGCTTTCCTCTCTTCTGCCTTTCTCCTTTCTTAAAGAGTGGAGTGACATTTGCAATTTTCCAGTCCTCTGGCATCATGCCAGTCCAATGATTTTTATTTGTAAGATCATTTCTAATGCCACCACAATCTCTAACCACATCTAGGGTGTGGTGTTCTCTTTCAGAACCCTAGGATGCGGTTCAACTGGTCTTTTAGCTTTCTGAGCACCTTCTCTCTTGTAATAGTAACTGCATCCACTTCTCTTCCTTCACACGCTACAACGTCGGGCATACTACTTGTGTCTTCCACAGTGAACACTGATGCAAAATACCCATTTTGTTCATCACCCATCTCCTTGTACCCTGTTATTTTTTTTTCTTCTGCCTCATTTTCTAGCAGTCCTATATCCAATTTCATTTCTCTTTATTTTTAACATACTTGAAAAACTTTTACTATCCATTTTGATATTAGTTGTTAGCTTGCTTTCATATTTCATCTTTTTCCTTCTAGTTATTTTTTTAAATGCCCTCTGTAGGTTTTTTAAAAGTTCCCAGTCTTCCCACTAATTTTTGCTTTGTTGTAAGCCTTTCTTTTGCTTTTACAATAGCTTTGACTTGCATTGTCAGCCATGGTTGTACTATTTTACCATTTGAGTATTTCTTTATTTTTGGAATACATATGCCCTGCATCTTCCTCCTTTTTCTCAGAAACGCACACCATTGCTACTCTGTTGACATCCCTACCAGCAGCTCCTTCCATTTTACTTTGGCCAGCTCCTCTCTCACACCACTGTCATTTCTCTTACTCTGCCGAAATACTGTTACATCAGACTTTACCTTCTCCCTATCAAAATTCAAGTTGAACTCAATCCCTGATGAGAAGGCTCAGCTAGGCAGATCAGTTATATTCCTGACATCAGCTGTTAGGAACATAACTTTAAAATTTGGTATTGGGTTGGTTGATAATCCATGATTTTGCTAAATGGTGAAGCAACCTTCAAAGGTAAATGGCTTATTCATGTTTCTTATTCTTTTCCTCTTATTGTTCAATAGAGCCCACATTTGGAATTCAGAAAAGCTGAAGATATGCAAACAGGAATGTAGTACAACTTTAACTTTATGCCTCTAGAAACTATACATACTCATGAATGTGAAGAATAGTGCCTATAAATACTTGTCAAGTAAAAGAAAAAAAATCACTTTTACTTGACAGGCATTCATATGCACTATTAAAAGAGAAGAATTTAACCATACACATTTACATTTTCTAGAATGGAGTATATTTTAAAAAAAGATACTTATTTCTTGCAGCTATTTTACAATACATATTGGGACAATAAGTTTAGAAGTTGAACACAAAATTGTATAGGGGTGCATTTGATAGATTAATGTGCCATGGGACCAGGCACTTCAGTCTAATTCATCCGTACCAACTAAGATGCCTATCCAAGTGAGTCCCATTTGTTCATGTTTGGCCCACATCCCTCAAAGCCTCTACTACCACGTACATGTCCAAATGCCTTTTTAGTGTGGTTGTTGTTATAGTACCTGCATCAACCGCTTGCTCCATATGTGCATTACCTTTATACAAACAGGTTGCTCTTGAGGTCCCTTTTAAATCTTCTCTAGCCTTAAACCATGCCCCCAAGCTTCTAATGCTATTTCTGGGGAAAAAGACTGGACCTTCACCTTACCTATTACTTTAATTATTTTATACACCTCTTTAAGGTCTTTCCTCAATCTCCAATGCTGCAAGGGGAAAAACAAGTCCTAGCCTTCCTAATCTCTCCTTGTCTCTGTTGCTCAAGTATTAGCAATTTTCACATGAATCTTTGCACTCCTTCAGACTTGATGTGCAAGATTAATATCTGATTTAATTGACAAATGAAGCGTTTCCATTTTAAGATGCCTTTTAACTAGTGGGAAGTAAATACTTTGAATGCCACATATTAATGAATACATTTAATTTACAAATTATTAAACACTGCATAATGCACTGAATGAAAATATGCTAACTCCACTGATTTGTTAGCTACATAAGACAGTGAGCAACTAAGACAACTTGACCACAATTGTACAGCTTTCAACAAAAGTCTACACTGTATTAGCTTATGAACAGAAGGAATGAATACAAGCAGCAATACAAGATAAATGGGATAGAAAAAAAGAAGCATGTTACATTGTACAAGAGAGCATACTATTATGTATAGATGTGCTATATCATCACTATTCAAGGCAGTCTCTCAATAATGCTTAGTAGGTCTTACTAAAACTGAAATATTTAGACTGGTATATAGGAAACTTAAAGGGAATGTAAAGATCGGAATAGAACATACAAATTACAGCTGTGGACAAAATATTGCCTAATTGCTGACATCTAAATAATTTTCCTGCTAATTAAATTGCACTTCAACAAAAATTGATTAGCACATGAAATATATTATTCTTTGATCATAATTGACTATCACAGATTGCACCAGATTTCACTCTGCTGCTCATAACGCTAAATGAAAAATAGTGTTAGGGGCAAGTAGATGTAAAAGAAATTCATTAAAATAGAAGTTTATGCTCAGATTACAAAAGACTACAGCATTTGTAAAGCTTCTGCAGACTACAGCTATTCAAACTCACTCATTCAATGAGTACAATCCCAGACCAAAGTACTTCAATTTATTCTACTGCTTCCTTTATAGTTTAAGTGTTATTTATTCCATTTTTTAAAAGAATATGCAAGGCAATTACAACCCCATTACCAATATGACAGCACAGATAGATGGTTCCTACAACTGGTTCTATTGTTTGTTCATATTTTTGAAATGTAGAGCTGTGGGCAAGTGCACTCACAGAAAACATTTTGTACCACTACAACTAGTTCTTTAGCAAAGGCCTTACTACTACAGGCGGGATATTGTCTAGAAGCATAATTCTTGATATGTATATCAAATGCCCTATGATAAGGAAATTGCTGTGGAGTGAATAAAGTTGGCTACAGATTAGTCTGTGGTGGTGGTGGTAGTGTAGATCACCGAAGAAAGCCAAGACTGATCTATTTGGAATTTTTAGTAGAATATGGCTGTGAGTTTTTCAGCATCATTTTGTGTGCTTAGATTCTGCCATTGCTCAGCATCATTCAGTGATATATTCAGCAGTTGCTTACTTGCTACCATCAAACATTCCAAGATTGACAAATACTCCAGACCTCCCTAATGTACCTTATTTCAATCTCAAAATCATGCCATCCTTTGCAGGATGGTGTAATTACATATTTGATCATCAATTCCATCATGTGCTACGTTATTCCTTATTTCCAAAGCATTTTATGTATTTTGGTGAAACCCCATAAGGACAAAATGGAGCTCCCTAATTAGCCAATGGTAGTACACAATTTTGTCAATCTTTATTCCCATGATACTAATATAATTAGAACCAATGTTCCTGAAATAAAATCAGCTAGCTATATACCACCAATCCATATTCTGCAAGGCAGGCTTTAAAGATGGTTCGGCACTCAATATTGCTCTGAGTACTTTTAATGGAAATGTAATTGATACATCTATCACTCTGCAGAAACATTTTGCCTTGTTCACGGCTTGTCATTCACTTACTTTCTTCTGGCAATTATTAAATAAATTTTAACTGCTAGTAACTTTCCCCCACATAAATTAGAGACTTTTTAATCTTTGTTCTTTGGTTTAAAAAAAAGCAAAAATTACTTTGGATGCAAATTTATAGCCCACAAATACATTTATTTTGCTGCATAATTGTGGAGGATTTATGTCAAGTACAATGGCGATACAGCACATTACTGAACCTGGACTAATTATCTAGAGACCCAAGTTCAGTCCCCATCATGACAGTAAAGGAACTCGTAGTCAGTTAATACTGACAAGTTAAAGAAATATTTTTGACATTAGAAAGAGAACCAGCAGTAGGACATTTAACCCTTCATGCTCTGGCATCACATTTTCTAGGATCATTTTTACCTTGCATCACTTATCTGCTTCAGTTATGCTGACCCCAAATGAACAGAATGACACAAAGACCCATAACATTTTAATGCCAGGAAGGTAATTCTGCCATCCTTACTTGTCTGGTTTATAAAGGTAATGTTCAGATTAGCTTTTTATTTGTCACAAGTACAACAAAACATAGTGAAATGTTTCGTTCATATCAAAGCCCAACAAAGCCCAAGGATGTACTGAGGGGCAGCCCACAAATGTTGCCACGCTTCCAGCGCCAACATACTGTAGCATGCCCACAACTTACTAACCCTAACCAGTAGGCCTTTGGGAATGCAGGAGGAAACTAGAGCACCCAGAGGAAATCTATGCAGTCTCCTTACAAACTGTGTCAGGCACTGGACCCTAATCTTCTGATCACCGCTGCTGTAAAGCGTTACACTGCTATGCTACCATGCCACCTTGTGTTTCCCTCGAGCCATTCCAGACCTATTGCTGCGGACTGAAATGCCAAAGTAGGGCAATCACAAAGAATGCTTGGTTTGATACCAATGCCTAGATTTCAAAAGGGGAAACAAAAAATAACGTTAATAACAGGATACACTATTTGAAACCTACAAAAAAAGTTGTAAGGTGTCAGGATCCCTCTAAAGAGTGACTTCTATTTTTATATTGACAAAAACTGCCAGTTTGTACTAGATATAGAGCAAGTCCAATGAAAGAGGAGATAAATAATGTTGTTAATCTACTCAATGGTACCAGTGTATGTGAAACCTATTTTTTTATATAAAAGTACACTGTGGAAGATACTAGCAGTATTAGAGGAGAGTTACTGGCATGGATCGAGCATTGGCTGATTGGTAGGAGGCAGCAAGTGACTGAGGCAAAAGGCTGCCAGTGACTAGTGGTGTTCCACAGGGTTCAGTGTTAGGGGCTGGTGTTCAGACCACTTCTATTTATGCTGTACGTCAATGATTTAGATGATGGAATACATGACTTTGTTGCCAAGTTTGCGGATGATATGAAGATTGGTGAGGGGAGGTAGTGTTGAGGAAATGGGTAGGATGCAGAAGGATTTAGACAGATTATGAGAATGGGCAAAAAAGTGGCAAATGAAATACAATGTTGGAAAATACATGTTCATGCACTTTGGTAGTAGAAATAAATGGGGTGAAAATCCAAAAATCTGAGGTGCAAAGGGACTTGGGGGTCCTTGTGCAGAACACCCTAAAGGTTAATTTGCAGGTCGAGTCGATGGTGAGCAAAGCAAATGCCATGTTAGCATTCATTTCAAGAGATCTAGAATACAAGAGCAGGGATGTGATGCTGAGGCGTTATAAGGCACTGGTGAGGCCTCACCTTGAGTATTGTGATCAATTTTGGGCCCCTCATTTTAGAAAACAGGTACTGGCACTGGAAAGGGTCCAGAGGAGGTTCACAAGGATGATTCCAGGAATTAAAGGGTTGTCATGCAAGAAACATTTGATGGCTCTGGGTCTGTATTCACTGGAATTCAGAAAGATGAGGAGGGATCTCATTGAAAC
Organism: Hypanus sabinus; assembly: GCF_030144855.1. Classification (NCBI taxonomy): domain Eukaryota; kingdom Metazoa; phylum Chordata; class Chondrichthyes; order Myliobatiformes; family Dasyatidae; genus Hypanus; species Hypanus sabinus. The sequence continues at coordinate 124,410,586 of NC_082706.1, forward strand.
TATTCAAACGTTGAACGGCCTAGACAGAGTACATGTGGAAAGGATGTTTCTCATGGTGGGAGAGTCTAGGACAAGAGAGCACAGCCTCAGGATAGGGTGATACCCTTCCAAAACAGATGTGGAAAGATTTCTTTAGCCAAAGGATGGGGAATTTGGGGAATTTGTGGAATTTGTTACCACATGCATCTGTGGAGGCTAGGTCATTGGGTGTGTATTTAAGGCAGTGATTGATAGGTTCTTGATTGGACATGGCATCAAAGGTTACAGGGAGAAGGCCAGGAATTTGGTTTGAGGAGGAGAAAAAAAGGATCAGCCATGATTGAATGGTAGAGCAGACTTGATGGGCCAGATGGCCTAATTCTGCTCCTATGTCTTATGGCCTTATGAGATATAGAATTACAGAAGTCTATCATCTGGAGGGACGGAATTTCTCCTTATTTCAGTGCAGCTTCATTCTCCTTTCCCAATAAAGGATGCACTCACTGTATGGTAAGAGGATAAAGAATAATGTTTCCGTGAAAGATAGATTTTGGCACAAATAAAGAATGAGTACTTCACAGTTGAGAAGAATAAGAGAAGTGTTGAAAGATACAAGCATTTTTAATATAAGGGCAAGATCTTGTGTTAGTTAAAAGGATGGCATTTCTCTAGATCAAGGATTCTAAGACCAGGGGCACAACTGGAGAAAATGGATCAGCTGTTTAACATTCAGGTGAGCAGAAATCTTTTCATTGAGTGTGTTGAACCATGGGGATTTTCACTTTGGACATGGTATTTTAGAATTCTCCTTTTGATCCACTTTTAAGAAAGATGATTCCTTTCAAGGATACTTGGTAGTGTGGAGGAAGAGAGGGATCTGGGAGTACATGTCCATAGATCCCTGAAAGTTGTCAGGTAGATAGGGTAGTTAAGAAAGCTTATGAGGCATTAGCTTTCATAAGTCAAGGGATAGTGTTTAAGAGTAACGAGGTAATGATGCAGCTCTATAAAACTCTGGTTAGGCCAAACTTGGAGTACTGTGGTCGCCTCACTATAGGAAGGCTGTGGAAGCATTGAAAAGTGTACAGAGGGGATTTACCAGGATACTGCCTGGTTTAGAGAGTATGCATTATGATCAGAGATTAAGGGAGCTAGTGCTTTACTCTTTGGAGAGAAGGAGGATGAGAGGAGACATGATAGAGGTATACAAGATATTGAGAGGAATAGATAGAGTGGACAGCCAATGCCTCTTCCCCAGGGCACCAGTGTTCAATACAAGAGGACATGACTTTAAGGCAAGGGGAGGGAAGTTCAAGGGGGATATTAGAGGAAGGTTTTTTACTCAAGAGAGTGGTTGGTGCGTGGAATGCACTGCCTGAGTCAGTGGTGGAGGCAAATACACTAGTGAAATTTAAGAAACTACTATATAGGTATATGGAGGAATTTAAGGTGGAGGTTTATATGGGAAGCAGCGTTTAAGTGTCAGCACAACATTGTAGGCCGAAGGGCCTGTACTATGCTGTACTATTCTATGTTCAATCTACCCTGTCTTGCTCAATTCTAACCTCAGCCTCTCTCCTTTTACATGTTAGCTAATCTTTTTTCATAATGAACTTGTTTCCTTAGTAATATCCTTGCAATTATCCTCTTAAGTGTCTTTTCTATTCCTTTAATGAGGTGACCAAAAATGTATGTATTACCAAGTTGTATCCTAATTTAGATATTATAGTGCCAGAATCAAATGCGTTTTTTTAGAAAGTCAGAGTAAAGGGAGAGTGCATTGTTCTAACTCAGATTCAGATTCAGTTTATTGTCATTTAGAAACCACAAATGCAATGCAGTTAAAAAATGAGACAACGTTCCTCCAGAATATCACAAAAGCATATGACAAAACAGACTACACCAGAAAATCCACATAACATTTGACAATCCCCAGTCCAGAGTTCAGAGAGGCTGTTGCATATTAATATCGCGCTACCATCTTAGTACGTCCTGGAAAGGAGCTTCAATCCAACCAGACAAAACAAGACCGAAAACTAAAGCTACAAGACCTGCACAAAACCACGTAGTTACAACATATAGTTACAACAGTGCAAACAATAACTGATTAAAAATACAGACTATGGGCACAGTGAAAATAGTCCAAAGATGTTAAAAGACCATAAGTTCAAAAGAAACCACCACACAGTTTCCACAAGTCCTCAGGGTCCCGGTTGACTCATCGTCCCACGCCAGCGGCAGAAGGGAATACCCCCGCTATGAACTTCCACAGCGCCGCCCGACTCAGCCTCGCAGATGCAGCACACAGTGAAAGCAACCTGACTGCAGCGGACTCAGAGTCCATCAAACCTCCGAGCCACCGACCAGCCCCTCCGGCACAGCTTCTCTGAGCACCATCATCTGCCGAGCGTATTAAGACGCCCCCACCAACTCAGTGGTTCTCAAAGTGGAAGATATTACCTGCCTTTGCATCAGTGGGAGTTTCTAAGAGGGTGATAAAGATAAAGGGGTGCTTGGGTATGCTCAATAGTAAGGGGGGTAACAGAGAGATTACAGGTTTAATATAAGAAATGAATTATTTAATTCTCATCTGATCCTCAGTGGCTCATAATTGATTACAATGATCACGAAACCACATCATCTTTTGCTAATCAAGCAATACACACAAAATGCTGGTGGAACGCAGCAGGCCAGGCAGCATCTATAGGAAGAAGTACAGTCGACGTTTTGATTCGAGACCCTTCGTCAGGACTAATGGAAAAAAAAGATAGTAAGAGATTTGAGAGGAGAAGGGTGAGACCAAAATGATAGAAGACAGGAGAGGGAGGGATAAAGCTAAGAGCTGGGAAGTTGATTGGCAAAATCTGTTTTCTTAGACTTGCTAAAAGCGAGTTACAGTTGTTGGAAAGTAATGTTACGCTTCTGTATTTGGCATATGATGAGAAACCTGATCTGAAGAAATAGTAATTTCCAGGCCCTGTACATGATTACTGTTAACTAATGTAGTGCGGTTAGCTACTACAATTACCATATTCTAATCACATAGTGGTGCAATTCATGTGAATTAATGTATGGAATTCAATAGGGTAAAGTTTAGAATCTGCTCTTTCAAATGGTCATGACTGTATTTTTGTAGCCCATGGCCCAACCAAGATATTGCTGCTGCATTTTATATACCTTCAAGCAGAGAGCTAGGTTTTTCCTGAGCTATAATGACGTCATAACTTTCCCCTTTATTGATCGCAGTGGTTGTTAGATTTAAATTGACTGTAATTATTAATCCGTAACAAAATTAACAGAGGCACATCAACTGTGAAATAAGTGAAGATTGTATAGTGTGGAGTATCTAAAGTATGGATTTGTACCCGCACCCAATTAAAGTTTACACAATGAACAACCGTGAGTGGAAGCTGAGCATTGGTTTTGTTTCAATCGGTTACCAGCTGAAACTCTCCAATATTAACTACAGCTGTTTTAAATGTTGTGGGCATCAGTAATGAGAGCAAGTAAGGAGACAGAATTAACAAACAAGCCTGCGTTGATTTGATTTTAGATTAGATTTCAACAAAAGATTTTTGGTGGGCTTTTTCAAATTTCAAAGTATTTAGGGGAGCGGACTTACTTTCCATCACTGTGGTCTGCTAATTATGAATAAGGCAAGTCTACATCTTTTCTTCTCATTAATAAGATTAAGTACTATTGCACAAATCATAAGCATGCCCCTAGAAGGTACAAGAAGGGTGAGTGCGGAAGGATTTCTTGTTCCCTGTGAAGCAGTTGCTGAGACTCAATGTCTGGACAAGGAAAAGGTGAAGCCACAACACTCTGTCCAATGCTGCATCTCACTCATCACAGGTTGGACTGCAGTTTTCGGTAGGCTGTGTAAAACAAAACCATGAAGGTTTGATCGCAGACACGAGAAAGTCAGTAAGTGCTAGAAATCTGAGCAACACACAAAATGCTGGAGGATCTCAGCAGGCCCAGCAGCTTGTAGGAAAAGTAGCAGCAGGGATCATAGAGGGGAGCATTGAGAGGGTTTTACTGAACTCCCATCAAAGGGAAGATTTAAAATACCCTGAAGAAGTTTAAATCTTCCCTTCAGGACTTTAGTGCTCTCATTGCTCCCCCTCTGTGATCCCTGTTGCCTGTCCTGCCAAATGGTTTCAGCCTGAAAAGGCAACTGTACCCTTTTCCTAAATGCAGCCCAGCCTACTGAGTTCCTCGAGCATTTTGTGTGTGTTACAGTGATGGTTTGAGTGCTTCATCCAACATTTCATTGCTAAATTTGGAAAGCCCCATACAATTGGAGAAGAACTGATTCTGCCAGCAGTAAGGAAGGTTTTGTGATAGTTCTGCCTAAATCACCAGACCAAGTTAAATCAATTCTGCTCAGTGACAACGCTGATCAAACACGAATAAGTGAAATGTCTGAGAAAGTCGAAGATACATTGTACTACACGGGACACTAGAATTTGCTCTGCAGTTGAATGAGTCAACTTTACCAGGCGACAAATCTTTTCTTGGTTATGTTCGATTCATAAAAGATGAAAACACGATTCAAGTGTTTTAATTTGTATAAAGACTAGAAACAGATACAGATGGGGAGCCAATATTTTGTGTTTCTCAACTCCCCTTCGGGGTTATCACTTTCTTGAAAAAAGCTGTACAGTCAGCCCTCCTTATCCGCGGTGGATTGGTTCCGGGACCCCTCAAGGATAACAAAATTTGTGGATGCTCAAGTCCCTTGTTCAACCTGACTGAATCCAGTGGACTTTAGGACCCAACGGAACCCCCAGACCTTATTTAACCTGTCTCAGAGCGGTGGATATTAGGTCCCAGCACCAGAACTCTGAATGCACAGTGTTTATGTTCATGAAAATAATCATGATCACAATTGAAAATAAGGTGGAAATAATAAAGCGATCAGAAAGAGATGAAATGCCATCGATCATTGGAAAAGCATCAGGCTAGGTCGGTCAACGATCGGAACAATTATAAAGAATAAAGTGAGAAAGGCTCTGCCCTGATAAAAGCTACAATTATTACTAAGCAACACATTGTTTTAATTATTAGGTTTTGGAATTTTGAGTTTTTGATCCTCCACTTCAACCCGGCACGGTGGAGAGTGCACTAGGGAGCAATCTGTCCCGAGTCCCGAGAACTTCTGTCGCCGCGCCCTGCGCTGAAACACACGTTCTTAAATGTTTTATATGCATAGAAAGGTAAAATATATACTATATACAAAGATAAACGTTTGACTGACTAATGCTAAATAATACCAGATGTACTTGTTCCGACTTACTTAGTAAGAGAACTTACAATTTTTTTTTTGATTCCGATGCACGATAACCCACGCACATTCTCCTGTATACTTTAAATCATCTCTAAATTACTTATAATACCTAATACAATGTAAATGCTATGTAAAATGGTTGTTATACTGCATTGTTTAGGGAATAATGACAAGAAAAAAAGTCTGAACATGCTTGAACAACAAGAGCTGGAAGAGCACTTATGGGTTTTCGCGATTTGCGGTTGGTTGAATTCGCACATGTGAAATCCGCGGATAAGGAGGGCCAACTGTACTTAATTTACCATGCACTGTGTAATTCACAGGTGACATTTTGTTGCAAAAAAACTAAGTGATCAGCTGCACAAATCACTTTTGAGCTGTGTTTAGGGAATGATGAACAGTTTATATTCTTGTTGCACACAGAAGTGAGATGGCTCTCAAGTGGAAACTGTCCAAGATGCTTTTGTGTGCAATTTTGAAACAGTGATAAAATTCTTCATTCGGGTATCCAGTCAAGAATATTAGGCATGACATTCCTTATTTGTCAGAATTATTCACAGAGTTTAATGAAATCGGTCTTCAATTGCAAGGAAATAATGTAAATCTAGTCGTCTCCACATTTCTGTTTAAGTTAAACAAGTACAATATTGGCCATCACAATTTTTTCCAATTTTTAAGCCTCTCTTGAGTTGGAAGAGAATGACCAAATAATGAACTTCATGTACGTTGTACCCGCTTGGTTGAGGTGCACAAAGACACATCAGAGATTAGAGAAAATTCTCACAATCCAAATTCCAGATTTGGGTAATAAATCTATTCCTGAACATTTTTAATGGGGAAGGATGGAGGAAGAGCTGATCTCGCTACAAAATGACTTTGATTTGAAGCTGAGGTTCAAAAAATTCTTATCAAAGACTTTTGGTTGCACTCTCTTGATTATGAGGGAGAGTTTGCTGCTGATTCTCGAGTCCGGGAACTCAAAATAAAAAGCAGTGGTTTAGACTGTTAACATGGAAACAGTGACTGTTATCTCCCCTCTCAGTGTAGAAAGATCAATATCTCTATCCCCTGTTAATGAGAGAGAGTGCCAATGGGATGTCGCAAATGTTGAAGGGAACAGTTAGTCTCTCTTTGGGGGCTTTGCTAGTGCTTGCATGATGGGAATGGTGATGCTTTATGTTGGAATAAGTGGAGGGGGGAAGGTTGATGCTGCTTGTGCATGGGAGGTGGGGTCGGAGGGTTTTGGACTCTTGTGTTTTTCTGTCATTCATTCTTCTGAGTTTTTCTTCTGTTTCAAGGATGTCTGCGGAGAGTAAGAATTTTAGATTGTATACATTCTTTGATATTATATGGAACTATTGAAATCTCTTAATGCTATCATGCATGGTGGGGGGGGGGGGGGAGGGGGGGAAGGTCAAGGTGTACTTTATTGCCTTTCCAACATCATATTTAGTGGAGTTTGGCTTCAGTGCAGTCGCTCATTTTCTTTCGAAGCAGACAGCAAATTACAGATATGGGGAACTGGGAATCCTCAGTGACATTCAGCCAGATGTTGAGGAGCTAGTATCACTGTACCAAGCCCATCCATCTCATAGAGGGGCGAAAAAGCAGTGAAGTAGTGAACAGTTGGACTACTAATATACACTGTAAAATTGGTGCTGAAAATGTTGTACTGTAATTAAAAGATTTTATTTGTAGTTTTTAAGCTGATTTGAATAATTATTGCAATTATTTATCACTGCTTTGAATTTGCAGTTCCTATTTTCTTCCAATGTGCATTGTAAATGAAAATTCTTTATAGTTTTTATGTAATGGCCAGAAAGGGAGCGGGGAGGGGGTGTGCAGGGTGCTGGGGTTACAATCTTGGAGCTAAGGGGGTGGTAATCCAAAAACATTTGGGGAGCACGAGTATTAAATAAACTGAAAAGACAAAATGGCAGATTTATCATTGGGAAATGTTTTAAAAGGCTTGAAGTAAAACGGAACTATTCCCAAACTGAGTAAGAGTGCAATGAAAATCTAAGCTCCTTGGAGGAGAACAGTTCCAATTATACTTTGTGCTAAATGAAAAATCTGAATTAGAAAAAAAATTAAAGCAAAATATAATTGGCAAACAGCTAAGTAAGCAAATGAAGTAGGTGAGATTGTTATAGATACTAAATTATTGAGGGGGTGAGTTTATTGAGTATGTGAGAGACAAAGAGCCAAGAGGTAATGGGCTTTATTTATTATTACAGACTGAGGAGGCGTTAATTAATCTAGTAGTATGGGACCTCAAAGCACTGTAACCATTGTATTTCTGAATCTTGCAAAAAAGGTTGTAAATAATTTAGTTCTATCTGAAACCAGATTCTTAAGTATGAATTGAGTAAGCTATAAGCCAAAAGTTGTGAAAATGGTGCCAGCAATCAAAAATGCTGGAAATTTCAGCAGGTCAAGACACATCTGTGGGAAGTGAAGTGGCTAATGTTTCAAATTCAGACTGGGAAGGAGACACTTGCAGGGTGGATGACGGGGTTTGGAAGTTCTTGCTCTAACCTATCAACCCATGGCATCCTGCATTATTACAGTGAGGTAACAAATAATGGCTTGAGAAATAACATTTTATCTGCTGCCTTTGCATGTTGTAACCTTACAGATTTAATATTGAATTTTACAAGCAACACACACACACAAAATGCTGGAGGAACTCGGCAGGCCAGGCAGCATCTAGGAAAAGAGTCCAGTCAACCTATCGGGCCTAAGCTCTTCAGCAGGACTGAAGAAAAAAAGCTGAGGAGTAGATTTAAAAGTTGGGGGATTGAGAGACACAAGGTGATAGGTGAAACTTGAAGGAGGAGGGAATGAAGTAAAGAGCTGCAAAGTAAATTGGGAAAAGAGACAGAAGGCCATGGAAGAAAGAAAAGGAGCACCAGAGGAAGATGGTGGGCAAGGATGGAGATGATGGGCAGGCAAGGAAATGAGATGGAGGGAAAAGAGGATGAGAAATGGCAAGTGGCGGGGAGGGAGCGCACTACTGGAAGTTGAAGAAATCAATATTTGTGCCAGCAGGTTGGAGGCTGCTCATACAGAATGTAGAGTGTTGTTCCTCCAATCTAAGTGTGGCCCCATCACAACAGTGGAGGAGGCCTTGGATATTTATATGGGAATGGGAAGTGGAATTAAAATGGGTGGCCAGTGGGAGATCCCACTTTTTCAGGTGGATGGAGTGTACGTGCTCAGCGAAGCGGTCTCCCAATCTACGTCAGGTCTCACCAATATACAGGAGGTCACACCAGGAGCACTGGACACAATATATGTCCCCAACAGGCAGGTGAAGTGTTGCCTCACCTGGAAGGACTGTTTAGAGCCCTGAATGGTGGTGACGGAGGAGGTGTGGAGGCAGGTGTAGCATTTGTTCTGCTTGCAAGGATAAGTGCCAAGAAGGAAATCAGTGGGAGGGATAAATGGATAAGAGAGCTGAGTAGAGAGCAATCCCTGTGAAAAGCACGAAGTAGGAGGCAGAGAATAATGTGCTTGCTGGTGGGATCCTGTTGGAGATGGCAGAAATTTTGAAAAATTATGTGCTGGACATGGAGGCTGGTTTGGTGGTAGATGAGGACAAGAGGAACCCTATCCCTGGTAGAGTGTTGGGAGGATGGGGTAAGAGCAGACATGTGTGAAATGGAAGAGGTGCAATTGAGCACAGCATTGATGGTAGAGGACAGGAAACCCCTTTCTTTCGAAAAGGAGGACATCTCCTTTGTTCTAGAATGAGAAGTTTTGTCCTGAGCAGATGAGGTGGAGGCAGAGGAATTGATAGAAGGGGCTGGCATTTTACAAGTAACTGGGTGGGAGGAGGTATAGTCCAGGCAGCTGCAAGAGTCCATGGGTTTATAATAGAATCAATGGATAAACTGTTTCCAGAGATAGAGACAGTGAAGTTGAGAAAGGGGAGGGATGAGTCAGAAATGGACCAGGTAAATTTGAGGGTGGGGTGGAAGTTGGAGGTAAGTGGATGAAATCAACGAGTTTAGTGTGGATGCTGGAAGGAGCACCAATGCAGTCATCGATGTAGCAGGACGGTCACCAGTGTAGGCTTGGAATATAAACTGTTCCACGTAGCTGACAAACAGGCAGGCATAGCTGTGACCCATACGAGTGCCAACAGCTACACCTTTTGTTTGAAGGGATCAGCCAAAGGAGAAATTATTAGAGTGAGAACAAATTCTGCAAGGCAGAGGAGAATGGTAGTGGTAGAGGGAAACTGGTTAGGTCTGGTGTCTAGAAAGAAACAGAGTGTAGAGGCCTTCCTGGTGGGTGATGGAAGTGTATCTAAGGACTGGACATCCATAGTAAAGATAAGATGATGGGGGTCAGGGAACTTGAAATCATTGAAAAGATTCAGAGTGTGTGAAGTGTCATGGGTATAGGTAGGAAGGGACTGAACAAGGTAGGATAAAACAGAATCAAAGTATGCAAATATGAGTTCAGTGGGGTAGGAACAAGCTCAAACAATGGGTCTGCCTGGACAAGTCTGTTTGTGGTTCTCAGGTAGGAGGTAGAAAAGGGAGGTGCAGCAGCATCTGCGGATTTTCTCTTGTTTATGATTGAATTTTACAACTTCATGCAAGTTCTTTATCAGTTGCCCATCTGTAATACTGGCTTTTACTTACGCTGCTGGCATTTAGGACAGCAATGAATTTTCCTCCATCTCGCAAGGTTATCAGCACTGCCTTCAAAGTGCCAATAGCTTCCTCTGTTTTCACTACTGTAAACCTTGTGAATCTCTGGTGGAGACTCAGGAATACCATCATTTTCAAATGTAGAAGCTATGGAATTGCTGTTTCCATAACAATTTTGTTTTGCCGATCAGGGTGGTTAGTCCTGAGAAGAACCCCTCAATATGGAGGACCAGTGGACCACTTGGTCTGGCCTTTATCCTTTGTCCTGTTTGGCATGGGTGACCCTACCAAGAGTCAAATCATAAAGCCCTGCCTCCAGCCAGCATAGCTCTCAGTCATGGAGGCACTCAATGGTCGAAACCACTGCAAGGTTGTGATCCTCTTGTAGGTCATATTGGCCTAATTACTTTGTTTTTCTCCCTGTTCTCCTCCTCCCCCCCCCCCCCCCCACTTCCTGTTTCCACATGTTCTTCTGGGAGTTGAAATACAACTTCCTGGTCTGCATTTCTCAACTCCAAAGTCTTGTTCAGTGTTCACAATTTCCAGCTGCTCCCATTCAAACACTGAACAGGTAAACTTGCTTGCAGCTTGCTCAATAATCAGGCCAGCTTTATTCTTCCAGGGATGTTCCCCTCTCCCTCCTTCCCAGTACTGATGAAGGGTATTTAAGCTCAAGCCTTTTGTATAGGTGGACATTGTCTACTCAGTGATTACAACATTTTCTGTCTTTGTTTAAAGTGAAAGATGCGAACAGTTAACCCACATTTGCTAACTTGTAGACTATCTTATTGCTTCAAAAGTAATTTTGTATTTCTTTCTGTATACAAAATATTTATTCATTTCGGTAGGTCAAATATGATGGCAGAATATAGTATTAATGATAAGAGTCTAGGCAGTGTGGAGGATCAGAGGGATCTTGGGGTCTGAGTCCATAGGACACTCAAAGCAGCTGCACAGGTTAACTCAGTGGTTAAGAAGGTGTATGGTGTATTGGTCTTCATCAGTCGTGGAATTGAATTTAGGAACTGAGAGGTCATGCTGCAGCTATATAGGACCTGGTCAGACCCCACTTGGAGTACTGTGCTCAGTTCTGGTTGCCTCACTACAGGAAGGATGTGGAAACCATAGAAGGGATGCAGAGGAGATTTACAAGATGTTGCCCAGATTGGGGAGCTTTCCTTATGAGGATAGGTTGAGTGAACTTGGCCTTTTCTCCTTGGAGCGAAGGAGGATAAGAGGTCACCTGATAGAGGTGTATAAGATGATCAGAGGCATTGATCATGTGTATAGTCAGAGGCTTTTTCCCAGGGCTGAAATGGTTGCCACAAGAGGACACAGGTTTAAGGTGCTGGGAGTAAATACAGAGGAGATGTCAGGGGTAAGTGTTTGACTCGGAGAGTGGTGAGTGCGTGGAATGGGCTGCCAGCAAAGGTGGTGGAAGCGGATACAATAGGGTCTTTCAAGAGACTTTTGGATAGGTACATGGAGCTTAGTAAAATAGAGGGCTGTAGGTAAGCCTAGTAATTTCCAGGGTAAAGACATGTTTGGCACAACCTTGTGGGCCAAAGGACCTGTATTGTGCTGTAAGTAGTCTATTGTCTAAAGATATACAAATTAGTTTACAATTAAAGGCTCATAATGTTGCCAAAAAATCAGTAAGCCTAAGAAATGGGAACATTCCAGAATTAGGCATCAAATGTCCAAGACAGTGTAGGACTGCTGCACACTCATTTTGATGGAAACATGGCTCCAGGATAGAAACATAGAAAATATACAGCACAATACATGCTCTTCAGCCTATAAAGCTTTGCAGAACATGTCCCTACCTTAGAACTAACTAGGCTTTACCCATAGCCCTCTATTCTTCTAAGCTCCATTTAGCCATCCAGGAGTCTCTTAAAAGACCCTATTTTTCCCGCCTCCACCAATGCCACCGGCAGCCCATTCCAGGCAATCACCACTCTCTGCGTATAAAAGAAAAACAAATTACCCCTGACATCTCTTCTGTACTTACTTCCAAGCACCTTAAAAAGATGCCCTATCGTGCTAGCCATTTCAGCCCTGTGGAAAAGCCTCTGACTATCCACACGATCAGTGCCTCTCATTATCTTGTACACTTCTATCAAGTAACCTCTCATCCTCCATCGCTCCAAGGAGAAAAGGCCAAGTTCACTCAACCTATTCTCATAGTGCATACTCCCCAATCCAGGCAACATTCTTGTAAATCTGCTCTACACCCTTTCTATGGTTACCATGTGCTTCCTATAGTGAGGCGACCAGAATTGAGCACAGTACTCTATGTGGGGTCTGGCCAGGATCCTATGTAGCTGCAACGTTACCTCTCGGCTCCCAAACTCAATCCCACGATTGATGAAGGCCAATGCACCGTAGGCCTTCTTAACCGCAGTCAACCTGCGTAGCAGCTTTGAGTGTCCTATGGACTCGGACCCCAAGATCTCTCCGATCCTCCACACTACCAAGAGTCTTACCATTAATACTATATTCTGCCATCATATTTGACCTACCAAAATGAACCACCTCACACTTATCTGGGTTGAACTCCATCTGCCACTTCTCAGCTCAGTTTTGCATCCTATCAATACTAAAATTCATATACACTACATCTGCTGCTCTACCTTCATCAATGTGTTTAGTCACATCCTCAAAAAATTCAATCAGGCTAATAAGGCACGACCTGCCTTTGACAAAGCCATGCTGACTATTCCTAACCATATTGTGCCTCTCTAAATGTTCATAAGTCCTGCCTCTCAGGATCTTCTCCATCAACTTACCAACCACTGAAGTGAGACTCATTGATCTATAAATTCTTGGACTATCCCTACTCCCTTTCTTGAATAAGGGAATAATGATGATGCAAAGATCATTGCCAGAAGCTCAGCAATCTCCTCCCTCGCTTCCCACAGTAGCCTGGGGTACAACCCCTCTTGTCCCTGTGACTTATCCAACTTGATGCTTTCCAAAATCATCCTTACAATCACCAAGATGCTTTTCTGTAGTGAATATTGAAGCAAATTATTCATTAAGTATCTCCGCTATTTCCTCTGGTTCCATACACACTTTTCCATTGTCGCACTTGATTGGTCCTATTCTCTCAAGTCTTATCGTCTTGCTCTTAACGTACTTGTAGAATGCCTTGGGGTTTTCCTTAATCCTGTCCGCCAAGGACTTCTCATGGCCCCTTCTGGTTCTCCTAATTTAATTCTTAAGCTCCTTCCTGCTAGCCTTAAATCTTCTAGATTCATATCATTACCTATTTTTTTCTAATCTTTCGTACACTCTTCTTCTTGACTAGATTTACAACAGTCTTTGTGCACCATGGATTTTGTACTCTACCATCCTTTCCATGTCTCATTGGAACGTATCTACTCAGAACCCGACACAAATATCCCCTGAACTTTTGCGACATTACTTCCTATGTTTCCCTGAGAAATCTGTTTCCAATTTATGCTTCCAAGTTCCTGCTTGATAGCCTCATGGTTCCCCTTACTCCAATTAAAACATTTCACTAACTTGTCTATTCCTATCCCTCTCCAATACGATGGTAAAGGAGATAGAATTGTGATCATTATCTTCAAAATGCTCTCCCACTGAGAGACCTGACACCTGACCAGGTTTATTTCCCAATACCAGATTAAGTACAGCCTCTCCAGTTGTAGGCGTATGTACATATTGTGTCAAGAAACTTTCCTGAACACACCCAACAAACTCCACCCCATCTAAACCCCTCACTCTAGAGAGATGCCAATCAATATTGGGAAATTAAAATCTCCCACCACAACAACCCTTTATTATTACTCCTTTCCAGAATCTGTCTCCCTATCTGCTCCTCGATGTCCCTGTTACTATTGGGTGGTCTATATATTTTTTTTAAATACCCAGTAGAGCTATTGACCCCTCCTATTCCTAACTTCTACCCATAGAGACTCTGTAGACAATCCCTCCATGGCTTTCTCCTTTTATGCAGCCGTAACACTATCCCTGATCAGCAGTGCCACACCCCCACCTCCTCCCTCCCCATCCTTTCAGAAACATCTAAAGCCTGGCACTTGAAGTAGCCATTCCTGCCCCTGCACCATCCAAGTCTCTGTAATGGCCACAACATCATAGCTCCCAAGAGCTGATCCATGCTCTAAGCTCATCCACTTTATTCATGATACTCCTCGCATTAAAATAGACACATCTCAAACCATCAGACTGAGCGTGTCCCTTCTCTATCATCTGCCTATCCTTCCTTTCACACTGTCTCCAAACTTTCTGTATTTGTGAGACAACCTCCCTTTCCTCCGTCACTTCAGTTCAGTTCCCACCCCCCCCCCCAGCAATTCTATTTTAAACTCTCCCCAATTGCCTTAGCAAACCTTCCTGCCAGGATATTGGTCCCCCTGGGATTCAAGTGCAACCCATCCTTTTTGTACAGGTCACACCTGCCCCAAGAGAAGTCCCAATGATCCAGAAATCTGAATTTCTGTCCCCTGCTCCAACCCCTCTGCCATGCATTTATCCTCCACCTCATTCTATTCCTATACTCACTGTCACTTGGCACAGGCAGTAATCCTGATTGCTACCTTCGAGGGCTTGCTTCTCATCTTCTTTCCTATCTCCCTGTTTTTTTTTTTCAGGACCTCCTCCCTTTTCCTACCTATGTCGTTGGTACCAATATGTGCCACGACCTCTGGTTGTTCTCCTTCCCACTTCAAGATATCATGGACGCGATCAGAAACTTTCTGAACCCTAGCACCTGGGAGGCAAAATACGATCCGCGTTTCTTTCTTGCGTCCCCAGAATCGCCTATCTGACCCCCTAACTATAGAGTCTGCTATCACTGCTGCCATCCTCGTCCTTTCTCTACTCATCTGAGCCACAGGGCCAGTCTCTGTGCCAGAGGTGCAACTACTGTTGCTTCCCCCAGCTAGGCCATTTCCCCCCCCCCTCCCCCCAACAGTACTCAAGCAGGAATACTTATTGTTAATGGGGACAGCCACTGGGGAGCTCTCTAATGCCTCCCGCTTGCCCTTCCCTCTACTGACTGTTTCTGTTACCCACTGTCTCCTGTCGTCCCGGGGTGACTACCTGCCTATAGCTCCTCTCTCACCTCCTCGCTCTCCCTGACCAGACGAAGATCATCGAGCTGCAGCTCCAGTTCCCTAACGCGGTCTCTAAGGAGCTACAGCTTGACGCACCTGGTGCAGATGTGGTCGCCCGGGAGGCCGGTGACTATCTGACACCAAGCACAGAAAACCGGCCTCACACACATAATCTCTGTCTTTATTTTTAAACAGATAACCTACCCTTTATCACCGAAGCCCTGTTGAGCCAAAGCCTTCCTACTCTATCTCCCACTACTCCATCGTCCGTCCGTAAATCTGTCTTCCTTTTAAACTCTTCCCGCTGTTCTCACTGGCCGACGTCCAGGCACTTGCACAATCGTGCCCCGGTCAAACTGCCGAAGAAATAACCCTCCCTATCGAAGAAAGATACTACCCCCTGAAACAGCCATCCAGCTGGAAGGTTTCATCTGTTTTCCAGCGGACAGAAAAATCTACATTAAAAAGAATTGGTGTGTGAATGCTTCAGTAGTGACATATCCCACTGTTTGTCCCTTAGAGAGTTTTTAACAGTGAAGTGCAGGCCCTTTCATTTACTGAGGTAGTTCACTGCCATTGTGATTATGTATGTGTATCTTCCCCTCCCCTTGCTAATGTTGAGGAAATGCTGTGTGAGCTCTATGGCTCCCTCAGTGACCTTCAAACCACATAACATGACAGTTTTTTTTAATTGTTGCTGATGACTTCAATCATGCTAACTGAAAAACAGTCCTGCCTAAATTCTTATCAGCATGTTGACTGCTACCAGAAGTGAAAGCACCTTCGATCTGGTTTATATCATGTCCCTGTCCGCATCCCCGCCTCAGATATTCTGACCATTTATCTATATGTTAATTTGTACATACAGGCCACTGATTGAAAGAGTCAAACCTGTTCAAAGGGAGTTGATGACCTGGCCAGAAGGAGCATGTCAGAGAAGACATTAACATCAATGAGTATGCAGGATCTGTGACTGCTGTATAGAGAAGTGCACTGAAGATCTCACCATTATTAAACTTATCTATGTGGGAGCAAATCAGAAGCCATGGCTGACAGCATAGGTCTGAGCACTGCTGAAAGATTAGGATGCTGTCTTTAGATCAGGGAATTTGATGGTTCTCAGGTCAGCAAGATCTGTGCTTTGGTGCAATCAGGAAAGCAAAAAGGGATTATTCACAGTGAATATGCAGCCATTTCTGTGATACCAGAGACATGAGAGATATGTAGAAGGGCATTCAATAGACAATAGGTGCAGAAGTAGACCATTTGTACCTTCGAGCCTGCACCGCCATTTTGAGATCATGGTTGATCATCTACTATCAATACCCGGTTCCTGCCTTGTCCCCATATCCCTTGATTCCCCTATCCATAAGATACCTATCTAGCTCCTCTTTGAAAGCATCCAGAGAATTGGCCTCGACTACCTTCCGAGGCAGTGCATTCCAGACCCCCACAACTCTCTGGGAGAAGAAGTTTTTCCTTAACTCTGTCCTAAATGACCTACCCCTTATTCTCAAACCATGCCCTCTGGTACTGGACTCTCCCAGCATCTGGAACATATTTCCTGCCTCTATTTTGTCCAATCCCTTAATAATCTTATCTGTTTCAATCAGATCCCCTCTCAATCTCCTTAATTCCAGCGTATACAAGCCCAGTCTCTCTAACCTCTCTGCGTAAGACAGTCCAGACATCCCAGGAATTAACCTCGTGAATCTACGCTGCACTTCCTCTACAGCCAGGATGTCCTTCCTTAACCCTGGAGACCAAAACTGTACACAATACTCCAGGTGTGGTCTCACCAGGGCTCTGTACAAATGCAAGAGGATTTCCTTGCTCTTGTACTCAATTCCCTTTGTAATAAAGGCCAACATTTCATTAGCCTTCTTCACTGCCTGCTGCACTTGCTCATTCACCTTCAGTGACTAATGAACAAGAACTCCTAGATCTCTTTGTATCACTGTTCAGATAATAATCTGCCTTCCTGTTCTTACTCCCAAAGTGGTAACACATTCACATTAAACGTCATCTGCCAAGTATCTGCCCACTCACCCAGCCTATCCAAGTCACCCTGAATTCTCCTAACATCCTCATCACATGTCACACTGCCACCCAGCTTAGTATCATCAGCAAATTTGCTGATGTTATTCTCAATGCCTTCATCTAAATCGTTGACGTAAATTGTAAACAGCTGTGGTCCCAATACCGAGCCCTGTGGCACCCCCCAGCCATTCTGAGAAACACCCATTCACCGCTACCCTTTGCTTTCTATCTGCCGACCAGTTTTCTATCCATGTCAATGTCTTCCCTCCGATGCCCTGAGCTTTGATTTTACCCACCAATCTCCTATGTGGGACCTTATCAAATGCCTTCTGAAAATCAAGGTACACTACATCCACTGGATCTCCCTTGTCTAACTTCCTGGTTACATCCTCGAAAAACTCCAACAGATTAGTCAAGCATGATTTACCCTTGGTAAATCCATGCTGGCTCAGCCCAATCCTATCACTGCTATTTAGATATGCCACTATTTCATCCTTAATAATGGACTCTAGCATCTTCCCCACCATCGATGTCAGGCTGACAGGTCGATAGTTCTCTGTTTTCTCCCTCCCTCCTTTCTTAAAAAGTAGGATAACATTAGCCACTCTCCAATCTTCAGGAACTGATCCTGAACCTAAGGAACATTGGAAAATGATTACCAATGCATCTGCAATTTCCACGGCCACCTCCTTTAGTACCCTAGGATGCAGACCATCTGGACCTGGGGATTTGTCAGCCTTCAGTCCCATCAGTCTACTCATCACAGTTTCCTTCCTAATGTCAATCTGTTTCATTTCCTCTGTTACCCTATGTCCTTGGCCCATCCATGCATCTGGGAGATTGCTTGTGTCTTCCTGAGTGAAAACTGATCTAAAGTACTCATTAAATTCTTCTGCCATTTCTCTGTTTCCCATAACAATTTCACCCAATTCATTCTTCAAGGGCCCAACATTGTTCTTAACTATCTTCTTTCTCTTCACATACCTAAAAAAAAAACTTTTGCTATCTTCCTTTATATTCCTGGCTAGCTTGCATTCGTACCTCATTTTTTCTCCCCGTATTGCCTTTTTAGTTAAGTTCTGTTGTTCCTTAAAAACTTCCCAATCATCTGTCCTCCCACTCACCTTAGCTCTGTCATACTTCCTTTTTTTTTAATGCTATGCAATCTCTGACTTCCTTTGTGAACCACTGTGGCCCCTTTCCCCCCCTTTGAATCCTTCCTTCTCTGGGGGATGAACTGATTTTGCACCTTGTGCATTATTCCCAAGAATACCTGCCATTGCTGTTCCACTGTCTTTTCTGCTAGGCTATCCGTCCAGTCAACTTTGGCCAGCTCCTCCCTCATGGCTCCAAAGCTTCCCCTGTTCCAACTGCAACACTGACACCTCCGAGCTGCCCTTATCCTTCTCAAATTGCAGATAAAAACTTATCATTTTATGATCACTACCTCCTAATGGCTCTGTCGAGCGCGCACTTTAAAAGGCAGGACTTCTTTTCAGAGTGGTCATTTGAATCGGGAGGAAGTTACAGCTTGTGATTCAGCTGGAAGCTCAGAGAATTCGACCGTTGTAGGTAGGATTTAAGCCTACCTGGTCAATACCTGTGGAGGAGGGGGAACTGTGCAGGCGCGAGTGGCGTCAGCGTCGAGCGCACACTTTAAAAGGCAGGACTTCTTTTCAGAGCGGGCAGCAGAGTCCGTGGAAGCTGAGTCCTGGGCTTTGGCTAAGTGGACTTCGGCGTAAGGGGACTTCGGTAAGCCTGTGTGATTGCTCGCTGAGGGGTAGAAGGTAAGGTCGCTCGGTGCTTTTTAGACTTATTCTATTAATCCAGTTCAGGTATGGGGGAGACAGTCAGAGCAGTGGTGTGCTCCGTATGCAGTATGTGGGAAGTTAGGTTCAACACAGTTGTCCCTGATGACCACACCTGCAAGAGGTGCGTCCAGCTGCAGCTCCTATCAGCCTGAGTTTAGGAGTTGGAGCGGGAGCTGGATGAACTACGGATCATTCGGGAGGCAGAGGCAGAGATAGATAGGAGTTATCAGGAGGTAGTCACACCAAAAATCCAAGAAGTAGACAGATGGGTGACGGTCCAGAGAGGCAGGGGGAGCAGGCAGAGAGAGCAGAGCACCCCTGCGGCCATTCCCATTAACAATAAGTATACCGTACTGGATACTGTTGATGGGGATGACCTACCAGGAATGAGTTGTAGTGGTCCTGCCTCTGGCACAGAGGTTGAACCCCCAACTAGAAAGGGGAGGAGGAAGGAGAAGAGAGCGATAGTTTTAGGGGATTCTGTAGTCGGGGGGCAGATAGGAGATTTTGTGGGGCAGATCGGGAGTCTCGGATGGTATGTTGCCTCCCTGGTGCCAGGGTCCGGGGCATCTCAGATCGGGTGCAGGCTATTCTTGAGAACGAGGGCATGAACCCAGATGTAGTGGTCCATGTAGGGACCAACGATGTAGGTAAGGTGAGTGAGGGGGTCCTGCTTAGAGAGTTCAGGGAGTTAGGAGGAAAGCTAAAAGGCAGGACCTCCACGGTGACAATCTCAGGATTGCTACCTGTGACATGTGCGAGTGAGGCGAAGAATAGAATGATTATGCACATTAATATGAGGCTGAAAGCATGGTGCAGGAAGGAAGGGTTCAGGTTTTTGGATAATTGGTCTTTGTTCCAGGGACATTGGGATCTGTTTCGAAGGGACGGTCTACATCTGAACTGGAGGGGTACTAACATTCTTGCAGGAATGTTTGCCAGTGCTGCTTGGGGGGGTTTAAACTAGATGTGCAGGGGGCAGGGATCCAGATTACGAGAGAAGATGATATGATGAAGGATAAGGGACAGGTGGGGAATACACGTTTCCCAAATATTAATTGTGTAAAGGAGAAAGGTGAGACAGAACATGTGTTGGAAAAGTTACATGTACAGAGGGTTGGTCAGAAGGAGCATGGGGTTAAATGTGTAGAAGGTTTGGGTGATCTTGAGAAGGTCATCAAAATTCAACGTGCAATTAGCCCGATGGAAGTTCAAGGAGCTGGGTTAGGTACAATAGACAGTGTTTTAAGCAAAGAGAGGAGGAATGGGCTAAGAATTCTATACTTGAATGCGCGTAGTGTCAGAAATAAGACAGATGAGCTTGAAGCTCAGATGAAAATGGGGAACTACGATCTTGTTGGGATAACTGAGACATGGCTGCAAGGGGATCAGGCCTGGGAATTGAGTGTACCAGGGTATACGTGCTATCGTAGAGACAGAAATATGGGAAGGGGGGGTGGGGTGGCCCTGTTGGTGAGGAAAGGGATTCAGTCCTTGGCAAGAGGTGACTTGGGAACAGGGAAAGTAGAGTCTGTGTGGATTGAGCTGAGGAACAGTAAAGGTAAAAAGACCCTAATGGGTGTTGTGTACAGGCCCCCAAACAGTAGCGTGGATATTGGGTACAAGTTGATTAGGGAGTTAACATTGGCATGTGCTAAAGGTAATGCAGTCGTTATGTGAGATTTCAACATGCAGGTGAACTGGGAGAATCAGGTAGGTGCTGGACCCCAGGATAGGGAGTTTGTAGCGTGTCTAAGGGATGTATTTTTGGAACAGCTTGTGCTTGAGCCAACCAGGAACGAGGCTATTTTGGACTTGGTGATGTGTAATGAACAGGAATTGATAAGAGTTCTTGAAGTAAAGGAGCTATTAGGAAGTAGTGATCATAACATGATAAGTTTTTATCTACAATTTGAGAGGGATAAGGGCAGATCAGAGGTGTCAGTGTTGTAATTAAATAAAGGAGACTACGGAGCCATGAGGGAAGAGCTGGCCAAAGTTAAATGGGCGGATGCCCTGGCAGGAAAGACAGTGGATCAGCAGTGGCAGATATTCTTGTGGATAATACAAAAGATGCAAAAGCAGTTCATTCCAATGAGAAAGAAGGATTCAAAGAGGGGGAAGAGGCCACAATGGTTGACAAAGGAAGTCAGAGATTGCATAGCATTAAAGAAAAAGAAGTATGACAGGGCTAAGATGAGTGGGAATACAGATGATTGGGAAAGTTTTAAGGAACAGCAGATCTTGACTAAAAAAGCAATACGGAGAGAAAAAAATCAGGTATGAGCTCAGTCTAGCCAGGGATATAAAAGGGGATAGCAAAAGCTTTTTTAGCTATGTGAAGAGAAAGAAGATAGTTAAGAACAATGTTGGTCCCTTGAAGAATGAATTGGGAGAAATTGTTATGGAAACAGGGAAATGGCAACAGAATTTAATGCGTACTTTAGATCTGTCTTCACCAGGGAGGACACAAACAATCTCCCAGATGTATGGATGGGCCAGGGTCATAAGATATCAGAGGAATTGAGACAGATTGACATTAGGAAAGAAACTGTGATGAGTAGTCTGGTAGGACTGAAGGCTAATAAATCCCTGGGTCCAGATGGTCTGCATCTGAGGGTTCTAAAAGAGGTGGCTCAGGAAATTGCGGATGCATTGGTAATCATTTTCCAATGTTCCTTAGATTCAGGATCAGTTCCTGAAGATTGGAGAGTGGCTAATGTTATCCCACTTTTCAAGAAGGGAGGGATGGAGAAAACAGAGAACTATCGCCCTGTTAGCCTAACGTCAGTCGTGGGGAAGATGCTTGAGTCTATTATTAAGGACGAAATAGTGGCACATCTTGATGGCAGTAATAGAATTAGGCCGAGCCAGCATGGATTTACCAAGGGCAAATCATGCTTGACTAATCTGTTGGAGTTTTTTGAGGGTGTAACAGGGATGTTAGACGAGGGTAAGCCAGTGGATGTTGTGTACCTAGATTTTCAGAAGGCATTCGATAAGGTGCCACATAGGAGATTGGTGAGTAAAATCAGAGCTCATGGCATTGGGGGCAGGGTTTCAACATGGATAGAAAACTGGTTGGCAGATAGAAAGCAAAGGGTAGCAGTGAATGGGTGTTTCTCGGTCTGGCTGGAGGTGACTAGCGGGGTACTACAGGGCTCTGTATTGGGACCACAGCTCTTTACGATTTATGTCAACGATTTAGATGAGGGCATTGAAAACTATATCAGCAAGTTTGCTGACGATACTAAACTGGGTGGCAGTGTGACATGCGAAGAGGACATTAGGAGAATACAGGGAGACTTGGATAGGCTGGGTGAGTGGGCAGATACTTGGCAGATGTAATTCAATGTGAATAAATGTGAAGTTATCCACTTTGGAAGCAGGTACAAGAGGGCAGAGTATTGTCTGAACGGTGTAGAGTTAGGTAAGGGAGAAATGCAAAGAGACCTAGGAGTCCTAGTTCATCAGTCAATGAAGGTGAATGAGCAAGTACAACAGGCAGTGAAGAGGGCAAATGGAATGTTGGCCTTTATTACAAGGGGAATTGAGTACAAGAGCAAGGATGTCCTTTTGCTTTTGTACAGGGCCCTGGTGAGACCACACCTGGAATATTGTGTACAGTTTTGGTCTCCAGGTTTGGGGAAGGACATTCTGGCAATTGAGGAAGTGGAGCGTAGATTCACTAGGTTGATTCCTGGGATGGCAGGGCTGTCTTACGCAGAGAGATTGGAGAGATTGGGCTTGTACACACTGGAATTGAGGAGATTGAAACATTTAAGATAATTAAAGGATTTGATAGGATTGAGGCAGGAAATATGTTTCAGATGTTGGGAGAGTCCAGTACCAGAGGGCATGGATTGAGAATAAGAGGTCAGTTATTTAAAACCGAGTTGAGGAAGAACAACTTCTCCCAGAGAGTTGTGGAGGTGTGGAATGCACTGCCTCGGAAGACGGTGGAGGCCAATTCTCTGGATGCTTTCAAGAAGGAGCTAGATAGATATCTGATGGATAGGGGAATCAAGGGATATGGGGACAAGGCAGGGACTGGGTATTGATAGTGAATGATCAGCCATGATCTCAGAATGGCGGTGCAGACTCGAGAGGCCAAATGGTCTACTTCTGCACCTATTGTCTATTGCCTATTACTGCAAGATCACTTATCAAATCCTGTTCATTACATAACACTAAATCCAGAATAGTCTTGTCCCTGGTCGGCTCTCGTACAAGCTGTTCCAAGAATGCATCCCGTGGGCACTCTACAAACTCCCTATCCTGTGGTCCAGCACCAACCTGATTCTCCTAGTTCACCTGCATGTTGAAATCCCCCATAACTACTGCAACATTACCTTTACCACATGCCAATGTTAACTTCCTATTCAATTTGCACCCAATATCCATGCTACTGTTTGGTGGCCTATAGACAACACCCATTTGGGTCCTTTTGCCCTCAGTTCTATCCACACAGACTCTACTTCTCCTGACCCTATGTCCCCCCTTGCAAAGGACTGAATCTCATTCCTCACCAACAGGGCCACCCCACCCTCTCTGCCCACATTTCTGTCCCTACGATAGCACGATAGACTGTTCATCCTATAACAGTCCACGCTGCACATCATCAACAGTGACACTCACTTCCTAATAAGCTGAATGTCTCTTTTGCATGATTTGATCCAGAGAATGATGTGCTGGCAAGAAAGCCATTCTTCTCTAACTCCCAGCCTTCGCTTCCCCAAGAAGCAGTAATTCTATCTGCCTGCCGCTGATGTGAAGAACGCCCAAGCCAGGGTTTAAACCATTTAAAGCTTCAGGACCTGATAATGTATCTGGTCAGGTGCTGAGGGACTATGCAGCCCCACGAGCAGAGTTTCTAACAGGCATCTTCAGCATCTCTCTGGATACGTCCACTTTTCCCTCAGGTTTTAAGGTAGCCATTATCATCCTAGTGCGCAAGGAGGTGACAGTAGCTTGCCTTGATGCTGACCATCCAAGTGTCTCTGACCTTAACAATAAGGAAGTGCTTTGAGCATCTGGTTGTAGATTACATTACATCCCATTTTCCTGCTACTTTGGACCTTTTTCAGTTCACTTGTAGTTCAAGTCAGTCCACTGATGATGCCATAGCCCCCACCGTTATAACCAACTTTTACAGGGGGATTATTGAGAGTGTCATGACCCGCTACATCATCATCCAGTACAGAAGTTTCAGGGTATCAGACCAAATGTCCCCAAAATGGATTGCGAGAACTGGTGAAAAGATCATCAGGGTCTCTGTTCCACCCATCCAAGATATTTATCAGGAGCACTGTGTACTCGAGCCCCTTAGCATTGGTAATGGTCCCTCCCATCTGTCCAACAATCTCTTTGACCCTCTCCCATCAAAGCAGGAGGTTCCATAGCATTAGGAACTGTTAGAATGGGAAACAGTTTCTTCTCCCAGGCCGTGAGACTACTAAACTCACTGCCACCATCCAGGTTTCCTCATGTATGAAGTGCCAATAGAGTTATACTCTGCACCTTATTTGTGATTTTTTTTTTGTGGTAATATTGCTTTATGTGTGAATTGTATGTACTGTGTTGTGCACTAAAGGAATTTTGTTTCATTCAGTGGTATATATGTATATTATTGAATGACAATATACTTGAACTTAAAGATGTAGAGTGAATTTGAGAATAGAATGCAGAAGTGAGCAAATCAAATATCAAGATAAATTACAAAAATGTCTATAGATAAAATAACATGGAAAAGAGGACCAAAAATTACTATTTAAACCTGACTGCTAATGCTGAAATCTGGAACAAAGACAGAAATTCATTGTGTCAGGCAGCATCTGTGGAGGGAAATGGACAGACAATGTTTCATCTATACTGAAAGTGTAAAGGGAGATGGCCAGAATAAAGAGCTAAGTGGCAGGGTGAGGCAGAGCTGGCACCTGATGGGTGGATCCAGGTGAGGAGGGCTGATAGAGAAACGAAGGGTGGAATTGTAGGTCTTTCAGAAACTGATGCAGGAGAAATTATACTAGGATCTGAAGAAATGGCAGAGAAATGAAAATTTCTCCTGGAAATAGAGGGCTGCAGATGTAGAGTAAATTAGGAGTTCAAAAACATTGGCATTAGTGGGGGGGGGGGGCGTCAGAAAAGTGGCTTAGAAGGACTGGAGCCTTTTGTGCAAAGATTTAGGTGTAAAAGTAATATGGTGGTGTTAAAGTTGTATCTTGGCTGTTGGGCTTGGCTTCCCTCGCCAAGAAAGAATATACTTGTTTGGAAGTATATACTTCGTTCAGAAATTGCACCATCTCGGATCGCAAGACCCTGCAGTGGATAGTGAGGTCAGCTGAAAAGATCATGGGCGTCTCTTCCTGCCATTACGGACATTTACACTACACGCTGCATCCGCAAAGTAAACAGCATTATGAAGGACCCCACGCACTCCTCATACAAACTCTTCTCCCTCCTGCCGTCTGGGAAAAGGCACTGAAGTATTTGGCTCTCACGACCAGACTATGTAACAGTTTCTTCCCCCAAGCTATCAGACTCCTCAATACTCAGAGCCTGGACTGACACTTTACTGCCCTAATGTCTTGTTTATTATTTATTGTAATGCCTGCACTGTTTTGTGCACTTTATGCAGTCCTGGGTAGTTCTGTAGTCTAGTTTTTTTCTGTGTTGTTTTTTTTGTACGTAGTTCAGTCCAGTTTTAGTACTGTGTCATGTAACAGCATGGTCCTGAAGAACGTTGTCTCATTTTTGCTATGACAATAAAAGTGACGACTTGTGATAAAGGAATAGATTTGTATGTATTATCATGAAAATTTCAACTTCATGAGGCGGAAAAGGTATCAGATCCCATTGGTGTGCACTCTGCGATGCTTATAGGTCAGGAATTACTGGAAGTTTCCAGACTTCTAGTTTTGGAAGTTCCCAGAGGAAATTTAGAATAATGTTACTATTCCTGTCAATGGAACTAGCAGCTTGGAAGGAGGCTGTTCGATCCATTTTAAATTGTTGCTGGATCTGTTTAATCTGTCTTGGTAGGCCTACTTCCTTGTTGTATCCAAGTAGACTTTAAATTTCTTGCCATTTAAATACTTCCCAGCCCACATAGAACAACATACTTGAATCTACATCCACTCATATCCCTAGAAGTACATTCCATTTCCTAATTACTGATTATATTAAACCAGCTTCTCCTTCATTCATTTTCGGTTTTTAATTATCAAATGTTGAATTATTTTGTGCATCTAGATGTTGGGTATCATGAAACAATGTGAGAAAGAGCAGTAATAATTTGAAAATTTATCAGAAATGTGCTGGAGTTGTGATTTCAAAAAACAGAAATGAAGAGACTAATGCCATCCGTGATAGATAACCAAACATATGTTACCTGTTGAACCTTCCTTAAGAAACTGCCAATAATGGTATCTTTTGAGTGACTCTACCTTCAGTGATCTGGCTCTTGAACCAGCGTGAATAACTTCACTCATCTCAACACCAAACTAATTCCATAATCTATGGACTCACTTTCAAGGACTCAGCAACTCATGGTTTAATATTTACTTTTTTTTTGTATTTGTACTGTCTGTGTTTTGCATGTTGATTGTCAGTCTTTGTGTATAGTTTTTTGTTGATTCTGTTTTGTTTTTTTTCTGCTGTGTATACCTGCAAAAAATTAATCTCAGGGTATGAGCTTAGATAATAAAGCTTCTTTGAACCTTAACTTTGACTTGTATTGAAGGATGTAGTTGTTCTTGTAGGTATGAACTAACCCTCTCTACTCCCAAAAGATGTATATTCTCTTTGAATTCCATTCCCTTGTACTTCAATAATTAAAGTTTTTAAGTCTCATTTCTACTCTTTTTTTCTAACTTGATTTGAAGACACAGCTCATTTACAATTGTTGATTAAAGGGATGCATGTGTATACTCCATCACTGGAGATGGTAGATGCTCTGTAAAAGGCATTGCACATTCCATAGTTGGCTGAGTAGCTTCTAGTGCAAAAGCCCATTTTAGGAAGTCAGTGAGAAAGTTAATTTTATTTTTCCCCTTCTTTTGTCAACTACAAAGCTTAGCCCTTAAAGCAAATTATTATTCAGGACATTTACAGCGATGGGTGTGTAAAAAGGGCCCAAAGGATCATTGGCGTCCCAAGTCACCCCAGCCACAAACTGTTCAAGCTGCTACCATCCGGGAAATGGTACCACAGCATAAAAGCCAGGACCAACAGGTTCTGGGACGGCTTCCACCAGGCCATTAGACTGATTAGTTCACACTGACATTGTATTTCTAAGCTATATTGACTGTTCTCTTGTATATCTTATTGCAAATACTATTTATTACAAAATACTATAATTTGCACATTCAGACAGAGAAGTAAAATGAGGATTTTTATTCCTTATGTGAAGGATGGAAGAATTCCAATTCCAATTTAATTCAATTTCCCACCCACCGCAAATTTCAAAGCAATAATGGGATGTATCATTTCAAATATTCAGATCATTCAAAAAGACTGAATTGGGGAAAAAACTACTTGTGGTTATTTTATAGTGTATGTGGGGTATCAAATAGTATGAGATAAAATGTTGATAAGTGCAGTGTTAACTCGAAAACGTGATTTGATTATACAATTAGATAATTGTAACTTTTACTGAGGGTGCAAGTCCATGGAAGGTAACTAAATAGAAATGCATTTTCTGAAATAACTTTAAAAGCAACCTTTTAAGAACTGGAGTGGATAAATAATTTTCAGAAGTAATTCCTAATGGGCTATGAGGAAATGGATAGAAATTCAAAAATTGCACTAATAAATTATTTATTGAGTTGTATGTGTGTGTATTAGAATAGCTTTAAATATTTTGTTGTAAATGCATTTATTAATGAAATGTGACTTTATGTCTAATTCCTGAGTCAAGTGATTCACTGGAGCCAAACAACATGTAATATCTTTTGATATACTATTTTTCCACATTTCCAGGGAAGTTGGGATATTTTCCAAAATGCAATAAAAACAAAAATCTGTGATGTGTTAATTCACGTCAACCTTTATTTAACTGACAAAAGTACAAGGAAAAGATTTTCAATCGTTTTACTGGCCAACTTAATTGTATTTTGTAAATATACACAAATTTAGAATTTGTTGGCTGCAACACACTCAACAAAAGTTGGGACAGAGTTAAAATAAGACTGAAAAGTGCACAGAATATTCAAGTAACACCGGTTTGGAAGGCTCCATATTAAGCAGGCTAATTGGTAGCAGGTGAGGTATCATGACTGGGTATAAAAGTAGCGTCCATCAAAGGCTCAGTCTTTGCAAGCAAGGATGGGTCGTGGCTCACCCCTTTGTGCCAAAATCCGTGAGAGAATTGTTAGTTCAAAAGGAACATTTCCCAATGCAAGATTGCAGAGAATTTAGGTCTTTCAACATCTACAATACATAATATTGTGAAAAGATTCAGAGAATTCAAAGATATCTCAGTGCGTAAAGGGCAAGGTCGGAAACCACTGTTGAATGCGCGTGACTTTCGAGCCCTCAGGCAGCACTGCCTAAGACACTGTCATGCTACTCTGACAATTATAGCCACCTGGGCTCGGGAGTACTTCGGAAAACCATTGGCACTTAACACAGTCTGTCACTACATCTAGAAATGCAACTTGAAACTGTATTACGCAAGGAGGAAGCCATACGTCAACGCTATGCAGAAACGCCGGCGAGTTCTCTGGGCCCGAGCTCATCTCAGATGGACTGAAAGACTGTGGAACCATGTGCTGTGGTCAGATGAGTCCATATTTCAGCTAGTTTTCAGAAAAAACAGGCGTCAAGTTCTCCGTGCCACAGATGAAAACGACCATCCTGATTGTTATCAGCGAAAGGTGCAAAAGCCAGCATCTGTGATGGTATGGGGGTGCATCAGTGCCCACGGCATAGTGGAGTTGCATGTATGGTCAAGGTACCATTGACTCTGATGAGTATATTAGGATCTTAGAGAGACATGTGTTGCCATCAAGGTGGCATCTCTTCCCGGGACGTCCATGCTTATTTCAGCAGGACAATGCCAGACCACAGAGTGCGTGTGCTTGACTAGCCTGCTACCAGTCCAGATCTATGTCCCATTGAAAATGTATGGCGCATCATGAAGTGGAGAATCAGACAACGGAGACCACGGACTGTAGAACTGAAGTCTTATATTAAGCAAGAATGGACAAAATTTCCAATTGCAAATCTACTACAATTAGTATCTTCAGTTCCAAAACAATTAAAAAGTGTTATTAAAAGGAAAGGTGATGTAACACAATGATAAACATACCTCTGTCCCAATTTTTGTTGTGTTGCAACCATCAAATTCTAAATTTGTGTGTATTTACAAAATACAATTAAGTTGGTCAGTGAAACTATTGAAAATCTTTTCTTTGTACTTCTGTCAGTTAAATAAAGGTTCACGTGAATTAACATATCACAGATTTTTGTTTTTATTGCATTTTGGAAAATATCCCAACTTTTCTGGAAATGGGGTTTGTAATTGGATGGATCTTGCCTAACCTTATAATGACAGCACTGCAAATTTTGTTATATTTATAAAATGTTAATTGATTATGGTCTTTCTGAAGACTGACAATACATGTCTCCCTTGTGAGAGCTTTGCTTCTAAGTGCTTCCACATGACCTTAATCAGCTGAAAATGAGAACTCCACAACAGTTCCCTTCAAGTTGCAATAATGACGTTCAAAATCCATTCCAGTAGTTCCCCTTGTTTAAGGTCAAAAAATGGCCATGTGGATCTTTTCTCATTTTGCAGATGGGGACATTGATTCCAAACTGTGGTTTAGGCATAGTTCCAGGGTTCTTCGAAGTTCGCATGTAGTCTGAGAAAATATGTACAAAACTCCCTTACTGTTTTACTTTGTTGAGTTTGTTCAGCATTGCAATTCACTAAGTGGCTAACATGCAGACAATAGGTTTGCAGCATTAAGCTGTACAAATTTTTTTGACAAGTTTTGCAAATGTGTTAATTTTTTAAAAATCTGATTTATAACTATGGTTAATATTTTTAAAAATTTGTTTTGTGGAAACAAGCTTTATCTGTATTTTGTGAAAGCTAAAAATACAGTATATTCCATTTGCACAAGAACCAAGTAAGCAAATGAAGAAAGTTCCTCAGAAGTACTATATTAAAAGCACTTGTTTGATTACTTGCTATTCTTTTCTGATTTGTAATAAAAATGTAAATTGGTAGTTTATTACAAAATGTATATTGATTCAAGTTGGTGGCCTTGCTTGTAGTTTACACTGATTTTATTTAACTTTACATCACCTTTTGTTTTGAGAAGATGAGACGGGCAGAAAACTATATAGTGTCCAAAATAAAAACCATACAACAGTTTTTTAAAGTAAGTATGCTGTTATTCGAGGTCTTTTATCAATTAATTGAGCAGTATTTGACTTTGGCAATAACCTTTCCTGCATATTGTTGTTTTATTCTCTGGGTATTTTTTTGTTGGAAAATAATGGATGCCACTCTGCAACAGTTGTCAAATTTTATTTACTGTATCCCGTTGATTATGACTGTAGAACTATAAGCAAAAGGACTTTGGTCCTTGGTTACCTTAAGAAAATTAAATTTTGCTGAAGTGTAGATACATGGAAGGCCTTCAGCTGTGTTTAATCTGGCAACTTCATGACTTGTGAAACTCTTCACCCACAACCTCACCCCCAGTCTCCCACACACGTTATAAGATGTGGGTATTAAGTGGCTTCAGTGAAAGTGATTTTTAATCACTACACTCACTATATAATGAGCCCACCAAAAAGCAAAAATACCATTTGGAAAACTGTATATATTTTTATTTCGCAGTCCCAACCTATCCATCATTAACTTTATTACGTTTGTGCTGCCCTGCAGCAAGAATGCAATCATTTGCAATAGCAATGACGGGAAAGGAAGTAAATTTGTCTAACCTTGTACTCTGCATACACACACTCTGCATATACTGGCTCATCCCCAGAAATGAAGGTTGGCAGCATTCTTTGTTTATAATATTTGAACACATTTCTTTATGTAGCATTTTGTATATCTTGTGGTCTTCAGATAAGGAAAGTGAACTTTTGAGTCGGACTCAGCAGACTAACAACATTTTACATATTCTCTTCAGCATAATTAGAATAACTATTATGCTGCTTAGTGCACTGTTTCTTAATAATTAAAATGTACTTTATGAAATTTCTATGGCAATTTTCCTTTAAAATATCCTTTTTATACAGATAAATAGCCAATCTTTTTACAAAGTTTGATTTAACTCATGTAATGCCATCAGAATTTTAATTTGGATTGCATCAGAGAATAGATGTTAAGATTGTCAACTGATAATGATGTAAATAGACCAGATAGATCATTAAAAGTAATGATGCAGTGAATTCAGCTTATCATTAGAAGTAACCATATAGCAAATTAAGGTGATGGGCAGCTGTGTGAAGCAATGGTAATTTACCCAAGTTTTTGATCAAGGTCTGTCAATGTATCATTTGCATTGCGAAGAAAGTATCTCGCCTTTGGTTGCTTTTTCTATGTAACTTGCTATATTTGTCCATTAAATTCACTACAGAAGGTTGGATTATATCTCTGTAATTCTAAGTACACTTTTAACAATCTAATGATAATAGTCAGTTGTGGTATCATACTATTTGTATTACTGTATTAAGACACACAGCCGATTGATCTGGAGGCATGAGTTTGAATCCCACCATAGCAGTTAGAAATTGAAGTAACGCAAA
The DNA here is from genome assembly GCF_030144855.1 of Hypanus sabinus. Lineage (NCBI taxonomy): Eukaryota > Metazoa > Chordata > Chondrichthyes > Myliobatiformes > Dasyatidae > Hypanus > Hypanus sabinus. The sequence continues at coordinate 124,442,249 of NC_082706.1, forward strand.
AAAAACTAAAATTTAAAAGCAAGCTCCAATAATTTTGGCTTTTAAAATACCAAGATACTTAAATACATCTGGTTCAGGAAGAAGATCTGGCACTTGGAGTCAAGATCACAGCCGATTGGTTGGTTCTTACCTGAATGGTAATGGGGATAACCAATCAATATTCTGTCCGTGAATTGTTTTTAAATTGTCACCTATATTTATCACAGTGTCAGGGCTGTACATGATGTCATTGAAGGGAGTGAAGTAAAAATGTTCATTTCCAGTAGACAAGCAAAAGTAAACCAAAGAGGTCTTCTTAATTCTAGTTTTTAACACTAAGACCATAGGATATAGGAGCAGAATTAGGCTGTTTAGCCAATTGAGCCTGCTCTGCCATTTCATCAGAGCTGATCCATTTTCCCCATCAGACCCAATCTCCTACCTTCCCGTATTCCTTCATGCCCTGACTAACCAAGAATCTATCAACCTTTGCCTTAAATATAACAGTTTTGTTCAAATTCTAAAGTTATGTTCATTATGAGGCATTCACTGCAAAGTGAACAGTGTTGCTAAATCTGAAGTCTTCTAATTGGTTTGTGAAACTGTGTAGGAACATGAAATAAATAATTTTGGAGTTAGATTACCAAGGCACATTTGATTATCATTTAGCTGACTGGCTTATTAATGTTCTTTCAGCTATGATACTAGTATAGAATTTGAATTGCATGAATAAAGATGAGAGTTTAAGTTCTACTGAGCTAAATTCAGTTAAATAATATGGGAAATTTTATTTAAATAATCTTAGTAATGATAACTTGGAAACTTTGAATTTTAGTAAAAACTAGACAACGGGGTGACCCATTGGGACACCCTTTGAGAGAAAGGTAGTGCAGTCTGATGTGACCAGAATGAACATTAAATTTGCCTGAATGCTATTGCTATTGCTATCGCTTTGCTATGGAAATTGAAGAAGAAAAACTCAGTTTATTAAAGAAGAAAGATGCGTAACAAGGGAAATATAGCTCCTCCTTATTTAACAAAGGACACTTTTGATGGCAACATGTCTGGTTGATCTGCCACCCTTGTGCCGGTTTCATTGTCATTCTGGAGACATGCAGTCGTTTCATCCACCATCTCTTCATGTCTTCTGCTGTTTGTTGTTTGTCTCTGATCCTGGAGACGTGCATTTCTCAGCTCCTTTGTCTCTTCTTCTGTCCTCCTTCAGTGCTTGTTTTTGTCATTGTGGAGGTGTGCAGCCCTTTCATCCATCTTCTCCTCATCTCTTCTTTCTCTCTGATCATGGAGTCGTGCGACCCTGGCCTCATCCGATTCTTGTTCTCTCCTCCTTCTGTGCCTGTTTTTGTCATTTTGGAGACATGGATGTCTCTCCTCCTCTGTCTCTTCTCTCATCTTTTTGTCCTGACTCTTTAATCCTGGAGTCGTGCGGCCCTGGCCTCATCCAATTCTTGTTCTCTCCCTCTCCTTGCCGCTTCCTGACGATGTTTGGCATCATCTCTTGACCATAATGACCCCCTTCTCTTTCCACACGGCATAATTAAGCTGACCATATTTTTTTTACCTTAATGAACAACATAAGAACATAAGAGATAGGAGCAGGAGTAGGCCAATCGGCCCCTCAAGCCTGCTCCGCCATTCAACAAGATCATGGCTGATCCAATCTTAACTCTAGTTTTCACCGAATCCCACAAGGCAACAATGCCAACCAACAGGGCACCATGTCGCCCATTTTATTTTATTATTCATCCCGCCCAAACCCATGTGATCACCAGGGGGGAAAAAAACTGATTTGCCAATTGAGGAGAAAAAATCTGGAAAATTCCTCTCCGACCCATCCAGGCTATCGAAAACTGGTCCAGGAGATCACATGGCTGATCTAAACCTAGCCTCATGTCCACTTACCTGCTCGCTCACCGTATCCCCTCATGCCATTTTTGTCCAGGAAAATGTCTATCTCCGTTTTGAATTTATTGAGTGTAGTAGCTTCCACAGCTCTCTGGGGCAGTAAATTCCACAGCCCCACTACCCTCTGAGTGAACAAATTTCTCCTCATCTCAGTCCTGGAACGGCATCCCCTTATTTTAAGATTATGCCCCCTAGTCCTAGTTTCACTCATCATTGGGAACATTCTCCCAGCATCCACCCGATCAAGCCCCTTCACAATCTTATGTGTTTCAATAAGATCATCTCTCATTCTTCGGAACTCCAATGAGTAGAGTCCCAATCTACTCAACCTCTCATCATACATCAACCCACCCATCCCTGGAATTAACCTAGAGAACCTTCTCTGCACTGCCTCGAGAGCCAGTACGTCCTTTCTTAAATATGGACACCAGAACTGCACGCAGTACTCCAGGTGTGGTCTCACCAATACCCGGTACAACTGCAGTAAGACCTCCCTGTTCTTATACTCCATCCCCCTAGCAATAAAAGCCAGCATTCCATTGGCCTTCTTGACCACCTGCTGCACTTGCATACTAACTTTTTGTGTTTCCTGCACCAGGACCCCCAGATCCCTTTGCACAGAAGCACTTTCCAGTTTCTGTCCATTTAGATAATAACTTGCTCTATTATTTTTCCTGCCAAAGTGCAAGACCTCACACTTGTCAGTATTATATTTCATCTGCCAAATGTCTGCCCAATCACTCAGCCTATCTATGTCCCCCTGCAGGGTTTCAATGTCCTCCACACTCATTACACTCCCTCCCATCTTTGTGTCATCAGCAAACTTCGATACGTTGCACTTAGTCCCTTTCTCCAAATCATTAATATAGATTGTAAAGAGTTGGTGTCCCAACACCGACCCCTGCGGAACACCACTAGTCACCAACTGCCAGTCTGAGAATAAACCATTTATCCCAACTCTCTGTTTTCTGTTAGAAAGCCAATCCTCCACCCATGCCAGAATATTATCCCCAATCCCATGATTTTTTACTTTAAGTGATAATCTTTGGTGTGGCACCTTGTCAAAAGCCTTTTGGAAGTCCAAATACACCACATCCACTGGTTCCCCTTTATCTACCCTATATGTTATGTCCTCAAAGAACACCAACAAATTTGGCAAACATGACTTCCCTTTTGTAAAGCCATGCTGACTTTGTCCTATTAAGCTATATTTATCCAAATGCCCTGTTACTGTTTCCTTAATTATCGATTCCAACATTTTGCCAACCACAGATGTTAGGCTAACTGGCCTATAATTCCCAGCCTTCTGTCTATTGCCCTTTTTAAATAAAAGAGTTACATTAGCATTTTTCCAATCTGCTGGGATCATTGCCGAGTCCAGCGAGTTTTGAAAAATTATCACTAATGCATCCACAATCCCGACCGCCACTTCCCTTAAGACCCTAGGATGCAAGCCATCTGGTCCAGGGGATTTATCCACCTTCAGTCCCATTAATTTATCAAGTACCATTTCCTTGGTGATTTGAATCGTAGTTAGCTTCTCTCCCCCTAGAGCCCCCTGTTTATCCAGTGTTGGGATATTTTGAGTGTCCTCTACTGTAAAAACTGATACAAAATATTTGTTCAGCGTTTCCACCATCTCCATGTCCCCTACCATTAATTTCCCGGTCTCATCTTCTAGGGGACCAACATTTACTTTAGCCACCCTTTTTCTTTTTATGTAACTATAAAAACTCTTACAATCTGCTTTTATGTTTTTCACCAATTTACTTTCATAATCTATCTTCCCCTTCTTAATCAATCTTTTTGTTATTTGCTGCTGATCTTTAAAAGCTTCTCGATCTTCAATCTTCCCACTAGATTTAGCTACCTTATATAACTTTCTTTTTAGTCGTATACTTTGCTTTATTTCTTTACTTAGCCATGGATAACTGTCTTTTCTTTTACACCCTTTTTTCTTCAGTGGAATATATTTTTCTTGATAGTTGTAAGATAACTCCTTAAATATACACCACTGATCAAGTACCGATCTACCCTTTAATCTATTTTCCCAATCCAGCTTAAGCAATTCCGCTCTCATACCATCAAAGTCTCCTTTATTTAAGCTCAGTACACTTGTTTGAGATCCAACCTTCTCATCCTCTAATTGAATATGGAATTCGACCATGTTATGGTCACTCATTCTAAGGGGATCCTTTACTAGGACATTTTTTATTAGTCCTGTCTCATTATACAGGACCAGATCTAAGACTGCTTGCTCCCTTGTCAGCTCAGTAACGTATTGTTCAAGAAACCCATCCCGAATACACTTAATAAACTCTTCTTCAAGGCTGCCGTATCTTCTTCAATGCTGGATAGAAGATGCGAACCGGTAACACCAAAGCCTCCAGGATGCTGATTATTCTTGATGATTTGGTTGGGACTCTCCTAAATGGACCTGATGTAGTCACCACTGTCCTTTGACTGCAATAAAGGGTTTGATGGGTGTTTCAAAGTACGTCATTACAATTAGATTTAATAATCTCTTATTGATGGGTCGTAGTTTGATCTGTCCCAATCCTGCACATGCTGATGGTGATTAGCAGAATGTGACCACTCGAAGTAGAGCTGCCCTGTCCTTTTGCTGCTGTTGGTGTTGCTGCTGTGAGCATCGTGAGGCGCTGCTGAGGCTGGGTGTGTGCATGCATCATGGCGTCGCGCCGTGGTTTCCATGAAAGGTGGAATCGGGTCAGTTGGAGAACGGGGCCTGTTGATTGACAAGTGAGCAATTTTATACAAATATATAACCCTGAACTTTCCGTGCATTCTGTAAGTTAGCACATTTTAAGTCAGATTAGTCAAAAAAAAGTGCCGCTATAATGCACCGTTTGGGTTAATTGGAGGTCACAACAGACAGAGCATGAGAGTTTTAGCAGTGTATAGATACATCTGATTTGCTTGCATTTTTCAAGGGAATAAATCTCCTAAGCTTATCTGATCTAATATAAGTGTTATCTTGTGACCCAAGTTCATAGCTCCCTGAAAAAGACTACACAAATTAATAGAGTACAGGTGTCTCCCGCTTTCCAAATGTTCACTTTACGCAACTTTGCTTTTACAAAAGACTGACATTAGTACAGTTTTCCCCTGCTATCCAGAGATAGAGCTTTCCTATGGAACAGTTTGTAAGCCAAAATAGCATAAAGCGAAGAAGCAATTACCATTAATTTATATAGGAAAAATTTTTGAGCTTTCCAAAACCCAAGAAAATAACCTACCAAATCATACCAAATAGCACATAAAACCTAAAATAACACTAAAATAATGTATATACAGTGTAGTTTCTACCAGAATCAGGAAGATTGAGCTAAAACCAATTTGTAGGAAAAAAATCCTGCCCATGCAAGGCTTCACGGTCACGGTAGTCTTTCTCAGAGTAAACAAGTTTAAAGCCGGCATCTTTCCTCGTAAAAGTGAAAATCCTCTTTTGGTTAGTGAAAACAGGTACAGGTGTCCCCCCGTTTTTCGAACGTTCGCTTTACGACAACTGGCTGTTACAAAAGACCTACATTAGTTACCTGTTTTCACTAACAGAAGGTGTTTTCACTGCTACGAAAAAAGGCAGCGCGTGAAAAAGGTAGCGTGGGGAAAAAAGGCAGCGCGTGCGCTGTGCAGCCAAGTTCCTCCCCTGGAACTGCGTTATAGCCGGCATTGCTTAAACACATGCCATTGAGCATCTGTGCTTTATGTCAATTTATTTTGTGCATCTGTTAGCAAGATGAGTTCTAAGGTATCGGAAAAGCCTAAAAGAGCACGTAAAGGTATTACACTTAGCGTAAAACTAGACATAATTAAGCGTTTCGATCGTGGTGAACAAAGTAAGAATATAGTGAGTTTGGCTAGTTTGGAAGTTGACGAAGATGATGTTGAAGAAGTTTTGGCATCCCATGACCTAGAACTGACAGATGACGAGCTGATGAAGAGGAAAGGATAACAATTGAAGCCGAACGCAGTAGCGAAAGGCCCGAAAGTGAAGTCATCCAGGAACTGATCGTGAAGCAATTGCGTGAGATTTTTGCTGTGATTGACAACGCTGCAATGATTGCAGAAAAGTATGACTTTAATTTTGAAAGGGTGTGTAGGTTTGGGGCATATTTGCAGGATGGTTTGAGTGCGTACAAAGAAGTGTGTGATAGAAAAATGCACAAGGCTATGCAGTCAAGCATACTGTCGTTTTTCAAGCCTTCCACATCAGCCACAGCAGATGACAAACCTCGACCTTTGACATCGAGGTAGGAGGTAGGCAGACATAGAAGAAGGTGAATTGCTAGACCTGATGGAAACAGATGACGATGACACCCCAGTCTCCTCTACCTCCCACCTCCCCAACCTCCGACGACTCAGCCTAACACACCATCATCAGTGTGCTCACTGTCTTCCCGATTCCGGTAAGTGAAACTACACTGTACATACATTATTTTTACTTTATATAGGCTGTGTATTTTTATGTGTTATTTGATAGCTTCGTAGCTTTAAAGGTTACTGGAAAGAGTGCTTCTGTCAAGAGCGCTTGCGCTTGTGTTTCTGCTGGGAGCTCTTGTGTCGTGTGGTGTTTTTGCCGCAAGTGCTGCTCGGAGAGCTTGCGTGAGATTTTCGCTGCGGTGGACAGTGCTGCAATAATTGTATTCCTACATTATATAGGCTGTGTATTTATCAGATCATTCCTGCTTTTACTATATTTTACTATTATTTTAGGTTTTATGTGTTATTTGGTAGGTTCTTTTTTGGGTCTGCGAATGCTCACAAATTTTTCCCATATAAATAAATGGTAATTGCTTCTTCACTTTATGACATTCTGGCTTACGAACCATTTCATAGGAATGTTCTACCTTCGAATAGTAGGGGAAACCTGTAAAGCAAAATACCTCCTGGGCCAGTCAACTTGCAAACTACCCCTCAAAAACATCTTGGTGCTGATGGGAGAGTTCTCCAATTAATGCTACTCCCTGCACTCATGTGGAGCTCATCAGTTTTCACTCTGCCCTCAAATTCACTTGGTCTATCTTGTGCAGTGCTCTTCCCTTTCTTGATCTCCGTTAACAACTCAAGGTACAGATGGTCCATGAATATTTTCTACAAACCTACTGACTCAGTTATGACTGCAGTTCTTCACATCCTGTCACTTGCAAAGATGAAATTCTCACAGTTCCTTTATCTCCACTAGATCTGTTTTCATGATATGTTCCATTTCAGGATATTTGAGATGTCCTTATTTCAGAAAATATGGTTCCCCCTCACCACTGCAGTCAATGCAGCCTTCACCTCATTCCCCCACACCCCTGACATAACAGGAATAGAGTTCCTATTGTCCACACCCAGTACCCACCCAATTAGTTTCCACATCCAATGTATTGTCTGCAACATCTCCTTATGGATCCTACACCAGTCACTTTTTCCCCTTCCTTCACCTCTATTTTCTACAAAAATTGCTCTTTCAATTATTCCATTCTGTTCATCCCGCCCTACCAACCCTTCTCCAGGAGACTTTCCCTGTAACTGTTAAGTTTTATACCTGCCCTGCACTACCACCATTCAGGGACTTATGCGATCCATAAGATATAGGAACAAAATTGGGCTATTTAGCCCATCAGGTCTGCTCCACCATTTCATCATGGCTGATACATTTTACCTGTCATCCCCAATCTCCTGCCTTCCCTGCACTCTCCCCCCCATATCCCTTCATGCCCAGACCAATCAATAATCTGTTAACTTCTGCCTTAAATATACATAAAGACTTGGGCTCCACAGCTGCCTGTGACAAAGAATTCTGCAGATTTTCTTGCTGAAGAAATTCTTCCTTATCTCTGTTCAACAAAGGCACCCCTCTATATTGAGGCTATGTCCTCTGGTCTTTGACATTCCCACCAAAGGAAACATCCTCTCCACATTCACTCTATCAAGGCTTTTCACCATTCGATAGGTTTCAATTAGATCAACCCTCATTTTTATGAATTCCAGTGAATACAGGCCCAGAGCTATCAAATGCTATTCATATGACAAGCCATTCAATCCTGAAATCATTTTTGTGAACCTCCTTTGAATCCTGTCCAGTTTCAGCACATTCTTTCTAAGATATGGGGCTTCAACCAGCTCACAATACTCCAGGTAAGGCCTCACCAGTGCTTTATAAAGTCTCAACATGCCCTTGAATGCTGACATTGCATTTGCCTTCCTTGCTAATGACTTGACCTTCAAATTAACCTTTAGTGAATCTTGCACAAGATTTTTGTTTTTTGTTTTTTCTCACCATTTAGAAAATAGTCAACTCTTTAATTTCTACCAAAGTTCATGACCATACACATCCCCACACTGTATTCTATCTTGCCACTTTGTGTAGGTGAGGCACTCCACATATAAATCCATCAGTATCATTTATTGCATCTGATGCCACTTGTGCAGCCTACTCTGTAAAGGTACATTGTGGCTAGACACAGGTTAGTAAAGCAGCACCTTGTATTCCACCTTCATTAGTCTCCAATCTGACAGCATAAACATTGATTTCTCTTACTTTTGGTAAATATTCTCCTCTATTTACTCACACCCCCCCCCCCTTTGATTTTTTTTTCTTTATCCCACCAACCCCATCACTCCTTTCCCTTCCCCATCCTCTCAATCTGCCTATTACTCCCATATTCTTCTCTCAGGTTCCCCTCTTCACCTTATTTATTCCATGGTACCTTGTTCTCTCCTTTCAGATCCCATTTTCTCCAACCCTTTGTCATTTTCACTTATCATTTCACAACTTTTTACATCATTCCCTCTTTCACCCACCTTTACTTGCATATATTTTCCTCCACTCAACTGGATTCAACAATCATGCAACAGCCTTCAAGTTCCACATTTCCCTCCCTCCCTTTTAAACTGGCTATCCCTCTTTTATGTCTAAATAAAGAGTCCAGACCTGAAATGTTGACTGTCCATTTTCCATCCTTGAGTGCTGCCTGACCCGCTGAGTTTCTCCAGCATTTTGTGTGTACTGAGGCAACACACAACAGGAGGAAGCTGTTCCAACCACATTCCCATGTTTGAGCCTACCAGCAGACAAAACTGAAGCTGAAGCATTTTAAGTGATGTTTCATTTGAATTTTTTTTGGATCTTCTATTGTAACTTCATCTTGCAATCACTATCCTTGTGAAAGTCCATCTTGAATAAATTTAATACACACGTGAACGTTGGCTTTAGAAATATTTATGTGCTCAACTTGCAATCAGACTTGAGATTATTCTTCTGTTCAGTGCCTCTGTGGCCACTTTTTAATTATTAACCAAAGAAATACTGCAGACACTGGAAATCCAAGCAACGCACACAAAATTCTGGCGGAATTACTCCTCATCTTTTTTTTCTCCAGTCCTGATGAAAACATCAACTGTACTCTTTTCCATAGATGTTGCCTGGCCTGCTGAGTTTCTTTTTTAATCATTTTGTGACACATTGTATGATCAGCAAGATCTGCATTTGTTTCATGTCCCTCACTGGCCAAAGATAATGGTGAGCTCTCCATGACCTGCTGTAGTTCTTCTGTTCAAGGAGTTCCCACATTTTTGTGGCGATTTCCAGGATTTGGATCCAGAGACACTAACCAGTGCTATATGTCAAAGAGTTTAATTGGAGTAAGGGAAATTATGAGGCTATCTGGCAAGAAATTGGAGACTTAAATTGGAAACAGATGTTCTCAGGGAAAAGTACAGAAGAAATGTGGCAAATATTCAGGGGATATTTGTGTAGGGTTATGTATAGGTATGTTTCAATGAGACAGGGAAGTTATGGTAGATTACAGGAACCGTGGTGTACAAAGACTATAATAAATCTAGTCAAGAAAAAAAGAAAAGCTTACAAAAGGTTCAGAGAGCTAGGAAATGTTAGAGATCTAGAAGATTATAAGGCTACTAGGACGGAGCTTAAGAAGGAAATTAGGAGAGTCAGAAGGGGCCATGAGAAGGCCTTGGCAGGCATTTTAAGGAAAACCCCAAGGCGTTCTACAAGTATGTGAAGAGCAAGAGGATAAGACATGAAAGAATAGGACAGTGTGAAAGTGTGTATGGAACCCCAGGAAATAGCAGGGGTACTTAATGAATACTTTAATTCAATATTCACTATGGAAAAGGCTCTTGGTGATTGTAGTGATAACTTGCAGCAGACTGAAAAGCTTGAGCATGTAGATATTAAGAGAGAGGATATGCTGGAGCTTTTGGAAAGCATCAAGTTGGATAAGTTGCCGGGACCAGACAAAATGTACCCAGGCTGCTGTGGGAGGTGAGGGAGGAGATTGTTGAGCCTCTGGCGATGATCTTTGCTTCATGAGTAGACATAGCCCAGGAAATTATAGACAATGAGTCTTAACTCAGTGGTTGGTAAGTTAATGGAGAAGATCCTAAGAGGCAGGATTTATGAACATTTGGAGAGGTATAATATGATTAGGAGTAGTCAGCATGGCTTCGTCAAGGGCAGGTCATGAGGCTATCAAGCAAGAACATGGAAGCATAAATTGGAAAGAGATGTTCTCGGAGAAACATCTGGAAGTAATGTCGCAAATGTTCAGGGGATATTTGTGTGGGGTTCTGAGTAGGTACGTTCCAATGAGACATGGAAAAGAAGGTAGAGTACAAAATCCATGGTGCACAAAGGCTGTTGTAAATCTAGTCAAGAAAAAGATCTAAAAGATTTCAGGCTAGCAGGAAGGAGCTTAAGAATTAAATTAGGAGAGCCAGAAGGGGCTATGAGAAGTCCTTGGTGGACAGGATTAAGGAAAACCCCAAGGCATTCTACAAGTACGTTAAGAGCAAGACGATAAGATGTGAGAGAATAGAACCAATCAAGTGCGACAATGGAAAAGTGTGTATGGAACCTGAGGAAATAGCGGAGATACTTAATGAATACTTTGCTTCAATATTCACTACAGTAAAGTATCTTGGTGATTGTAAGGATGACTTGCAGTGGACTGAAAATCTTGAGAATGTAGATATTAAGAAAGAGGACGTGCTGGAGCTTTTGGAAAGCATCAAGTTGGATAAGTCACCGGGACCAGAGGGGATGTACTCCAGGCTACTGTGGGAAGCGAGGGAGGAGATTGCTGAACCTCTGGCAATGATCTTTGCATCATCAGTGAGGACGGGAGAGGTTCTGGAGGGTTGCGGATATTATTCCCTTATTCAAGAAAGGGAGTAGGGATACCAGGAATTTATAGACCAATGAGTCTCACTTCAGTGGTTGGTAAGTTCATGGAGAAGATCCGGAGAGGCAGGATTTATGAACATTTGGAGAGGCGTAATATGGTTAGGAATAGTCAGCATGGCTTTGTCAAGGGCAGATCGTGCCTTAGGAGCCTGATTGAATTTTTTGAGGATGTGACTAAACACATTGATGAAGGAAGAGCAGTAGATGTAGTGTATATGGATTTCAGCAAGGCATTTGATAAGTTACCCCATGCAAGGCTTATTGAGAACGTAAGGAGGTTTGTGGATCCAGAACTGGCTTCCCCACAGAAGGCAAAGAGTGGTTGTAGACAGGTCATATATTGCATGGTTACCAGTGGAGTGCCTCAGGGATCTGTTCTTGGACCCTTACTCTTCGTGATTTTTATAAATGACCTGGATGAGGAAGTGGAGGGATGGGTTAGTAAATTTGCTGATGACACAAAGGCTGGGGGTGTTGTGGATAGTGTGGAGGGCTGTCAGAGGTTACAGCAGGACATTGATAGGATGCAAAACTGGGCTGAGAGGTGGCAGATGGATTTCAACCCAGATAAGTATGAAGTGGTTCATTTTGGTTGGTCAAATATGATGGCAGACCATAGTATTCGTGATAAGACTCTTTCTTTTTCTTTTTAAATCTTTTTATTAGTTTTAAACAAACATAAATGAAACATGAATACAAAATGTTTGAGAGTACATAATTAATAGTTTAAATAGACATTCAGATATGTAATAATAAAAATATATAACCTCTCAAACCCAGAACAATAATAAACAAAGAAGTAAAAAGAAAAAAAAAGGAAAAAAAAACCCCAAAAAAGAGCGAAAAAAAAACAAAAAAAAACACTAACCAACATGGGCCATTGAATAATATAAAGTACATATACAGTAGTGCCAATAACTCCAAACCTCCATCTAATCGATTAAGGATAATATAAGTAAGGTTTAGGAAAAGACAATTCAACTCATGTGAAAATGTTGAATAAAAGGTCTCCAAGTTTCTTCAAATTTAACTGAAGGTTCAAAAACCACACTTCCAATCTTTTCTAAACTCAAACAAGAAATAGTTTGAGAAAACCACTGAAATACAGTTGGAGGATTAATTTCTTTCCAATTCAATAATATAGATCTTCTAGCCATTAATGTAACAAATGCAATCATTCGTTGAGATGAAGCAGATAAATGATTATTATCCGTCATTGGTAAACCGAAAATTGCAGTAAGAGGATGTGGTTGAAAATTAATTTTTAAGACTTTTGAAATAATACTGAAGATATCTTTCCAATAATTTTGTAAACAAGGACAAGACCAGAACATATGAGTCAATGAAGCAACATCAGAATGACATCTATCACAGGTTGAGTTAAGATGAGAGTAAAATCGAGCCAGTTTATCCTTAGACATATGAGCTGTATGTACAACCTTAAATTGTATTAGGGCATGTTTAGCACAGATAGAGGACGAATTTACCAATAATAAAATTTTTTCCCATTGCTCAGTAGATATAAGACAATGCAACTCTTCTTGCCATTCCTTCTTAATTTTTTTTGATACATCTAACTGTAAATTCATGATCATCTTATAAATGATGGCTACTAAACCCTTTTGATAAGGATTAAGAGCTAAAATTCTATCTGTAATGTCCAATGGACATTCTTTCGAAAAAGACTGTAACTCATTATACAAAAAATTTCTAACTTGCAAATATCTAAAAAAATGGGTTTTAGGTAAATTATATTTATTAGATAGCTGTTCAAAGGACATAATGTTATCATCCAGAAACAGATCACGAAAACATGTTATACCTTTTGTTTTCCATAAAAGAAAAGCTTGATCCATAGATGAAGGCCGAAAAAAATAATTAGATATTATAGGACATGATAAAATAAATTTATTCAAACCAAAAAATTTACGAAATTGAAACCAAATTCGTAATGTATATCTGACTATAGGATTAGTTATCTGTTTATTCAATTTGAATAAATAAAAAGGAAGTGAAGATCTTAAGATTGAAATCAATGACAAATCTTGCAAAGATTTACATTCCAAATTTACCCATTGTGGGCAAGTAGCTATAGTCCATTCTTGTGTCCAGAATATTAAATACCGTATATTGACTGCCCAATAGTAAAATCTTAAGTTTGGTAAAGCTAAGCCACCCTCCTTAGGCTTCTGTAAATATTTTTTACCCAATCTAGGGATTTTGTTCTGCCACAAATAAGAAGATATTTTAGAGTCAATAGTATCAAAAAAAGCTTTAGGAATAAAAATTGGTAATGCTTGAAATAAATATAAGAATTTAGGTAGTATCATCATCTTAATAGCATTAACTCTACCAACCAATGACAAAGATAGTGGAGACCACCTAATAGCAAGTTGCTTAATTTGATCAATTAAAGGTAAAAAGTTAACCTTAAATAGATCTTTATGTTTTTTTAGTAATTTTAATACCTAGGTAAGTAAAATAATCTGTAACAATTTTATATGGTAAATCTTTATAAATTGGAACTTGCATATTTAATGGAAATAGTTCACTCTTGTTAAAATTCAATTTATAACCAGAAAAATTACTAAATTGAGCAAGCAAAGACAAAATAGCAGGGATAGATTTTTCAGGGTCAGATATATATAATAAAAAATCATCAGCGTACAATGATACTTTATACGTCCTCTCCCCACGGGTAATACCAAGAATATTAGGTGATTCCCAAATAGCTATAGCCAACGGTTCTAAAGCAATGTCAAATAGTAAAGGACTTAAAGGGCAACCTTGCTTCGTACCACGAAATAACTGAAAAAAAGGGGATCTTTGATTATTGGTAAAAACCGAAGCTAAAGGTTTATGGTATATTAATTTAATCCATGATATAAATTTTGAACTAAAATTAAATTGTTGCATTGTAGTAAATAAATATAGCCATTCAACTCTGTCAAATGCTTTTTCAGCATCTAAAGATATAACACATTCTGGTATTTTAGATGAAGAAGTATAAAATTAATTAATTTTCTAATGTTAAAAGATGAATAGCGATTTTTAATAAATCCAGTTTGATCTTCAGAAATAATTTGAGGTAATATATTTTCTAATCTAATAGCCAAAATTTTACTGAAAATCTTAAAATCCGTATTTAATAAGGATATAGGTCAATAGGATGCACATTCAGTTGGGTCTTTATCTTTTTTAAGAATTAAAGAAATAGAAGCTTCATAAAAAGATTGTGGTAGTTTACCTACAATTAATACATCTTCAAAAATTTTACAAAGCCAAGGAGAAAGTATAGAAGAAAAAGATTTAAAAAATTCTACAGGAAAACCATCTGGACCAGAAGCTTTACCAGAATTCATTAAAGAAATAGCCTTTTCTATTTCAGATTCCGTAATAGGTGTATCTAAAATTACATTATCCTCAACAGTTATTTTTGGAATATTCAATTTCCTTAAAAATTTGTTTATTATAGAAGAGTCCTTAGTGAATTCTGATTGATATAAGGAGTTATAAAAATCTTGAAAGGCTCTATTTATCTCTTTGTGATCGATCGTCAGAGTACCATCTTGTTTACGAATTCTAGTAATCTGTCATTTATCCGAAACAATTTTCAATTGGTTAGCCAATAATTTACCAGACTTATTTCCATGCATATAGAATTGAGTTTTTGATTTAATTAACTGACTTTCAATCGAAGAGGATAATAGTAAATATGTTCCATTCGAAGTTCCACTTTTTCTTTAAAAAACTTCTTTACTTGGAGTCATGGAATAAATTTTATCAATTGCTTTGATTTTATCAACTAATGTTAATATTTTAGAATTAGTTTGTTTCCTAACTCCAGCAGAGTATGAAATAATCTGTCCACGAATATATGCTTTAAAAGTATCCCACAAAATTCCACTAGAGATCTCTACTGTAGAATTTGTTGCGAAAAACAAATCAATTTGTTGTTTAATAAAGTTAAAATCTAAATCCGGCAATAAAATAGGATTAAACCTCCAAAATTTAGAATTGACATATGAATCCGTTATTTTAATAGATAACTTCAGAGCTGCATGGTCAGATATGGTAATACAGTCATATTTACAATCAGTAACATCTGTGAGTAAATGGTGATCAATGAAAAAGTAATCAATTCTTGAGTAATTATGATAAACATGGGAAAAGTATGAAAACTCTTTGTCATTAGGGTGAAGAAAACGCCAAATTTCACAAATAGCTGAATCAATCATAAAAGACTTAATAAGAGAAGCTGATTTATTCGGAAGAGTTTGGGTAGGCTTGGATCTATCCATCACAGGGTTTAAACAACAGTTAAAATCCCCACCCATTATCAGTCTATATTGATTCAGATTAGGAAAAAATGTAAATAAGCATTTAAAAAATTCAGGACAATCAGTATTTGGAGCATAAATGTTAACTAGAACAACTTTTTGATTGAAAAGTAGACCAGTAATAAGCAAAAATCTACCTTGTGGATCTGAAATTGTTTCATGATGTATAAAAGAAGTTGATGAGCCTATAAAAATAGAAACACCTCTTACTTTGGCTTGCAAATTTGCGTGATACTGTTGTTCCTTCCAAAACCTAAAAAAACGTTGACTATCCACCTTCCTTACATGAGTCTCCTGCACAAAAATAACATTAGCATTCATTCTATGGAATACTTTGAATATTTTTTTCCGTTTGATCGGATGATTTAAACCATTAGTATTCCAAGAAACAAAATTAATAATCCTATCCATATTGACAATATTTATTACAGTTAACACATAAGTTTAAAAAAAAAGTGAACTCATGAACCCGGAAGAAGGAAGTGAGTTCAAGGAGAAACCGGAAGTCACGGCACTGCAACCATTTTTGTAGTTTCATGTAGGCCCATGA
This sequence comes from Hypanus sabinus, assembly GCF_030144855.1. Taxonomy (NCBI): domain Eukaryota; kingdom Metazoa; phylum Chordata; class Chondrichthyes; order Myliobatiformes; family Dasyatidae; genus Hypanus; species Hypanus sabinus. Next base: position 124,458,255 of record NC_082706.1, read on the forward strand.
ATTAAAACTATGCAAAAAGCAAGCAAAAAGAAAAAGAAAAATCCCCCTCCCTCCACCCTCGAAACCCCAGGAAAAAAGCCAAAAAGAGGCAAGCAGGCAATCTAATACTAAAATTACCCCCGTGTCTCAAGACGGCAACTCAGACAAAAAAAATTGAAAAAAATACAAACAACCCATATTATAAAAAAGGATTAATATAGCAATAGTTAAAATATAAAATTAGTATTTATATATATATATATATATATATATAAAACAAAAGGGTTAAAAAATTAAATTGATAAAACCCTTAAATAAATACTACTAAAATAGTATTTTAAATGAGAATTTAAAACTTTCAAACTCATCAAAACGAAAATGACGTTCCAGGCACTAAAGTCTGTCGGGAAGAAGAAACCATATAACCATATAACAGATAACCATATAACAATCACAGCACGGAAACAGGCCATCTTGGCCCTCCTAGTCCGTGCCAAACCCTTAATCTCACCTAGTCCCACCTACCCGCACTCAGCCCATAACCCTCCACTCCTTTCCTGTCCATATACCTATCCAATTTTACCTTAAATGACACAACTGAACTGGCCTCTACTACTTTTACAGGAAGCTCATTCCACACAGCTATCACTCTTTGAGTAAAGAAATACCCCCTCGTGTTTCCCTTAAACTTCTGCCCCCTAACTCTCAAATCATGTCCTCTAGTTTGAATCTCCCCTACTCTCAATGGAAACAGCCTGTTCACGTCAACTCTATCTATCCCTCTCAAAATTTTAAATACCTCGATCAAATCCCCCCTCAACCTTCTACGCGCCAATGAATAGAGACCTAACTTGTTCAACCTTTCTCTGTAACTTAATTGCTGAAACCCAGGTAACATCCTAGTAAATCCTCTCTGCACTCTCTCTAATTTATTGATATCTTTCCTATATTTCGGTGACCAGAACTGCACACAATATTCCAAATGTGGCCTTACCAATGCCTTGTACAACTTTAGCATTACATCCCAACTTCTGTACTCAATGCTTTGATTTATAAATGCCAGCGTTCCAATAGCCCTCTTCACCACCCTATCTACATGAGACTCCACTTTCAGGGAACTATGCACAGTTATTCCTAGATCTCTCTGTTCCTCTGCATTCCTCAATGCCCTACCATTTACTCTGTATGTTCTATTTGGATTATTCCTGCCAAAATGTAGAACCTCACACTTCTCAGCATTAAACTCCATCTGCCAACGTTCAGCCCATTCTTCTAACCGGCATAAATCTCCCTGCAAGCTTTGAAAATCCACCTCATTATCCACAACACCTCCTACCTTAGTATCATCGGCATACTTACTAATCCAATTTACCACCCCATCATCCAGATCATTTATGTATATTACAAACAACATTGGGCCCAAAACAGATCCCTGAGGCACCCCGCTAGTCACCGGCCTCCATCCCGATAAACAATTATCCACCACTACTCTCTGGCATCTCCCATCTAGCCACTGTTGAATCCATTTTATTACTCCAGCATTAATACCTAACGACTGAACCTTCTTAACTAACCTTCCATGTGGAACTTTGTCAAAGGCTTTGCTGAAGTCCATATAGACTACATCCACTGCCTTACCCTCATCAACATTCCTCGTAACTTCTTCAAAAAATTCAATAAGGTTTGTCAAACATGACCTTCCACGCACAAATCCATGCTGGCTACTTCTAATCAGATCCCGTCTATCCAGATAATTATAAATACTATCTCTAAGAATACTTTCCATTAATTTATCCACCACTGATGTCAAACTGACAGGTCTATAATTGCTAGGCTTCCTTCTAGAACCCTTTTTAAACAATGGAACCACATGAGCAATACGCCAATCCTCCGGCACAATCCCCGTTTCTAATGACGTATTAAAGATCTCCGTCAGAGTTCCTGCTATTTCTACACAAACTTCCCTCAAGGTCCTGGGGAATATCCTGTCAGGACCCAGAGATTTATCCACTTTTAAATTTCTTAAAAGCACCAGTACCCACACCTTAGACAATTCAATATCCTTCTCCTTAGTGAATACCGAAGAGAAGAAATCATTCAAAATCTCTCCCATCTCCTTCGGTTCCACACATAGCTGACCACTCTGATTCTCTAAGGGGCCAAATTTATCCCTCACTATCCTCTTGCTTTTAATATAACTGTAGAAACCTTTCGGATTTACTTTCACCTTATTTGCCAAACCAACCTCGTATCTTCTTTTAGCTTTTCTAATCTCTTTCTTAAGATTCCTTTTACATTCTTTATATTCCTCGAGCAATTCCTTTACTCCATGCTGCCTATATCTATTGTAGACATCCTTCTTTTTCTGAACCAAATTTCTAATATCCCTTGAAAACCATGGTGCTCTCAAACCTTTAACCTTTCCTTTCACCCTAACAGGAACATAAAGATTCTGTACCCTCAGAATTTCACCCTTAAATGACCTCCATTTCTCTATTACATCCTTCCTATAAAACAACTTGACCCAATCCACTCTCTCTAAATCCCTTCGCATCCCCTCAAAGTTAGCCTTTCTCCAATCAAAAATCTCAACTCTAGGTCCAGTCCTGTCCTTCTCCATAATTATATTGAAGCTAATGCTATTGTGATCACTGGACCCGAAGTGCTCCCCAACACATACATCTGTCAGCTGACCTATCGCATTCCCTAACAGGAGATCCAACACTGCCCCATCTCTAGTCGGTACTTCTATGTATTGTTGCAAAAAACTATCCTGCACACATTTCACAAACTCTAAACCATCCAGCCCTTTTACAGAATGAGCTTCCCAGTCTACGTGTGGAAAATTAAAATCTCCCACAATCACCACCTTGTGTTTACTACAAATATCTGCTATCTCCTTACACATTTGCTCTTCCAACTCACGCCCCCCATTAGGTGGCCTATAATACACTCCTATCAGTGTTACTGCACCTTTCCCATTCTTCAATTCCACCCAATTCTCCCTAGAGGAGCTCTCTAATCTATCCTTCCAAAGCACCGCCATAAGATTTTCTCGGACAAGCAATGCAACACCTCCTCCTCTGGCCCCTCCTACTCTATCACACCTGAAGCAACTAAATCCAGGAATATTTAGTTGCCAATCGCACTCTTCCTGCAACCATGTTTCACTAATAGCTACAACATCATAATTCCAGGTATCAATCCACGCTTTAAGCTCATCCACCTTTCTTACAATGCTCCTAGCATTAAAATAGATACATTTAAGATACTCTCCATCTCCTCCTCTCTTTCCATCCCTAACAATGCATTCAAATTTATTATCCTTTTCTTTCTTCTCCCCTACATCTTCGGGCTGAGCGCATCCCTTCTCCATCACCTGCCTTTCCTCCCTCACACACTGTCTATTTACTTGCTCCACTGGTGAACTAACCTCCTCTCCCATAGTCTCCTCAAATAGTCTCCCGCCCCCCCATCTTACTAGTTTAAAGTCCGCCCTGTAGCCCTAGCAAAACTCCCCGCTAGGATATTGGTCCCCCCACGATTCAAGTGTAACCCGTCCTTCTTGAACAGGTCACTCCTGCCCCAGAAGAGGTCCCAATGATCCAGAAACTTGAATCCCTGCCCCCTGCTCCAATCCCACAGCCACACATTCATCCTCCACCTAATTCTATTCCTACTCTCACTGTCACGTGGCACAGGCAGTAATCCAGAGATTACTACCTTTGCAGTCCTTCTTCTTAACTGCCTTCCTAACTCCCTATACTCTCGTTTCAGGACCTCTTCCCCTTTCCTTCCTATGTCATTGGTACCTATATGTACCACGACCTCTGGCTCTTCACCCTCCCACTTCAGGATATCTTGGACTCGATCAGAAACGTCCCGAACCCTGGCACCAGGGAGGCAAATTACCATCCGGGACTCCCGGTCACCTCCACAGAAACGCCAGTCTGAGCCCCTGACTATTGAGTCCCCTATTACTATGGACCTCTTTCTTCTAACCCTACCCTTCTGAGCTACAGGGCCGTCCTCTGTGCCGGAGGCTCGGCCACTGTCAATCCCACCAGGTAGGCTGTCCCCCCCAACAGTACTCAAACATGAGTACTTATTGTCAAGGGGTACAGCCACTGGGGTACTCTCTAGTACCTGCCTCTTCCCCTTCCTGACTGTAACCCACCTATCTGCCTCCCGTGGTCCCGGAGTGACCACCTGCCTGTAACTCCTCTCTATCACCTCCTCACTCTCCCTGACCAGGCGAAGGTCATCGAGCTGCAGCTCCAGTTCCCTAACTCGGTCCCTCAGGAGCTGCAGTTCGGCGCACCTGGCGCAGATGTGGACGTCCGGGAGGCTCGGAGACTCCAGGATCTCCCACATCCGACACCAAGAACAACAAGCTGCCCTCACACTCATACCTCCCAAATAACTGAAAATACAAGAACTAAAAGATAAGCCCTCTGAGCCCAAGCCCTACACTCTGCACCCGGCTCACTCCGCTGCCCGCAAACGAAGCTGCCCGCTTCTTAAGGCGGCGTTCTTTATATATCTTCCCTCCTTCACGCGCCTGCGCAGTCCCGCCTCTCAGAACTCCGATCTGAGAAGCAATTGGACAATTTGAAAATGGCCACCGCCGCACTTCCTCTCAAGCCTCGCTGTCCTCTTCCAAAAGAGAACTACCTCACTCAGTATCTCCTTTATATATCTTCCCTCCTTCCCGGGCCTCCTTCACGCGCCTGCGCAGTCCCGCCTCTCAGAACTCCGATCTGAGAAGCAATTGGACAATTTGAAAATGGCCGCCGCCGCACTTCCTCTCAAGCCTCGCTGTCCTCTTCCAAAAGAGCCATTTTATTATTATTATTTTTTTAATCTTAATATTTAAATGTTAAAAATATTTAAAAAAAGCTTATACAAACTTAAAAAAAGGAACCCTAATCAGTTATTTTCAAGGTTAATAGATTAGTAAAATATAAAAAAATAATAAAATCAGAATAGACAAAAAAAAGAGAACTTTTACAAAATATAAAAAATACATGTCAGCCATACCTAAAAAAAAAACATCATTCTGTAAGAGATCGATATTTATAGACTAATTAATACATTAGTCAATGCAATAGAGTGTCATTGTTCCAAAAAACTTTGAGCGTCCACTGGAGATTTAAACAGCCGAACAGTTCCGTCTCCAGAAGTAACTCTCAGATGTGCTGGAAATAACAACGCTTGCTTGTAGCCTTCCTGGTGAAATTTAGACATAACCGGTCTAAAAGCCATTCTTGCCCTTAAAACTTCAGGGCTATAATCTTCCAAAATACGAAATTTGAATTCTTGAAAGTTAATCATACCCTTTTTCCGAGCGGCTCGAATCAGTCGCTCTTTGATATGAGGGTAATGGATCCGGAGAATTACATGCCGTGGTTTGTCTGAATCAGAATGATAGCGAGAGATATGGTGAGCACGATCGATTATTGGAGGAGAGTCCAGAACATCTGAACCGAAGACATCCATTAGAAGTTTAGAAAAGACAACGGTAAGATCACCGCTCTCAAACTTTTCCGGAATCCCAATTAGCCGAAGATTTTGCCTTCGAGAGCTATTTTCAAGATCAATAATTTTAGATTTATAACGATCCATCTGTTGAGAAGTCGAAGCTTGCTCTTGTTTCAAAGTTTCGATAATACGATCTTTCTTCCGAGCGGCTTCTTCAAGTACCAAAATACTTGCTTGCTGTTTTTGTAGTTCCAGTGAAAGCATTTTAAGTTCTCCTTCAAATGATTTTAAACGCTCATCAAACGCAAAAAGCTGTTCGGTAACTTTTCTCTCCAGACCCGCAAATTTATCTTCTATAAGCTTTACAATAGTTTCTAAAGTTATCGGTTCTTTCGTCTGTTTCGATTCTTTTGCTTTAGACATTTCAGCGAGTTGAAAATAGATCGAATAGTTAAAAAGAAAAATTCTATATATTTAAACCCCTTTAGAATAAGTAAAAAAAGATCATTTAAGGGGTGTTTGTAGGTTAAAAAGACGTAAAAGGTTTGGAGCAAAGCCAAAAGCGGTTTACTCCATAAGCGCCATCTTGAGACCTCGATAAGACTCTTGGCAGTGTGGAGGAACAGAGGGATCCTGGGGTCTGAATCCATAGGCACTCAAAGCAGCTGCGCAGGTTGACTCTAGTTAAGAAGGCGTATGGTGTATTGGCCTTCATCAATCGTGGAATTGAATTTAGAAGCTGAGAGGTAATGTTGGAGCTATATAGGACCCTGGTCAGACCCCGCTTGGAGTACTATGCTCAGTTCTGGTCACCTCACTACAGGAAGAATATGGAAGCCATAGAAAGGGGGCAGAAGAGATTTACAAGGATGTTGCCTGGATTGGGAAGCATGCCTTATGAGAATGGTTTGAGTAAACTCGGCCTTTTCTCCTTGGAGTGAAGGAGAATGAGAGGTAACCTGATAGAGGTGTATAAGATGATGAGAGGCATTGATTATGTGGATAGTCAGACACTTTTTCCCGGGGCTGAAATGGTTGCCACAAGAGGACACAGGATTAAGGTGCTGGGGGATAGGTACAAAGGTGTTAGGGGTAAGTTAGGTGTACTAAGGTGGTGTTGTGGATGATGAAGAAGATTTTCAAAGCTTGCAGAGAGATTTAGGCCAGTTAGAAGAGTGGGCTGAAAGATGGCAGATGGAATTTAATGCTGGTAAATGTGAGGTGTTACATTCTGGTAGGGCTAATCAAAATAGGACATTCATGGTAAATGGTAGGGCACTAAGGAATGCAGTAGAACAGAGTGATCTATGAATAATGGTACATAGTTCCCTGAAGGTCGAATCTCATGTGGATAGGGTGGTGAAGAAAGCTTTTGATATGCTGGCCTTTATAAATCAGAGCATTGAGTATATGAGTTGGGATGTAATGTTAAAATTGTACAAGGCATTGGTGAGGCCAAATTTGGAGTATTGTACACAGTTCTGGTCACCGAATTATGGGAAAGATGTCAACAAAATAGAAAGAGTACAGAGGAGATTTACTAGAATGTTACCTGAGTTTCAGCACCTAAGTTACAGAGAAAGGTTGAACAAGTTAGGTCTTTATTCTTTGGAGTGTAGAAGGTTGAAAGGGCACTTGATAGAGGTATTTAAAATTGAGCAGGGGTAGATAGATTTGATGTGGATAGGCCTTTTCCATTGAGAGTAGGGGAGATTCAAACAAGAGAACATGAGTTGAGAGTTGAGGTGCAAAAGTTTAGGGGTAACACGAGGGGGAACTTCTTTACTCAGAGAGTGGTAGCTGTGAGGAACAAGCACCAGTAGATGTGGTAGAGGCAGGTTCAATGTTGTCATTTTTTAAAAAAATTGGATAGGTATATGGACAGGAAAGGAATGAAGGATTATGGGCTGAGTGCAGGTAGGTGGGACTAGGTGAGAGTAAGTGTTCGACATGGACTAGAAGGGCCGAGATGGCCTTTTTCCATGCTGTAATTATTATATGGTTATATGGTAATTTTTACTCAGAGAGTGGTGAGTGCGTGGAATGGGCTGCTAGCAATGGTGGTGGAGGCAGATACAATAAAGTATTTTAAGAGGCTTTTAAATGGGTACATGATCTTAGTAAAATAGAGGGCCATAGTTACGCCCAGTAATTTCTAAGGTAGGGACATATTCGGCACAACTTTGTAGGCCAAAGGGCTTGTCTTGCGCTGTAGGTTTTCTATGTTTCTATAAGGATGAAAAGTACCTTTAAAGGAAACCAGATGGTGGCATTTGCATGCTTTTATTCTTCATGGTAACTAAGTTAATGGGTTTGGGAAGTGCCATCAGAGTAGTTTAGGAAAGTAACTATAGTAGATTTTGTAGATATTACTTAACAGCTACTGACCTGCTGGTGGTGGAGGGAATTAATGCTTATGGTAGTTGATGGGGTACTAGTCAAAGTGGGCTCCTTTATCCTATATGGTGTTGAACTTTCAGTTCTTAAAATTCATTCACACAAGCAAGTAGAGAGTAATCTATTGCACTTCTCACACGTTTATAGTGAAAATATAGTTTATGGTGAAAATCATTGGGGTATAAGAGTGTGAGAATAGTTGTTCCCCAACTACAGGAAGCTGATGGTATTGATCTCTACAATGGTAGTGCCATTGAATGTAAAGACTAAATAGTTGAATCCTTTATTTTTTGGAGAAGATCTTTGCCTGGAACTTTTGTGACAGAAGTATTATTTGCCACTTCTCAGCCTATGGTTGGATGATATACATTTTTGCTGCTTGAAGGTATGCAATCAGTGGCCTCTTTAGATACACCTGTATACTAGTTCTTAATGTAAATATCTATTCAGCCAATCATGTGGCAGCAACACAATGCATAGAAGTATTCAGACATGGTCAAGAGGTTCAATTGTTGTTCAGATCAAATATAACAATGGTGGAGAAAGTGATTTAGACCATGGAATGATTGTTGGTGCTGGACAGATTAGAGTGTGTAACTCAGAAACTGATGATCTCTTGGGATTTTCAATGAAGAGTTTACAGAGAATGGTGCAAAAAACAAATACCCATTGAGCAGGAGTTCCAAGGGGGCAAATGCATTGTTAATGAGAGAGGTCAGAGGAATATGGCCAGGCTGCTTCAAGCTGACAGGATAGCAGCAGTCTCTTAAATGATCACGTGCTACAATGGTGGTGAGCAGAAGACCATCTCTGAACAGAGACCATATCAAACTTTGAAGTAGTAAGCTACAGCTGCAAAAGATCACAAACATACACCCAATGGCTAAAGATAATTGAGTCTGGAAAAATGTCTTGAGGAGTTTCCAAAAGAGATGTCATGAGTGAAATGCTTAATCTGCACCAACTGCAATCATGTTCCTTTGTGCCAGTTATGACTCCAACCTTATGAATGTTATGATGCCCATTGATTTCAGTAATAGTCATAGAAGTATAAATGAAAGTAGTTATTAAGAGGTTGAAGGCAATATTGCTGTTACTGCATGCCTTTCATTATTGAATAATAATTCATCTACTGAGCAAAGTGACTATTAAAGCTATAAATACACAAAAATGGAATTTTAAGTGGTTTATAATAAGTTCTAGTTTGTAAAGGGTTATATTATTTGTAATAATTCAACCAGCAGTTCACACATTAAAATTTAATTTGTAGTAATGTAGTCTGTCTAACATAAAAGAAGCTTTTAACTAATGACCCAGAATATTGTTGTTCTGATGTACTTTGTAAGATTGCTGCTTTCTTGTTTACTTTTTAAAGGTCTCATTGATATAGATTTCTGTAGTCTTTAGGGAAAACATTCAAAATAGAGCTGGTTTGCAGTACTTTATAAATTTGATCAGTTTCCTGCATGGCTTGCAGTGCAATAAATGTGGCTGCTTGGATCTAAACTTTGATCAGCAGGCAAAACTTCCTTCCCTGTGCTCACCATTATGGCCTATTTCCCTTACAGCTGTCCGGCCTTGATTGTTGGCTAAGGTCTGAGGAGAATATGTCCTGGGACTGGAAACTGTCTAGCTACAGCTGACAGGTGAAAGTCAAGCTAAAATTAATTATTGTCAGTTTCCGTCAGGTACAATGTCCAGCTTCCCAGTATTCTTAAGACAGGATTTTTTTGTTACATTGAAAGAGCTATTCTCAAAAATGCAGCCTTCCGTAAAGCTATTCCACTTCTACTTCCATTTATGTATCTGAATATGAAAGAACCTGAACGGAAAAGTGTGAAAGGGAGGAAATAAGTTAAAGATTCGATTCACAATAATTTAAAGATGATCATTTTGACAAGATTTAAAACATTATTTGATTTTATGTGGTGATCTTTACAGATTGTCTGTGTTAACATAAGTAGAAATAAATATATGCCAATCGCAAAACTTGGGTAATCTAAGACAGAACTGTTTTTCCAGCTAAAATAAAAGGTACAACTTTCCAACTACATTTATTCAGAAGCTGAAGGGGAATTAAAGACCTCTTTATTATTCACTGTTCTAATCTAGCCACAAAAATTACATTAACTGGCTTTACCCTTCATACATTGTTGCAAATTCAGTAAATTCATCGGAAGTTCAGCTACTTGCAATGCATGAATGATGATTGTGTTATACTTGGGTAGGTTGTTTAACTTAATGAAATTATTATTACATTAAAATTGATTCAACATTAATATACATCAAAAGTTTTAATTTCATAACCTTTTCATTTCTCCTTAATCTCTTGTCACCATACTGTAGCGTTAACACCCTTTTAATGGAAAAGCCAAAGTTTTATCAAATACTGATGATGGTCTGAATAACAAATAAAATAGTATATGTTGGATTCTGAAATGAAAATGCTGGAAGAACACCAGAGATCCTGCAGATGCTGGAAATCCAGAATAACACAATGCTGAAGGAACACAGCAAGTCAAATAGCATCTATGGAGAGGAATAAACAATTGGTGTGCCAGGCGAAACCCTTGAGAACTGGAAAGGAAGGAAATTAGAAACCAGAATAAGAAGGTGATGGGAGGGAAAGGATTGCAAGCTGGCAGGAGTTAGTGAAACCAGATGGGAGAGGAGGGATGAAGCTAGGGGATGATGAGTAGAAGAGGTAAAGAACTGAAGAAGAAGGAACAACACACACAAAATGCTGGTGGAACACAGCAGGCCAGGCAGCATCTATAAGGAGAAGCACTATCGACGCTTCAGGCTGAGACCCTTCGTCAGGACTAACTGAAAGGAGAGATAGTAAGAGATTTGAAAGTAGTGGGGGGAGGGGGAAATGCAAAATGATAGGAGAAGACCGGTCTCCGCCTGCGTCGGGTCTCACCAATATATAAAAGGCCACACCGGGAGCACCGGACGCAGTATACCACACCAGCCGACTCACAATGAAGTGTCGCCTCACCTGGAAGGACTGTCTGGGGCCCTGAATGGTGGTGAGGGAGGAAGTGTAAGGGCAGGTGTAGCACTTGTTCCACTTACAAAGGATAAGTGCCAGGAGGGAGATCGGTGGGAAGGGATGGGGGGGACGAATGGACAAAGGGAGTCGAGTAGGGAATCGATCCCTGCGGAAAGCAGAAAGGGGGAGGGGGAGGGAAATCTGTGCTTGGTAGTGGGATCCAGTTGGAGGTGGTGGAAGTTACGGAGAATTATACGTTGGACCTGGAGGCTGGTGGGGTGGTAGGTGAGGACAAGGGGAACCCTATCCCGAGTGGGGTGGCGGGCGGATGGGGTGAGGGCAGATGTGCAGAAAATGGGAGAGATGCATTTGACCTCTTTCTGCTTTCCGCAGGGATCGCTCCCTACGTGACTCCTTTGTCCACTCGATCCCCCCCATCCCTTCCCACTGATCTCCCTCCTAGCACTTATCCTTGTAAGCGGAACAAGTGTTACACCTGCCCTTACACTTCCTCCCTCACCACCATTCAGGGCCCCAGACAGTCCTTCCAGGTGAGGCGACACTTCATTGTGAGTCGGCTGGTGTGGTATACTGTGTCCGGTGCTCCCGGTGTGGCCTTTTATATATTGGTGAGACCCAACGCAGACTGGGAGACCATTTTGCTGAACACCTATGCTCAGTCCGCCAGAAAAAGCATGATCTCCCAGTGGCCACACATTTTAATTTCACGTCCCATTCCCATTCTGATATGTCTATCCATGGCCTCCTCTACTGTCAAAATGAAGCCACACTCAGGTTGGAGGAACGGCTGGGTAGCCTCCAACCTGATGGCATGAACATTGACTTCTCTAACTTCCATTAATGCCCCTCCTCCCCTCCTTACCCCATCCCTGACATATTTAGTTGTTTGCCTGTTCTCCATCTCCCTCTGGTGCTTCTCCCCCCCCCCCCCCCCCCACCCCCACTTTCTTTCTCCCGAGGCCTCCCGTCCCATGATCTTTTCCCTTCTCCAGCTCGGTATCACTTTTGCCAATCACCTTTCCAGCTCTTAGCTTCATCCCACCCCCTCCGGTCTTCTCCTGTCATTTTGCATTTCCCTCTCCCCCCACTACTTTCAAATCTCTTAGTATCTTTCCTTTCAGTTAGTCCTGACTAAGGGTCTCGGCCCGAAACGTCGACAGTGCTCCTTCTTATAGATGCTGCCTGGCCTGCTGTGTTCCACCAGCATTTTGTGTGTGTTGTTTGAATTTCCAGCATCTGCAGATTTCATCGTGTTTGAAGAAGAAGGAATCTGATAGGAGAGGTCATTAGACCATATGAAGAAAGGGAGGGACAAGAGGTGCCAGAAACAGGAATAGGAAAAAGACAAGATGGCAAAAAATAGGGTAAAATTGCTGGATATTAGAAAGATTGATGTTCATGGCATTAGATTGGAGGTTACCTAGACAGAATATGAGGTGTAATTTCTTCAACCTGAGAGAGGCCTCATCATGGCAATAGAGGAGGCCATAGACCAACATGTCAGAACGAGTAGTTGAATTAAAATTAGTAGCCACTGGGAAATCACAAACTTTGAGGCCATCAGATCAAAGCCCTTTGAAGTGGTCTCCCAACCTACATCATGTCTCGCCAGTGTAGGGGAGACTGCACGAGGACCACCAGATACAGTAGTTGACTCCAGGACACACCTCAGGAGCCAACATATCCAGCACATAATTCTGTAGTCCACTATTTTTAAAATATTCTACCATGAAGCTCAACTTGAGCCCCCCCCCCAACCCTCCATTTTTCATAGGGATCACTCTCCACATGATTTCCTAGCCTACTCATCTGTTTCCCACTGACTCCCTCCTGACACTTGTTCCACTTACAGTAATAAATGCTGCACTTGCCCGTACACCACTCTCTCATCACTACTCAAGCTCCCAAATGGCCCTTCCAGATGAGATGATGTTTCACCTCTGAGTCTGTCGGGATCACTTACTCTATCTGGTGTTCTCAGTTGGGCTTTGCCTACATTGGTTAGATCCAGCACAGATTAGGGGACCGCTTCATCAAGCACCTTCACTCTGCCACAAAAGGCAGGATTTCCCAGTTACCACCCATTTCTGATTACGGTATGTTATTCCATGGGCCCCTTTACTGTCATGGTGAGGCCACTCTTTGGTTGGAAGAGTAACACTTCATATTCCATCCTGGATATGCTGCCTCCAACCTGCTGATATGAGTGTTGATTTCTTAACATCCATCCATCATTCTGCTCTTCTTCTATTCCCTGTTCTAGTTCCCAGAAGCTAGGAGGAGCTTAAGAGACAATGGCGCCTAACGGCGACTCCTTTGCTTGCATCTTCGGAAACGGTTCTATTTCTATCTTTAATATCTCTATTTTTCCCTTTTAGGGTTCTTTTGAAGACCCTGACCTGGAGTTGTACGCTGACTTTGACTCATTGTGAAAATGGGACCTGCTCTCGGGGTCTCATGACTGTCCATTATTCGATATACCAAGAACGCAGTTTAGAAGATTAGCACGCCTTCGGAGTTTCGGGATTTCGTTGGTCTGGAGGTGGGCGGACTCGCGGTCGGTGCCTCTGCAGGAAATCATTGTGTCGTGGGAGTACACTGAAGATCAAAAGCAACAAGCTGGCTGTTGTCTGTGTGGCCAGAGACTGGAGTTCTTTTGGCACAGAGCTCAGTAAAAACAACCCAATGGACTTTTAACATTGTAAATCAATAAGTTGTTTCTTTATGTCTCCCCTCTCACTGCGAAACCGAGACACAATTTTTCCCTTTTTGTTGTGGGGGGGGGGGGGGGAGAGAGGGAGAAGGGAGGAGAAGAGAGAGAGAGAGAGAGAGAGAGGGGGGGGGGGAGAGAGAGAGAGAGAGATTGAATTATGGGTGAACAAGTAGTCTTTGTACTGCATGTCTGTCTTTATTGATGCTTTGCTGCACGCTTGAGTGCTCAGTGGGGGGGCGCCAATGGTTTTTTTGCTAGTGGGGGAGGGGGATCGTTGCTTTGCTGCTGCTTACTCATGAGAGGGGACAGTTGGTGGGGCTTTGAGGTTCTCACATTTAACTATCCTTCATTCTTTGGAACACTCCTCTGTTTGGATGGTTGTGAAGAAAAAATTTCAAGATGTATATTGTATACATTTCTCTAACATTAAATGAACCGTTGAAACCTCTTACCCCTTCTATTGTACTCATTTGCACAGCAGCTGCTTCTTGTGCCCCTCCTCCTTCCTTTTTTCCCATGGTACATTCTTTCTGATTCCTCCTCATTCAGCCTTTTACCTCTTCCATCTATGACCTATCAGGTTCTTTTTTCATTTTCATTCCTCCTTTCATCTGGATCTTCCCCCTCACCTAGTTTCACCTGTTGCTTGCCAGTTGAACTCCTTCACCTCCTTATTCTGGCTTCTTCCCTTCTTTTCAATTCCTGATGAAGGATCTTTTCCCAAAACTTTGACGATTTATTCTTCTCCCTGCATGCTGCCTGACTTGATGAGTTCAAGTCAAGTCAAGTCACTTTTATTGTCATTTTGACCATAACTGCTGGTACAGTACATATTAAAAATGAGACAATGTTTTTCAGGACCATGCTGTTAACATGGCACAGTACTAAAACTGGACTGAACTACGTTTAAAAAAAACAACACAGAAAAAAACTAAACTAGACTACAGACCTACCCAGGACTGCATAAAGTGCACAAAGCAGTGCAGGCATTACAATAAATAATAAACAAGACATTAGGGCAGTAAGGTGTCGTCCAGGCTCTGAGTATTGAGGAGTTTGATAGCTTGGGGGAAGAAACTGTTACATAGTCTGGTCATGAGAGCCGAATACTTAAGTGCCTTTTCCCAGACAGCAGGAGGGAGAAGAGATTGTATGAGGGATGTGTGGGGTCCTTCATAATGCTGTTTACTTTGCAGATGCAGCGTGTAGTGTAAATGTCCATAATGGCAAGAAGACAGACCCCCATGATCTCAGCTGACGTCACTATTCGCTGCAGGGTCTTACGATCCATGATGGTGCAATTTCCGAACCAGGCAGTGATGTAGCTGCTCAGGATACTCTCAATACAACCCCTGAAGAATGTGATGAGGATGGGGGGTGGGAGATGGACTTTCCTCAGCCTTCGCAGAAAGTAGAGACGCTGCTGGGCTTTCTTTGCTATGGAGCTGGTGTTGAGGGACCAAGTGAGATTCTCCGCCAGGTGAACCCTAAGAAATTTGGTGCTCTTAACGATCTCTACTGATGAGTTGTCAATGTTCAGCGGGGACTAGGAATACAATCTATCAAGCAGCAATTGCACAAAGAAAAACCAGATAATGTTTTCAAATGTTGTTCAGTTTTTACTACCCAACTACTTGAGTTCTTCCAGCATTTTCTGTTTTTCCTCCTATTGGTCTTAACCAAGGTCATGTGTAAGTTCTGTATTAACTTTTGAACTTTTCAATATTTTTGAATATGTAGTTCTGATTGCTGTGTTAGTGGAAGAATGGGGACTTTAGAGAGGATGGAGAAAAAGTTCACCAGGATGTTGCCTGGATTAGAAAGTAGAGCTGTAAGGGTTTTCACTATTGTTTTATTTTCAGTACATGTATCAAGAAGCAATGAAAAGTTTGTTTTGCATACTGTTCATACAGATCAAATCATTACACAGTGCATTGAAGTACAACAAAGTAAAAGAGTAATAATGCAGAATAAAGTGTTACGGTTGCAGAGAAAGTGCAGTACAGACAAATGCTAAAGTCCAAGAGCATAACAAGACAGATTGTGTAGTCGGTAGTCCATTTTATTATGCAAGAGGTCTGTTCTAGAGTTTGATAACAGCGGGATAGAAGCTCTCCTTGAGCCTGTTGGTGCATGCTTTCTAGCTTTTCTATCTTCTGCTAGGAGAGAGAGATTTTCTATGATGTAGAGTTTTTGGTCTTTGATTATGCTGGCTGCTTTACGAGGCAGTGAGATGTATAGGCAGTCCATTGAGAGGAGGCTGGTTTCAGTGATTATGGTGAGCTATATCCAAAACTGCAGTTTTTTTGTAGTCACATGCAGAGCATGTGCCATGCAAAGCTGTTATACATCCAGATAGCATACTTTCTCTGGTGCATCAGTTAAAAATTGATAAGAGTCGATGGGGACTTGTCAAATCCCTTTGGCATCCTGAAGAAGTTCTGGTACTGTGAAATCTCTTGGTTGATATCAATGTGGTAGGACCAGGACAAGCTATTGGTGATGATCACTCCAAGAATTTTGAAGCTCTCAACCTCAGCACCGTTTATATAGACAGGCGCATGTGTACTGCCCTCCTACTTAAAGTATATGAGCAGCTCATTGTTTTGTTCACATTGAAGAAAAGGTTGTTGTCACAACACTGGCTGGACAAGACTCAATTTTTTGGATTGATACTGTCTCTGAGCATCTCTGGTAACTTTATGGATTTTTTGATTTCCTGTAAAGGTCAGGACCAATGCTGCAGAGCTAGACTTCAGAAGAGAGTGGATCTCCTGGTTTATTCTTTTTGTTTTTAGTTTGTGAACACCCAGATTGGCCTCTTTGGTACACAGTCAGCAACTTTATCACACTTGTGGTAAAGTCTGTGGTAGTGAAATACTCATCTAGGCTGGTATGCGTCTTTGACAATGGACCAGTCTACCAACTCAAAGCTGTTGGTAGAAACTCATCTGTTTGCCAGATCAGCATCGTTTGACTTTCTGTACTGAATTCTCCAGTATGAGAGGGATAGACCAAATGGGATTGTTTACTCTGGAGCATCAGAGGCTGTGGGATGACCTGATTAATAAATGTATAAAATTATGAGAAACACCATGGAATAAATGGTCTTTTTCCCATAGTGAAAATGTGAAATACTAGAGGGCATAGCTTTTAAGGTAGGAGCTGGAAAGGAGAGTTCCAAGGCAAGTTTTTATTTTAAATAGAATGGTGGGTGCCTGGAAGTTGCTGCCAGGAGAAGTGGGGGAAGCAATTTCAACTGCAACATTTAAAATATGAACAGACAGGGTATGGAGACAAAATAGACCAGACGTGGGCAGATGAGATTAGATTGGTATTATGGTTGGCACAGACAGTGTGTGCTGCATTATTCGATGTATTAAAGACATGGCGGATCAGTGAGAGTCTTGGATCAGGGATTGTACACCCTCAATCCTGCCCCTCTTTTGCAAATCTGATTTCATAAATGTGGTTTAAAAATGAAGCTTTGGAGGATGGTGGAAATAGAAATAACTTGGAGCATGGAAGTACATACGCAGGACAGGCATATTTGAATGTGCAAATGTCCCACTATTGGTAAGAGCACTTTATACTATTGTACACTTAGCATGCCTGTTTTCCTTTAAAGCAGAGGTAGACATTTATTTAAAAATAAGTGACATCAGTTGAAGCAAAAAAAAGTAAAAGGCTTTAAGGAAAGGAAATTTATGCAAATTTGAATGTCTTGCCTAAATAGTGTCTTTAGGAATTTTGTATGCAGTTACTTACTGCTTTCTCCTTTGTCGATTCAATTACTTTTAATTTTTTTAAAACCTTTGTAAATTTACCAAATGCTCGATTCCAAATGATGCAACAGGCAGCAGTAATAAACAATTTATTCAATTTCAATGCAGCATTCTCTTCATTATAAGGCATTGTTTATAAATGCAGCACAAAATGACAATGTATGTCATCTCTTCTAGAAGATTTTTAACTGGCATTGTCGTTTAAATTTCATTAGTCATCTTTAGCTAATCACATTCAGCATTTACAAATCACATTGTACAATAGGAAAAGTTATTGTGATAAATGTTTTCAAACCAGTTACTGGCATTAATTAAATTCAGATTTTCTTTTATTAAATGTAAAAGCAATTGCCATGTCAACTGGTTTATTTTACTACATGGCTTGCCTTCTCTTTAACTTGAAATTACTCAACAACCCCATCTAAATTGCAACAAATGCCACATTAAAACTGGTATGCAATATTTGAGAACAAGCTCACTTTTACTCCATTATGTTAAATTCGTTTAAGATTAAATATTGTACTAAATCAGAATTAAAAATGTAATTATTGTCATAAATTGAAGTGTTCTTGAAAGATCTGAAGGCATGCATTTGGGTAGATGTCATAAACCAGTTCTAAAGCAGTGGTAGGGGAATTTGGAGAAAAAACATCTTGGATAGAAGCAGCAGTAGTGAGAAGTAAATGTACATTGTTACATAGAAAATAAAATTGCAAGATGAATTTAAAAAAAAAACTTTGAAGCAATAAAAGACCAGATTATAAAAGAGAAAACCTGCAGATGCTGGAAATCTGAGTAACACACAGGATACTGGAGGAACTCAGCAGGCCAGGCAGCATCTATGGGGATGAAAAGTACAGTCACCAGGTTTTGGCCCAAAATGTCAACTGTACTTTTTTCCAAAGACCAGATTCTTTCTTTGAATTTTGTTTTGACATGCATGTACCTTTTGAATCCTGTCAGCTTTTATCTCTAGTTAAAAAATTAAAATTATTTTACGTACCTAAATAAACAAAAATAAATTGCATTTAGTGGTTCTCTTGTCCTAAAATGCTAACTATAACAAAATAGATTCTTGGTGTATTAATGGTAAATTAGTTGTGGATCGCAACCTAATACTTCATATTCTAAGAAAAAAAAAATTGGAGTTCTAAATATGGTTAATGGAATTTGAAAGAAATTCATTAAGAATCACTCTGAGCTCCTTTTGGCTTCAGAATATACTATTTATGCAAGAATATACTTTTGTATACTTTTTATGCAAGGCCTCAAAACAAATAACAGGCTTTGCACACAATTACTACTGAGGGACTTATGGACTGATTTCAAAGGTAAACAACTGCATCGTAATTAAGTTGAACAATTGCTATATAAGTTTTCAGCACTTGATTTTCTTTTTTTCATTTGTAAGCATTTTAAATGCTTTTGTGATATTTCATAAAAAGATTCAGATCCTCAGCTGTTTTATTTGAATCTCTGGCATTCAAGACCGGAGATCAAAACTATACAGAATTCCAGGTACGACCTACGGAGATATTTTGAGGGCAACAATACAATTAAGATTTGTGGTTAGGGACAGAATTTGATGCATGTCAGCTCTGGCAGAATTTGCACCCCTTTACTTCCTACAAAGCGGATCCTAACGTCATGAATTGCTGTGATGCTTCACTCCCAGATGAGTTTAAATATGCATTTTATCCACATTTTGAAAGGGAGAATAAAACTACACTTGTGTGAATTTCTGCAGTATCTGTGACCCTGTGATCTCTTGTCTTGGAGGCCAATGTCAGAACTTCTTTCGAGAGGGTGAACCCTTGCAAGGCATCAGGTCCTGATGGTGTACCTGGTGAAGCTCTTAAAAACCTGTGCCAATCAACTGGTGGGAGTGTTCAAGGACATCAATCTCACATTGCTGTAGTCAGAAGTTCCCACCTGCTTCGTACCAGTAACAATCATACAAGTGCCTAAGAAGAGTATGATGAGCTGTCTTGACTTCATCACTCAGTGTCACTCACATCTACTGCAATGAAGTACTTTGAGATGTTGTTTATGGCTAGAATCAACTTCTGCCTAAGCAAAGATGTGGACTCCCTGCAATTTGCCTGTGGTCACAATGGGTATACAGGGATATAATCTCATTGGCTCACCACTTGGCCTGGGATCACATGGTCAATAGCAATACCTGCACCATATCCTCAGTTCTAATCAACAAGCTCCAAAACCTGGGCCTTAATACCTTCCTCTGCAACTGGATCTTTGACTTCCTCACTAGGAGACCACGGTCTGTGTGGATTGGAAATAACAACTCCTTGCTACCAATCAACCTGGTGCACCTCTAGAACGCATGCATATTCCCACTGCTCTAATCTCTCTATTCCCAGGATTGTGGACCAAGACACGACTCAAACACATCTATAAATTTGCTGACAATGCAACTGTTTTTGGCAGGATTTAGATATTAATGAGGAGCCATACAGGAGTGAGATAGATCAGCTGATTGAGTGTTGACACAGCAATAACTTTGCACTCAATGTCTGTAAGACCAAGGAATTGATTGTAGATTTCAAGAAGGGGAAGTCTCAGAAAAACACACCAGTTTTCATTGACGGATCAGAAGAGGAAAGGATGACCAATTTCATGTTTTTGCTTGCTGCCAGTTTATATCCTTCACATGATCAGTCTTTGACTCTTTGCTTCCTTTATGTCTGTCTCCACCTGAGGAGATGAGCTGACATTTATTATAAGTCTACCACCTCCCACAGTTATTGTGACTACTCTTCATTCTACTCTGCCTCCTTTAAGGTGTTTGTCTACTCTGTACTTCCAGTTCCACTTCCCGCTCCCATCTTTAGGGAGTTGTGTCACAGAAATCAAATGCCTCTTCACCTCTTTCACCTCTTCCCATTCTGCTATCCAATAATCCCAATAGTCTTTCCTGGTAATACAGCGTTTCTCTTGCACTATTTTCCATTCTAGTTTACTCCATTCTATGCTCACAATACTGCACTGGAAAACCCAAACTCAAACACAAAT
The DNA here is from genome assembly GCF_030144855.1 of Hypanus sabinus. Lineage (NCBI taxonomy): Eukaryota > Metazoa > Chordata > Chondrichthyes > Myliobatiformes > Dasyatidae > Hypanus > Hypanus sabinus. The sequence goes on from NC_082706.1 coordinate 124,478,659, forward strand.
ATATTAATCACTTTACAGAGGACCTGCAATCATCTGCAGGGGTGACTTAAGCTTCCCATTGCCAGCTACATTATTTCTCCATTCCACTCCCATTCTTGGTTGCTCTCCCATCTTTTTTCCTCGGGTGTTGAGGACATGCCCAGCCTCACCTGCTAGGCATGTCTTCTTGATTAGCATTGTTGCAACTTACCCATAGTCACCCCAGTTTAACTGTATCAATAATATCCTGCCTCTTCATCCTCACTGCATCATAAACTTTGTCGTCTTCCTTGTAGTGGTTTTGTTTCTAACCTCACAGATGCATCCTGGCTTGCTGAGGATTCTCAGTCTTTGTCCTTTCTTTTGTTTGATAATTAATGTACCATTGTCCTTGCGATACAATTCTGCAGTGTATGCAGCATAAAATCAATATCCTAAATCATGGTCATCTGTAAATGCTCATATCAAGTTTGTAAGTATAGTGGTTCTATTTTCAAATGATACATTTTAATGTTATCCATCTGTTGGTTATGAATGTTACTTCTGATTTTTAAATTAACACAAAATCTTAGTAGTATAGTAGTAGTGACAAGGGCCGTCCAAGATGAGAGAATCTAAGAGGTGATGGGTAATGAAGGTAGGGGACTGACAAAGGAATCTAATATGAGAGGATAATAGACCTTTTTAATGAAGGGAACATGCTGGATAAACAGGGAAGAAGATGACGGGTGAATAAGGGCGAGTTAGGGGAAAGATGAGTAATCGAAGCATTTAGACAGGCACATGAACAGGCAGGGAGTGGAGGGATATAGACCATGTGCAAGCAGGTAGATCAGTTTGCATTGGCATCATGTTTGGTATGGGCATGGTGGACTGAAGGGCCTGTTTCGGTGCTGTAATGTTCTGTAAATCAAAAACCCATTCATGTAGTTTTGTCATTTCTCTATTTAGCCACTAGATGGAGTAGAAGGAAATAAAACCAAGAAATTATGGAAACACTCAGGTCAGGCACCATCTGTATAAATGTTACCTGATCTGATGATAGTATCCACAACTTTTGATTTTAATTTGGATTTCCAGCATCGCAGTTCTTATTTATGGGGCAGCGTAGCAGTTAATGTGATGCTTTACAGCATTGCTGTAAGATCAGGTTTCAATTCCCACCACTATACACTATGTTGGCATCAGAAGCATAACGACACTTGCAGGCTGCGCTCAGGACATTCTCAACATGGAAGGGTTTTGGCCCAAGACGTTGCCTGTTTACTCTTCCATAGTTGTGTGTGTTGCAATGCATTTCACTTTATAGTATGATGTATGCGTCACAAAGGTAATCTTTAAGATCTCTTTATTTTGATTTTTCAGTTGGACTGAAAAAAGGAAATAGTTTGTATCACAATGTACTTGTAACTTGCAGACCAGTTTGTATGTTATAACCACAAAATTCTTCTGAACATTGGTTAAATATCCAAGAAAGTAATCTGACTAATTCTGCACCCCAGGGTAGTGTGGCAGTTAGCACAATGCTTTTATAGCCCGGAGCATACCAGAATTTGGAGTTCAATTCTGGTGTTGCCTGTGAGGAGTTTGTACAATCTTCCTGTGAGCCATATGGGTTTCCTCTGGGTACTCGGGTTTCCTCCCAGAGTCTAAAGACATTGTGGTTATTAGGTTAAATGGGCATTGTAAATTGTTCTATATGAGAAGTAGCACACTCCTGTCGAATATAATTGGTGGGAAAAAGGAAAAGGCCCATGTTATTCTCACTTTATGCCTCCTGCCAGTCAACCAATCTTCTGTCTATGCTAGTATCTTTTTCCTAATAATCTTGTGCAACAGCCTCATATGTGACACCTTCTGAAATCCAAGTAAACCATATCCACTGATTCTCCTTTGTCTATTCTGCCTTTTATCTGCTCTAAAAATTCCAACAGACTTTGCAGGCAAGATTTCACCTTAAACAAACCATGCTGACTTTATCATGTACACTGAAACTTCATCCTTAATAATGGACTCTTAACATCTTACCAACCACTGAAGTCAAGCTAACTGGCCTTTAAATTTTTTGTCTTTTACCTCCCTCCCTTTCTAAAGACTGGAGTAATATTTGCAATTTTCAAGTGCTCTGGAACCTTTCCAGAATCTAGTGATCTTTCAGCAATAACAACTAATGTCCATAGTGTCTTGAGCTAATTTTTTTCAGAACCCTGGAGTGTAGTCACTACTTTGAGATATTTAGTCTTGGTAATAACGACTACACTTACTTCTGCCCTCTGAAATTCAAATTGTTCTATAATGTTGTGTTGGAATTCAGTTATAAAGGAAAGAAATCTCACAGGTGAAGAGCCCTCCCGTTGTAATTCTTCCTCCAACAGCCACTCAACTCAAGTATGTTTTATATTAGCAACTTCATTTTATTGATGTTGAAGCTACTTACGAGAATTTTAGAAGCAGTTGACTTAAATGTAAGTCTTAATTTGATTCACAATTTTCAAGCCACTTCTTACTTAAGTCTTTATGGTTGGTCATTAGCACAGAGCTATTGAATTTACCATGAGTTGGAGGTGCAATCTGCCCCATTCAATTATTTAAGATCTTTATCAGAAATTATAGAAAAGTTTTTACTATCAGAAATTTTTGCTGTAGTTTCAACTATATTCCAGAAATTGTAATGATATTGTGATATAGTTAAAGATAAAAAAAATTATATTAAAACCTTTTTCAAAATGCATTTCTCACCACCATTTGATGTGGGAATTAGAACCCAGATTTCCTTTTATTAAAACTTGCTGCATATTGTTATTGTGGAGTTACAGTTGTTGCCTTTCTTATCTATTTTTATATTTGGAGATGGAGAACAGTAACTTGCTTTTCTAGCCTAAGAGCTCATGCCACTTAATCACACCCATTATCCGTGCACATGTTTTAGAAGAGAGAGTGTGAGCTTTCCTTGGTTTATTAGTAGACACGTTCTAAGATATGTACCAAAAGAGAAAGCATATTATTCTATAGAAGAGGCTTAGGCTACACAAGGTGCTGGCAATAGGCCAGAGTAACTGGAACTTGCACATTTTTGCCACAGCCAGTCGTATGACTGTTCAGTTCCCCACTAGGGCGGCCTCTTTTTAGCTGTCATTTGAGATTGCTAATTGGATGCAGACTTTGCATAGACAAACATTGATTTACAGGAAATGCATCGTTTGGGATTTATCTGGGAAGTGAGGGGAAGGTCTGAAACTTTCAGATAAACCGATACCAGGAAAGAGTATCTTAGTGTAGTTGCACTCTGTGGTTCGGTCAGTATTTGTTGGATATATTCATTGTATACATAGTTTATCAAGTTTTTTAAAACCACATTATGTTCAGATTGTCAAAGTAAAAATGCCTTTGGGAAGAATGTGAATTCTTCTCTCTGCTCATGGGATTTTCCAAGAAGATTAGCAACAGGAATTTACAGTTTGTGAGCAGGAAGTAACCACCAACTTTTGCCACACAGTGAGTTTATTTTTGATCCATATTTAGGTGTATTTAAATGCATTATAAAAATGGACATATTGGCATCACCTTTCCAATGCAAGTATAAATGTTGATTGAGATGTGATGTAAATTTCCATTTTTAAGTACAGTATTAATGCAGGAGTGCTTAAATTAATAGATGCTAAACAATCTCCTAGTTGTCAATGATACTGAGCCTTTACTCTGTCTTTTCACTTCTAATATCTGTCATAGAAACAATGCTACAAATAATTGTAGTTCTAGATGCATGATAATGACATTTTATTGAATTAACACTGCAATATAAAATATGCATGTGGGCATTAAGTTATTTTTGAAATGTTTCAAATGTAACAATGTTAAATAGTGATTTAGTGTAATTGCTGCAAAGTTCATCATTCGCAAGTAAGAAATGATGCGCACCCTTAGCTATCCTAGGTAGCACTTTAGATGAATATTTGCTGCAACATGACCATAATTTGCATAGCATAGCAATCTCCATGTACTGTACATGCAATTTCAGAAACCATAACTCGCCAAATTAATTTCATACTTGGACATATGAAGGCTGTGACAGTTTTGCATAACCTTCATATCCAATATCAAATTAAATGGAACATTTAAAAATCCAGACTTGACTGTGGGAGAGAACTCTTGGTTTCTGGTGTGGCAGTTCAAAAGTCTTTCACTATTGGAATTTGTTTTTCTTTTTGAAAGAAAATATTTATTCTTACTTCTGTCTTTAAGGAAGTCCATAGATAAAATGAGTTTGTATGTTTTTGGTCTCAGAAATACCATCTTGTATGTTTTGCATGTTATATAACATGTTTAATTTCTTACTATTTATATTTAAACCCAAGAATGAATCAAAAGACTACTTTCCAATCCGGCTGAGGCATTTCTGGGACTTATCAAGGGCAATCTTGTGTTAAAGCAAATTAATTTGCTTGAGTGTTTCTTCACTTGGTGTACTGTTAAGTAATATGAAGGGTTTGCCATACTTCACTGTAATATTCTGCACATCTATGCATTTCATTGCTGGAAGATTCTGGAGGATTAGCTGCTTAATCTTGATCTGTCAAATGCAATATTTAGATTATGGCTGAGCAATCCTTTCCAACGGTTTTTTAAAACTGCATGTTGACCTAAACTGAAAGCAATATTCTCAGTGAATTATCTAATCAATACATTTCACTGGTCTCAAAATACTTAAAACATTGTACTCTGGTTATATATTCCAGTATGCCATTTTACTATGTTATTGTTTAATCGTAAAAAGGGTTGGCCTAGATTCAATTGCATGATTTTTTTTTCTTTATTACATTTTCTTTATCCCCAGGAATGGAAATGCAGTTGCAATGATTTCTAGGTTGAATTGCACCATTCTAGAAATCTAATCAGCTATTTCTTGTAATGGATCACATATGTGTAGATCAGCCATTTTCATCATTAAAATTACATGTAATGGTACTCTCTATTCATAACATTTTAGAAATTAGAGGGGGCTTATTTCACAAAGTTCTGAGATGTTCCTCTCATCCCATCTAGTTTTTAATTGCACTCTGTGATCTACATTGGCACAATTTGAAGGGAAGGCTTTCTCAGCCAGAACCAGCACAGCATTTTCGTACCCTATTCAACTATATCCCACATAATTTAGCAAATGGCTTTATTTTGGGGCCACCAGTTTCATTTTCTACACCCGACTCAAAGCCCACCTTTCCCACTTTTGCCATGCTGAACCAACATATGTTCAATCGCTATTTGCAGCTCCTTGATTTGCTGCTAGCTGCAAACATCCGCCCAACCTAAGCCTAACCACTTATTAACGGCAATGACACTCTAAATACATCCTTACAGTTCTACACATGTTGCATCACAGTTGTCACTTTACTAACTGTCTCATCACATCCACGCTGAAAATTGGGTTCTATTCTAGGACTGACCCGCTGGGTTCCTGAGGATGTGTTGAAGGAATAAGAATACAAGTCATTGGTATTCAGTGTTAAATACAGTCAGGCTAATCTTGGTGCTGGGAAAAGATACTACAGTTAGTTTTCAATGAGCTCAACTTTCTGGAGAATGACACACAATCAAGATGAATGTTGAGTTGTTCAGTTTTGAAGTTATTGACGATAAATAATTTAGTTGCAGGTTCGGCTGAAAGCAGAGATGAATGATATGGAATTGAGAGGAGGTGGGTTTTGTTGTAATGCTTTGTGTTTTAATAAACAAATATAATTATGCTTGAAATTGCTTACCATTGTTTATCTTGCAGTCCAAAGAATCAATTTAGTGGTATCCAGGGTGTCTTTTTCAGAGGAAGTCAAGATATTTATATTTCCTGGAAATAACAACAGTGAGCATTTATGTTACGTTCTAATACATAAAATTAAACCTGAGATTGCACAAGTTTGGGATCATAACCATCTGGCTAACTAATCACAAACAGGAGAAAATCTGCAGATGCTGGAAATCCAACCAAAACACACAAAATTCTGGAGGAACTCAGAAGGCCAGACAGCATCTATGGAAGAGGGTACAGTCGAAGTTTCAGGCCGAGACCCTTCAGCAGGACTGGAGAAAAAAAGATGAGGGATAAAGTTGAAAGGTGGGGAGGGGAAGGAGAAACACAAGGTGATAGATGAAACCAGGAGAGCGAGGGGTGAAGTAAAGAGCTGGGAAGTTGATTGATGAAAGAGGTTCAGGGCTGGCGAAGGGGGAGTCTGATAAGAAGGTAGAAGGCCATGGAAGAAAAAAAAGTGAGGTGTAGCACCAGAGGGAGGCAATAGGCAGGCAAGGAGATGAGTTGAGAGAGGGAAAAGGAGGTGGGAAATGGCTATCTAATCAATAAGTTTAGTGAAGGTAGATGTACACTTATCAAATTCCTCTGAGTCCTTAACGATTCTTTTCAAGTTATGGCTTGTACTTCTGACCCTTTGTATAATGGCTGCAGTATAATTGTGGAAGGCAAACAAAGCACTAAGTAATTTTGTTTGTTGATGATTCTATGTGGAACTACTGGCTACAGTTCTTACTATCAGAATGACGATCACTTAAACAGAGCACTTACCACAGCAGGTTCCTAACTTGTAAGTGTGTCCCCATACTTCCTGGTGTCATTGATTTCACACGTTATTTATCATCTGTATTTACTGAGCTATTTCAAACTGTGCCAATTTTTCCCAAATTCAGTCTTCAGTCAGTTTCAGTTAGCTGCTTCAATTTCATTGAAATTTGCTGTACCTTTTATGAGCAAATGTGAATACATCTGCTCATAAATAGGACTTTAAGTTGCTAAATGCCTTTTGTTTCAACAATATGATTGTTACAAACCAATTTGGTTTTATAGTCCTATGCCATTACTTTGCTTCTGTGTGTTCTGAAGTCTTTACCAGTAACAAAGTATTTGCAGTCTTCAATTTAGCTGTTAGCAACTTGGAAAGATATCATCTAGCTTGAGCATAACATAAGTCCATAAATGCTAAGCAGTTATAATTAGATTACAAGTTCTACCAATATTCTTGAAGAATAAACATTAACGTTTAGAGACTGGGAAAATAAACCTGTTGTTCTTTGATAATAAATTTTACTTGGAATTTTGAAGACATTCTAATACAGATGAGGATGGATGGCATTATTTCAGAGTTCATACACGTCAACACGTACAACGCTGAGTTTCCTTTTCTGCAGGCATACTCAGCAAATCTATAGAAGACTAACTGTAAACAGGAACAAACTACAACTGCAGATATAAATAAACAGCAATAAATTAAAAAAAGATAAGAGTTCTTAAATGAGTAGTTATCCCTTTTTGTTCAAAAGCCTGAAGATTGAGGGGTAGTAACCGTTTTTTCAAGTCCTGAGCCATTTGTGTCATCTACCTGATGGTAACAGTGAGTAAAAAGCATAGCCTGGGTGGTGAGGATCTTTGATCACAGGTGTTGCTTTCCTATGGCAATGCTTCATGTAGATGTGCTCAATGGTTGGATGGGTTTTATCCATGATGTACTGAGCCAAATCCACTACCTTTTGTAGGATTTTCTGGCTCAAAGGCATTAATGTTTCCATCCCAGGTTGTAATATAGCCAGTCAGCACACTTCCCACCACACATCAATAGAAGTTTGCCAAGGTTTTTGATAACGTGCCAAATCTCCACAGACTACTGAGGAAGTAGAGGCACTGTCATGCTTTCCTCGCAAATATATTTACATGATGGGTCTTATCCAGTGGTCAACAGATAAGATGTGCAACACACTCAATCTTGCACTTGACTGTTGAGTTACATCTTGCATTGACGTCTGGGTTTTGTAAACTGGGGGTGGTACAGTAGCATAGCAGTTAGTGCATTGCTTTGTGGTGCCAGAGATCACTGATCACTGCCACTACCTGCAAGGAGTTTGTACTGTATGTTCTCCCCATGACTGCAGGTGTTTCTTCTGGGTGCTCCAGTTTCCTTCCACATTCTAAGGAGGTATGATTAGCTTTGGTGAGTTGTGGCTTTGCTATGTTGACACCAGAAGCATGGCTACCCCCGCAGGCTGCTCATCACTATTCTCACTGATTGATACAAAACAATGCCTTTCACTGTATGTTTTGAGTTTTGTTATACTTGTGACAAATAAAATTAAGCTTTACATTTTGTCATCTTCTTTCTAATTTTTGCCATGCTGTCATTTTACCTACTATATGCCTTCAATTATTTTACATTAGAGATAGTGACTTGACAGTAACAGAAATACAATTTTAGTCTACACAGGTGTGATGGACTCAGTTGCTCCTGTAATTTTTTTTATTCTAAGCAGAATTATTATCTTTTTGATGTCTTGTTATCACCAGTTAAGGGACATGCAATATGAATAGTCTTTTCTAATCAGTCTTGAAGATTAAGACCATTTTAGTCCATTTCCAATCCTAGTAGAATTTTACTGGGCATCTATAACCTCCATAATTTGCTGGTATTTAATTAATAGCTTTTTATATTAGTGAAATCAGTTTAATGACTCAAGTGCAATGTCAGATGTTACCAATTATATGCCAAAGTTAAATACGAATTTGGATTACTTGATGTATGCTGACGTACAACAAATACAAGGCATTTCTCATTACATGAATTTTATTAGCAGGTGCCAACATTGCTAGGGCACTGTGGTGGCTTAGCAATTTTAAATTTATTGATGGAGGTTCAGGGTCATCAAAATTCCCAAAAAAGGGTGAAGGGTCTGTTTTTAAATATTTGCATCTTTTCACCCTGTAACCATTTAGGCTGTGTGCTATATAAGTGATAGCAAGTTCAGTTATATTTCAGTGTATTATGATAAACAGTTCTGAGGAAATCTTTAAATATTGAGCTAAGGGCAGAATGAAATCTGCTTATCTCGCCAACATCAATAAAAAGAGATTACATGTATGTTACTGTTTGTGGTATTTTGCTTAGTTGATAATCAGTATTTCAGTTTTTTGCAATATTTCTCATTTAGGTTTAGCAATCCTATGCTCTTTAACAAAATAACTTGTGGAATAGCATGGTCTACCAAGCAACAGTACTGTCTGCCTTCCTATGTCTTTCTAAGATGTGAGCCAGATACAATGGGCATTCTAAGGAACAAGAAAAATGCTATCATTTCTGTCTGCATAAAAATCATCATCCAATTTACTCGAAGGATAGTTAATTCAATGTCATTGTGCTCTCTCATTCCTGCATTCCTAGTGTTGAGACCCTAATACACTTTGGTCACCAAGATCGGGCAGGTCACATAAAACCTAAACTCAACCCAGGCTCTTGATACAGACATCCTATTCCAAGCTTTGTCATGGGAAGTGATTAACTGGCAGATGGAGGAGAAATTCAAAGCTATACTCAAAGACTATATGAAGAGCTACAACATCGTCACTGATCCTTGAGAACATTTAAACTGTGAATGCTTTAAATGTAGGAAACATTCTCACATACGATCCACTTAGCTCCCTCTGCCATCTTGTGACACATCTATGAAAGAGTTCCCATGTTCTCATTACCCATAAAATCAGAATGGAAGTAAATTCCACTCTTATGCAGAATCCCCAAAGAAGGATGCTGCGTTTTATAATATATCCAGATGACAAATTAGCATGTAAGAAGTCAATTTACAAACCTAAATGTACCAAAGTAGTTTAGACTGGTTCAAATTTATCCCATTGGGTGGTTTACTAATTGCATGCAGCTGCAGAATTATCTATATTTTGCATATCAAAGGAAACTAATCCGTAAATAAACTGTACAAAATGGGAAAGGCATTATTAGTATGGTAAAAATTGCTAAGATTTTGCCTCGAGCCATTTTTGTTCAAATGTATTGGTGATTTGTGCAATAATTCCAAGATTCTTCTAGTTTTGGAGATTTCTAATCTGTCTAATTTGATAGGGAGAATGATGGAGGCGGGCTAGGAATAAGACTAATTATTATGGAATGTGGAATAAAGTTTGCAAGCTACTGTTGTGTGTGCCCGTGGAGTATTGGATAACACAATTGAAAGAATATTTTTTCTTGCATAAACATCTCAATTTGATCAGCACACACTGAAGGAAAATGGTGGCATCTTGATTATTTCACTGGTCTAGATTGAAAGAAGATGTTAAATATCATAATGCCAGTTTGAAAATTTGATTTATTTTATTTTTAAGTCAGTGATGGTGACCATGAAACTTGGCTATGTTCATTAACGCCATTTCAAGATTAGACATTTTCTGTTCTTGCCCCACCTAACTTGTAAGTGACTTCATTCATACAATGTGCTTACCTTATTAGTGCCGACTGATGCTTTTCAGTTTATAAATGGGCTTTCTCAGGATGAATTGGGTTTTTGCCTGTCCCTTTCCAAAATAAGTATTTTAATTTAGGTTTGAAATATACAAAAGAAATCACAATTTAACTTGTTTTAATTTGCTAGACTACTGTTAAACCTTTGAGCATCTAATTTTGCTGTAGTTTCTATAGATGCATGTCCTACATCTTGCAATTAACTGATCTACAATGTCAGAATAAAACAGTTTAACTGAAGGTTACAGGTTTGTTGAAAGATTAAATATTAACTTAATTGCAGCTTTAATTACACTAGTAAACAGTTTTAGAGTTCTAAAATTAGATTTTGCTCTTTTTTTCATGTAATGATTTCAATTGTACAGTAATACAATTCAAAATGTACAGTACTTGTTACTTTAGTTTGCAATTATTTCCCGTTTTTTCCATTTTAAAACGGAATTGATGCTATTTAATTTGTTGCTCATGTTTGTAGCTTTCTATAGAAAGATAAATAATGCAGCATATTACCTTCGGGCATACTCAGCTTTTGCTTCCCTCCCTACCTACTGCTGTGGTGGTGATTCCAAGTTGGATCACTTTTCACTGGAATTTTACCTGAAATGGTACATAAGGTTGCAATCATGAATTGTAACTCTAACCACATTTTTGTGCAGTTTTGAAAGTGCTTCTGTAGAAACTACTAAATGGTGCTAGTGTTATCAGCAAATAACTTGGCTCAATACAAAAACCATTAGTGTCTCTAATATTAATAATCTTACAATCAATTAGCCTTACAGTTTTGCCAAAATGATAAACTAGGCAACTCCATGCTTGATCGACTTCATAACCCTGCTTTTAAATTTTAATAGGAAAATATGAATATCTGCTAGATCTATGTGATTGTTTAGGTGGCTTTTTGCATTGAAGAATGTTTGTAAATTTGAAATAATAGAAATTATCACGTTGAGTAAGTATGTTGAATATACCCTGCAGGCTGAAAATATATCTCCTACGATGCTTTTAAAGCTGAAGTTGGGAACTGCGCTACATTATGTAACTGACTTGTGGGATTCATTCGAGTTCTTTGCTCCAGGGAAGAATGAAGCAGGAACCAGATGCTTCTGATGTGAAGGAGAATTGAAGGGAATCAGTAAAGCTATTTTCATTTACATGTAGAGGTCAGTCCTGTTGTTGTCTTGAGAGCCTGTGGATAGGTTGTAGGCAAAATTATTAACAGTGTATTATAGTTAATAAGCTATGCATAAACTTGATTTGGTATTCAGCTGTGAAACCTCTTTGATCTGTGTATTTGTAAAAGTTGTTATCACCACATCTGTTTTTTTTTAAAAAAGGTCTGATTTGCATTTTATGAATAATGATTGGGATGATTACATTAAAGTAGCTTTATATCCTTTAGATGTCATATGCAGAAGTTAGTTTATCCCATATACCTTACCTGACCTATTGGTTTCCAAATTGTTGACAGTAAAAAGATTTTTTAATTTTCTTGGCAGAAGTGGCAATTCAGCAGGTAAATGGCACTATCTATCACCCACTACCCTGCTTTAGAAGTTATTGAATATTTATTTATTATTATTGTTCTTTACCACACATTGTGCCACATTGGTGACAACTTTGCCATTGCTTTAACATTTGTCTGACTTTTATGAGGTTGAGTTGTGAGCTCAACACTCAACCCAGCACAGATAGAAAATGTGCACGGAGCCGGCCAGATTCAAATCTGGGACCACTCGCTTCAAAGTCCACTGTGGATGCCACTACATCACTAGCCAACTATTAAATTTATTTATGAACTAGATTATTGGAAAGTAGCCAGGTCCAGTTTACTGAAAGAAAATTGACTTGGAAACTATGCAATGCTGCCTATGAAGATGTACCCCATTTTCCAAAATGTATAATATAATTAAAGCTGAGTATCTCAGCTTCGAAGTTAAAACTGCTGCTGGTATATTTTTTATTGTATTTGTCTGACTTGTGACTTTGAAATTAAAGTGTAATATTTCATTTGGTGGTTTCATCAAAAAGCTCTATGTCAGTTCTAGAAGTTGGTCATGGATCAATAATGTTTAAGGAAGTAATGCCTAGTTAGTTTGCTTCAGTACTGTTTGTATTCTTCACAAGCTTGAACTACAGAAAAATGCACGAACAATTTAGTAAACGTGTTGCTAACTTTGTCATTGTTTTACATTGAGACCATTCCTCCAGATGAAGGATCTTGACTCAATACATTGACTATACAGGCAGTCCCCGGGTTACATACGAGTTCCATTCCTGAGTCCGTCTTTAAGTCGGATTTGTACGTAAGTCGGAACAAGTACATCTGATATTATTTAGCGTCAGTTAGTCAAACGTTTGTCTTAGTATACAGTATATATTTTACCTTTCTTTGCATATAAAACACTTAAGAAACGTATGTATTCCAATAATTAAACCACTGCATTGTTTAGTAATAATTGTAGCTTGGGGCAGGGCCTTTCACATGCTCCATTTTTCTCACTTTATCCGTTATCCTTTAAAATTGTTCCAATCGTTGGCTGACTGTAGCCTAACGCTTTTCTAATGACCGATGGCGTTTCACCTCTTTCCAAACGCTTTATTATTTCCACTTTATTTTCAATCAAGATGGCTTCACGTCAGTGGAACAGAAACACTGCGGGTGGTGGGTCCGGACCTCTGCTGGCTCCCAAGGTCCGCTGGATCCTAAGGACCACCTCACTGAGAGAGGCTAAATGGGACAAGTGGGGACTGTGCTGGGTTTGGGTATTTGATTATCCACAATATTTCCGGTGGGAATTTAAACTGCAGGTGGCAGTGTTTTTTTTTTACGAAGTCGAGTTGCAAGCTCGACATCAACCCGGCACGGATGTTACGGAAGTCATTGGATTGACATCAACCCAGCATGGGAGCGGTCTGTCACTGGATCGAACTCGGAAACCTCCATTCTCCTGCCCGGTGCTGATCTCACTGCACCACCAGCCGACCAGAATGGGGGGTGGGGTCAGGGTTTCCTATAGGGCAGATGATTCAGGGTGAATCTTACCAAGAAAAATTTAAGCCAAATACAAAGTTAAACACTCAACACAGTGTCAACAGCAACGACTTAAAATGACGGATGGCATTCTCTTTCCTCGGTTCGTAAGTACGAGTTGTCTGTAAGTCAGATGTATATAACTAGGGGACTACCTGTATATTTCCCTTTATAGATGCTGTTTGACCCACTATGTTCCTCCAGCAGCTTGGTTTTAGCTTCAAACAAAGATGTGCTATTTTGTAGTTAAATTTGACACAACGCAAGTATAGCCTATCAAATTAGGTATATATGATGTTTAGTTATGGATGCTAATAAAATTTAACAAAGAGAAAATTGAAGCAGTGAACCATAAAGGCAACATAAACAAAATGTGTGCTGTGCTGTTCTTAGAGATGAAGTTTGTAAAATAAAGCCTCTTAAAATTAATTTACTTCAATCCCATGTGTATCTCGGTGATTCTGTAGTTGCTAAGGAAACACTTGTTTCAAGTATGTTGTTTCCTATAGGGCAGATGAATCGGAAACAGCTGTTGTTGTTTAAACCTTTAGTATGTTCTGATATGCTTGCAAAGGAAATTAAAATAATTTAGTTAAAAATCATTGATGGCTCTTTATCTCATGGACTGAACCCTTGCACTTTTCAATGGACTCAAGTGTGAACAGAGAGGAAAGTTTACACATCTTCATGTGAGGATATATTTTCTGTTGCTCTTGTACTTTTACTAATTAGTTCCATGTTTGGAATGTTGTTGTGTTTTAAATCCAATTCTTTATCAAGTGCTGAACCTAAGAATCAAGTAATATTTTTAGATAATTATTAAAATTGTAGTATCCCTTAGATTCATCTGCTTAAACAAAATACTGAAGCTTATTGATCAGAAATTATTTTGAAATAAACTTTCAGATAATGTTTCTTACCATGATAGTGAATATTTGATTATTAATGGAACTTGCAGATTATTTAGATACATGGGACAATAATAGTATGATCAAGACAAAAACGCTTTGGAACTTAAGAGTTTAATTTGCATTATTGTGTTTAAAGTGGTACAGCAGACTTTAATTGAAACTTATATCATGTTGTGTAACAAAGGCTTGCTCAGCTCTGCTATCTACTTTGTGTGCTGGCAAAATAGATGACGCCTCAGTGTGTTTCTGTAGACTTGGCAGCTAAAGATAGTAATAAAAATAACAAGATTTAGCAATCTGAACTCCTGAATATTTGGTACTTTAGAGGCTCAGAAGGGTGGCTAATGTGCCAAATTAGGAAATTTCATAGAACATGTCCTATTGCAATACTACTTAGTTATGCCCTGTTTTCTATAAAATATACCAAAGCACAGGTGAGCTAAGAGATCGACCTACCGAAGTCGAGGACTGCAGTATTCAAATCAGGTGACCCTGATCTGTACAAGAAATCAAGGTACAACCTCTGCAAAGCAAGCAGAGATGCCAAGAGAAAGCACTAGTCCAAAATAGTGTCTTCAAATATGACAAGGCTTATGTGCTTTTACAGGCTACAAAACAGCGAACAACATCGCAGACAACAACATATCTCTTCCTGATGAACTACAAACACTGCATATTTTGAACAGAAGGGTCTGTAAACCTTCACCCACAGCAAAAGTGAAATCAATCTTCGAGAGAGCACCTGACCTGGATAATGGCTTTGGATCCTATGCAGATCAGCTATTTAATGACATTTTTAACCTCTTCCCTCCTTCAATCTAAGGTTCCCACCTGCTTTAAGACTCTCTTATTCCAGTACCATGAGGACCAAGAAGACCATGACATGACCAGCCACTAATGGAAATGGCATCCACCATGATGAAATGCTTCAAGAGGCTGATTATGGTATTCATTGATTTCAATCTATCAGACAATCTCGACTCTCTGCAATCTGCCTCTTGATGAAACTGGTCTTTGGCAGATGTTGTCTTAATCACTTTACACTCATATTTGAAGCATCTGGACAGTGAAGATATCTATTTTAGACTATTGTTTGTTGACTACAGCTCAGCCTTCAATACTATAATTCTGAGCAAACTCTTCTCCAAACTCCTAGACCAGGCACCCAACACCTTCCTTTGCAAGTGGATCCCTGAATTCCTGACCAACAGATTGCAATCAGTAGGGATAGGAGGCAATACTTCTGCTATAGTTTTTCTCAACACTGGCTCTACATGAGATTGTGACCTCAGCCCCTTACTCTTCTCCCTGTACACTCTCAACTACATGGCCAGATTGTGCTCTCACTCTATCTCTGTTTGCAGGTGACACTACCATAGTGGGCTGAATCTTGTATAAGGATAAGTTGAAGTACAGGAAGGAGATAGAGCACAGTGACAGTGGTGTCATGACAACAACCACTCTCGATGTCAGCAAACCAAAAGAGCTGGCCATTGACATCAGGAAAGGGGGTGGGGGTGCAGTGTATGTGCTCCTGTTTACATAAACAGTGCAGATGTCAAGAAAGGTTGAATGTTTCAAGTTCCTATGAGTGAAGATCACTAATAGACTATTCAGCACATATGTGTTTGTGAATTTATGTATGTATATAAGATAGAGCCTTAACCTCTGAATCTACTTCATCATAAGCTCACACCCTACTGCCTACACTTTCTCTGTTATATTTTATTCTACACTCCATTTTAATTTTTACCACCTCAAAAATTTGTTACAATAAATTGATCAGTATGGATGGTGTGCAAGAGAAGTTGTTCTTGCTACATCATTACATAGTTGAAGACTACCACAGCACAGAAACAGGCCCTTCAGGTAATCTAGTCCGTGTCAAACTATTACTTCTAGTTCCATCAACCTGCACCCAGAGCATAGCCCTCCATCCATGCTCCTATCCAAATTACTGTTAAGTGTTAAAATCAAATCTGTACCAACCACTTTAACTGGCAGCTTGTTCCACACACTCCCAACCCTCATATTCCTCTTAAACATTTCACCTTTCACTCTTAATTGAGGTTCTAAGTGGAAAAAGCCTGCTTGCTTTTCCCCTATCTATGGTCTTCATAATTTTGTATACCTCTACCAAATATTCTCTCATTCTCCCATGTGCTAGGAAATGAAGTCCTAACCTTTTCAGTCTTTCCCTAAACTTGTGTGCTCAAATCCTGGCATCCTTAAAAATTTTCTCTGTACTCTTTTAATCTTATTAATCTTTCCTGTAGTTACATGCCCAAACCTGGACATAATACTCCAAATTAGGCCTCAGCGACATCTTCAACAGAATATCCCAATGCCTGTACATAGTATGAAAGCCACTGTTTCAGAAGATCGCTTTACATCTCTGTCTGCCTGTGACGCCACTTTCAAGGAATTATGGATCTGTATTCTCAGATCCCTGTATTCTACCACATTCCTCAGTGTCCTTACTGACTTTGGTGTCAAAATGGCTGTGGTGATGTGTGTAGTGGGTAGTACTTGTCACTCTCACTTTCAGCTTCTAGCACTGGCTAGCAGTCTTGTGAAAAGGAGAGCTAAGTATACAAGTCTCTCCCTGCCTGTACATGGCCTCTCCAACAGCAAGTCTCATGTACTGCCCCCTTGCTTCATCAGGACTGGAGAAAAAAGGTAAGTCAGTAAGAAGGTGGGGGTAGGGTGGAAGAAATGTAAGGTGATAGGTGAAACTGGGAGGGAGGGGGTGCTGACATAAAGAGCTGGGAGGCTGAGAAGTGAAAGAAATACAAGGCTGGAGTAGGGGGAATCTGAGAGGGGATGGAAGGCCGTGGGAGAAAGAAAAAGTGAGATGAGAACCAGAGGGCCTCAACTCAACTCTTCCATTTAACATACATTTACCCTTCCCTATTCTGACACCCCACCAGGGATAGGGTTCCTCTTGTCGTCACCACACCTGCCTCTGTATCCAGCACTCAGTTCTTCCTAACTTCTGCCATCTCCTTCAGGAACTCACCACCAAGCATATCTCTGCCCCCCCACCCCCCCCCCCCAGCTTTCTGTTTTCTGCCAGGATCTTTGTCCATTCATCCCCTCCCCACTGATCTCCCTTCTGGAACTTATCCTTGCAAGCAGATAAGTGCTACAACTACCCCTACACTTCCTCCCTCACTACCATTCAGGGTCCAAACGGTCCTCCAGGTGAGGGAACCCTTCACCTGAGAGTCTGTTGGGGTCATCTACGATGTCAAGTGCTCTGATATGGCCTCCTGTATATCGGTAAGACCCAACATAGTTTGGGAGACCACTTCACTGAGCACCTATGCTCCATCTGCCAGGAAAAAGTGGGATCTCCCACTGGCTACCTGTTTTAATTTCACTTCCCATTGCTTATTCTGATATGTCTGCCCATGGCCTCCTCTACTGTCATGAGTCCACTCCCTGGTTGGAGGAGTAACACCTTGTATTCTGTCTGGGTAGCCTGCAACCTGATGGCATGAACATCGCTTTCTCAAACTTCTGGTTATGTACCCTCATCCCCTTTACCATTCCCTATTCTTATTTCCCCCCTCACTTTATCTCCTTGCCTGCCCATTGCCTTCCTCTGGTGCTCCTCCCCCTTTCTTCTATGTCCTTCTGTCTTCTGTCAGATTCCCCATTCTCCAGCACTATGTCTCTCACCAATCAACCTCTCAACTCTTTACTTCATTGCTGCCCTCCTCTCCCGGCTTCACCTATCACCTTGTTTCTTCCTCCTCTTCCTCCGCCTCCTTGCTCTGACTCCTCATTTTTTCTGCAGTTCTGAGGAAGGGGCTTGCCAGAAAAAGTCCACTGTACTCTTAGTCATAGATGCTGCCTGGCCTGGGGGGTTGGGAGGGGGGGTGGTTGGTGTGTGTGTGTGTGTGCGTGTGTCTGTTCTTCAATGTCCTGGTGGATATTGTGGGGTCTGAAATACAATCCTACCAGTCATTGCACTCTTCCTATTTTAGAGTTCTACCCATGTTGATTCAGTAGATGAGCCCTATGGGTGAAGCTCTGATATTACCTCTGATTAATAGTGCAACTCCCTCTTTTACCTCCCTCTGTCTTTTCTAAAACATCGAAACTGTGGGACATTGAGCACCCATTAGTGTCCCTCTCTCAACTAAGTCTCTGTATTGGCCGTGACATCTTAATTCCATGTACTGATCCTTGCTCTTAAATTCATCACCTCTACTCATGAATACTCAAAGCATTAAAATAGATCAAGCTATCCATCCCATCCTATCTGTTACTTTTTACTCCTGCCTGTTTTTTTACATGCCCTCACATCTATCTTCCTGTCCATCCTCCCATCATTTCTGATCTAGTGTTCTGATTCCCATCCCATTGACAAACTAATTTAAACCCTCCCAACTAGAATGAGCAAACTTCCTGACCAGGTTCTTGGTTTCCCCTCAAGTTTAGGTGCAAGCTGTCCCTCTTATACAGGTCAACATTGCCCCATTAAGGATTCCAATTATCCAAGAACCTGAAATCCTGTCCCCCTGCATCAATTCCTCAGACATTCATTCAAATGTGTTATCATCCTAGTCCTGCCCTGAATAGCATATTATACTATGATCTTACAACAGTCTGTGATCTATACAAATTTGCTCTTCTAATTCTCACTGGCTTTTGTGTAGTCTGTAACGTAATGCCATTAATATAGTCATCCCTTTCTACATTGGTTCCACCCATTTAGCCTCTCCAGTTTGTCTTGTCTGAACACTGTTGTGCTATTTTTCCTGGCAGGTTAAACCAACCTTCCTATTTAATCCCTTGCCCTCTATTACATCTAAAACAGTGGAACTCCAGAACATTGAGCTGCCAGACCTCCTGCAACCCAGTCTCAATAATGGCTACAATATTATAATTCCACATGCTGATCCATGCCCTAAGCTTATCCACCTTTCCTATAATACTACTTGCATCAAAATACAGTGGAATCTAGTTAATTGGAACACATAAGAACACAAGAACAGAAAGTAGGAGTAGGCCATCTGGCCCCTCAAGCCTGCTCAGCAACAAGTAAGATCATGTCTAATCTAGCCATGGACTCGTCTCCACCTACCTGTCTTTTCCCCATAACTCTAATTCCCTTACTTTGCAAAAATTTGTCCAACCTTGTCTTAAATATATTTACTGAGGTAGCCTTTACTGCTTCATTGGGCAAAGAATTCCACTGATTCAGCACTCTCAGGGAAAAGTAGTTCCTCCTCATCTCCATTCTAAATCTACTGCCCTGAATCTTGAAGCTATGTCCCCTAGTTCCAGTCTCACCTTCCAATGGAAGCAACCTTCCTGCCTCTATCTTGTCTATCCCTCACATAATTTTATGTTTCTATAAGATCTACTCTCATTCTTCTGAATTCCAGTGAGTACAGTCCCAGGCGACTCAATCTCTCTTCATATTCTAACACACTCATCTCTGGAAGTAACCTGGTGAACCTCCTCTGCACCACCTTCAAAGACAGTATATCCTTCAAGTAAGCAGACCAGAAGTGCACACAGTACTCCAGGTGCAGCCTCACAAGTACCCTCCCTGTTCTTAAATTCATCTTCTCTCGCGGTGAAGGCCAACATTCCATTTGCCTTCCTGATAGCCTGCTGCACCTGTAAATCAACTTTTGGTGATTCATGCACTAGCTGTAGCAAGTCCCTCTGCACAGCAACATGCTGAAATATTTTAGTATTTAAATAATAATCTGTTCTTTAATTTTTCCTTCCAAAATAGATGACCTCGCATTTACCAATATTGTATTCCACCTGCAGACCCTTGCCCACTCACCGATCCGGTCTGTAGTCTGGCGTAGTTTTTTTTCTGTGTTGTTTTTACATAGTTCAGTGTAGTTTTTGTACTGTTTCTTGTAGCACCATGGTCCTGAAAAAGTCTAATTTTTACTGTGTATTGTACCAGTAGCTGTGGTCAAAATGACAATAAAAAGTGACTTGACTTGACCGAAGCATCTATTATAATTTTTGTCATTTCTTTCAGTGCCCTGGGATGCATTTCATCAAGACCAAGGGACTTGTCTATCTTTAGGCCCACAAGTTTGCTCAGTACTACTGCTTTAATGGAAGCTATTGTATCGAGGATCCTCACCTACCATTGCGTCCATAACATCTCTCTTTAGCATGTAAGATGTGTCCTCCACTGTGAAGACCAACACAAAGTAGTCATTCAAAGCCTCAGCCATTTCCTCATTATTCAATATCAATTACAGTACTCTTTCTCGTCTTCCAAGGGACTTACATTCACTTTAGCCACCCTTTTCCACTTTATATAATTATAAAAACTTGCATTATCTCTTTTTATAATTTGTGGTAGTTTGTTTTCATAATCTAGCTCCCCTTTCTTTATTGCTCACTTAGTGGCACTGTTGCTTTTTAAAGTTTTCCCAATCTTCCAGTTTCCCACTACTCTTGGAGACTTTGTATGCAGAAGATTTTAGTTTGGTGCTTTCTTTTATTTCCCTAGTTATCCAAGGCTGTCTCCCCCCAGCCTTGCTGTCCTTGCTTTTAACTGGAATATACTTCTGTTGAGCACCGTAAAAAATCTCTTTGAATGTCTTCCACTGTTGCTCAACTGTCCCACCGTATAGCCTGTGTCCTCAGTCTACACAAGCCAAATCCTCCTTATCCCTAACCCTATCCCATTGTTGTAGTCTTCATTGTTTATCCAAAGTACACTGGTTTTAGATTGAACTTTTGCACCTTCCATTTGTATGAGAGATTCGGTCATACTGTAATCACTCTTTCCAAGAGGATCCCTAACTACAACATCACTAATTTTGCCTGTCCCGTTGCACAGGACCAGATCTAAGATAGCACGTCCCTTTTAGGTTCAGGAACATGCTGTTCAGGAAAGCCATCACGGATGCACTTTAAAGTCCTCCTCAAGACTGCCTCGACTGACTTGATTCACTGAATCTGTGTGCAAGTCCCTCATGATAATCACTGTTCCATTCTTATAAGCCTCATATTTCTGTGCGTCTGGTCAGGGAGAGTGAGGATAGAGAGAAGCTATAGGCAGGTAGTCACACTGGGGCCTCGGGAGACAGTTAAGTGGGTAACAGTCAGGAGAGGGAAGGGCAGGAGTCAGAGGCTAGAGAGCACCCCTGTGGCTGTACCCCTTGACAATAAGTACTCCTGCTTGACTACCGTTGGAGGCAATGGCCTACCTGGGGGAAGCAACAGTGGCTGCGCCTCTGGCACAGAGTCTGGCCCTGTTGCTCAGAAAGGTAGGAAAAGGAAGAGGATGGCAGCAGTGATAGGGGACTCTATAGTTAGTGGGTCAGTCAGGCGATTCTGTAGATGCAGGAAAGAAGCACGGATGGTAGTTTGCCTCCCAGGTGCCAGGGTCTGGGATGTTTCTGAACGCATCCAAGATATCCTGAGGTGGGAAGGAGAACAGCCAGAGGTTGTGGTACATATTGGTATCAATGACATAGGCAGGAAAAGGGAGGAGGTCCTGAAAGCAGACAACAAGGAGTTAGGAAGTTGAGAAGCAGGATCGCAAAGGTAGTAATTTTGGGATTACTGCCTGTGCCACGTGACAGTGCGTATAGGAATAGGATGAGGTGGAGGATAAATGCATGGCTGAGCTGGGGCAGGGATTCAGATTTCTGAATCATTGGGACCTCTTTTAGGGCAGGTGTGATCTGTACAAAAAGAATGAGTTGCACTCCCAAGGGACCAATATCCTGGCAGGGAGGTTTGCTAAGGCTATTGGGGAAAGTTTAAACTAGGATTTCTGGGTGAGGAAGAGATGGTTGGCTCATAAATAGAGAAAGCTTGGAGACAGTACAAGAGGGAGGATAGGCAGGTGATCAAGAAGAGACACGCTCAGACCAATGGTTTGAGATGTGTCTATTTTAATGCAAGGAGCATTATGAACAAAGCGGATGAGCTTAGAGCGGAGATCGGTACTTGGAGATATGATGTTGTGGCCATTACAGAGGCTTGGATGGCTCAGGGGCAGGAATGGTTACTTTGAATGCCAGGCTTTAGATGTTTTAGAAAGGACAGGGAGGGAGGCAAAAGAGGTGGAGGTGTGGCACTGTTGATCAGAGATGGCGTAATGGCCATAGAAAAGGAGGAAGACATGGAGGGATTGTCTGTGGATCAGGAATGGGTCAATCAAAAACTTGGTGTTTTTATAGACCACCCAATAGTAACAGGGACATCGAGGAACAGATAAGGAGACAGATTCTGGAAAGGTGTAATAATAACAGTGTTGTAGTAGTGGGAGATTTTAATTTTCCAAGTATCGATTGGCATGTCCCAAGAACGATGGGTTTAGATGGGGTGGAGTTTGTTAGGTGTGTTCAAGAAGGTTTCTTGACACAATATGTAGATAAGCCTACAAGAGAAGAAGCTGTACTTGATCTGATATTGAGAAATAAACTTGGTCAGGTGTCAGATCGCAATGGCAGAGCATTTTTGAGATAGTGATCGCAACTCTATGTCCTTTAGCATAGCATTGGAGAGGGACAGGAACAGATAAGTTAGGAAAGTGTTTAATTGAAGTGAGGGGAAATATGAGGCTATTAGGCAGGAACTTGGAAGCGTAAATTGGAAACAGATGTTCTCAGGACAATGTACAGAAGAAATGTGGCAAATGTTCAGGAAATATTTGCGTGGCGTTCTGCATGGGTACGTTCCAATGAGACAGGGAGAGGATGGTAGGGTACAGGATCCGTGGTATACAAAGGCTGTTGTAACTCTAGTCAAGAAGAAAAGAAGAGCTTATGAAAGGTTCAAAAGCTAGGTAATGATAAAGAGCTAGAAGATTATAAGGCTAGCAGGAAGGAGCTCAAGAAAGAAATTAGGAGAGCCAGAAGGGGCCATGAGAAGGCCTTGGTGGACAGGATTAAGGAAAACCCCAAGGCATTCTACAAGTATGTTAAGAGCAAGAGGATAAGATGTGAGAGAATAGGGCCAATCAAGTGTGACAATGGAAAGTGTGTATGGAACCAGAGGAGATAGTAGAGGTACTTAATGAATACTTTGCTTCAGTATTCACTATGGAAAAGTAAACTTGGCGATTGTAGAGATGATTTACAGCGGACTGGAAAGTTTGAGTATGTTGATATTAAGAAAGAGGATGCGCAAGAGTTTTTGGAAAGCACCAAGTTGGATAAGTCACCGGGACAGGACAAGATGTACCCCAGGCTACTGTGGGAAGCAAGGGAGGAGATTGCTGAGCCTCTGGCGATGATCTTTGCATCATGAGTAAAGATAGCTGAGGAAATTATAGGCCAATATGTCTTACTTCAGTGGTTGGTAAGTTGATGGAGAAGATCCTGAGAGGCAGGATTTATGAACATTTGGAGAGGTGTAATACTAGGAATAGTCAGCATGGCTTTCTCAAGGGCAGGTCGTGCCTTACGAGCCTGATTGAATTTTTTGAAATGTGACTATACATATTGATGAAGGTAGAACAATGGATGTAGTGTAAATGGATTTCAGGAAGGCATTTGACAAGCAAGGCTTACCCCATGCAAGGCTTATTGAGAAAGTAAGGAGGTATGGGATCCAAGGGGACATTGCTTTGTGGATCCAGAACTTGCTTGCACACAGAAGGCAAAGAGTGGTTGTAGACAGGTCATATTCTGCATGGAGGTCTGTCACCAGTGGTGTGCCTCAGGGATCTGTTCTGGGGCCCTTTCTCTTTGGGATTTTTATGAATAACCTGGATGAAGAAGTGGAGGGAGGAGGGATGGGTTAGTAAATTTGCTGATGACACAAAGGTTGGAGGTGTTGTGGATAGTGTGGAGGACTGTCAAAGGTTACTCCGGGACACATTGATAGGATGCAAAATTGGGCTGAGAAGTGGCAGACGGAGTTCAGCCCAGATATGTGTGAAGTTGTTCATTTTGTTAGGTCAAATATGATGACAGAATATAGTATTAATGGTAAGACCCTCGGCAGTGTTGGAAGATCAGAGGGATCTTGAGGTCCGAGTCCATAGGATGCTCAAAGCTGCTGCAAAGGTTGACTCTGTGGTTAAGAAAGCATACGGTGCATTGGCCTTCATCAATCATGGGATTGAGTTTAGGAGCTGAGGGAGGTAGTGTTGCAGCTATATAGGATCCTGGTCAGACCCCACTTGGAGTACTGTGCTCAATTCTGATCGACTCACTATAGGAAGAATGTGGAAACCATAGAAAGGGTATAGAGGAGATTTACAAGGATGTTGCCTGGATTGATGAGAATGCCTTATGAGAATAGGTTGAGTGAACTTGGCCTTTTTTTCTTGGAGTGACAAAGGATGAGAGGTGACCTGATACAAGTGTATGAGATGATGAACGGCATTGATCATGTGGATAGTCAGAGGCTTTTTCCCAGGGCAGAAATGACTAGCACGAGAGGGCACGGTTTTAAGGTGCTTAGAAGTAGGTACAGAGGAGATTTCAGGGCAAGTTTTTTTACGCAGAAAGTGATGAGTGCATGGAATGGGCTGCCAGCGATGGTGGTGGAGACAGATACGATAGGGTCTCTTAAGAGTCTCCTGGACAGGTAAACAGTGCTCAGAAAAATAGAGGGCTGTGTGTAACCCTAGGTAATTTCTCAGGTAAGGGCATGTTCGGCACAGCTTTGTGGGCTGAAGGGTCTGTATTGTGCTGTAGGTTTTTTATGTTTCTGTTGCCTGTGCCACTGTAATGTTACTATTCAGTGGCCAATAGACAACTCCTACGAGTGATGTTCCTACAAGAGAATTATACAGATGGGTGCCCGCCACCCCACTCGGGACAGGGTTCCCCTTCTCCTCATCTATCACCTCACTAGCCTCCAGGTTCAATGTATAATTCTCCATAACTTCCGCCACCTCCAACGGGATCCCACTACCAAGCACATCTTTCCCTCCCCTCCCCCTTTCTCCTTTCCACAGGGATCGCTCCCTATGCGACTCCCTTGTCCACTCATTCCCTCCCATCCCTTCCCACCGATCTCCCTCCTGGCATTTATCTTTGTAAGCGGAACAAGTGCTACACCTGCCCTTACACTTCCTCCTTCACCACCATTCTGGGCCCCAGACAGTTCTTCCAGGTGAGACGACACTTCACCTGTGAGTCGGCTGGTGTGGTATACTGCGTCCGGTGCTCTGGGTGTGGCCTTTTATGCATTGCTGAGACTCGACGCGGATTGGGAGACCATTTCGCTGAACACCTACGCTCGGTCCGCCAGAGAAAGCAGGATCTCCCAGTGGCCACACATTTTAATTCCACATCCCATTCCCATTCTGATATGTCTATCCATGGCCTCCTCTACTGTCAAAATGAATCCAAACTCAGGTTGGAGGAACAGGAGGAACAACATCTTATATTCCGGCTGAGTAGCCTCCAACCTGATGGCATGAACATTGACTTCTCTAACTTCTGTTAATGCCCCTCCTCCCCTTCTTACCCCATCCCTGACATATTTAGTTGTTTGCCTGTTCTCCATCTCCCTCTGTTGCTTCTCCCCCCTTTCTTTCTCCCGAGGCCTCCCGTCCCATGATCCTTTCCCTTCTCCAGCTCGGTATCACTTTTGCCAATCACCTTTCCAGCTCTTAGCTTCATCCCACCCCCTCCGGTCTTCTCCTATCATTTTGCATTTCCCCCTCCCCCACCACTACTTTCAAATTTCTTACTATCTCTCCTTTCAGTTAGTCCTGACAAAGGGCCTCGGCCCGAAACATCGACAGTGCTTCTCCTTATAGATGCTGCCTGTCCTGCTGTGTTCCACCAGCATTTTGTGTGTGTTGTTTGAATTTCCAGCATCTGCAGATTTCCTCGTGTAGTGCAGATAATAGATTGCTTTCATTCGCTTTCAATTGTTGTATTTTCCAAATCTTCATTTTCATTGTAAAGTTCAAGGTGATTATCAATACCTTCAAGCTCTTTGTGATTCTTAACTTGAATTTTTACTCATGGCTGTTTCTGGTATCTCCAAGCCGGAATGCTTGAAACTGCAGCTGAGTTGTCTTTCTGCTTATTTCTCACTGTCTGTGACAAAAATCATGGATTTTTGAACAGAAATACACACAACTAATGCTATTAAAAAGAAATTGTTCGCTCTTAGCAAGGTGTTGTCTAATGGCCTCACAAGTGCAAGCAACTGATGCTAATTAGAAACTGTCCCAGCTAAGCGAGATAATGTCCCAAATAAACAAAAGGAATCCCAGCTATTTTCTCAATTAGTTTTTGTTTTTTAAAAGGTGTTCCTAATTAACAGCTGCCCTGATTAACCAATGGTCCGATTACTTGGAATCCACTGTATGCACATTTCAGAACATTAGTCCCACCACTCTCTTCCTTTGGATTCTAGATTTTGTAGCCTTAACTATATCTAAACCCACAATCATTCCATTATCTGCTCTAGTGTTCTGGTTCCCAATACCCTCCAACTGTAGTTTCCCCCCTTCCCCCACCCCCCAC
This sequence comes from Hypanus sabinus, assembly GCF_030144855.1. Taxonomy (NCBI): domain Eukaryota; kingdom Metazoa; phylum Chordata; class Chondrichthyes; order Myliobatiformes; family Dasyatidae; genus Hypanus; species Hypanus sabinus. The sequence continues at coordinate 124,505,321 of NC_082706.1, forward strand.
TGCCCATGCCCATGCAAAACTAACTGCAAGAATATTTGTCCCCCTCCAGTTTAGGTGCAAACCCCATCCAGTGAGTACAGATGCCACCTTCCCTGGAAGAGCCCAATGACTGAAAAATCTGAAACCCTCCCTCCTGTACCATCTCCTTATCCACACTTCCTATATCTTGCCTCACTAAAACGTGATACAGATAGCAATCCTGAGATCACAATTCTGATGGTCTGTCCCTTGAAGTAACTCCCTGAACTCAGTTTGCAGGACCTTATCGTCCTTCCGAACCATGTAATTGGTACTGACTTGGACATGAACTTTGCCTGTTCGCCCTCCCAGTTAAGAATGCTATGCATTCAATATCAGATCTCCCTGTCCCTGGCACGTACCATCTAGGAACTTAGTTCTCATACACAGAACCTCTTGTCTGTTCCCTTAACCATTGCACCCCCATCACTGCAGCTCACCTCTTCTCTTTCCCTCCCCACCCCCACCCCCCATTTCCCTTCTGAGCCTCAGACCAAAGTGTCAGAAACCTGATTGATGTGGCTTTCCTCTGCTAGATTATTTCCCCATCCTCATCCTCCCAACGGTATCCAAAGCAGTATGTGTATTGGGGGGAATGACCACAGAGGTACTCTGCGCTCGTTGCCTACCTCCTTTCTCCCTCAATGGTGTGAAAATAATAAACCAGCTTACCAATTTAAATGCCTTTTTTGAGTTCATTTGTATGTGCTCAATTTGTACTTGTGTGTTTTAAATTTTTAAGCAGAGATGTCTTCATTTAGATTCTAGGACAACGTCGAGCTTGGCCCCCTCACCACCACCACCCGCCAAACTTAAACTTAAGCATACAATCTATACAGTATGGAGAGAGTGCTGCTTCTTTCGAAGTATGGTACTCTGGAGAGCTGCTCTAACATAGGTGTGGAGGGAGAAGCGCTTTGGCAGAGGTAGCATTGAACTTGTATCAATGTGCTATTAAAGTTCCTAGGGTATTTCTTGAGGGGAAAAAAAATATATATATTTATTTTTTATTATTTGTCAAGTTACTTCTTGCTTTGAATTTAGATAGTTGCAAAGGAAGGCTTTTGATTCAGCTGTTAAATTTGTTGAATAATTTCAGATCTAATGATAGAGTATGAAATCGAGTATATTTCCTAATCTTTATGTAAATCAATATCTTCTGTATTTTTCTTATCAATTGATATAATTCACGATGTGCTTTATATTTTGTGCACAGCCTCGCCCACAATATGACAAATTTTCTTTTCTCACTGCCGTAACTTGGTAAAAGAGGTTTCAAAAGTACGTCATCTTATAGCATTAAAGTGACCATATATTTTTCAGATGCCTCTCTGAAAATGCATAGATTTTTTGATGAAAGATAGTCAAAGTAAATTTATTATTAAAGTACCTCCATGTCTATCGAATAGTGGGAAAACCTGGTTAATGGTATCAATGATTCATATAATTTTATGCTATAAAGAGAGGCTGAAATTAACAATTGATCACTGCATCCCAGAAATCAAAACTGTACTTGGCTGGAGTTATTCATTCATACTAAAAGACCATGCCATGAACCAATCTTAAAATATAAAACTTTCACCTTTAGTCTTAAATTGTAAATGTATTCCAAATCTTCCAGACTATTCCTGCATTTTTTATCATATTGGTGTACCTTACAGATTGCTAATGTGCCCTCATTTGCTGCGCACCCATTCTAACTCGTCCTTGTCCTCTAATCCATTTATGTGTAGAAATAAAAGTTTGCATCATGTATTGTTTTTTATAAAATGAAATTGTCATAGACAAAGAAATGCCAAGAATAATTGATTATTTAGAAGAAAATCTATAGTTCTTCTAATTAGATACTCACTCAGTCAATCGTTATCTAAAAATGAGTAAAATATGTTATACATTTATTGTATTTTTTGCTCTCTCTAATATCCACATTTAACCTCACTTATCAACCATGACTTGCTTAACTGTGAGGTAGTTTCAAACCATATCTGAGCCCTCTCTGTACTGGGTTCTGCAAATTCATGTACTGGTGTCTGTCAAAGAATAATAAAAAATTATTTGGTTGTGCCATTTGTGGAAAAAGTTCTAATATCCAGGAATTGTATTCAGATGGAATTAAGTCTCTCATGGAACAACTGCAGGATAAGTACAAATTCTATGTAGAGAGTATAAGGAGCTATCATAAATTATAGCACATTTCTAATTTATGATAGCTCCTTATACTCTCTACATTTTAAACTTAACTGTTTCCCCCCCCCCCCCAAGAAAGGTTGGCTAAAAATTCATTCTCTACTTAAGAATATTGACAATTATTTTTGGATTATTACATCTACAACTTACTGATCACACAGGGGTTCTCCGAGACCTGAAAATTATTTTAAGGGTTCTTCCCAAGCAAAAAGGATAAGGAAGGCTGCTTTACAACGAACCTCCATATCACATTCCTAAAGCTCACTGTTCTAGTGTGCAGGTTTAAGTCTAAAAAACTCGCATTAGATCCTGCCTAGGTTTTAAATGATTTCTTTGTTATTAAAAGAAGTCATTTCACCATTGTTCTTTTAATAACAAAAAAATAGCACAATGTTTTTGCTTGGGAAGAACCCTTAAAATAATTTTCAGGTCTCGGAGAACCCCTGTGTGATCAGTAAGTTGTAGATGTAATAATCCAAAAATAATTGTCAATATTCTTAAGTAGAGAATGAATTTTTAGCCAACCTTTCTTGGGGGGGGGGGGAAACAGTTAAGTTTAGCTTGCCTTTCTTGAAATTAATCTTTCTGTCCCTTCAATAAATTTTAAAAACTTGTAAGGCAACCATAATTTCTGTTAAATAACTGGCTTAAGTCGAAGTGGATTTTAATTTTTCTGAAGGTAGGCTCGGTAGACTTAAATGAAGGTTGTAACTCGATGCTATTTACAACATGAAAATTCATTGCCATTGCTGAGTAGTAAAGTTACTAAAAGCCATAAGCCAAAGCAATTTGAATGAAAATGTAGCCTTCAGCTCAATTTTATGCAAGACTTTGAAAAAGCGTTTTCATACTAATTGACATGATCAGGCTGAAGTTATAGGACTAGCATGTGAAACCAGTGCCTGCTTTTTGCTGCACAAATACTCAGTTTTGGGTCAAACTTGAGATAAGCACACACGGATTTCACCTTCAACTGAAATGAGATGATCTTGGTGCTTGCTCTTGATGCTTTTTAAACAAGAAAAAGGTTCCTCACACATGAAAGAAGTTGAAATCCGCAGCAAAATGTGCATTTCTTTCCAATGAATAGGACACTCTTCTTTCACATAAATCCAGAACTATATGTAAATCAATATCTATCTGTATTTTTGCTTATCAACAGTTATAATTCATGATGTGCTTTATATGTGCCCTGGATTTCTGTGAGTGTCCTACTGTTCACAGGAAAGCAATGCATATTTTGCTGCGATTTACAGAACTTCAGGGGTAAGTCTGTAAATCTCATCTTGAGTACACGATCGGACTGCATCTCCCAAAGCTTTTCCTCTCCTCTCAAAGTCAGGTCTCAGGGTCCCTCACATAGTCATATACTTGTGTTGAAAGGAAGACAAAATACTGTTCAATTTTGTTCTGCAGTTCTTCCAAGTGGATTTCAATAAGACTCAGGACTTGCTGATCCTTCTCACCCTGAAGCCCAAGCAACAGTGGAAACATTTCAAGATTTCCTTTGGCAACATGATTTTTCCAAACATTCAGTTTCCTTTTAAATCCAAGTATTTTGTCACTTGAAGGCAAAACAGTTTCTCCAGGGCCTTTGCAGAGACTTGTTCAACTGATTCATATGATGAAAAATGTCTGCTAACTATGCTAGTTTCTGCAGCCATTTTTCATCTTCAAACAACTCAGCAAAATCTATTTCTTGAAAATACTCCTACAATTCACCTTTCAGTCCAAACACCCTGTTGAGAACTCTTCCCCTGCTAAGCCATCGGATGTCTATATGTAGTAGGAGATCGGCGTGCTCTTTGTCCAGGTTTTCACAGTTTTTTAAATGTTCTCTAGTAAACTGGTTTTTGTTTAATAAAGTTCACCATTTTTGTAGTATCATCCAAAACTGTTTTAATTTCATCTCTAAGTTTTTGACATCAGCACCTCTCTGAAGAAAGCAGTGTGTTGCGATACCGTCAGGACTTTCTTTTTTTTACAAGTGGGACGAAACCTGTCATGGAGCAAACCATTGATGGGGTATCATCAGTACCAATGCCAGCACAGTTCCTCCAAGACAGACCTTTTGTTTCCAGATATGAAGACAAAACAGAGTAGTAGGTTTGTTTCACACAGAGGGTGGTAGGTGCATGGAATGCAGTGCTGGCGGCAATGGTACAGGCGGATGCAATAGGGCGTTTTAAGGGCCTCTTAGATAGGTACATGGAGCTTAGAAAAATGGAGGACTATGCGCTAGGGAAATTCTAGGCAGTCAACACAACATTGTGGGTCGAAGGGCGTGTAAGGAGCTGTAAATTTCTGTGTTCTAAAACACTAAATATATCTTGGTCTTTGCTTTTTCTCAGGCAGTTATTTACCACAGATAATGTTTTCTTGAATTTCACCATCATTTACAAATCTTACAAATGCTACAATATGACACGTATTGGTGAGACCTGTTGACTCCTCAACCTGGATAGAGAGGCTGTTGTTTTTCAGTATATCACACAAAACCTCTTCAACATCATGTGACATGTTATTAATATGTTGTCTTATTGTACTGTTTGAGAGTGGCTGCCTTCTCACCTGAACAAAAAGCATGCAAGAGCCTATTCTTGAGCTACTATACGCGAATGACTGTGCTCTTCTCACGCACACAGAGGACGCACTACAAGTTGCAGTCACAGGTCACCAAGGCTGCTAGGGCTTTTAGGTTAATGGTTATTCTAAAGAAAATGATGATCCTCCATCAGAAGCCCACTCATGCCATTTACAACCCACCTCAGATCACCATTGATGACCACCCTTTTATAGTTCACCTACCTGCGCAGCGTCATCTTCAACAATGCTATGGTAGTAAAAGACATTGACAATAGGCTCGACAGAGCCAGCAGTGCCTTCAGGCACCTCCAGAAATGTGTGGAAGAAACACGAGCTGAGTCTGTCCTCAAAATTTCAGGTGTACAGCGTTGCCATCGTCTCAACACTGCTATACGGCTCTGAAGCCTGGGTCTTGCATTGCAAGCAAATCTGGTTGCTCAAGCGTTTCCATCAGCGCTGCCTCCACTCCATTGTGGGTATCAGCTGGCAGGATCGTGTCCTCAACAATGATGTCCTGGAGAAGGCTCAACTTCCAAGCATTGAAGCCACTTTGCTGCTCGGGCAGCTCCGTTGGCCAGGCCACGTGTCTCTCATGGACAACTCCAGGTTACCGAAAGCAGTTCTCTACGGCTCTCTCAGCAGCTCTCTTGGGCAAATATTGAGGTCGAGGAGTGGCAGCAACTGGCTTCTGACAGAGACCACCGGAGAACACTGATCCATGGCGCAGCCATGAATTTTGAGGAATCCAGAAGAGTTACTGCTGAAGAGAAGAGGAAACACAGGAAGGATCCTACTACCCAAGCACCCGCATCCAACTGTTCCCATGTTCCTACTGCTCCAGAGACTGCAGATCCAGAATTGGCCTCTACAGTTACCAACCATGATGCCATCACTCCTGAGGGCTCTTCTTCCTTCCTGATCTTCACAACAAAGAACCAGCCATCATTGAGTGTGAAACATTTTCAGTTTCTCGTACCACATCTTGTCCTAGCATTTTACCCACTATAATTTTACATGTTGATGTTATTAGGGTCTCACCAACTGTGTGAATTTTCCCTTTCTGGGTAATCAGTTTTGCTGCTAAATAACTTGCTTCCTGCACTTTTTTATTGACTGTGACCTTGTTATCAAAAGCTTTACTCTGTTTTGAGATTCCAATAGCCGTTTAAAAATAATCAGCACTTTTATGTGTCATATGTTTGTGATTTTTATTTAAGTGTCTTAAATTTTGCTGGAGCTATTGCTGCATTTTTAAGTTGTTTGCCACAGACTTGGCACAACGGAACAGGACAACTTGGATCACCAGTCCATGTAAAACCCGTTGATAGGTAGCTTTCATTGTAAAGACTGACTTTTTTATGTCTGTTGTTGCACTAGAGCAGTGAAATGACTCAGCTGATTTTAATTCAAGAATCAGCGCATTGGACCATCAGACATGTCTGTAAAACCCACTTCACTTTTTTCATCAAACCACAGTCCTCCCCTCTGTGCAATTAACAACAGCACTCACTGATTATCAACAACCTCCCCTATCTCGCATCCAAAACTGAGAATGGACTCAATCAAATAAACTTGGTCCTCCTGCGCAATGCTTTACTGGGCTAGAGAGCTCTAACAAGATTGCTGGCAGGTCTGCTTGGTCACTACCCACCAATGCAAGCGCTAGCATCACACATTGCACGTTGTGCAAAATTCAAAATACAGATGTTTTTGAATCACGATCTCTCATGGAAACCCAGATGAGAAACCTTGTTCTAAAAGGACAAGGTAAGTAAATGAATTGAGGATCTCTACTGGTGATGTTCCCAGTGCTAGTTCCCAATGCCCTTTAAATCCGAGATATCCCTTAAATCCTTCTGTATACCATATAGAACAGTACGGTATAGGGACAGGCCCTTTGGCCCATAATGATCCCAGTAATCACATGTGCTTCCGTATCGTCCTTATTTCTCTATTAGCTGTATGTCACTGTTTCCTTTAAGCTGCATTGGAGCATGGCTCTCAGTAACTGAAATGCTCCCGTGGACGTAGCCTCTGTTGCTGCGCAGCTGGAAAAAGATTACGAATGTATAATGTAAGATTTGTACTGTATTTCATTATACTCTTCAATTAATAAAATCAAAAGTATGCAATTTTTCTATTTAAATTCTAAATATTCATAGTATGCATATTACAAAAATATGCATTTAAAGTGCTGCGCAGTTTTCGGGCTGTGTTATTTTTTTTAAGATTTCCTGCTCAGAGCAATGGTTGGTTCGTGCAGCTGTTTTAAAAAAAAAACAATTAGAAGAAAAGTTGCTGCCTATCATATCTACTGCTGTTTCCCTTGGCAGTGTTATGGAAATCTTGATGTTCTGAGTGTTCAAAATCCAACACATCAGAACAACAAGATTTTAAAGGAATATTGATTGCATAGGGATTGTGTCACTTATGACTCAAACAATCCACTCATGTATTTTCTATTATTTCTGGAGTCTAATTACCAGAATATTATCAGTAAGTGTTCTCTTTGTAAAAAAAAAATTCTATGGCTTTGTAGAGGAGAAATCATAGTTGATCAATTTATTGGACATCTTTGACAAAATAGCATGCACTGAAAATGTGAAATTTGTAGATTTCCGGAAAGCATTTGAAAAGATGGGGCATTAAACATTATTTAGGAAGAGAAATCATAATGTAAAAGAAAATAACAATTTGGGATGGGTTAAAGATGTTTGTTCTGGTTGGCAAGCTGCAATGAGTGTCGTGACTGCTGGCGTAACATTTTACAAATAACTGGGATGAATGCACCAAAGTGACTATTACTAACTTGTTGATAGCACATTGGCAGGAGGACATAAGGAAGGAAAATGTAATACAGAAAAGTTAAGTTCATGGACGAAGGAGTAAATATTCTGTAAATTTTCCCATCTTTATAGGAAAAAAAGCGTATCATATAAATGTTAAGAATCTGACTTTCCTAATGCATGAATGCTAGTGAAGAGCACCTGCAGGCAATTTGTTGTGAGAGAAAATTGAGGGCCAAGCAAGTTTTAAAATGACAAACTGTCAGATTCTGGTACCTATAGTATTTTGCTTTTTAAGAGTTTTTTTTAAAACTCGGGTGATAATCTCCAATTGCCAGAATAGACCCCAACTGCAGATAGCTGAACAATTTCTTTCCTTTGTTTAGACACACAAATTATCAAAAGGGTGTGTGAAAGGAAGGAAATTGTATTTATTCAGCTAACATTAGGTAAATATAAATAACAATTACATTGTACAATTTAGGGCTTGAATTTTTCATTTCTATTCGGCAAAAACTAGAAAAATATTCACGTATTGGAAGATTTGTTCACTTTTCTGCAGTAAACATCAGCCTCAGAATTCACAGAATTCAGAATGCTGCACTTGCTTCTCAAAAGTTTCATTTAAACTACAGGCAAACCTCGCATTACAGAGCAGTTGTGTAATCCATAAATATCATGCTTTTCCATAATGTGAAACCTAATTTCCTATTGAATCCCATGTTTTAATTAGAGATGAATTATTGCATGATGTTTTCCTCTCAACAGTAATAAAAGTACTGTAGCTCACTGGACCAAAAGCAAACTGCAAGTGAATGTGATAAGTGATATGGAGAGAGTGAGTAAGGGGCAGATGGAGCCAGGTGAGTGGAGGTACATGGCACTCTCTTGTGTTTCCATATCACCTTCCACCCTTCAGTTTGAAAGGAGATATGCACTTTTAAATGCATATCAAATATAGATGAGATGCTTAATGATATAACTCACAACAAGTAATAGTTAGCATATCAAATATAAGCAAGATAGCTTAGTGATATCACTCACAACAAATAACAGTTGGCATATCAAATACAAGCAAGATTCCTTAGCAAAATACCTTTATGTGGTTGTTTAGATTTACAACTTGAACTTAAACTTGCTTGCTTTGTTTTCAGACATTTTGAGAGTAAATAATATGGAAAGCTCATGGGGTAGGTGAGTGAGGAAGAAAAACTGCTAGGCAGCAAAATGTTCCTACTGTGCTAAAGCAAAGCAACACTACTCATGTGTCAAGATATGCACGCTGAAGATGATGAAAATAAAATTAGTTTCATCTGCTTTGTTTATTTTTTCCCCTGCACTAAAATATTGCAAGAGCAAATTTTAATTTGTATTTCAGATTTTTGGTTAGTGATTCAAATCACATGCAATTAAATAGTTGAATGTAAAAACTCCATATTGTTCAAGTACTTACCTGATTATTGAGATTAAGTTGCTTGGTGGCGTGAATTAGTTAATTTTTAATCTGGAAGCCTTGTACAAAATGATGCAATTGGGGTGTTATTTGTTTTCTTTAGGGAATATCTTTAATCATTTGAAATGTTTGTAAATTGTAAATTAGTTTATCATGTCACATGTACCAAGGTACAGTGAAAAATTTTTGCATGCCATCCATACAGATCATTTCTCATCGCAATCGGTGCATTGAGGTAGTGCAAGGCAAACAATAACAGAATGTAAAGTGTTACAGTTACAAAGTAAGCAGACAATAAGGTGCAAGGCCATAAGGAGGTAGATTATGAGGTCAATCTTAATGTACTAGCAGACTGTTCAGTAGCCTTATAACAAGGGGGTAAAAGCTGTAGAGTCGGCTCTCCTTATCCGCAAGTTCTGCATATGCGAATTCAACCAACCGCGAATTGAGAAAACCCGGAAGTGCTCTACCAGCACTTGTTGTTTGAGCACATACAGACTTTTGTCTTGTCATTATTCCCTAAATACGTTATAACAACTAGTTTACACAGCATTTACATTGTATTAGGTATTATAAGTAATCTAGAGATGATTTAAAGTATACCGGAGGATGTGCGTAGGTTACCGTGGATCGGGATAAAAAAAATCAGAAGATCTCTTACTATGTAAGTCGGAACAGATACATCCGCTATTATTTAGCATCAGTCAAGCGTTTGTCTTAGTATGTATTTTACCATTTTATGCATATAAAACACTTAGGAATGTATGTTTCAGCGCCAAGCTCAGGAAGTTCCCGAGTTCGATCCAGTGACAGACCACTTCCGAGCGCGCTCTCCTTCCGTGCCTGGTTTATGTGGAGGATCAAAAACCCAAAACCCAATAATTAAACCACTGTGTAGCTGAGTAATAATTGTAGCTTTCATTGGGGCAGGGCCTTTCTCACTTTATCCTTTAAAATTGTTCCAATCGTTGACCAACTGTAGCCTAACACTTTTCCAATGACAGATGATGTTTCACCTCTTTCCAATCGCTTTATTATTTCCACTTTATTTTCAATCATGATCGTGATTATTTTCGTGAGCAGAAACACTGCGGATTCAGAGCTTGACCGCCGGGTCCTAATGTCCACCACACTAAGACAGGTTAAATAAGGTCTGGGGTTCTGCTGGGTCCTAAGGTCCACCACATTGAGACAGGTTGGAAAAGGGACTTGAGCATCCGTGCTGTTTGGTATCCGCAAGGGGTCCTGGAACCAATCCCTCGCAGATAAGGAGGGCCAACTGTGCTTGAGTCTGGTGGTGCATACAGGCTTTTATCTTCTGCCAATGTCAACATGATAACAAAATAAACAAATTATTTTTAAAGCAAAGTTTATAAATGTTAAGTTAAAATAAAATGCTTCATTATACGTTTTTTCTATCAAACTGAATGTTTACATACTCCATTAAAATTAACTTTATAACAAGAAACTATTGGTAATAGAAAAAGTGTGCTTAGGGTTCAAAGAGCATATTAAAAGTGGAGAGTCACTGAGATTCCTTACAGAATTACAGCACTGGCAAAATGAAAAGCATGAATACCCAACCAGAAGTTGGAAAACAGTAGTTATCAATGGACTGTAAAGTTTGCGATTGGAAAGCAATATTCAGCATAAGAAGGAAAGTCCTAAACTTTTGGGCTATTGCTGGAACTGGAGATGATAAAGCCACTGATAGTATGTTTTATTGGGCTTTGGTGGTGGTAATGCAAGGAGTGTGTAAGGTTTGGAATAACTCCATTTAACATTTAATGTCAGTATTTGATTTCCGGCAAAAAATTGGAATGAAGTAGTGGGATCCTTATTACCAGTACTATGTGACATCTAGTTCATAATGTTCTCAATATGTCAGTACCGATGATAACTGTTTTACCTTTTCTAATCCAAATGTTTTAAATAAGATAATTGTTAAATATTTTCTTTTATTACACTTCTTGAATTAATAGGTATACCTATTCAAATATCAAGCCAATGTTGGATATTTTTAAAAATCTATATAGTTGTTTCCTGTTCATTTTTTTTCTTTCTGAAGAATTACATTTCATTCCCTTGCCAGTTTTTCCTCTTGGTTACAGCCAAAATTTTTGCCATGATAAGTATTTGAAATGGACGTTTATATAGAGTGAATAGAGCACTACAGTACAAAAACAGGTTCTTTTGTCCATGTGCTACACGCTGAAATGGTATGCCTAGTTTCATCGACCCACACCTGAACGATATACATCGATACCCTTTCAGTCATTATCTAAACTTCTCTTGAATGTTGCAAACAAGCCTATATCTACCACTTCCGCTGACAGCTTGTTCCACACTCGCATATCCAGCAGACCAATCTCCATACCTTCTGCCATTTCCAATGGGATATCACCACTAAATACATCTTTCCATTTGTCTACCCACTTCCTGTATGGATCACTCTCTACACGAATCTAAGTCAGAGTGAAGAACGTCTCCCTTAGATTCCCCTAAAGTACTTCACTTTTCACCCTTAATTTATGCCCTCTAGTTCTAGTCTCACCCAACTCCATGGAAAACGTCTGCTTATAGTTTTTTGTACACCTCTATCAAATCTCCCCTCATTCTGCAAGGGGATAAAGTGCTCACCTATTCAACCTTTTCCTATAACTCAGGTCTCCAGTTAGAAAGGCCATCATCTACCACCACTCTCTGGCTTCTACCCCCTGATCCTATGTCAAAAATCCCAGTTTTTGTGGTGGACAGAGCTAAGATACTTGACAATGTGATCCCCCAAATCTACATTGGGTCTCACTAGTATGGAGGAGGCCCCACCAGGAGTACTAGATATATATAGATGACCCTGATATTCTTACAGGTGCAGTATCATATCACCAAGAAGGTCTGTTTGGAAGCTTGAATGGTGATGAGGGTAGAGGCAGTTGTAGGACATGCTTGGATAAATGCCAGAAGAGTGCTCAATAGGAATGGAGAATTGAATAAGAGAATCGTGTAGAGAGTGATCCATACAGGAAGTGGGTAGACAAATGGAAAGATGTATTTAGTGGTGACGTCCCATTGGAAATGGCAGAAGGTATGGAGATTGGTCTGCTGGATATGGCATCTTGTGCAATCTCTTTCCTTGTCATACCGGTGAGAGGGCAGGGTGAAGGAAGATGTGTGGGAAATGGAGGAGACATGGGTGAGGGCAGCATCCGTGATAGTGGGAGGGAAACCCCTTTTTTTTGAGGGTGGACATCTCAGATGTTCTCAAATGGAGGTATTCATCCTGAGAACCTGTGTGGTAGGAACAGAGGAACTGAGAAAAGTGTGTACAATGTCCTGTGTATGTTACTCAAAATGGCTTCTTTGGTTTGTTACAAGTAGGAATGCTTTGTCGGATAAATGTTTCTCTCGCCGTTGTTTCGCTTTAGAATGGCTGATATGGTAATTGTATTCATTTGTTAATCAATGGGGAATGTTATTGTGTCTTGTGATGCTGGGAACTTGGGGGAGGGGTCTTCGCGGGTTTTTGGTGTGAGGGGAGTCGGGAGGAGGACGTCGAGGAAGACGCCGAGGAAGGTGGACGTCTGCTGGACTGCTCATAAGACCACTGGAGTGGTCCCAGGTGCAACGGCGTGGCGGTCGGATGGGTCGATTGGTTCAATGATTGAGCTCCAACGAGTGCACTAAACAGACTGAACTTTGATAAGTTGGCGCCTTTTGTTTTTTTCCATATATATATATATATATATATATAGTATTGCCTAATACTCTTTTAATTTTAGTAAACTCTTTAAAGTGTATTTCATAACGGTATTTGTTGTGGGTTTGATACTGTTGGCGGGCACGAGGCATAAACTCGATTCTCACAGCACCTGCACAAACGGGAGGTAGGTTGGTGAGTTGCTGGAATTCCGTTTCCCCTAGACATATACTAGCCTTTTGGGTAAGTGTTACAAGTGAATAGCATTTTTTGTAAGTGACAAGTGGAAATAGATGTAGTCTAGACAGCTGTGAGAGCCAGTAAGTTTATAAGAGATGTCATAAAAGGGAATAGTCTTCTCCAGGGATGGAGACAAAGACTAAGAAAGGAGAGAGAGGTGTCAGAAATGGAGGAAGTAAATTTGAGGACACAGTGGAAGTAGGAGGCAAAGTTATTGAAATTGACAAGCTCAGCATAGGTCCAAGAAGCAGCACCAATGCAGTCATCAATGTAACATGGAAAGAGTTGAGGAGCATTTCCCATGAAGGCTTGGAATAAGGACTGTTCCATGTCTCTTTGATTATGAGAAGCATAGATAGGGTGGATAGTTAGTACCTGTTTCCCAGGGCACCAGTAGCAAACACCAGAGGGCGTATGTACAAAATTAAGGGAGGGAAGTTTACTGGGGACATCGGGTAAGTTTTTTACACAGAGGGTTGTGAGTGCCTGGAATGACACCACATTAGGGGTATTTAAGAGCCTCTTGGACAGGCACATGGATGAAAGAAAAATGGAGGGTTATGGGGTAGTGTGGGTTTAGTACTTTTTTTAAGGATTATATGGGTCGGCACAACATGGAGGGCTGAAGTGCCTGTACTGTGTTGTAATGTTTTATGGTTCTATGGTTCAACAAAAAGGCGGGCATAGCTGGAGCCCATGTGGGTGCCTATGGATACACCTTGGTTTAGAGAACATGGGAGGAGCTGGAAGCGAAATTGTTAGGGTGAGAACCAGTTCCACCAAATGGAGGACAATGGTGGTGGACGGGAACTGGTTAGGTCCATTGTCCAGGAGGAAGCAGAGAACTTTAAAGCCTTCTTCATGGGGAATAAGCGTATTATTTCTGATTACAATTTGCAGATTATTGATGGCAATCACAATGTCAAGATCTTCCCATTGACATGGGAAGATCTTGACATACAAAACAACACTGAAGCACTATCTTATATGTTCTAAAGGAACTTAAGGATATATTCATGATGAATAATGCAATAGGTTCATCCATCTGAGACAAATAATGTTTTTGATGGGTCAGGCCCCTTCTGGACTAACACATTTTTAAAATCCAGTGTCTGTCAACTTCAGTAGTTACTGTCTATATTCAGTTTCCTGTTCCTATTGGTCTACCTACAAACAAATCTTTTTGAAAGATGAGCAAGTTAAAATTTATGTTGAAAGTCTTTTAATCAAGTATAATATAATAAGAAACTAGGACCAGGAGCATGGTCACTCAGCTCTTCTTGCCTGCTGTGGGTCATGCATGATTTGGACCATAACTTTCGTTAATTGTGCTAAGGAAAATTTGCTACTCCACTCACCTTGCTGGAGAGATCTTTTTACAACACTAAATATCTCTTTGGTCTTCTCCATAAGATCTATATTAGAGATAGATTTATTATTACCTGACAAATGTCATGAAATCTTTTTTTGTAGCAGCAATGCAGTGTAAGTCATAAGAACTACTATAAGTTACAGAAATCAATGACTAAACACGTTAAAGGTAGAGCAGTAAATGTAGTGTATATGGATTTTAGCAAAACATTTGACAAGGTACCCCATGCAAGGCTTATTGAGAAAGTAAGGAGGCATGAGTTTCAAAGGGACATTGCTTTATGGATCCAGAACTGGCTTGCCCACAGAAGGCTGTAGACAGGTCATATTCTGCATGGAGGTCGGTCACCAGTGGTGTGCCTCAGGGATGTGTTCTGGGACCCCTACTCTTCGTGATTTTTATAAAGGACCTGGATGAAAATGTGGCGGGATGATTTAGTAAATTTGCTGATGTCACAAAGGTTGGGGGTGTTGTGGATAGTGTGGAGGGCTGTCAGAGGTTCCTATCGATGATGCAAAATTGTGCTGAGAAGCGCCAGATGGAGTTCAACCCAGATAAGTGTGAGGTGGTTCCATCTTGGTAGGTCAAATATGATGACAGAACATAGTATTAATAGTAAGACTTTTAGCAGTATGCAGGATCAGAGGGATCTTGGGGTCCAAGTCTATAGGACACTCAAAGCTGCTACGCAGGTTGACTCTGTGGTTAAGAAGGCATACGGTGCATTGGCCTTCATCAATCATGGGATTGAGTTTAAGAGCTGAGAGGTAATGTTGCAGCTATATAGGACCGTGGTCAGACCCCACTTGGAGTACTGTGCTCAATTCTGGTCGCCTCACTACAGGAAGAATGTGGAAACCATAGAAAGGGTGCAGAGGAGAATTATAAGGATGTTGCCGGGATTGGGGAGCATGCCTTATGAGAATAGGTTGAGTGAACTCGGCTTTTTTTCCTTGGAGTGACGGAGGATGAGAGGTGACCTGACAGAGGTATACAGGTTGATGAGAGGCATTAATCATGTGGTTAGTAAGAAGCTTTTTCCCAGGACTGGAATGGCTAGCACGAGAGGGCACAGTTTTAAGGTGCTTGGAAGTAGGTACAGAGGAGATGTCAGGTGTAAATTTTTTTAAATGCAGAGAGTGGTGAGTGCGTGGAATAGGCTGCTGGTGATGGTGGTGGAGGAGGATACGATAGGGTCTGTAAAGAGACTCCTGGACAGGTACATGGAGCTCAGAAAAACAGAGGGTTATGGGTAACCCTAGGTATTTCTCAGGTAAGGACATGTTCAGCACAGCTTTGTGGGCCGAAGGGCCTGTATTGTGCTGTAGGTTTTCTATGTTTCTAAATAAAATAAAAGCCGAGGAGTGGATCTGCATCAGACTTCATGGCGAGTGGTCCCGGGTTCAAATCAAGCTGGGTCCTTGCATGCTATCCATCCATGTTGGTTAAGCATTGAGCTAGTAACTTGGTCTCGTAAAAAAAAACAGACAAATGCTAAAGAATGGCGAAGTTGCTACCTGATGCACCACAAGGTGCAGAGAGGAATGGCAACAGAAATAGTAGAATGTGTATTTACATCAACACGAAATGGTGTAAGAACTCTGTGCTGGTTTCCAGACACTGCTCATCGGAAGCAGAGTTTGTGGCTGTTAGATGCAGACCATTTTACTTGCCACGAGAATTCCCCTCTGTTTATATATTCGGTGTCTACTTCCCCCAGCGCTAATACTAAGGAGGCACTCTGTAAACTGTAAGGGGCTATTAGCGAACTGCAGAACACACTGATGGACTGTTTATTGTCGCCGGTGATTTTTACCACACAAACCTTAACTCAGTGCTCCCCAAATTCCATCAGTATGTGGACTTTGCAACGAGGGGGGAGAACGCATTGGACCTGGTTTTTACAAACATCCTCGATACGTACCGGATAGAGCCCCGCCCCCACCTTGGTTACTCAGACCACATCTCTGTTATGCTAATCCCAGCATATAGACCACTCGTCAGGCACTCCAGACCAGTTCAGAAGCAGGTGAAAACCTGGCCAGCTGGAACCATCTCTGCTCTTCAAGACTGCTTTGAGCACACTGACTGGCACATGTTCAGGGAGGCTGCAACCGATGGCGACTCTACCAACTTAGAGGAGTACACGGCATCAGTGACCAGCTACATTAGCAAGTGCATTGATGATGTTACTCTGTCCAAGACCATCACTATACGTGCCAACCAGAAGCCATGGATGACTGCAGAGGTGCATGCACTGCTGAGGTCCCGTGACTCCGCCTTCAGAGCAGGGACAGGGCAGCTTTAACAACAGCAAGGGCCAAACTGTCCCACGCCATCAGAGGGGCAAAGCATGCCATGCCCAGCGAATCCACAGCCACTTCCAGGACAGCAGCGACACACAATGCATGTGGAAGGGCATCCAGGACATCACCAATTGCAGGACATCACTTGACTGTGCCGGTGATGCCTCCCTCCCAGATGCGCTGAATATCGTCTACACCCATTTTGAGGTGGAAAATGACGTGGCGTCGAGGAAGTCCACCCCTCCTACAAATGACCAGGTGCTGTGTCTCACCGTGGCTGATGTGAGAAGAACCCTGTGCAGGGTCAACCCACGGAAGGCTGCTGGACCAGACAACATCCCTGGTAGAGTGCTCAGAGGATGAGCAAACCAACTAGCAAATGTTCTCACTGACATCTTCAACATTTCCCTGAGCAGCGCCACTGTTCCAACATGCTTCAAGGCCGCCACCATCGTCCCTGTGCCGAAGAAGTCTTCAGTGTCCTGCCTAAATGACTACCGTCCCATTGCACTCACATCCATCATCATGAAGTGTTTCGAGAGGCTCATCATGAGGCATATCAAGACCCTGCTGCCCCCCTCACTGGACCCCCCCGCAGTTTGCGTACCGTCTCAACTGCTCAACAGATGATGCCATTGCCATCACTCTCCACCTGGCTGTAACCCACCTGGACAAAAAAGTCACATACATTCGGATGCTGTTCATAGACTTCAGTTCATCTTTCAACACAATCATCCCTCAAACTGATTGGAAAGTTGAGCCTACTGGGCCTGAACACCTCCCTCTGCAACTGGATCCTAGACTTCCTGACTGGGAGACCTCAGTCAGTCTGGATCGGGAGCAGCATCTCCAACACCATCACACTGAGCACAGGGGCTGTGTGCTCAGTCCACTGCTGTTCACTCTGCTGACCCACAACTCTGCTGTAACACACAGCTCAAACCACATCATCAAGTTCATCGATGGCACGACCGTGGTGGGTCTCTTCAGCAAGAACGACGAGTCAGCTTACAGAGAGGAGGTGCAGCGGCTAATGGACTGGTGCAGAGCCAACAACCTGTCTCTGAATGTGAACAAAACAAAAGAGATGGTTATTGACTTCAGGAGGGCACGGAGTGACCACTCCCCGCCGAACATCGACGGCTCCTCGGTAGAGGTCATTAAGAGCACCAAGTTTCTTGGTGTTCACCGGGTGGAGAATCTCACCTGGTCCCTCAACACCAGCTCCATAGCAAAGAAAGCCCAGCAGCATCTCTACTTTCTGTGAAGGCTGAGGAAAGTCCATCTCCCACCCCCCATCCTCATCACATTCTACAGGGGTTGTACTGAGAGCATCCTGAGCAGCTGCATCACTGCCTGGTTCAAAAGTTGTACTATCTTGGATCGCAAGACCCTGCAGCGGATAGTGAGGTCAGCTGAGAAGATCATCGAGGTCTCTCTTCCCACCATCACGGACATTTACACTACACGCTGCATCCACAAAGTAAACAGCATTATGAAGGACCCCATGCACCCCTCATACAATCTCTTCTCCCTCCTGCCATCTGGGAAAAGGCACCAAACCATTTGGGCTCTCACGACCAGACTATGTAACAGTTTCTTCCCCCAAACTATCAGACTCCTCAATACCCAGAGCCTGGCCTGACACCTTGCCCTATTGTCCTGTTTATTATTTATTGTAATACCTGCACTGTTTTGTGCATTTTATACAGTCCTGGGTAGGTCTGTAGTCTAGTGTAGTTGTTGTGTGATTTTTTTTCTCTGTTTTTTTTTACGTATTTCAGTCTAGTTTTTGTAATGTGTCATGTAGCAGCATGGTCCTGAAAAACGTTGTCTCATTTTTACTATGAACTGTACCAGTAGTTATGGTCGAAATGACAATAAAAGTGACTTGACTTGACTTGAAAATGAGGCACTGTTTATGGACCAGGCCCAAAATGCTGGAGGAACTCAGCAGACCATTCAGCATCTGCGGAAAAGAATACAGTCGACATTTCAGGCTGAGACCCTTCAGCAGGACTAGAGGTAAAGTAAGATGAGGAGTTGGAGTAAGAAGATGGGGGGGGAAGGGAGGAAGACAGAAACACAAGGTGATAGGTGAAACGGGGGGGGGTGGAAGGTTTGGGGGTTGGTGACGGATGAAGTAAAGATCTGGAAAGTTGATTGGTGAAAGAAATACAGGGCTGGAGAAGATGGAATGTGATAGGAGAGGATAGAAGGCCATGGAAGAAAGAAAAGGGGGCGGAGCACCAAAGGTAGGTGATTGACAGGTAAGGAATTAAGTTGATAGAGGGGAATGGTGAAGGGGAGGAAGGGAGAGATTACTGGAAGTTCAAGAAATTGATGTTCATGCCATCAGGTTGGGGTCTACCTGGATGGAATAAAACATGTTGTTCCTCTAAGCTGACTGTAGCCTCATCGCAGCAGTAGAGGAGGCCAAGGAGTGACATGTCGGATTGGAAATGGGAAGTGGAATTAAAATAGGTGGCAACTGGAAGATCCCTCTTTTTCTGGCAGATGAAGCATAGGTGCTTGGCTCCCAATCTACGTCGGGTCTCACCAATATACAAGAGGTCACACCAGGAGTACCGGACACAGTATATGACCTCAACAGACTCTCAGGTGAAGTGTTGCCTCACTTGGATGGACTGCTTGGGGCCCTGAATAGTAGTGAACCTGTTGGGGTCATCTACTGTAAGCCTCAAACAGTTCTTCCAGCTGAGATGACACTTCACCCATGAGATTTTAGGATCATCTACTGTACCTTCTCCCTCAGGAAAAACTGGAATCTCCCAGTGACCACCCATTTTAATTCCACTTCCCATTCCTATTCTGACATGCCTGTCCATGGCTTCCTTAACTGCCGCAATGAGGCCACACTTGGGTTGGAGGAGCAACACCTTGTATTCTGTCTGGGTAACCTCCAAACTGATGGCATGAACATCGATTTCTCAAACTTATGGTAATGCCTGCCCTTCCCCTTCACCAATCCCCATCCCCTTTTCCCTCTCTCACCTTATCTCTTTACCTGCCCATCATCTCCCTCTTTCTTCCATGGCCTTCTGTCTTCTTCTGTCAGATTCACCTTCTCTAGCCTTGGAACTCTTTCACCAATCAACTTTCCAGCTCTTCATTTCACCTCCCCAACCCCTCCCAGTTTCACCTATCACCTTGTGTTTCCCCTTCCCCTCTCCTCCCTCCACCTTCTTACTCTGACCTCCAGTCCTGTTGAAAGGTCTCAGCCCAAAACATCAACTGTTCATTCTTTTCCATAGTTGCTACCTGGCCTGATGAGTTCCTCCAGCATTTTGTGTGTGTTGCTTGGATTTCCAGCATCTGCAGACTTTCTCTTGTTAATGTTTATGGATCATTCATAGGTCTTTGGGCTCTTCTACCACCTCTCAGATGGTAGTAATGGGAAGATATCATATGCATGTACCAAAGCCTTGATTGTTTACTCCTACTCCACAGAAACATAGTTAAAACCATTATCTTTCTGCTTTCATCAGTCTAGAAATTATTCAGCAATTTGAAGAGGAATTTGTCTGATATACTCTTCATATTTAAGATGAGGAACAAGGACAAACCAGTCCAGTGAGCTTCACATAAGTAGAGAAATTATTAGAGAGGATTCTTAGGGGCAGGATTTACTTATATTTGGAAGAGCATAGACTTGTTAGGGATAGTCGTCATGGCTTTGTTTGGGGATGGTTCTGTCTCTCAGTTTTTTTGAGCAGGTGATTTAGGGCAGGGAATGATGAGTTGGTAAGTTGATACAGATTTAGCTTGCTTGTAAATGACAAATGTTTGTGGTGCAAGGGTTTTGTTTTTCTGCTTGTAGGTCTATGATCAGAGAGTTCCACAAAGATCATTGTTGGGACTTCTCGTTTGTGATATATGTATGTAAATGGTTTGGATGAAAACATAGGAATCTAGTTAGTACATTTGAAACAACATGATTGAGTTGTGAATGTTAAAAGTTGTCAAAGGATACAGCAAAACATGCATGGAGTGGGGGGGGGAAGGAAAATAAACAGTAAATAGCAGGACCCTTAGCAATGATGTCAGAGGGATCTTGGGTAGAAGTCCATAGCTCCCTGAAGGTGGCAACACGAGTGGCTAGGGTGGTAAAGGAGATTTACAATATGCTTACCTTAGTTGTTCTGGGCATTAAAGATTTTATAGACCATGTTGCGGGCGTATAAAACTTTAATAAAATCACATTTGGAATATTGTGTACATTTCTGGTTGCCTCACTGTAGAAAATGAAGGTTATGGAGAGGCTGCAGAAGACCTTCCCAGGGATATTGCCTGAATTGGAATATATTAGTCACAAGGAGAATTTAGGCAAACATGTTTTTTTTTTGCTGGGGTGTCAAAGACTGAGTACATTATGTAAAATCATGAGAGGTATAGAAAAATTAGTGTGTTTTCCCAGAGTAGAAATGTCAAATATCAGAGGGCATAGATTTAAGATTAAAGGAGATATACAAGGCAAATATTTTTTTGTCAGTGTAGTAGGTGTCTGGAACACTACTGGAGGAGGTAATAAAAGCAGATATAACGGCAATGATTGAGGATTTTGACTCACTTACAAATCACTGCCAGAGCCCAGGCAATTTGGTTCCTGGCTATCTCAACATCCTAGCATACCTGGTCAGTCCTCAGGAATTGACTTATCTTTATGTGCTTCAAGAATTGTCAACATCTTTATTTTAATGTGCATATGTTTTGAGACGTCACTGTTCTCTTCCCTGAACTCACTAGTTCTTTATGATTACCTGTCAACTAAAATAATATGAGATCTGTACAATGCATAAAGACGAGATTCTGCAGATGCTTGAAATCCAGAGTAACACATACAAAATACCGGAGGAGCTCAGCAGGTCAGATAGTGGAAATGAATTAACAGTCAAAGTTTTGGGCTGAGATCTTTCATCAGGATAGAATCTGAGCCAGAAGCATCATTTGTTTGTCGATTTCCATAAATGCTGCCTGTCCTACTGAATTCCTCCAGCATCTTTTATGTTACTCTGTACAACACATAATTGTCTTAACTGAAATTATCTTTGAAGCTGTTATGATTAGAATGCTAAATCTGTAACTTTTGAGTTGTTCATGTGGAAACTATGGAGCACTGCTGATCAAGTTGCATTTTTTAAAATAAATTCACATCAGTGATTCCAGGATTTCGAGACAAGTGCTACATATTTAGTCACCTAAAATGTTCTTGGGTTTCAGCAGACCTGACTAATAGTATTAAGAGGCCATTTGTTTCTGACATTAGCAATAACTGCTGTCAGTGTCATATGGCTGATTTATGCAGACTCTGACTGGTTTGAAGCAGTGAAAGCTATTAGAAGCAGTGTTCACAGAATATTCCTTAGAGGACTCGTTTTGAGCTGTATTATTAAGGTAAGATTTTTTTCAGCAGAAGGGAAATATATGATTATTAAGAACCCTAAAATTCAACAGCAATATTTTTAGCCTTGTAAAAAATAGATAATAAACTAATTATAGTTGTACAGGTGACAATGAATGAAATCTGATGTTACTCAAGTTAGTGTTTGACAGGCATCTGCCATCTCACTTTCAAATAATATTCATTGCAGGAGCTGACACTTTTATAACTGCACGATATAGATAGACTGAAGTGCCATTAAATTTTCAAAAAGTCTATTGTTTATCATTATACTTTAATGTGGCTTTGGTCAAATTTAGTCCTCAAGGTTACAAAATAGATGGTTGTAAAATTGTGCAAAATGCTGTTTTGTTACAGTACAACTTCTATACAATAACTGGGCTTTAGGTTATTGTGTGTGAATGTTAATCAAGACCAATATCTATTAAATCAGAAGAAAGTACAACTTTGTGTTTCTTTCAGAGTGCAAACAGGAAAGTACAACTTTGTGTTCCTTCTAAGAGTGCAAACAGGCAAACAGCCTACTCCTAGTCACAATTGAAACTTTGCTTCTGTTGATTCTTTTCTTTTAAAAGATTAACATCACAGTTTATTTTTATTAACAAAACTGCAGCTACTGTAGGGTGGAACAGGACAATAAATCATAACTGTCTATTGAAGCACTGAAGTAATTTTACTTGAGTAAAATAACTAAAATCTATTTGAAGAGCAGGCAAACAGAAACTACAGCAACAGCTCAATAAAATAGGGTTAATTTCTCCAGCAAAATAAAATTTATGTGCAAAAAATAACTTTTTACCTATAGCCCAGTTATGGCTTTAGCTTTGTTACTACATCAACATTGAAATAATTTTGATGAATTTATAAGTAAAAGTGGAATGTATCTCAGCACTCAGTGCTACAAATGCAGTGTGCATTTTACGATGCTTTTGCTATGTTGTAACATGGCCAATAATTTATGTTTTTCTGTAATGTTTCTAGTAATATTTAAGCCTTCTTGGTTCATAATTTGCCTATTGATTTTATGCACATCAAAACTACCTGTAAATTTGTCCTTTCCACTACCCTCAGTATCCCCAGCAGACCTCAGACGCATGGCCAAATTACCAAATGAACTGTTCTGTTCATCTCTGTTGAAGTTTCCTTTTCTGTAAAATCTTCAGATGCAGGCTACTGAAGCATTGATCACCTTATCTGAATTGAAACCTCTGATCTGGTACTCTTTCAGTGTGTCACAAAAGAGTAAATAATATTTTTCTTATAATTTCTGGAGTGGGAATTTATGCCACAACCTTTTCTTGGTCACCTGATCTAGTTTTGGCACTGCAAATATTCATCACTCTTCTTCCAATCCCCACTACTCACACTCAGGAAAAATTTTAATTCTTTCTTTAATTACCTCTATTTTCAAATTTGAATTGGGCAAACCTTCATTTGCAGAGCTCCTGTGAAGTTTAGATATATTTCCGCTGTTTACAAAATATTAACAGTTGTTGAGACACTTATTGATGACAATTTTAAATACATTTTATAGAACTGGTTATCAATTGGAAAGTTCCACTTGACATGTTTTTCAGAAACCTGATCTAGGATGCAGTTGTCAAATACTGGAGGGCATAGCTTTAAATTGAGAGGAGAAAGGTTTAAAGCATGGTTCCCAAACTAGGGTCCACAGACCCCTTGCTTAATGGTATTGATCCATTGCATAGAAAAGGTTGGGAGACCCTGGTTTAAAAGATTTATATGAAGTTTTTTGTTAAAGCACGTAGTTGCCTGGAATATGCTGCCAGGGAAGTGGTGGAAGTGGATATGATAGCAACGTTTAAGATGCGTTTGGAAAGACATATGAACAGACAGGGTGGAGTGGGGATTCATTTACATTAGAAGAAAGGAGGTGTAAGTGGAGCAGTCCATTGTGGGAGTGGTCAGGATTTGTCTCAAAAGGCTTCAATGTTAACTGGTGGAAACTAAAAGTGCTGAGTCCTTTGGAGTCATTTAGTTAATTTTAGAACTTGAACGTAAGAACTTAGAGCCAAACGTTTAGCAAGTGTAGGCAACATGATAGCTAAGGCAGTGGAATGCTCCCCCCATAAGATGTGGAATTGCAGGATACCTAATGCTCTCCCTGATGACTACATCTGCAGGAATGGCACCCAACTTCAGCTCTTGACTAACAAGGTTAAGGAACTGGAGGTGGAGCTGGATGTACTCAGGACTATCTGTGAGGCTGAGATCCTCATAGATGAGACTTTTACAAAGGTGGTCACACCCAGAATGCAGACTTCGTATATAGATAGGTGGACCCCTCCCCCCACTCCGGGGAAAGTAAAGGGAGTAAGCAGGTTGTCAGGTAGTGCAAGATAACTTTGAGGCTTTTCCCCTCAGCAGCAAGTATAATATTTGGATATTGCTGGGGAGATAACCTATCAGGACACAGCAGCAACCAGACCTGGTGGACTGTGGCCGGCTCTGAGGTTCATCAGGAAAGGGTAAAGTCAGATCGTGCAATAATGATAGGAGACTCGATAGTTGGGGGATGGACTAGAGATTCTGTGGCTTCAGGAAAAATGCCAGGATGGAGTGTAGCCTCTTAGATGCTACAGTCAAGGATGTCTAACAGCAGCTGCAGAAGATTCTCGAGGAATTGTGAGCAGCCAGAGGCCGTGGTGCACATTGGCACCAATGACATAGGTAGAAAGGTGAGTGAGTAGATGCTCAGTGAGTACAGGGAGTTAGGGAAGAGGTTGAAGAGCAGGATCTCCAAGATAGTAGATTCTGGATTACTCCCAGTACCACGTGCTAGTCAGGGCGGAATAAGATGTTAGTACAGATAAATACATAGCTGAGGACTGGTGCACGTGCAGTGTTTCAGATTTCTAGATAATTGGGATCCCTTCTGGGTAAGGTATGACCTGTACAAAAGGAAGGGTTGCACCTGAAACCAAAAGGGACCAATATCCTTGTTGCAGCTTTGCTAGAGCAGTTGGGGAGAAGTTAAACTGATTTCGCAGGGGATAGGGCTAAAGATGGGGCAGTTGGTATACAAGTAGATGCAATGTGTAGTGTAACTGTGATGAAGGGCAGGCAGATGATGGGACAGAATTGCAGTCAGTGAGATGAGTGGAAGTGTAACATGTGGGCAGAATCAAAAATGGCAATGAGAACAGGCCTGAAGGTGTTATATTTCAATGCACGCAGTATATGGAATAAGGTAAATGATCTTATAGCGCAGTTAGAAGATTGGCAAGAATGACATTGTGGGCATCACTGAGTCATGGCTAAAAGAAGATCATTGTTGGGAGCTTAATATTCAAAGAAACACCTTGCATTGAAATGACTGGCAGGTAGACAGAGATGGTGGGGTCTTTGCTGGTTTAAAAAAAATGAAGTCAAATCCTCAGAAAGAGGTGACATAGAATGGGAAAGTGTCGTTGTGGAAAGTGTCTTTGATACAGTCCTTGTGGATAGAGTTAAGAAATTGCAAGGATAAATAAATACTGATCAGAGTTATTTACAGACCACTGAACAGTAGCCAGTATGTGGGGTACAAATTATAACAGGAGATGGAAAAGACATATAAAAAGGGCAATGCTACGATAATTATTGGGGGATTTTAATAGACAGATTGGGAAAATTAGGTTGGTGCTGGTTCCCAAAAGATGGAATTTGTAGAATGCCTACAAATTTTAATCTGGCTTTTTAAAATACAGTTTTGTAGCTTGCAGTTGAACCCACTAGGGGAAAGGTAATTCTGGATTGGATTTTGTATAATGAACCAGATTTGATTAAGCAGTTTAAGGTAAAAAAAAACCTGTAATCATAATATGTAAGAATTACTGTAAGAGACAGTAATCATAATATGATAGAATTTACCTTGCAGTTTAAGAGGCAGAAGATAGCTAGATGTACTGTATCAGCAAAGGGAATTAGAGGCATAGGACAGGAGCTAGCCAACATTGATTGAAAGGGGATATGAGCAGAGGTGACGGCACAACAGCAGTTGGCTCCTTTTGGAGCCAATTCAGAAGGCATTGCATAGATAGATCCCAAAAATGAAGAAGTACTCTAAACGGAGGATAAGGCATCCATGTCTGACAAGGGAAGTGAAAGACAGCTGAAGAGTAAACGTGAAGGTATAAATTAGAGGCAACTTTGAGGTTTGGGAAACTTTTAAAAACCAACAGAATGCAACTTAAAAAAGCCATAAGGAGAGAAAAGAGGAAACATGAAGGTCAGCTAGCCAACAATATCAAAGAGGATATCAAAAGTTTTTTTTTCAGATACGAAAAGTAAATGTGAGGCAAGGGTAGGTATAGGACCAATAGAAAATGACACTCGATAGGTAGTAATGGCAGACAAACTTAATAAGTATTTTGTGCAAATCAAAAGATACTAGAAAAATGGCAAAAATACAAGAGTGTCGAGGACAGAAGTAAGCAAAGTTACGATTACTAAGGAGCGGATGCTTGGGAGGCTGAAGGCCCTGAAGGTAGCTAAGTCACTTGGAGCACATGGTCTAACTCCAGGGTTCTGAAAGGTAGCAGAAGAGATTGTGGAGCCATTAGTTATGCTCTTTCAAGAATATCTAGCTTCTGGAATGGTTCCAAAGGACTGAAAAATTAGAAATATCAATTGGTTAGGAAGATATTAAAGCCTTATTACCGATGAAGTTCCAGGGAATTAAGAGATACATGATAAAATAGGCCAAAATCAGTATGGCTTCGTTAAGGAGGAGCTTGCCTGACAAATCTGCTGGAATTCTGAGAAAATAACAGGCGGGATAGACAAAGAGTCAGTGGATAATGTTTACAGAAGGCCTTTGACAAGATGCCACACATGAGGCTGCTTAACAAGATAACAACGCATAGTGTTGCAGGAAAGATGCTAGCATGGGTAGAACAAGAGAAGAGCTCCAGATGCTGGAAATCCAATGCTGGATGAACTCAGCAGCATCTATGGAAAAGAATACAGTCGATGTTTCAGGCTAAGACCTTTCATCAGGACTGGAGAGAAAAAGATGAGTCAGCATTGATAGAAGATTGGCTTACTGGTGGGGGGGAAAGAGTGAGAGTGAAGCAGGCCTTTTCCGATTGGCTGCCACAGGCTAGTGGTTTCCATAGGGTTTGGTGTTGGGACTGCTTCTTTTCACTCTATATGTCAATGACTTGGATGTCAGAATTGAAGTTTTATGGTGAATTTTGAAGATTATACAAAGATATGTGGAGGGCAGATAGTATTGAGGAAGTAGGGAATCTGCAAAGGACTTGGATTGGGAGAATAGACAAAAGTGGCAGATGGAATGTAGTATAGGGGAAAGTATATGGTCATACACATTAGTAGAAATAAAGACATAGACCATTTTCTAAATGGGGAGAAAATTCAAAAGTCAGAGATGTAGAGTCAGCAGTAACGAAGGCAAATGCAATGTTAGCATTCATTAAAAAGTGATAGAATATAAGTGCAAGGATGTAATGCAGAGGCTTTATAAGGCATTGGTGAGACCACACTTTGTGTATTATGAGCAGTTTTGGGCTCCTTATCTAAGAAGGGATATGCTGGCATTGAAGAGGGTTTGGAGGAGATTCACAAGAATGATTCCAGAAATTAAAAGGTTAATGTGTATTTAATAGCGCTAGGCCTGTACTCACTGGAGTTTAGAAGAATTGGGGATGGGGTGGTGGGGGTGGAATCTTATTGAAACCTATCAAATATTGAAAAGCCTAGACATAGTGGATGTGGAGAAGATGTTTCCTATAGTCGGTGAGGCTTAAATCAGCGGGCGCAGCCTCAGAATAGTGGTATCTCAATTCATAACATAGATGAGGAATTTCTTTTGCCAGAGAGTAGTGAATCCTTGGAATTCATTGCTGTAAAGGTTGAGTCATTGGGTATTTTTAAAGCAGAGGTAAATAGGTTCCTGATTAGTCAGGGTGTCAAAGGTTATGGGATGAAGGAAGGAGAATGGGGTTGAGAGAGATAATAAATCAGCCTTAATGGAATGTCACAGCAGGCTTGATGGACCAAATAGTCTATAATTCTGATGCTGTGCCTTACGGTCTTGGGTTGGGTTTCACCTTGTAGGATGTAATGACCTGCAAACCCTGCTAGAGCTGATGTGCATCTGATTCCATCTCAAACGTCAACTGTATACTGTTCTCTCACCCTTAAACCCTTCTGTAGATCATACCTATACTACTTGTATAGTTCTGGACTATTGTTCTTGAATGCCACGAATCTAGCCCTCAGCAGACAACAAATATCCTGGTTCATCCACAGTTTTTGGTTTGAATACATCTGGTTTTTTCTCAAAGGCACTCACTCATCTGCATATGTCTTGATGAAGTCGGTGACATTTGTGGAGTATTCATTCAGATTCAAAGGTGAATCCCTGAATATTGTCCAGTCCACCGACTCAGCTTTCATCTGCCTCCCTTGACCATACACCACCACTGGTGCTATGGTCATTAGTCTCTGCCTATATGCCAGGAGTAGAAGAACAGCCAGGTGATAGAACTTTCTGGAGTGCAAGTGTGGGATGACAAAGTAAACGTTCTTGATAGTGGTTTAACAGTGGTCAAGTGTGTTGATTCTCTGGTTGCATGGGTGATATGTTGGTCTTAGTTGTTCAGGGACTCCTTCAAGCTGGCCTAGTTGAAATCACTCGTAATGGTAGGGAACACCTCTGATTGCGTTGTTTTGTGTCTGCTGATCATGGTGTTTTGCTCCTTCAATAGCTGCCTGTCATTGGCCAGAGGTGGACTGTACACCATTACCAGGATGGCAGCAGAAAACATCCTCAGCAGATAAAATGGGTGACACTTAGCATACGTTCCAGGTCAGTGAGCAGGATTGAGCTGGAGTCACCATGCCTTTGCAGCATGATGACTTTGTCATAAAGAATACTCCATCTCCTCTATTTTTAAAAGTATTAGTTGTTCTGTCATTGCGGAGAATGGTGAAGCCATCAGGTTGCAGCACTGCATCCAAAATGGTAGGAGTGAAGCAAAATACACAGTAGTCCCTGATGTTTCCCTGGTACTGCAATCTTCCTCTGGGGTCTTCAGTTTTATTTTCCAGAGACTGTACATTTGCCAACAGTATAGTTGGAAGTGGGGGTCTAAGACCTTTACATTCCAAACATACCTGCAGACCTGCTCCTCTTCTGCACTTCAGTTTAATTAAAGGGAAAATGCAGTCAGGAATCTGCTGAGTTTAAGTAAAGATAGATTTTTTTTTTAAACATCTAAGATTATTTTGCTTACTGAAGTTCCCATGGCTGTGGCTGTGGATTTCAGTTGTAGTAATCCTAAAAAGATATATTTCATGATCCCCGTCAGAGCTGCATGAAAAAGTCACGACTTATCATCACCATCTTATTGCTTGATGACATTTTATGAAGTCTAATAAAAGTTGATGGTGTTTGGTCCAGTGAATTAAAAATAAGCAGCATTTTGGTGGGGAAAAACAAGGCTAAACAAGCCGCCTTACCCTCACCACTGCAAGCAGCAACCTGCGTATTTCTAGCAGTTTTCCAAATGTTGCACCTCAAGGTCATAAATCTGTATTTGTTCAGCAGAGCAGTGGACTTTTTTGATTGGAATAGCAACTTTTGGAAGAACAGCCCCTTCCATGCAGAACAGCAGCTGAAAGAAACAAATGACAGTGTTGTTGTATGGAAAGACTTCTGTTCACCCCAGCCATGTACTGTACATTTATCTCCAGAAGAGATTTTTCCCTTTACTAAAGCATCTAAATGAAAGTTCTACTGGAGCATTATGGTTGAAAACATAATGTGTTCCTTGGGAATAAATGTGAACTAAATTTACTTCCTCTTGTATATTTATTTTCTGTCATCATTATGACTGTATTTATGATCAGTTTTGTTTTAAAAACAATAGTATGAGCAATAAATGTCCTAGTTCCCCCCATAAAAGTGTAATTTAAATCAATCACATTGGTGGATCTAAAGGCCAGATCAGATAAGGATGGTAGACTTCTTTCCTTAAGACAGGGGGAATTTAGGACTCTGGTAGTTTTGTCATCCTTTCTGATACTATCTTAATATTTCTAAATTTGCATTTGTGAATTCAAATTTCCTACTGTTATGGGAATGTCTCGGGATCAGAAGAGTGCATTTGGATAATAATCTAATAACTTAACCTCTGATATTATACCAGTAATGGACTGGTAAATATTTTTGTATAAGCCAAGCCATAAAAACTAAAGTAGATGGGTAAAGTCATCTCATCCAGCTCTGGCAGCCCAAGTTGTTGAGCGAAATGAGGATACAGTTGATATGCATACAAACTTGGATAAAGTACCACAGATTTGGCTGCTGGAAAAATTGAAGGCCGTGGAATAATATGTGGTATTGACAGCGATATAAATATCTATGATGGATGGAAATCCCTTGCGGGGGGAGACTGTTTTTCAATTAAATAGGAGGTAGTTCCCCAGATTTTAGCTGAAATCGCTGCTTTCTTTTTTTGTTTATTGTTAGTGTCACGAATTGTGATGTACAAGGCACAATTTCAAAATTTTATTATGACACAAACTTGGGAAGAGAAATGATTATTTAGAATAGTAATATACTTAAGTTCAAAATAAATTTATTCTCAAAGTATATATGTCAACATATACAATCCTGACATTCATTTTCTTGAGGGCAATTGCAATAAGTACAAGAAGCACAATAGAACCAATGCAAGACTGCACCCAGTAGGAAGACAACAACCGCTAAGGAAAAAAGATCAACGAACTGCAAGTACAGAAAGAAAGAGGGGGGGAAGGGAAGAAATAATATAATAATATATAATAATATAAAAATAATAAAGCAATAAATATCGTGGCTGTGAGATGAAAGTCCTTGAAGGTGAGTCCTAGGTTGTTGGAACAATTTAATGATGGGATGAATGAAGATCAGTGAAGTTATCCCTTTTGGTTTAAGAGTTTGATGGTTAAGAGGTACAGGTGTCTCCCCCCCTTACAAAGATAGAGCATTCTTATGAAACCTTTCTTAAGCCAAAATGGCTTAAAGCGAAGAACCATTAATTTATATGGGAAAAATTTTCGTAAAAGTGAAAATCCTCTTTGTAATGCAAAAACAGATTACTAATTAGGTCTTTTATAAAAGTGAAGTAGTGTAAAGGGAACATTCGTAAAGCGTGGACACCTGTAATAAATATTCCTCAACCTGGTGGTAAGGGTCCTGATTCTCCTGTACTAACTGGATATTGGGGGGTCCTTGATGATGGATGCTGCTTTCCTATGACGTTGCTCCATGTGCTCAATTCTAAGGAGGGCTTTACTCGTGGTAGACTAGGCTGTATCTACTACCTTCTTGTAGGCTTCAAAGGGACATGGGTTTGTTTAATGGGCAGATAATCACAGGTGAAATACAATGCACATAAATATGTCAATCATAAAGTTTTCTACATCATAAAGGACTCCTTCCATCCTGCGCACGGACTGTTTGAACTGCTTCCGTCTGGTAGGCGCTTCAGATCCCTCCAGACTAAGACTAATAGGTACTGGAGAAGTTTTTTCCCTACTGCGGTCACTTTGCTGAACAGTTAACTGTCGGCTAACTATTACTTGGATTGCACTACTTGTATGTATAATTTATATTTTCATTTATATTTATCATTATTATTGTCATGAGCAGAGAGACAACATCTGCCGGAAGTAAATTCCTTGTATGTGCACAGGTACTTGGCGATTAAAGTCTGATTCTGATTAGATGCTAACTTGGCCATTGTTATTATACATTTTAGGCACTACAGGGTTTGGAGTGGGTGATAAAGTTTTTCCTTTCCAGGAATAAAGGATTGCAGCTAAGTAGCTAATCTGCAGCAATTTGGGTGGCTCTCAAAGTAGAGAAGAATGAGAAGCGATTTATACTATAAGATATAGGAACAGAATTAGGCCATTTAGCCCATTGAGTCTGCTCTGCTGTACCATCATGGCTGATCCCAGATCCCACACAACCCCATACACCTTCCTTCTCGCTATATCATTTGATTCCCTGACCAATCAGGAAACCATTAACTTCCGTCTTAAGTATATCACACTCTGTGGCAGAGCTTTCCACAGATTCACTGCTACAATATCATTGATTCCTCAACACTATCTACCCCTCCACCTATCTTCATATCATCTTCAAACTTTGCCACAAAGTCATCAATTCCATTATCTAAATCATTGACAAACAGTGTGAAAGTAGTCCCAAAACTGACCCCTGAGAAACACCACTGACAGCCAATCAGAAGAAGCCCCTTTTATTCCCACTCACTGTCTCCTGTCTGTCGGCCATTCATCTCTCCATGCCAGTATCTTTCCTGTAATGCCATAGGATTTTATCAAATGCCTTCTGAAAATCCAATTGCATCCACTGCCTCTCCTTTTTCCACCCTGCTTGTTTCCTTCTCGAAGAACTCTAACATATCTGTCAGGCATGACTTCCCTTTGCAGAAACCATGCTGACTGTTGACTTATTTTATCATTAGTCTCCAAGTAATTCAAAACTCATCCTTAATAATAGACTCTAGCACTTTCCCAACCACTGAGGTTAGGCTAACTGGCCTATAATTTCCTTTCTTTTGCCTTCCTCCCTTCTTGAAGAGTGGAGTAATATTTGCAATTATCCAGTCCTCCAGGACAAGGCCAGAATTAAGTGATTCTTGAAAGGTCATGACCAATGTATCTGTTATCTCTTCAGCAACCTCTCTCAGGACTAAGGGGTATCGTCCATCTGGTCCAGGTGACTTATCCACCTCAAGACCTTTGAGTTTCCTAGTACTTTTTCCTTTATAATAGCAATGGCACTCATAGACCTCTAGCTCACTGCTAGTGTCTGCCACAGTGAGAATTGATGCAAAGCACTCATTAAGTTCATCTGCCATTTCTTTGTTCCCCATTACTACCTCACCAGCTTCATGTTCCAGTAGTCCAATATAAACTCTCACCTCCCTTTTAAAGCTTCCAAATCATCCAACTTCCCACTCACTTTTGCTACCTTATATGGTCTTACCTTGGATTTTATGCGGTCCTTGATTTCCCTTGTTAGTCACTGTTACCTACCCCTGTCATCTGTAAACAACTTCTTTTGTGGGACATGTCTATCTTGCGCCTTGTGAACTGTCCCTAGAAACTTCAGTCATCTCTGCGCTGCCATCCAGTATCCTCCTTCAGTCCACCTGGGCAAGCTCTTCTCTCATGCCTCTGTAATTTCCTTTATTCCATTCCAATACTGATACATGTGTCTTGTGCTTCTTGCTCTCAAATTGCAGTATAAATTCAATTATAATATGATCACTGTTCCCCTAAGGGTTCCTTTACATTAAGCTCCCTGATATGATCTGGATTATTACACAACACCCAAAGATGGCCTTTCTCCTAGTAGGTTCAAGCACAAGAAAGCCATCTTGTAGGCATTCACCAAATTCCCTCTCTTGCGATCTGACACCAACCTGATTTTTGCATTCCCCTTTCATATTGAAGTCCCCCATTACAATTGTGATGTTACCCTTATTGCACGCCTTTTCCAGCTCACTTTGCAATCTCAACCCCACATCTTGGCTGCTATTTGGAGGCCTATATATGATTCCCAGAATGGTTTTTTTTACCCTTGCAGTTTCTTAACTCCACCGACAAAGATTCAGCATTTTCTGACCCTATGTCATCTGTTTTTGAAGATGTAATTCCATCTCTTGCTAACAGAGCCACACCACCACCTATGCCTTCCTGCCTGTCCTTTAAATGCAAAGAATATCCTTTGACATTAAGCTCCCAACTGTGACTTTCTTTCAGCCATGACTCAGTGATGCCCACAACATCATGCCAACCAATCTCTACTTGCGCCATGAGTTCATCCACCTTATTCCGAATGCTACATGCATTGAAATACAGCTGGCGGAGTTTCAAGATGGCAACGTAGACATCTGCCTTTTAGGCGCTCTTCAGTTTTTAAACTATAATCACCCTTTAATCAAATCTTTTCGTACTTAATTACATGGGTTGATATTTACGATTTACTTCTTTTTTAAAATAATACTTGATTTAATTTTTTCAAACTTAAAATGTCTGTATCTAAGAAATCGTCTAAAGACCCTCTATCTCTCGATGCAATCTCTAGTCTTCTGGACACTAAACTTGCAAGTCTGGAAAATAAACTTACTGCGAAAATGTCTGAGCTTGAAGAAGTCGTTAGATCGTTTGATACCAAGCTTCAATCGCAGGCAGCAGATATTGAACGACATGAAGAAAAGTTTGCGACTCTTGACAAGTTAATTTGTGAAAAAAATACGTACAATCAAAACATTGGAGGAGAAGGTACGGTCGACTGCTAAAATAGTGGAGCAGAATAAGTTTAAAATCACCGATCTTGAAAACCGATCTCGCAGACAGAACTTGCGTATTATCGGATTTCCCGAAAATGTTGAGTCTGGTGACTTAACTGAATATTTCTCTAACTTATTGTGGGAAATTTTTGGCGAGGACGCTTTGCGGGCTAAACCTACTATTGATCGTGCCCACAGAGTTTCGAGATTTTCGGCTGCGAGAGACAAGCCACGAGCTGTGATTGTCCGTCTCCATTATCCTCGGGAGAAAGAGCTTTTAATTCGATTAGCTCATCAGAAAGGTATGGTTTCTCACAGAAGCAACAAGTTTCGTATTGTTGAAGATTATTCATTCGAGGTGATGAGGGCGAGAATCGCTTTTAAACCAGTGATGGCAGAGATTCATTCGATTGGACTTAAACAAGCTTTAGGATACCCAGCGAATCTCAGAATTACGTTGAGTGATGACAGTCAGCGCTTCTTTAATACTCCGGAAGAAGCGAAGAAATTTGTTGAAGAATATCGGTCTTCTAGTACAATTTGAACTATGTGCTATGTTGAAGAATTTTTGGAGAGAAGATGCCATTTTGTTTTAGGCTTTAAATTATGAAGCTGCGGTATAGCTTTTTACTTTGGTCTGTAGACCTGTTTTTTTTATTATTATCATGATTTACAGATGCTCTTTTAATTTTACTATAATGTCTTTTTTCTTAATTTTTTTCCCCTCTGGGTTGGATATACATGTTAAGACTTTGTAATAATGATTTATTTTTTAAGATGTCGTTTCTTCTTCCCATAAGACTTTGCTTTCCGTAAGCATTTATTTGCTTGTATTTGAGAATGGGACGAATGTTTTGAATTTTTGGACCTTTTTTTTATATATTGTAGTGGTATTTGAATCCTTTTTTAATCTTATTTTGATGACCTTTTTTTAAAAAAAAATTTTAACAGATTGGTGAATTTACATTTATATTCTGTAATATGGTCTTTTCAAAATGTTGTTTCTTCTTCCCATAAGTCTCTGTTTTTGAAACGTCATTTTCTTATATTTGAATATGGAATCTTTTTTAAAGGCATGTTACACTATTTTAAACTTCAATGGTTATCCTTTTTTAATGATCTTTTGCTTTTTTATATTACTTTTTTATTTTGATTGATATATATTCTTTCTTTTTACAACCCTGTATTTATATCTGGGTGTTATATAGTGTCTCTTTTCTTTCTTTTCATGGAGTTGCCATCTTGAAAATGGGGGTAATATTAGTATTAGTTTTTTTTGTGGGGTTGGGGGAGGGGGTAGGGATCGTTTTTCACGCTTTTGCTTTTTATTTTTTTGCTTTTAGTTTATGGGCCGACTTTAAATTATTAATATTGTTGAGGTGTCATGTTCTCCGGTTGCTCCTGAATCATTTTTCCTTCTTCCTGAAATATGGGTTATGTGTCTTTTTAACCTTTTATGATATATACAATTAATATTGGCATGATGGATAAGTCTATTAACTTTATCTCTTGGAATACTAATGGTTTAAATCATCCGATTAAACGTAAAAAAATATTTAAAGTATTCCATAGACTAAATGCTAATATTATCTTTGCACAGGAGACCCATATTAGGAGGGAGGATAATCAACACTTTTTTAGGTTCTGGAAGTGTCAACAATTTCACTCGAATTGTACCGCCAAAATTAGGGGCGTGTCTATTTTTATAGACCCCTCAATTTCGTTTACACATCATGAAATTATTTCTGATCCACAGGGCAGATTTTTGTTGATAACTGGTTCACTTTTTAATCGAAAAGTGGTTCTAGTTAATATTTATGCTCCAAACTTTGACTGCCCTGAATTTTTTAAATGTTTATTTACTTCCCTTCCTAATCTAAATGAATATATGTTGATAATGGGTGGAGATTTTAATTGTTGTCTGAATCCTTTGATGGATAGATCTAAACCTATTCGAATTCTTCCGAATAGATCAGCCTTACTTATTAATTCCTTTATGGTTGATTCGGGAATTACTGAAATATGGCGGTTTTTGAACCCTAAAGATAAAGAATTTTTGTTTTTTTTCACATGTATATCACAGTTATTCTAGAATTGATTATTTCCTTATTGATCATCATTTATTAACAGATGTTACTGATTGTAAATATGATTCTATTGCCATTTCGGATCATGCACCTTTGAAGTTATCTATCAAGATTTCGGACTTTTCCAATAATACTAGATCTTGGAGACTTAACACTACTTTGCTTCAAGATCCAGAATTTATCACCTTCATAAAACAGCAAATTGACTTGTTTTTCTCAACAAACTATACTGAAGAGATTGACAGAGGAATACTTTGGGACTCTTTTAAGGCTTTTATCCGTGGACAAATTATCTCATATTTCGTTGGTAAAAGAAAACAAAGATAATTAGATATTGCTTTATTAGTGGATAAAATTAAAGAAATTGATAAGATTTATTCTGTGACTCCTACCAAAGAACTTTATAAGAAGAGAGT
The DNA here is from genome assembly GCF_030144855.1 of Hypanus sabinus. Classification (NCBI taxonomy): domain Eukaryota; kingdom Metazoa; phylum Chordata; class Chondrichthyes; order Myliobatiformes; family Dasyatidae; genus Hypanus; species Hypanus sabinus. The sequence goes on from NC_082706.1 coordinate 124,542,229, forward strand.
TGAGCTTCAAATGGAGCATAGCTTATTATTATCTTCTTCAATTGAGAATCAATTAATTAGGACCAGGGCTCAATTTTATATTCATAGTGATCGAACTGGTAAATTGTTAGCTAACCAATTAAAAGCTATTTCGACTAAGCGACAAATTATTAAATTTCGTAAACAAGATGGTAATCTGACTACTGATCATAAAGAAATCAATAACACTTTTCAAGATTTTTATAAATCTTTATATCAATCAGAATTTGATGGCGATCTGTCCAAGATGGATAATTTTTTTAACAATTTGAATATTCCCAAACTGACAGATGAAGATCGTAGCTTGTTCGATGCTCCTATTTCTATGGCCGAAATAGGAGAGGCTATCTCATCAATGAATTCAGTGAAAGCTCCTGGTCCTGATGGTTATATTATAGAATTTTTAAAAACTTTTTCTTCTTTGCTTTCCCCTTGGTTATGTGAAATCTTTAATGATGCATTTGCTAAGAAGAGATTACCCCAGTCTTTTTATGAAGCTACTATCTCTCTAATTCTTAAAAAAGATAAGGATCCTACTTTATGTGCATCTTATCGCCCTATGTCGCTATTAAATGTAGGCTCTAAGATTCTTACAAAAATTTTAGCTATTAGGTTAGAAAAGTTACTATCACAGATTATTTCAGAAGACCAAACTGGTTTTATTAGGAATCGGTATTCCTTTTTTAATGTTAGAAAATTGATTAATGTAATTTATACTTCATCACCCACACCCCCAGAATGTGTTATTTCATTAGATGCTGAAAAAGCTTTTAATAGAGTTGAATGGACATACTTAATTAATGCATTGAGAAATTTTAATATTAGTCCTAACTTTATATATTGGATTAAATTAATATATTATAAACCTGTTGCTTCTGTTCTTACAAATAATTACAGATCCTCTTTTTTTCAATTATCGTGGTACGAGACAAGGTTGTCCCTTAAGTCCTTTATTATTTAATATCGCAATAGAACCTTTAGCCATTGCTATTCGTGAATCTCCTAATATTTTTGGTATTACCCATAATGAGAAGTTATACAAGTTATCACTTTATGCTGATGACTTGCTGTTATATATTTCTGATCCTGTCAGGTCTATTCCCACTATTTTATCCTTGTTGGCGCAATTTGGTAGTTTTTCTGGTTATAAACTAAACTTGGATAAGAGTGAATTGATACCATTTAAAGTTGTTACTGATAACTTTATCTATTTAGGTATAAAAATTACCAAGAAATATAAAGATTTATTTAGACTGAATTTTTTACCTATGCTTCATCAAATTCAACAACTTACTACAAGATGGTCTCCCTTATCCTTATCATTAGTTGGTCGGATTAATGCTATTAAAATGATGATTTTACCGAAATTTTTATATTTATTTCAAGCCTTACCAATTTTTATTCCTAAATCTTTTTTTGATAACATTGATTCAAAAATTTCCTCATTTGTGTGGCAAAATAAAAACCCCAGGTTAAGTAAAAGGCAATTACAAAAATCTAAAAAAGATGGTGGTTTAGCTTTACCTAACTTTAGATTTTACTATTGGGCAAATAATATTCATAACTTAATATATTGGAAATTAGATTTGGATTCACCATTGTGCCCACAGTGGGTAAATTTAGAATGCAATGATGCACAGGGATATTCTCTATTCTCCGTTCTTGGTTCTTCTCTTCCTGCTGATTTAGTTAAATTCAATAAACAGATATCCAACCCTATTGTCAAACATACATTACGAATTTGGTTTCAATTTCTAAGTTTTTTACTCTGAAAAACTTTGTTCTTGATAGCCCTATCTTACTTAACTTCTTTTTCAAACCTTCTTTGACAGATCAAGCTTTTAGCATATGGAAAAGGAAAGGTATAAAATGTTTTCGTGATCTTTTTTTTGAAGGTAGTTTGATGTCTTTCGACCAACTTTCCAACAAATTTAAATTACCTAAATCTAATTTTTTTAGATATCTACAAATCAGAAATTTTTTACATAAAGTTCTGCCATCTTTCCCCAATTCAACTTTGATAGATTTTTCAGATTTGATTTTTACCTTAAATCCTTGTCAGAAGGGATTAGTGGCTTTTATTTATAATATGATTATGAAGATACAACCAGAAATATCAGGTAGAATTAAACAAGAATGGGAAAAAGAACTTCAATATATGTGCTAAACATGCTCTAATACAATTTAAAATTGTACATAGAGCTCATATGTCTAAAGATAAGCTTGCTCGATTCTATTCTCATATTAACCCTCAATGTGACAGATGTCATTCAGATGTGGCTTCATTGACCCACATGTTTTGGTCATGTCCCACCTTATATAACTATTGGAAGGACATATTTGCTACCATTTCCTCAATTTGGAATATTGATTTACAACCTCATTTTATTACTGCAATTTTTGTTATACCAAATGAGGATGGTAACCAGTTTTCCCCTTCGGTTAGATGAATGATCGCCTTTGTAACATTAATGGCCAGAAGGTCTATATTACAAAATTGGAAAGAAGTAAATCCTCCTACCACGTTTCAGTGGTTCTCTCAAACTATTTCTTATCTGAGCTTAGAAAAAATTAGAAGCACTATTTTTGACTCATCAATTAAATTTGAAGAAACTTGGGGACCGTTCATTCGACACTTTCATATGAATTAACTTGGCCTCTTCCAGACCTTCTCTCTGTTTATTCTTGTTCTGGTATGGAGTTCCGGAGTTTTTGACACTATCATATACATATAAACTGTTATTATTGCCCATGTTAGTTTAGTTTAGTGTTTTTTTTTCAATATATATTTTTTCTTGTATTTTTTTAATTTTTTTTTCTTTTGATGATTATTCTTACTTTTTTTCATGTATAATTATTATAGGCTTGATTGATTAATGTACTATTTTTTTGTTGATATTTTAATAAGATATTGTTATCTTATTATTAATTCAATTTCAAGTCTAGTGCACATAACCTATTCATTATTATGTTATGTTTTTTTATATATGAAATTCAATAAAAAGATTGAAAAAGAAAAAGAAATACAGCTCCTTCAGTCCTGCATTCTTCGCCCTTTTGAATTCTGCTGCTCTGGTACAATTTAACTCTTTGCTCTGTCTGCATTTGTACTCAATCATTGACTTGTCCTTCCTTACATTCATGTTGTACCCATTATCTACTTGTAAACCTGCTGGCTCATCCTCAGCTTGACCATACTGGTTCCCATCCCCCTGTCATATTGGTTATCTTAAAATCATGAAGGATTTGTCATAGCAAAATTGTTTTTAGTGGCTAAAAGAGTAGATACCCAGGAACAAAAGAATAATTATGATCGTCAATAAAACCTGAATAGTCACTGGGAAAAAATCTGAGTAATGCAAGTACATTTAGTAATAAACAGAATTGGCATTGTATTTGAAGGAAGTTACAGGGATGTGGAATTATAGAAGTAAGAAAATAAAACTGGCAGAAACTCAATGGATGGAATGACTTCTGTCTGTGCCCTGTGGTTCAATTTTAAAATGGAGCATTTATTGGAAGGAAGTTAAATGAAAACTAGTATTGCTGAGGTATGTTAAAGTTCTTTTGTGGTGATCCAGGTTGTACATATAATTTTTTTTTTGAAACAGTGATTTTTTGTTCCACTTTATCTCACTTGCGCTGTGTTGAAAATAGTATGGATGGCAAAGTATATGTCACTTTCTGCATAAGAATTATTCAGGTATTTTAATTCGCACTGAATGTGTAACCTATGATATTTATCTATGTAGTAACTTAAGGTCAAAGCTGCCTTGGCATCCCTTCAGTGAGGAGTAATTACTGTAATATTATTCAATACTTTGATTTGGCAGCACTCAAAAGATATGGATCCATGTCTGTTCTGAATCTGAAGAAGTTTTGTTCTTGAAGGTTTTATCCTATTATCACCAAGCATATGAGTCAGAATATTAATAAAAGACTAACAAGTTTTTAATTTTATATTCTATTCATATCATAATCACCCTTTGTAGTCAAGCTAATAAATATCAAGACTGAATACATGAGGCTGTGTTCATATAGCCTAGCAGAAAGGTGCAGGAAGTATAAGATGATTAGCTTTATTAATCAAAAAACATGAAAAGCAAAAAGAAAGGTGCTATTTTGTTTAGCAGGCATGTATTATAACTGAGGGGCCAGCACTGATATTTCATACATCACACTGTTTATTTTGAATACTGCTGAGTTAGAGTATTTTGAAAACAATAAATATTAGTCATATGACATTTTACATGCAGCTCATCATAAATAAGGCAGATACATTTACTGGTCAGTGATCAAATGGTGAAATGAGATCAAAGCTATCAATTTTGCTCTTCTACAGGAGTATCATTCCAGACAATATTGTACTTCAGCTTTTTTAGCAATGCAGCTCTCAAATAGCTATCTCTTCTTTTTTTCAGTGGTTCAACAGCTCCTTTTGGCACACTTTTATGGAGTTTGTGAGAAACAGCAGTGGCTATTGCCCAGCACAACATAACATCTTTGCAGACAAGTAAATCTAAGGAGGAACCTGCCAGCCACCAAATTTGAGTAAAAAGTATCCAAGAGATAACAGACTTAACCTGTTTGGTATCTCCAGTTGTATTCTTATTGCTTTGCAATGTATCTCCAAATGGGGTGACTGAACTGTTGAACGTAGATGTATTTATAGTTTGAAGGAGAGCGTAGAAGAAGAAGTAGAGACCAATTTTATAAACAATTTAAAGAAGAATATTTCATTCGCTTGCTGCAAAAAGAAACCTACAATCCTATGAAGACAGTACACAGAAATTAGTTTGGAGATATTCTGATCATTTACAGCCACTACTAACCACCTTCTGTGCCTCTGGTTCCATCCCCATGGCCCGCATGAATCGCCCTGCACCTGTGGAAGTTTCTTATAAACACATGAGATTTCTCATCACCCACAATCCTACAAATGCCACGTTGGGCGCATTTATAGAGGTGAGTCATGAAAACTAAACATAACGTTTGCAGTTTAGTGTTTGAATGGTTACCTAATGGATGTTCAAAATGAATCTAAATGTGATTGGCAAACAAACCTACTATGTTGATGCCTGCTGTTTTTGATTTGAGATATCCAATGCATACTGTTAACATCTGTGAAAAAGTTTGCATGATATAAGATCCTAGGCATCAGTGGTAGAGAAAGTGATGAATATTCATAGGAACTGAAATTTTAATTATTAGTAATTACATTAATGAAATAGACTGATCCAAATAGTCTAGATTATTTCTTTCTCAACTAGTTCCATTTTTTTCAATAATCTATCAAGCCTCAAATCCTAATTTAAGCTAGGCATTTAACATAATTCCATGATTTCATAACCCATGTGCTATATATCTGCAAAGGAAAAGGCTGCTGCTGCTCTTGGTTCTCAATTTTATTTTATTTCTGAAAGGGAAATTTCAGGTTTAATAATTCATTGAACTGGTTTCCAGACAGATTTAGTTTTGAATTGGAAATTTTGAAACTAAAGCCATCTGCTATATTAGTTATCTTATTCTTGATTAGACTTTGCAGAAGATTTTAATGGATAGAAAGGGATAGAGAAGTTATTAGTTTTCTATCTTATTCTGTTTGTGCATAATTTTATAATTCCTTTTTGCCTTTCCATTGCCAAGACCATAATAAGAAATTTGATCTACTTAGATGTTACATATAATAGAGCAGGTCAGAGATTGGGTATTTTGTAGTAGTAATTTTCCAAGTAAGCAACTCTTAAAACATGATTTTTCTTTTTTTATTATTGATCTCTTTTTATTGCTGCTTTTAAGATCACATGGATCATGTTGGATATGGAATTTTTATTTCCAGTTGAACAATTTCAAGATTAATTAAATCTAATGAAGAGAAACTGAGGTATCTGACCAAATTCTAGAGCTTAATTTATTCACAGCTAGCTGGAAGCATCGGTGCCATTGTTGATGAGGAAATTAGATTTGGAGGCCAGAACTGCAGATGGTGTTTGGAAGCTAGGAGCCCTGTAGATGAAAAACAAGCAAATGTTCGAAATGAGTTTCCAATTCATGGAAGTTGTATTATCAAAGGACAAACAGGAGAACAATGGTATAGTCAATTATCTGTCAGCAACTAATGGGTGCCAATCTGGGTAAAAGAATTCAAATCAGGGTATTTGAGCAACTAGCCATGGGTGGGCTTGTTTGTGGTTAGTTTTTTTTTCAGTTGTTTGTAGACATCTGCAAAGCATGTACAGGCCAAAGGGTTGATTGGCCCTTGTGGGTCCTTTTAATACTTGCTGTAAATCAGGAATGCTTTATCAACTTCAAAAATAAATAAAACATTTTCTTATTTTAAGCTACTATCATGCAACAGCAATGGCCAAATTAAGAGCTTACAGATTTCATAGCCCCTGATTTCCTGGGAGAGTATCTATTTCATGTGAGTCCATAGAGCTTATATGAAAATCCAAAGCCACAAAGATCTCGGCTTCAATTCCATTTGAACCTAAGATCATAAATAGGAAAACAATGTAGATTCCATGATTTCTTTCATCACCCAAAATGTTTTATCAGTTATAATTCTTAAATAGTGAGTTGCTTATGTTTTTCCATCCTTAGGAGCTACAGAAGTATGGTGTAACAACCCTTGTGAGAGTATGTGATACCACATATGATAAGAGGCCACTGGAGAGTGAGGGCATTGTAGTAATAGTAAGTAATGCTTTTTACTTTACTAAATGGAAGTTTAAAACCATAATGTGAATTTTTACAAGTGAAAGTCAAAAACCAGTTCAGAGTAAGCAATGGCTTACTCTTGCGAACACATGAGGTTTCTCAAAAGCCACATTCCTATAGATATTGATGTCTAAATTGAGAAAGTTCTCACAGAGACCAATCAAACAACAACCTGGCATGTAGTACTATGTATTGATTCAAATAGGAAGGTAGCTGGTAAACAGAAATAAGAGTACTTAGCTTTGTATTAGCTCAGTAGTATTAAGTGTTTGATAACTGGAGCAAGGTAATGTATGATACTGTACAAAGATCTTAGACACCCTAGCTCTATCTATTTGTATATATCTTAATCCCAGCTCAAGGACATCATTCAGGGATTCCTTGGAGCCATGTCTTTGGTCCACTGATGTTCAGCAGCTTGATCAACAGTCTTTCCTCCTTTCACAAGTTGTAATGAGATACTTCCTAATGATCACATAATGTTGAATTTCTCCACAACTCCTCAGCAAATGGAAAGAGGGAGAGAGGCACTCTCAATATCACCTTCATAAGGCGGTTTAGGAATGTACATTTAGTGCTGATCTTGTCAGTTATACTCCTGTGCTGGAAAACAAATATATACAGAAAAGAAATCTTATTTGAATGTACTTCAACACCTGAAAACATTCTTCAATTCACTGATTTAGGAGCATATTCAAGTTTGCTGTGCCATTTTGAAACTCTGTAGTGCCTTGGTAGCAGGTTTAAAAAAAGTTGTCTGGTTAGGAAGGGTTTTAGATGTGGAACGGCCTTGTTGCTTGACATTATAATGTCCTTGACAATAATTGTGACAGTTGTCTTAGCACAAAAATTGGTTTTATTCCTTGTAGCATTTGCAGTGTAATGCATCCATTCTTCTGTTTTCTGTTGTATAAACCTTTGCAATTAACCCATGTTCAAATTGGTTTGTTTTTGTAGTTAGTTAAATTAATTGATCAGTACAGTGTTTTCTCTTGTGTTCCAATGATATGCATTAGCAATGCACAGAATTTCCTGACTGACTGCACTGTAATTTGGTGAAAGTAGTAGCACAATGAATTGCTTTTATTGGAGCCTTACCACATATTTACAGTATCTCATGATAGCAGGTTCTGAAAGTTTTTCACAGTGGTGTCCTGCCACTTGTGCTCTGCAAGGCTTATTTTGAATTATGAAGTTTCTTAGTCTTGTTCTTCACCAATGAACTGTGTTGAAACAGTCCCAAGGAAAGCATTCAGTGTTTTATGGGATTATTTGACACTGGCAAGTCTGAATTTGCATATTTGCTATAGTTCTTACTTGCTTCAAAATATTAATTAGTTTCAATTTAGTTACTAAATGGCCTTGTATGTTTTCCTAACATCTATCCAATAGTCTTCAATCTTTACATTTGCAGTGCTTTCATGGCCAAATAAAGGAAATTTGTCAAATGAACTGAGGGCATAACTCAGTACAGACCAAATGCTGCTAGTGTAATTAGCTGAGAATTTTAGTGAAGTTTAGTAAAATCAGAATAGTAACCATTATCTACTTGAACTACAGAATCATTTGAATTATGCATGTTTTGCAAGGCAGTAGCAAATGTTACTCAATTAACTAAGTATTTGTAATACTCTCACATTATCGGCTGCCTTTTTGGATATAATGTGTGATGGCGTTTAACATTTCATATATTAAGCAATGGGCAATTTTTCATAACTACTGCAGAAACTTAAAGCTCACAAGATTGTTAATTCAGTTCAACATGCTGTCAAGCAATCTGACAAGAAAGTAAATTTCCTGTGATCACCTATTGCACCACAGGGTGATGAGGCAATTAAGGCCATAAGACATCGGAGCAGAATTGAGTCATTCATCTCATCGAGTCTGTTCTGCCATAGCATCTTGGCTGATTTATTATCCTTCTCAACCTCATTCTCCTGCCTTCTACCTGTAACCTTTAATGTCCTTACTAATCAAGAACCTATCAATCTCCTCTTTAAATGTACCCAATGGCTTGGCCTCCACAGCTATCTGTGGCAGTGAACTCCTCTGGCTAAAGAAATTCTTCATCTCTGTTGTAAAGGGATGACCATCTGGAGCTGGACTCCCTCACTGTAGAAAACATCCTCTCCATATCCACCCCTATTTAGGGCTTTCAATATTCAATAGGTTTTCATGAGATTCCTCTCTCATTCTTCTAACCTCCAGTGAATACAGGCCCACAGCCATCAAACACACACTCCTCAAACATGAACCTTTTCGTTTCTGGGATCATTCTCGTGAACCTCTTCTGGACCCTCTTCAATGCCAGCACATGATGTCTTAAAAAAAGGGCCCAAGGCTGCTCACAATACTCCAAGTGAGGCCTCTCCAATGCCTTATAAAGCTTCAGCATTACATCCTTGACTTTGTATTCTAGTCCTCTTGATATGAATGCTAACGTTGCATGTGAGCATAACATCTCTACGATATAGTGAGAGTTTGTTTCCAGTGGCTAATATATTTATTTGGGTATCTACTTTCAAATGGTAGATTCATAATTTTACTGGGGAGATAAATAGTTTCCTGTGGCTTCAATTCGACTGTAAGATATAGAAGCAGAATTCTATCTGTTGTGCCATTTAATCATGGCAAGTTATTTTTCAATCTCATTCTTCTGCATCCTTCCACATTAATCTTAACCTCCCCCCACCAAGCGAGAAATTACCAATCTACATTTAAATAAACCCAGTAGCTCGGCCTCCAAAAACCTCTGTGGCAACAATTCCAAAATTGCTCAAAATGTTCCAAATCTGTTCTGACAAATGTCTTAATTCCTCAGCATTACATACTTGATTTAATATTCTAGAGCTTTGAAAATGAATGTTAATATCTTATGTTACGTTACGCTCACAACTGCCTATTCACTTCCTCCCTTGCCTTTGTTTAGGACCCCAAAAGTTCATTCCTGGTGAGGCAACATTTCTGCTACAAATCTCTTGGGGACATCTAGTGTATCCCATACCCCTGACGTGGTTCCTCTGTTCCATCCACAAAATGCGGAATTTCTGGTGGCCAACCATTTTAATTCCTATCTTATTCCTGTTCTGACATGTCGGTTCATGGCATCCTCTTTTGCCACAATAAAGTCACTTTCACGTTGGAGGAACAACACCTTGTATATCGTGTAGGTAGCCTCCAACCTGATGTCATGAACATCGATTTCTCCTTATGGTAATTTCTTTTTTCCCTTCCCCCCCCCCCACCTTCCTCTTCTATTCCACACTCTGGCCTCTTACCCCTTCTCCTTACCTGCCTATCACCTCCCCCGGTGTCTCTCCTCATTCCCTTTCTCCCATGTTCCACACTCCTCTTGTATCAAATTCCTTCTTCTCCAACCCTTTGCCTTTTCCAATCTTCACCTCCCATCTCCTGACTTGATGCCCCTCCCCACCCACCTGGCGTCACCTATGACCTTCCAGTTTGTCCTCCCCCCCCCCCCCCACACCTTCTGGTATCTTCCCTGTTCCTTACTAATCCTGATAAAGGATCTTGGTCTGTAAAAAAAAAAAGACTGCCGATTCATTTCTATAGACATTGCCTGACCTGTGGAATTCCTCTAGTATTTTGTGTGTTGCTCAGGATTTCCAACATCTGCAGAATCTCGTGTTTAACATTTTGCCGCCTTTATGGCTGACTCAACCTGCAAGTTTACCTTCAGGGAATTCTCCACTAGGACTCACAAGTCCCTTTGCGGCTCCAAATTTTGAGTTCTCTCCTCATTTGGAAAATTGTCAACATCCTTTATTCTTCCTTGTGACCCCTCATTTCCCTGTGCAGTATTCCTTCTGACATTTTCCCTGCTCTCCTAAACTGTCTAAGTCCTTCACCTCTCTTTGTATTATGTGTAAACTTGTTGTAGTGCCATCAGCCCATTCAACCAGATCATGAAAAGTTGTGGTCTCAGCATCTGCAGGGCTCCATAGTTACTGGCAGCTATCCTGGAAAGGACACCTTTATCCCACTACCTGTCAGCCATTCTTCTATCCATGCTAGTACATTGATTATATGACATGGGTGATTCTGCTCTTTGAGTCTTCTCTGCCATTACATCATGGCTGATTTATTATCTCTCTCTCAACCTCATTCCTCTGACTTCTCCCCAAAACCTTTGACGCTCTGACTTATCAAGAACCTATCAGCCACTGTTTTAAATATACCCAGTGGCTTTGTTTCCACAGCCATTTGCGGCAATGAATTCCACAGATTCACCACCCTCTGGCTAAAGAAATTCCTTCTCGTATCTGTTCAAAATAAATGTACTTCTATTCTGAGGCTGTTCTAGGCCCTTTTTGGTCCTAGATTCCCCCGCTATAGGAAACATCCTCTCCAGTTCCACTCTATCTAGGCCTTTCAATATTTGATAGATTTCAGTGATATTCGACTGCCCTCGCGGTGCATTCCATCAAAGTTCAAAGTCAAATTTATCATCAGAGTACATACAACTCACCACACATGACCCTGAGATACTTTTTCCTGTGGGACTTACTTAGCAAATCTATAGAATAGTAATTATAAGCAGGATCAATGAAAGAGCAAGAACATAGAGGAAAACAAACGGTGCAAATGCAAATATAAATAAATAGTAATAAATAATGAGAGCATGAAATAGCGAGATAAAGTGTCCTTAAAGTGAGATCACTGGTTGTGGGAACATACATCAATAGATGTATGTAGCTATCCTCAATTTATTCAAAAGCCTGATGATTGAGGGGAAGTAACTGTTCTTGAACCTGGTGGTCTAAGTCCTGAGGTACTTGTACCTTCTATCTGATAGCAGTAGTGAGAATGGAGCATGGCCTGTTTGGTGAGGATTGTTGATGATGGACATACAAGATGTAAAGAAGCGGTCCCTACACCGACCCCCGCGGAACACCATTAGTTACCCACAGCCAACTAGGAAAGGTCGCTCCATTCCCACTGTTTGCCTTCTGCTGATCAGCAGGTCCTCTGTCCATGCTAGTATCTTTCCTGTAATAACATGGTCTCCTTTTAAGCAGCCTCATGTGGCATCTTGTCCGAGGCCTTCTGAAAATCCAAATAATCCTTTGTCTACCCTGCTTGTAATTTCTTCAAAGAATTCCAACGTATTTGTCAGTCAGATTCCCCCTTAAGGAAACCATGCTGACTTTGGCCTGTTATCACGTGCTTCCAAGTACACTGAAACCTTTTCTTAATAATGGACTTCTTCCCAACCAATTGATATTTGCAATTTTCCAGTCCTCTGAAACTATTCCAGAATCCAGTGATTCTTGAAAGATAATTACTAATACCTCCACAATTTCTTCAGCTTCCTCTTTTAGAACTTTAGTGTAGTCCATCTGATCCAGGTGACTTGTCTGCCTTCAAAATCTTTCAGCTTCGCAAGCCCTTCTCCTTAGTAATAGCAACTACGCTCACTTCTGTACCCTGACAATCTCAAATTTATGGCATACTGTTCATGTCTTCCACAGTGAAAACTGACGCAATATACTTATTAAATTCATTTGCCATTTCTTTGTCACCTATTACTACCTCTACAGTGTCATTTCTGGTGGTTCAGTATCTACTCTTGCCTCTCTTTTACATATCTGAAACATCTTTTGCTGTCCTCTGATACTTCTGGCTAGTTTACCATCCCATTTCATGTTTTCTCTTCTTCAGGCTTTTTTAGTTGCCGTTTGTTGGTTTTTAAAAGCTACCCAATCCTTTAACTGCCCACTTTTTAAAAACTTTATTTAGAAATACAGTGCAGAATGGGCCCTTCGAGCCGCATTGCCCAGCAACCCCTGACAACTCCAATTTAATTGCAGTCTAATCATGGTACAGCCTTCCTTTTTAGAATACGTCTTCATCTTTGAGATTGCTCCCATCCCATCCAATCAACCTTGGCCAGTTCCTCTCCTGTATCAGCAGTTCCCTTTACTCCACCGGTAATATTGATACTTCTGACTTTAGCTTCTCCCCTCAAACTGCAGAGTAAATTCTATCCTATTATGATCACTGCCTCCTAAGGGTTCCTTAAGGTCCCTAATCAAATCTGGTTCATTACACAGTCCAGAATTCCCTTTTTCCCCAATGGACTGACCACAGTCTTCTCTAAAAAGCCATTTTGTATGCAATCTACAAATTCGCTCTTTTGTGATCCAGCATCAACCTGATTTTCTCTGTCTACCTGCAAATTGAAATTGCCCCATGGCTATCATAATTTTGTCCTTTTTACATGCCTTTTCAATTTCCCATTGTAATTTGTATTCCACAAACTGGATACTGTTCAGACATATGTATACAACTCCTATCAGGGTCTTTTATCTGTGTATCTTCTGAACCCTACCACAAGGATTCTACATCTTCCGATCCTATGTCACCTGTTTCTAAGGATTTGATTTCATTTTTGTCTTACCAACAGAGCCACCCCACCCCCTCTGCCTTCCTGCCTGTTCATTCAATACATTGTGTATCCTTAGACATTAAGCTTCCAACTATGACCTTTCAGCCATGACTTAGTAATGCCCAAAACGTCATAACTTACACAACAAGATCATTTGCATTATTCCATGCACTGCGTGCATTCAAATATTACACCTTCAGTCCTATTCTCATCACCCTTTTCAATTTTGCCGAAGTTATAGTTACTCATCCCACTAACTGCAGTGTTGCCTTATCATCTGACTATCCTTCATCACAACCTCATTACACACTGCATTTTGCTTGTATACCTATCCTCACCCCATCACTCTAGTTTTCATCCCCCTATCAAATTATTTTAACTCTCCTTCACAGCTCTTTCAAACTTGCCCTCAAGGATATCGGTGCTCCTCAAGTTTAGATGTAATTTCAGCTCTAATGTCATGGGGTCTTATGTTCTTTAAAATCTTGGTTTCAAAGGCCTTCGCAATATACAAAAAATCAGAACGTTTCAATCAGATCTTGCTGGTTTTTAATGATTTGTGAATATTTCATCCTTCATTGGAAATGAAAGAACTAAATGATGAATATTCAAGCATTTGAATATTTGAGGAACAAATGGGAAGAGAATTTCAATAGTAAATAATGTAGCACAAAAGGAAGTAGGGAAATACTTTTTTCCAATGCACTGTACAATATTTCCCTCCCTTTCATCACTAAGTATTTTCCAAAAAATACCTTAAGATCAGTAATGGAACTGGATGGGGTGGAGTTTATATTCATTTAAATATCAGCACACTAATTACTCATTAGATAGATCATCTTCTATTGGATATCAAATGTAGCTTCATCATCGCTATCTTTCATATTGTGCTAGCCATGAATTGAAATATTATTTATTTGTGGTGGTTGATGGAAAAGTCCTCTTTGTTGCAGCATAAAGTCAACTGTTTTACAAGTAGTTTTATCTTTTTAAGGATTGGCCATTTGATGATGGTGATCCACCTCCAAGCAAAATTGTGGATGATTGGCTAAATTTACTTAAAACTAAGTTTTTGGAAGAACCTGGAAGCTGTGTAGCAGTCCATTGTGTTGCTGGCCTTGGGAGGTATGTATACAAGAACTTTTGCTGGCCAGGGTCTAATGTCCTATTCCTTTATTAAGGAGAAGTTGTCAGTTAATGTAGTAGTAGTGATGTCTTGATGTTCTGCTGTATATACTTGAGTGAATTCAAATAAGCTGCTAGCAGTGGAAGGAAATTATGTAGTTTCTTCAGTCTATGAAAACCAATCCTGGACAAGATTATAAAGTCAAACATTCGGTCATTTCTAATAGGGGAGAAGAATTGATGAAAGCAATATACCAGGCAGAGCATTTGAGGGAGAGAATTGCAAAAAAGAGCCACTAAGATAACTTGGGAGAGCTGAATGTCAAAATTTCCTAATTACTTACAAGTTTGAAACTTAGTAAATGGCACAGAGGGCTTCAAAAGAATTTGGGAGAATATGTGTTGACAAAGTGGATACTAAAGAATGTGCAGTGAATGCGTTAAGTGCTTTCTTCTTGACACAACCTATACAAATATATTTGTTTCAGTTGTGCTGGTAGTAGGTATCCATAACTATGACAAGAGATGTATGACTATATTCCAATATCAATGGTTATCAATATCAATGAATAAATATCATGGTTATCAATGGAGGAATGAGATACTAGAAAAAGTTTCTTTCCAGGGAGTGCTAGAAAATGCAGTGTTCAGAGAAGGGTGTGGCTTGTCAATTTTGAAGTAGTGTTTCAGATAATAACATCTTATAAGTTGGGGCAGTGTTCTGTGCTTATACAGATGTTTTCACAATGCAGGGCCCCTGTACTGGTAGCAGTTGCTCTTATCGAATGTGGAATGAAGTATGAAGATGCCATTCAATTCATCCGGCAGTAAGTACAATTTGTCCCTTAGAACCAGTTTTAGTCATTATTTGATTTGATGACATCTTTACAAGGGCACTTTGCATGGTTCCCTTTAAAAACTGAGCACTGTATAATATACAAAGTGCAATGGATCACTGATTTAAAGAATGTGTCATTATTACCTGGAAATCTGATCACCACATTAGAGGGAAAATGTATTAGTATTCAAGAGGGTTCAGAGGAGATTTGTCAATGTGTTTGCCGGACAGTCAAGGTTCATCCAATCCCACCTGAAGGAACAACCTGCCAGAACTGGCAGTGTGTGTCTATATGTGTGTCTGTACGTATGTGTGTGTGCGCACACACACACACACACACACACACCCATTCAGATTATCATTCCTGCATCACTATTTTATAAGATCAGAGCCACTTTCTTCCAGTATCCCCTGTCCCTTCATTCACTGATAACACTTAAGTCACTAGGCATAAAGGACAGTCATAACTTGCACAAATAAATATTTATTTGTTGGAGTTCAAAATACCAATCTCAGATCATTGCTGTAAGAATTCCTCAGGTCTGTATCATAGATCCAATCATCATAAGATACTTTATTAGTCACCTTCCTGTCACCATCAGATTAAGAAGTGAATGATAATAAAGGAATGCTGCATTTTCTCTGAAAATGAAGCAATCAATGCCAGCTTTTTGCAAAACTCTAAACACCATTCAGTAAGAGCTGTTGTGGCTTACTTAACATTTATAATAGATATGGGGGTAATTTAGCAGTAGTTATCTTGGTTATGGGTCTTTCACCATTAGCACGTTGGACTACGGGGGTGATTGATAAGTTTGTTGCCTAAGGTAAAAGGAATCAACTTTAGAAAGCCCAGCACATTTATTTTTCAACATAGTCCCCTCCTACATTTACACACTTAGTCCAGTGGTCGTGGAGCATACGGATCTTGGACCTCCAGAAAGTGTCCATAGCAGGGGTGATTGATAAGTTCATGGCCTAAGGTCGAAGGAGTTAAGTTATATAGGTTTCATTACATGCACATGTAGTTCCGCTCTTTGAGTGATTATGCAGAAAGTTTGAAGTTAATAACTCATCAGGAGTGATTGATAGGTTCGTGGCCTAAGGTAGAAGGAGATGAGTTATTAACTTCAAACTTTCTGCTGAATCACTCAAAGAGTTGACCTGCATGTGCATTTAACAAGAGCTGTATAACTCATCTCCTTCTACCTTAGACCACAAACTTATCAATCACCCATCTGTGGACATTTTCTGGAGGTCCAAGATCCGTATGCTCCACGACTGCTGGACTAAGTGTGTAAATGTAGGAGGGGACTATGTTGAAAAATAAATGTGCTAGGTTTTCTAAAATTGACTCCTTCTGCCTTAGGCCACGAACATATTAATCACCCCTCGTAAATAAGTTTGACTGGAGAAGCCATATACTGTAAATATGCAGCTGTGAAAGCAAGTCAGAGACTGGTATACATGGCAAATGAATCCTACAGTACATGAAGAATCCTTTTATTAGCCTCCTTATGAGTTACTGGAGGTGACCCAGATTGTTTTGTAATTATTTGAATTTGGGACATTAAAGTGTATTGACTTATAAAAATAAATGAATGTTATATAAAGAAGTAAGAATGCTTTCATCAACTTACTGAATTTCTTTTCACTTTTCTTTTCAACCTTTTCTTAAACAGGAAACGTAGAGGTGCCATCAACAGCAAACAGCTCTCATACTTGGAAAAGTATCGGCCAAAGATGAGACTTCGTTTCAAGGACCCTAATAATCACAAGAACAGTTGTGCCATCGTATGAAATTGAACGCTTTCAGTGAACATTGGTTTACAGCAATTTTTATATATTAAACAAAAATAAAATCCCTTCCAGTTTCCTATCTTAAAATCCAATTGGATGTTGTTTCTTCCTCCAAGAGTAACTTCAATATTTATTTATACTTAAATCACCAAATGAAAGAAAGTACCATTCTTTATGATGGCTTATTGATTCTGATTAAAAGCTCTAAGCAAGTTTATCATTTGAGGTAATCTTACCATCTGAATTCTCTGTTTCCTCTTTACAAAGATATCCTTGATTTATATGGTGTATAATCAAAATAGAAATCTGGTGTGATAACCTTGAGTAAAAAATTGTGCATTTAGGAAAGTAATTGTAAATATGATACAAATTAACTGAAGTATGATTGATTGGTACTAATTTTGGCAAAACATTGTTCTTTAGTTTGATGAGTTGATGATTCTTATAATGTGGTTCCTTATGTTGGTTGAACCAAATCCAGGTGAATATTTAGCATTAATAGACCCTTTGTTTTGTACCTTAAGGTAGTTGTGTTCCTGCGATCCCACACTTTGTGTTTGTATACAACATCCCTGTACAAGAATCACTAATCTGTGTGCTTCCAATTCAAGTGCAAAATGGCTATAATAATCATTTTTTGATATCTAGTTTTCCACAAACAATCTTTCCTATGTGCATTGAAAGTTGACAATAATTGTGTACTAATCCTGAATTTAACCATACGATTGCCCAGTGACTTAACAGAGGGTAACCTAATGATTATCCTAACTGTGGTTAATAGGTAAAGAAGTGCAACACGTTTTGATATTGATTGTTTGAGATAGTGTTTTTTTTTAATAGTTATATCTGTTTGCCAGGACTTGGTTAAAATGAAGTCTTTGTGTAATAAAATAAAATGCTGGAAATATCCATATAATGAAAGACCACTGACATGAAGCATTAACTTTATTTTTCTGCACACATGATGTCTGACTTGCTAAATTATTTCCAGTATTTTCCATTTTTATTTCTATATTTCATATTTTCAAAGCTTGCAGTTTGTTTTCTGTTTTGCTTTTGTCTTACTGGCAGGTTTTGAACCCAAATCGCATATTTCTTTAGTACAAGCTGGTAGGGTTAACTAAGGGAATTTTAAACTGAATACCATCTTTTTAATGTGATAAATTTTGTAGTTGAATAGGAAATGTCAAAATGTACATTCATACTATATGTATAATGACAGTGAAAACTTTGTTCATTTTAATTCTGATTCTCTCATAATTTGGGTGTAGTGGAGTGTGAACTCTTAGAAGATAATATTCACTCTGGTGATCAGAACATTACGACTAATTTATTTCATATATGGTTTTATCAAGAAAGCAAGGCCACTGCACTGAAGCTAAACTTGCCTTATGAATGCCACGTTACTGAAGCTTTGCCTTTTTCCTTCTGTTATTTATTTGTAATAAAAGCTAAATACTGGAAATGCACAGCAGGCCGGGCCATATCTGTGGAGTGGGTGATGGCTGACCATTCAAGACAACAAATAACAAATGGTTTACAAGCCCTAAGCAGTGATACCTTAAGAATTAGAGCAAGCATTTAATCTCATATTGTGCCTTTGTAATCTACTTAAGAGTTCATAACTCTGAATTGTTTTTGTCCATAGAGAAAGAAAACCCTGTGAATGATGCACAGGTTTCATTCGAAGTTCAGCTCAGGCGTAACTTATAGAAAACTGATTTGTCGATGAGAACAGTAACTTGTTCGTTGTAGTGAAGTACAACTATATAAATAGTGTAAGTCAGCTTAATGCTGTGCAACTTTTCTATGATCTATGCATTATTGACCATTTACAGTGTAACTACAACATCAGCTGTTTGAACTTTCTAAAGAATGTGAGGTCATCCAGTCAGGGTTTTTGTTTTTTACTTTTTATAATCTATTTCCACATCTTCCTTCTATGAAAGTCCATTTCATTCAATTAATGAAATTAACAACCATTTACAAAACCTAGCTGGTTTGCTGACTTTTTGTTATGCTCTGTTCTTGGGCTGCAGTTAATATGTAAAATTATAATTGTGGAGGATTTGTGCAAGTTAAACTTCAAAATATCAGCTTGGAAATTCAACTATGCAATGTTCACTTTTCAAGTACCAAACAGTTCTATAAACGCCCAAATTAATATTTGTTACACTTAAACCAGGGGGTTGAACTCTTTAAATGTTGTTTCTATTCTGACATTTTAGACATAATGTAAGGTAAGATGTAATCCTAACATCACAAAACAAATTTCAGCATCAGTGCACAGCACAAAATGATGGAGGAATGAATGAGAGTTAAGTTATATACATGACTGAGATTGTTTGTGTGTTCCTTTTCTGTCTTTTAAATACATACTCTTAGTAGTCAATAGAGAGGAGGGAAAGTTAGATACACTCAATCCAATCATTTTGCACAAGTCTGATTGGTTGATTAAATTGAAGAGTGTTTCTAGTTTCCCTAAAATAGAACTGAATCTAGTCAGACTTGTGACCTGAGAATTCATTTCTGCAGAAAATAGCCATGAGGCATTGTTATTGGCAATACAATAAAGGTATCAGAAAGCAGAACTGTAGTAAGTGCCAACTACTATAATGTACATATTTTGTACTTTGATACAAAAAAGTGAACAACTATAAAATCATGTGATATAATTATTTATCCCACCGAAATGAAACTTGCATTTATTAAACATTTCCACTAGCCAATCCTTCAAAATATCAGTGTCATTTAAATATGAAAGTAAATACTATCTTTTGTTAACTTTATAAACATTTTATTAAAATTTTCTTCTAAATACATCAATGTTCTAATGAGTTTACGGATTAAGACAAGTAAACAAGTTACTTTCATCCTTTTAAAAATAAAAGCTTAAAAAGAAAAGCAATTAATTGCTTCAACAGTCAACACATTCTGTAATATACTGTCCATATTGTTTTTAGTAACATTTACACACTCGGATGTAGATTGGAATTAAACAATGTTGAAAAATTGCAGTGCACAAGTTGTACAAAGGCATTGCTTGATTAGCTGCCTCCTGCAAATTATTTTGGAGTTGTAGTAATTTTAAGTAGAAAGTACTATGTACATGTTTTTTAAAAGGAATGTATAACATTTCATTATGAATCCTAGGTGCCCAATTTTCATTAATAACTGATGTGGCAGTATTGTATATAAAAACTATTATTTGCTCTGTGCACCATTCTCAAAGGATATGATGGCATTGCACAAACATTTTTCTCTTTAAACATGGTATGATATAAATCTCTTATTTGAAATAATGGTGCTAATAATCAGCTGTTTCTTCCTACAAGAAGGAAAAACTTGTGTGCTTTTAATCTTTGTTGATATTTAGGGTAACTGAATTTAGGACCATGTAGCAAAAGAATCTTGATTCACACAGGGAAGTGTTGTGAAAAGGACAATTACATCTGGTTCATCCCAGTCAGCGAGGTGATGTTTGAAGCTTCTTTAAGAGATGAGAATGTTATTTCAGTTGATGCAGAAACTGTTTTATTTAGACTGTATAATCCTTAAGGTAGTAGATAGTTTGCTCTAAAAGGCTCTAAGGAAACAAGGTTGGTCTGGGCTTTGGGTCATTAATACTTTATTGAAATATAGTTATTTATCTCAGTGCAATTTAAAGAAGTCTACTGAATGTGCTGCTTACAGTTGTTTCTGAAGCCATTAGTTTCTTTTTAGAATGGAAGTTGAAAGTGGGACAAAAAAGAAAGATTTGTGCTTTTTGTACTTAATAATGTGATGATAATTCTTTGATCATATAACATTATGAAATGTGCAGTTATCTTTTCTGATACAAAGTTAGTTATACACAACACTAAACTCTCAAGCCGTCATCTCGCACCATCTTAGTCGGGGCAGAACAGGCTGGATGACAGTTTGCAAACCACACAAACTCTTCCTGGCACAATTGTGCATACCACAATTAACATCTTTCATGGTAGAAACTGATCTTGGTGTACAGTGGTCAAATTAAATTTCAGCGCTTGATCTTATACAGGCAATAAACAAAGGTGCTGTTGAGGCTTTAGCACCACTTTTTCTTGTTTTGAAAATTATGATGGGGAATTTGCCTAATTTCCTAACAAGCTGACTCTTTTTATATGTGATTAAACCTGAAGCTTAAACTGTCTTGTCTGGTTTAGTGCATCAATTTTTATCCTATTTTAACAAAAGAGAGAGAACCTATTTCTGTGAGTAAGAAGTGAATGGACAAGAAAGTGTGGAGGGAGGGAAGAGTAGAAGTTAGGTTTATTTCTATTCAAAGTGCAAGCAGTTTTGTTCCCACAACCTAATTCCGTGTACAAAGTTTTTAAGCATTCAGGAATCTGCATGACTGGGACCTCATTTCCTTTAATAATGGGCAATTTTTTTTATATTCCTCTTAAATCGGGCTCATTAAATGGATGGGTTTAGTTGGTGTGTCACATTTGTAGTATTATGTTATTTGGAGACAGAATGGGAAACACCTGTGTGAACCAACTTTGTTTCACTTGAATTGCATTTCCTATTAAAACATTGTTGAAAAGCATTTCGCATAGTGAAGCAGAAGGAACACGTTATAGAGAAACATATTAAATTACATTTCAATGTACTTGTTACAGTGATTAAAAGGATGGCTGTTGAATTTAAATGAGCAGAAATCTTAGAACAACTCTATGTTGTGGGAGTTCAGTGAGGTGTATTAGAGCTATGAACTGATTGTGGGTTCAAAAAGAAACTAGCAATATGGAGCTTCGGTGTGAAAAGTGGACATGGTGCAGTATCAGCTATAATCTTACTAAACAGCAAAGTGGGCTCAAGGGTCATTGAGTTCTGTTCCTGTCTCATTGTCTAATGTGGCTTATTAATGTTGACCAGAATTTGCCTATGTAACTTTTTGTTTCATGAATTAAATCCAAAGGAGCTCATCAGGTATTTCTTCCCTTATAGTATTTTGCATATAGATAAGTAAAAAAAATTGTTTAATATCAAAAACCAACCATTGTGGGAAAATATACATTTTCCACACCACCACCTCGACCCTGCATCCTTCCCCCTCCCCCACCCCATAATGAGGCATGGCCTTTGTATCAGTGGACACATCAACTAATTTATAGTTTATGGTTTTAAACAATCGGTTTCTACTGCCTAATCTCACTGAACATTGCAGAGCAGTACCTGTACCAATGTTTCCACATAATATTCAGATTTGGAGAGCATTTTTTTTAAAATATCACATGCAATATGGAATTCAGGTTACTTGCTTTTATCACAAAGCTTGAACTTGCTTAATCTGAAGGTAAAATGGAAATTCCAATAGTGAAATTGCACATCACTATCTGAAGTGGTTTTCACTTCCTAATACTGAACAAGCTAACTTAATTGCCAATGATCTTATTTAGTAGACAAACATGTAGCAGTATTCAAGTTTTCCTTGTGAATAGATAACCTGGTGTACTGAATATATATTCGTAAATGGGTTTGAAAATTTTGGATTGTATCTGAAAGAAAAATATTGCCTTGTATATAATAATTGTAAGCTGTGGAGTCCAGTATGGTTAGTCTTACTATTGGTGAGTAGAACTTCCCTGTGCTAGAGATGGTGAACTAAAATTGCTTCATTTTTGCCTAAAGTTTCAGATAATAAATCTGAGCTCAGTGGCCTTCATTTTATAGAAATGGTATATGAAGTGTTTACATATTTAAAATGTGTGTACATACAATAATGTAATACATTTTTTAGTGTTTGTGCTATAGGCTTGCAAAGTAAAACACTTAATCTTTCAATATACAGAATTATATATCCTACTATGAATCCAAATACTAATGTTTATTGAGTAACAAAAGTGCCAGTCTCCTTAGCAGATGGGGAACAGTGAGAAAAGCTGGGTCTTCATTGTGTTCTAATAATGTTTTTTGGTTGATTGAACTAAATTGTATTCATTCAGTTACTTTAAAGAACGTGGCCTGCTTTGTCTCTTTATTGTTTGAATTAGCAAAGAATAGAAATACTGTTCACAATATTCCTCTCAAATCATTTGAATAGAATTTTTTTACTTTTAGTATTTGTTAGTAACTTATATTCTAGTTGAGACTTTTTGCTTCCTACAATAAATAGGGAACCAATGGTAAAAGAGAAAGTGAATAAAATGCTTATCTTACCAATAAAAAAAAGGGTTGAAATTGATTATAATTACATAGTCCAGTTCTAATGAATCCTGACTAACTTCACATGCTATGCTATTAATTTGTCCCCAAGGTCAAATAAGCACTGCAAAGATAAAACTGCAGTAGCATAAGAAACATCCTCTGAAAATGGCTTAAAAGTTTTTTATGTGGGGGGGGGGACAGGAAATTTAGCCCACAGAACTTGTCCAAATTAACGCTGAATCTGAATTTATCTACTGTAATTAGATAGAGCCAATGTGGCTGAAAGTTTGATTTCTAGCCTTTGATTGTCTTTTTGTAGACTGTATTGTTTTATGTCAGACTGCTGGTTTGTTGTGGAAAATTTTTAGTGTTCAGAACAATTGTAATTACTATTTCCCTCCAACAAGGTAAATAAAAGGGGCTTTCATTTTCATAACATGTGTTTGTTTTGAATTTATTAGATACAAATCATGCCTTGCCAAAGGAAAGAAAATTATATTAACACTTTGATGGTAGACCACTTGAAGTTGGAAAAACAATTACAAGAAGCGTTATTCATGTTCTGGTACCTGGATGTTCCTGTTTATTCTGCATCCCCACGAGAACGATGAGAGCAGTGATCTTAAAGCTGTAGGTCAAATTAGCAGTTAATATTCACAATCTTTCTTTGGATTCTTGGTTGCCTCAGGCACTTCCTAGTATATTTGGTTTCCTCAAAATTGATTCAAGTTTTATGCTTGAGAATCAATGATGGGCTGTATTAATACCTCAACTATATAAATGAGTTATAATCATTTTACATGAGCTCACTATTGTTCTCTCTATTTCTCGCATAGCCCATTTATTATTTATTTTGGTTATGGAAACATGAAAAATTTCTGTTTACTTTTTTGATGACTGAGAAAATAGGTAGGATTCAACTATATTAATATCACCTATAATATAGGTCAGGTAAGGATGCCAGATTTCCTTCCCTAAAGGGCATTCGTGAAATAGATGAGGGTTTAAACAATACAAAAGAAATATTTACTATTATTATTGTTAGTTTTTTATTTGATTTTTATTTTGCTTGAATTTAAATTTCCCCTAGTACCATGATTGAATTTGAACTTAACATTTCTGTTTGATCACCTTGGCCTTTAGATATTGAGTACCTAAGCTGAAAGCTTACATGCCTAGTGACTGAACACTTGTTGAGTACCTGATGAAACTACCTAGAATCTTCTGAGAAAGCATGTTTAATGTTAAGTTTGATAGGAGCATACTGAATCATACCTTGGCATGAATGCTATTCCCCCATGTACCAAACATGCTGTCTAGGTTTTGCACTGTGCAGGCATCATGAGCTGCTATGTTTGCTGAGCAAAAATCAGCATTCATCCCAACTCCTGACCTTAAGGTGGAAAAATGAAGGTAGAGAGAGAATGTGTCTTACACAACATGTACATAAGGAAGGTATAAGAATGAAGTGCAATATTTCAGAAACAATAGTGCTGGGATGGGGAGAGAGAAGGCAATAATACACTATACTTCAGTAAAGATATACTAAATGTCATAAAACCCTTTGGCCCAGCTTACCCATGCTGACTGAAATGCTTGTGGCTAATACCATTTTCTTGCATTTGGCCCACATCCCTCTATTGCTTTCCAATCCAAATCCTTTAAAAGCAATACATCTGCTTCTGGCAGTTGATTCCATATGCTCGCCGTCCTCTATATGGAAGCACTCCTTCAAATCTCCTTCAAATATTTTCCCTCTGACTTTAATTGCTAGTTTTAGTCTATACTGTATCTATGTCCCTTATAATTTTATACCTAAAAGGTCACCCTTCAGTCTCCTGTGCTCAAATGAGAATAATCCTAATGCATCCAATCTTTCCTTGTAATTTAAGCCCTCTGTTCTAGGCAATGTTCTGTGGAAGAATCTCTTCTACACTCTTTCTGGACAATATCACATGTGTTTTATAGTGCAGTGACTAAAGCTGCAAACATTATTCTCAGTGTGGCCCAATTAATGTCTTGATTTGCTGCAACATCATGATGTCCCATCTGTCATACCCTATGAAGGCAAGCAATCTAACTGTCTTTTTCACTACCCTATCCACCTGCGTTAGCTGCTGAAGGAGCTCTGAACTTGCACCCCAATCCCCCTCTGGATATAAACACTTTTCAGATCCCTGCCATACAGTGTACATGCCTAGTCAGTGTGAGACAATGCAAGATGCATCACTTCACACTTGTCTGGATTAAATTGCATCTGCCACTGCTGCACCCAACTTTTCAGCTAAGCTATGTATCCTTAGAAAACTATTCTCACTATCAACAACTCCACCAGTCTTAATGCAAGCAGGTAACTTGCTTGTCTGTGTTCAGATGTTCACATACAAGGTCCTTGCACCAGTCCCTGCTAAATACCACTGGTTTAGACCCAGTGATATAAACAAACCTCCACCATTCCCCTCTGCGTCATATCACCAATTGAATTTACATCCAATTTGTCAAAATATCTTGGGCCCCACATGCCCTAACTTTCTGTTCCAGCCTGTTAAGCAGGACCTTGTCAAAAGCCTTACTGAAGTCCTCCTAATCTCTTAAGATCTCTCCTATATAGTCCATAAATATTAAAGGATAATAATTTCCTCTTGTCA
The DNA here is from genome assembly GCF_030144855.1 of Hypanus sabinus. Classification (NCBI taxonomy): domain Eukaryota; kingdom Metazoa; phylum Chordata; class Chondrichthyes; order Myliobatiformes; family Dasyatidae; genus Hypanus; species Hypanus sabinus. The sequence continues at coordinate 124,567,961 of NC_082706.1, forward strand.
ACATACGCTTACTCCTTTATCCAGATCAGCCCCTCAATTTCTTTCATTAACCAAGATTACCCAGTATTACCATCGTTGTTCTTTGAACTTTTAAACACCTCCTACATTGAATGTTGTTTTCCCTTTAACAGATGTTCCCTATCTATTTTGGTAAGTCTTATACTGTTGAATTCTGTCTTCTCTCAGTTAAAGAGCTTAGCTCTAAGCCTGACCTTATCTTTTTCCATGACTACCTTAAAACTTACTGAATTTGGCCAGCCAAATAATTAAGCAGTAAGGGTGCCTAAGACTTCTGTACAGTACTGTAGTAATTTTACGTATTCCACTGTACTGCTACAAAAAAACCCCAAAGTCATGACATGTGAGTGATAAACCTGGTTTTGTATGCGTCTCTATTATGGAAAGGGGGTAGGGAGAGGAGAATCATGGTTGGGAGAAGAAGAAAGGAGAGGGAAGGCGCTTCACCCTCACCATTCCCAACATCCTTTGCTCCTGCCAGATTTACAGCTAGCTCTGTTCCATATTGACAAATATAGTACTGGGCAAAAATCTTGAGCACTCTAACTATATACATTATTTGCTTAAGATGTTTGCACAGTACTGTATATACTCTGATAAGGTCAACATCCTACACAACGGGGGAGAAAGACCACATTTTATGAATAATTAATGCAGAAAACCAAGTAAATACAGAGGGTTCACAAACTTTTTCTTGCAACTGTATATAAATAATGCATAATAAGGGTCACAACACTGACCCCTATGGCGCACCATTCTGAGAAATAATCGTCAACAACCACCCTCTGCTTCTACTTCTGATTCAATTTTGAATCCACCTAACTTGACGTCTCTTGGTTCCATGGGAGGCAATCTTCCATACTAGCCTACCATGTGGGAACTTAGCAAAGACTTTGCTAAAATCCAGTAGGTAATATCCATTGCCCTACCTTCCTTTTCAAAACCTTGTTGATTCCTCCTAATCAGACCCTGTCTGTCCAAAGACTATACTACTACATCATAACCATACTGTTAATTTTCAAATGTTTATGAATCCTGGTTTAAATGTTCAAAGATGGATTATTTCATGTGATGTTTATTTTGCCTTATTCTGGCTCTATGAAGTGTGCAGTAATTTGATCTGCACTGACACTATGTGAGACAAATTTTTTTGCTGTACCTTGGTACATGTGACCATAATAAACAAATATCAAATATTAAAAGTGTAGTAGGAACATCAGACTTGTTATTTACATAAAAACATGAGATAACCTTGTCCTGTTTGGTGTCTGAGATTGCACTGTTCATGTTAAACATTTTTTTTCAATTTACAGTTCAACATTAAACCATCCTTCAGGATTTCTTATTGGTTAAGTTGGGCTTCAGAGCACACTTAACAACTTGGATTATCTATTTGAGGTTTACCTTTGACCTCTTTGTGGAGTTTCAACCTGTATTCTAACTTTAATATAAAACAGAGGCCATGTATCAAGAGGAGTATTTTGCATGGTCAGGGCACAGCTCTCCTGTGGCAATTCTTCACACTTTCCTGATGCTTATGGTATGGATTCTGCACCTTTTCCATCTAGTTTCTCCCATCCTTTGTATGGTTGTCTATCCAACCTCTCACTAACGAGAACAAATCTTACTCGCTTGGACCTGTTACCTTAGTATTTGAATATCAGACTTCTCTGCCTGATAACAAAAAAAAACTCCATCAACCTGCCCTCAGTGTCAATCTCCTTTTCACATCAGAATTATTATACTTTTCTGATTAAATGAACTTTTCTGCCTGCATTGACTGCTGTTCTAAAGTTGATTTACTTTTTCTCCTTACGAACTGTTCCCTGCCAGCTCTCGCCTTCTCTGACACATGCTAAATGCTGTTATTTTTTCCTAGTTTCACAATGTTGAAAGCCCCTTTTAAAAGAAAGTCACAAATGGTCTTTTATGATTGGCTTGTTTATCTCCATCAAACTCTTTGCAGCCTTGATTATATCATCCTGCAGTGGTTCGCATCTATGTACAGTATATCTATTGAATACCCTACTTTTGATTATACTTTTGTGTAAATGGAGCATTTAATACTTAATCTGTTTTGCTCTTCAATTAGAAAATGGATGCTTGGTTGCTAAAATTAATATATCTTTCAATACTTCCACGTTAATTAATTACCAATGAAATGGATATTCATCACAGTATTGCCAATTTAAATTGGCAAGGCATCCATAACTTTATTGGCTTGTTTTCTAATTTCCATCTCTAATTTTCATTTAAATGGCTTGCCATTTTATTTTATTTTCCTTGATCTAGATCCATCTACACTAGAAGGATACCTAATCATTTCAGAAAGCTTCAATATTTCATACCACAGCCTTAATTCAAGAAAATGCAAATCAAGTTTATGCTGCATGAGATTAAAATTTAATGTAACATCTCCTGCTATTGCGATAAATCTACACTGTATTCCCCCATTAGTATATCTTTCCTAAAGTGTAGTGTATTATTGCCTTCTCTCTCCCCATCCCATGTTGTTTCTGAAATATTGCACTTCATTCCTATACCATCCTTGTGTAAGATGTGTTCTCTCTCTACCTTCATTTTCCCATCTTAAGGTCCGAAGTTGGGATGAATGCTGATGTTTGCTCAGCAAATGTAGCAGCTCATGCCTGCATGATGTAAAACCTAGACAGCATGGGTACATGGGAAATAGTATTTCATGCTAAGAATTGGCCATCTCCTTTGGGAATGGATCTAATCACCCGCACTAGGCATTTCCTTTGGCAGGTCCCTCATTATCAACATTCCTATGGTCACCATCTACTGTAAAACTTAACCAGGTGAAATAATTTTACTATGAAAGTAAGTCAGAGGCTGTTACCTTACACAAGGCAAAAGTGTGATGGAATATTTTCCATTTGTCTAGTTAGAGCTCCAAGAAAAATACTTTGATAGACCAACCTGCTTGATTGGTTGGTACTCTATCCACCACTGGCAGATTGTGGTTATGGTATGTGCTCTAAATATAATGCAGTACAATTGCTCATTCATGCCACTGGGGCAGCAGGCACGTGAGAACACCAGCACCTTCATGTTTCCCTCTAAATTGTACAGCATTCTGACCTGGAAATATTCCTCATTGGAACTGAAGCCATCTAACCAACTGCATTATAAGATTATCTTCACCAGAACAACTGCAGCAGTTCAAGGAGGTCATCATGTTTTCAGGGATGGACAAAAATGACGACCTGGTAAGTAATGCTCCGTTCCTGAATTATGTATAAATTTTAAAGATCTTTAATTCTTAAATGATCAATCATAAAAGCTAGACCAATGCTTTTTTATTCTATTTTTCAAAAAATTTAACTTGGGTCCTTAATTTTACAACATCCTACTTATACATAAATAGGTTTAAGGTAATTTTGGTTGCTTTATCAATCAAGACAATGGAGATTCATGTGGATCCTGATGCATGTCCCTATTCTTATCTTTCTCATGTCTTTACTTGTCATATTCAAGATCCTCACATGTCCAGTTTGTGATTCTGTTTGAACATAAGAATTAGGATCAGGAATAGGTCATGTATTCTTTTGAACCTGCCTCAACATTCATTAAGATGATGGCTGGTCTTCCTCTGCAGTTCTGTTTCCCTTCATTATTCTCATATACAGTACAGTGCAAAAGTCTTAGGCACATATACAGTGGCGTGCAAAAATTTGGGCACCCCTGGTCAAAATTTCTGTTACAGTGAATAGCTAAGCGAGTTAAAAATGAACAACACGCACAAAATGCTGGTGGAACACAGCCGGCTAGGCAGCATCTATAGGGAGAAGCACTGTCGACGTTTCGGGCCGAGACCCTTCGTCAGGACTAACTGAAAGGAACGATAGTAAGAGATTTGAAAGTAGGAGGAGGAGGGGGAAATGCAAAATGATAGGAGAAGACCGGAGGGGGTGGGATGAAGCTAAGAGCAGGAAAGGTGATTAGCAAAAGGGATACAGAGCTGGAGAAGGGAAAGGATCATGGGATGGGAGGCCTAGGGAGGAAAGAAAGGGGGAGCACCAGAGGGAGATGGAGAAAAGGCAGAGAGAAAGAAAAAAAAGGAGGAAAAAAAGAGGGGGAAAAAAACTAAATATATCAGGGATGGGTTAAGAAGGGGAGGAGGGGCATTAACAGAAGTTAGAGAAGTCAATGATCATGCCATCAGGTTGGAGGCTACCCAGCCAGTATATAAGGTGTTGTTCCTCCAACTTGAGTGTGGCTTCATCTTGACAGTAGAGAAGGCTGTGGATAGTAAAAGACCTGATTTCCAAAAGGCATAAAGATAACACATTTCTTTAATATTTTAAGCAATATTACTTTTTTATTTCTATCTTTTACAATTTCAAAATAACAAAAAATGAAAAGGGCCTGAAGCAGAAGTTTGGGCACCCTGCATGGTCAGTACTTAAGAAAACGCCCTTTGGCAAGTATCACAGCTTGTAAATGCTTTCTGTAGCCAGCTAAGAGTCTTTCAATTCTTGTTTGGGGGATTTTTGCCCATTCTTCCTTGCAAAATGCTTCTAGTTCTGTGAGATTCTTGGGCCATCTTGCATGCACTGCTCTTTTTGATGATGTTTAGATCAAGAAACTGTGAGGGCCACGGCAAAACCTTCAGCTTGTGCCTCTTGAAGTAGTCCATTGCGGATTTTGAGGGTGTGTTTAGGATCATTATCCTGTGGTAGAAGCCATCCTCTTTTCACCTTCAGCTTTTTTTACAGATGGTGTTATGCTTGCTTCCAGAATTTGCTGGTATTTAATTGAATTCATTCTTCCCTCTACCAGTGAAATGTTCACCTTGCCACTGGCTGCAACACAAGCCCGAAGCATGATTGACCCAACCCCATGCTTAACAGTTGGAGAGGTGTTCTTTTCATGAAATTCTGCACCCTTTTTTCTCCAAACATACCTTTGCTCATTGCGGCCAAAAAGTTCTATTTTAACTTCATTAATCCACAGGACTTGTTTTCAAAATGCATCAGGCTTGTTTAGATGTTCCTTTGCAAACTTCTGACACTGGATTTTGTGATGAGAACGCAGGAAAGGTTTTCTTCTGATGACTCTTCCATGAAGGTCATGTCTGTGCAGGTGTCACTATACAGTAGAACAGAGCACCACCACTCCAGAGTCTGCTAAATCTTCCTGAAGGTCTTTTGCAGTCAAACGGGTTTTGTTTTGCCTTTCTAGCAATCCTATGAGCAGTTCTCTTGGAAGGTTTTCTTGGTCTTCCAGACCTCAACTTGACCTCCACCGTTCCTGTTAACTACCATTTCTTAATTACATTACAAACTGAGGAAACAGCTACCTGAAAATGCTTTGCTATCTTCTGATAGCCTTCTCCTGCTTTGTGGGCATCATTTATTTTAACTTTCAGAGTGATAGGCAGCTGCTTAGAGGAGCCCATGGCTGCTGATTGTTGGGACAAGGTTTGAGAAGTCAGGGTATTTATAAAGCTTTGAAATTTGCATCACCTGGCCTTTCCTAATGATGACTGTGAACAAGCCATAGCCCTAACAAGCTAATTAAGGTCTGAGACCTTGGTAAAAGTTATCTGAGAGCTCAAATCTCTTGGGGTGCCTTTTGCATGGTGCTCCTTTCCTTTTTCCACTCAAAAATTGTACAAAACAAAAATAATACACTAATCTTGCTTAAAATGTTGAAAAGAATGCTTCATCTTTAAAATTATGACTTTTGGGGATCAGTTCTTCTTCTACTCACTTCTATTCACAGTAACAGAATATTTGACCAGGGGTGCCCAAACTTTTGCAAACCGCTGTATATAGCTAGGGTGCCTAAGACTTTTGCACCATACTGTAGTAATTTTATTTATTGCACTGTACTGCTACAAATAAAATCAAATTTCTTGACTTATGTGAGTGATGATAAACCTGTGGGGCTTTATTATGGACTGAAAGTGGGAAGGGACAGGGAGAGGGCAGTCTGGTTAGGAAATGGGGAAGTGAGAGAAGAGAGAGCAGAAAGCACCCAAGAGACATTCCGTAATGATCAATGAACCAACTGCTTGGAATCAAGTGACTTTGCCTGGTGTCTTAGGGCTGGGTGTGTCTGCACCTGTGCCATTCCAGACATCCTTTGCCCCCATCAGACTTACAAATTTGCTCTCCATTCCATGTTGTCAAATACAGTAGCTATATACTCTATATATGCCTAAGAATTTTATACAGTACTGTATCAGATTATATTAATCTTAAGGAAAAGAGTAATGTGGTAGGAGAAAGCTGAGTGCAAAATAAACTGCCAGAAATAGTAAAACAGATGCTAAGAGTTTCTGTAGATTGTTAATTTTTCATTATTTAAACTAAATGCCTGCTAGTCCTATCAAAAATAATTCTATGGAATCAATAACGGGAAATAAGGAAAGGTTTGATGAATTAAACAGATATGAATAATAGTCCAAAATTCAAAGAGAAAAGTGAATAAGGAGCTATGGTTGGAGAGAGGCAGGAGGGAAGGGGTGGAATTACAGTCATCCTTCCTTACCCACCACTTTCTGCTTTCTGTAGGGATCGCTCCCTACACGACTCCCTTATCCACTCATCCCTTCCCCCCCCCCCCCCCCCCGCCAGATCTACTTCCTGGTAGTTATCCTTGCGAGCGGAACAAGTGCCATACCAGCCCCTACACCACCTTCCTCACTACTATTCAGGGTCCTAAACAGTCTTTCCAGGTGAGGCAACACTTCAGCTGTGAGTCTGCTGGGGTCACCGACTGTATCCAGTACTCCCGATGTGGCCTCCTGTTTATCGGTGAGGCCCATTGTAGATTGGGAGACCGCTTGGCTGAACACCTACGCTTCGCCCACCAGAAAAGTAAGATCTACCAGTGGCCACCCATTTCAATTCTACTTCCCATTCCATCATGTCAGTCCATGGCCTTTACTGCTGCAATGAGGCCGTGCATAGGTTGGAGGAGCAACACCTCTAGGTAGCATCTGGCCTGATGGCATGGACATCAATTTCTCGAGCTTCCGGTAATGCACCCCCCCCCCCCCCACCCAGCTTCACCATTCCCCATTCCCATTTCTCTTTACTTCACCCCTACCCCACTCCTGGTTTCATCTATCACCTACTACCTTGTATTTTTTCCTTCCCTCCCCCTACCTTCTTACTCTGCCTTCTCATCTTTTTTCTCCAGTCCCAATGAAGGATTTCGGCCCAAAATGTTGACTATTTACTCTTTTCCATATCTGCTGCCAGGCCTGCTGAGTTCCTCCAGCATTTTGTGTGTGTTGTTAAGAAATAATGTGTGCTGTGGATAAAGGATGGCTTTACTACAGTTTCCAGAAGGGATTTCATGAGGTAGCTCATTAAAAGCTATTGCCTAAAATAAAAGTGCCAAGAGTACCCAAGATATTGGTCAGAGATCAGGTCAATTGAAGGCAGAGGGAGAAGATGTGAAAGACTGCAGAGGTCTGAGACATGAATACATTTGGAAATCTTAGTGCAAGTCTCACAAAAGCTTACTCTTCAGATAAGGCAAGTATCTGGAATGCTAATAGAAGATTATTGCTTATTGCTAGAAGAATTGGAAACAAAATTAAGCAGGCGATTATGCTTCAATAATATAGAGGTGCATATGGAATATTGTGCATGACATGGCTTTCCTTATTTTACAAAAGATATTAATGAATTGGAAGCAGCTAATCAGAGGTTACCTAGAATGGGTGGGTGGTCTTGCATCTATTGAAGTTTAAGAGGTTGTCTTGATTTAAACATAATTTCCTGTGGATGTCACCAGGATGGTTATGGAGACAATAGATATAGGCATAATTGAGGTGGATAGGGAGAAACAGCAACATCTAAAATATATAGGTTTAAGATGAGGATTAGGGAGAACTTAAGCGGGGAAAATTATCATCCAGAGGATGGATTATACTGCCTGAGTATGTAGTGGAGGCAGACATCCTACAACATTTAAGCATTAACTGGAAGAGCACTTGAATCACTTGAATTGCAGCCCAAGTGTTGTGTAAATGGAAGGGAATGCAGAATTGCCATTCAACCGGATCAGGCAGGCAGAGCATTTGACTTGAGGGGTTTACTCCTGTTCCAATTCATGTATTAATACAATAAATCTATCATTCTCTTATTTGAAGGAATTCCACAACCCTCAGAGAATCCTAAAGATTCAGCAATCTCTAAGTGAAGGATTTACGAATTTAAAATGGCTACTATTTGTTCTGAGACTGTGACTCCTCAAATATTCCCTATATCCCTTCTATTCAGCTCTATCAAAATATTGTATCTTTCGGTAAAGTCACTTCACATTCTTCTAACCGCAGGAGAATACAGGCCAAATCTCTTAACCTCTCTTTGCCGGACAAGCCCACCATCTCAGATACCATTCGAATGAATCTTGGTTGCAATCCCTCTGAGGCAAATATATCCCTTTTTAAGGAAGAAGGCCTTATCCATATATGGTCTCAGCAATGCACCATTCAGATGCTGAAAGACATCTTTCCTCCTGTAACCAACTGATCTAATAACACATATCTTTTGCCTCCTAACTACTTGCTGCACCTTTGGTGAGCATTTAGTGGCTTGTATGCAAGAATACCCAAGTCCCTTTAAAAATTAGTACTTCCTAATCTCTTGCAATTGTGGAAAAATAACAATTTGTAAGAAATTAAATATCTTTCAATATACGAGAAAGACCCATTTTAGCCTTGGTTCATGTGTAACATAAAGTCTTTTCAGTGATGAAGGGGTCCTGGTTATTTATGACAGTAGTAGTGTTGCTCTGATCACTGCTGATTTCCTCTTCATCATTACCTTATTGATAAGGTACAAGACAATGTAGCCATTTACAAATTCCTGATGAGAGTAAAAATGCACTTCAATAACATATTCTCATTGCTAACTTCTTGTTGACATCAAAGGGCAGCATTTTGAGCAATCAAACTGTGCAAAATCTGTGGAGTAGTGGTTCTTGTATTGAATTTACCAAGCATAATGTTTCTGTATTACATTGTCTAACATGAAAAATTATGAGTAAATAACATAAGACTACTTTCTTATTGTTTGGAAAGCCAGTATAAATTAATGCCAGTATCCAGCAGGGTGGAACGTGGTGAGTACCCTTGTGGATATGTCAAGATGCAAATGGTTCCAGATTTAAAGGCAAGATGCACACATGTGCACAGCACATTTCATACTTCCAGCATAGAAATCTGCGACTTCCATGACAGTTGGATAAATACTTTCTTTATATCATCAATAGCATCGTTTGTACACTATGTGATCTTGACTGCTGTGGGAACAGTATATTTAATTTTCTTTAAAATATAAATCAACAGGTGATCTACGAGAATTTTTTTACATGTTTACGTTATCTTTTGTATGACTTTGTGGTACTCCCAAATTGTGACTCCTGTGACTAACCTGAGCTGGACTACTCTTGAAGTTCTGTGTACAGTTCTAGTTACAGTGTCTGTACCATGGTCAGCATGGCAGCGTAGTAGCTGATACAATGTTTTACAGTTTCAGTGATCCAGGTTCAATTCTCGCCACTGTCTGGAAGGAGTTTGTACGTTCTCCTGGTGGCCACATGGGTCTCCTCTGAGTGCTCTGGTTTCCTCCCATGGTCCAAAGACACAGCATTTGATAGGTTAATTGGTCACTGTAAGTTGTCCCGTGATGAGGATAGGGTTAAATCGGGGATTGCTGGGCAGCACAGCGCAAAGGGCCTATTCCGTGGTTGTATCTCAATACATAAATAAATATAAACAGACAGTGGAGAGGGTGCAGAATGGTTTGTATGGCTGAAACGAGAAATGCAAAGTTAAACACCTCAGGAAAGGCTGAACAGGCTGGATGCTTACCTTCTGTGGGAAGGTAAAAGGCTGAGAATTGATTTAATAGAGATGCATAAAATTATGAAAGTTTTTAAAGAGCAAGTTCTTTGTTACCACTATTGCATAAAGTAAAAAAGAGGTCATTTTACCAGATGCTCTTCAACACTTTGATATTCAAATATCTGATATAGATTTTTTTAAAATTGGTTTGGTTTCAAACCTGTGAAATTTTCTGTCGCAGAAGGAAGTGAAGCCCAAGTCACTGAATATTCTAAGGGAAGACAGGTTTCTAAATACAAATGGCATCAGTGTGGTGTGGGGTGAAATCAGGAATATGTTATTGTGATAAATGATACAGAAGGCTCAAAGAGCAGTTTGGCCTCTTCCTGCTCCTACTTTTTCATGTGCCTGTATTTTGTTTTTAAAAATTAAATGCTATTCACCCAAATCACTTATTCTGTTTCTCTTGCCATAAAAGCTGACCTGCTGTGTGTTTCCTGCATTTTTTAAATTTCCGTTTTCCAGCACCACAGTATTTTACTGCTATAAATATTTCACTCCAATGTTTTATTCTTTTAACTATAGAAATCTCATAATGGGTCCCTTGGTGCTTCTGACATAGGTAATGGAAACCAATGAGCCAAAAGGCAGGAAATCTACCCTCCTTGGGAAACAATGCTTTGGCTTCTTTGAATGATGTAAACACTAACATCTATTCTATTTAGAAACTGGGCCTGAAACTTTGTAATGTTAGAAGATAAACTTTTTAAACTAGCAAATCAGGGGAATACATAGTTTTGAAATACAATTTGAGATTTGCTCGTTTATATGCAAGACAAAAAGCAAGTAATCTCCTACATCCTTCCTCAAAGATATTTATTGTGAAAATGTTGGCATCCCATAATGGATTTATGAGAAATTAACAATTGCCTAAAATATTATCTCCCCGTGATAACAATGAAGGGGGAGAGTCTGAATTTCAAAGGGAGAGACTGAAATACTACATCTACTACATGACTTTTGTGAAACTGCTGACCAGAGATAGAATTCTCAGCAAAAAAGCCTTTGAAGTTCAAATAGTTAATTTTACCTAAGGCGTTTAAAATTTTCCAAAGAGTAACTGAGCTGCTTTCTCAAAGTCAGATCTGCAGTATGAAAAAAATTTAGACCAAAATATTTGGCAGCAGTTCATTGGTTTGTTTTTGAGTGACCACTTCTGTGGCAGTCTTGCTTCTGCGAGTACTGACTGAATCTCATCTGTCGTCACTGGGAAGGGAAGATTCGTCATCAGCCAGGACGTAGGTTTGACCCGGATCCCAAAGTGACCTTGCAGGGTTAATTGGCATTCAGTCACAAACACAAGAGATTTGGCAGTTGCTCACTTTTAAGTCTGTTTCCTGGTCTCTGATGATATTTTCCAGTCAGCATCCTTCCTGCCTTCAAGGACAAAGTTCAGATGAGTTCAGTAGGAAGAAGCCTGTTTCCATGTGTTAGTGGCTATATTCTACTCTACAGATACACATTAACACAGAACGAGCTGTTAATCCCCATTCATCTAATCAAGGCAGGATTTCTGTTTTACCGATAAAAGCAGCATCTGTTTACTTTACCAAAGGGATGGCAAAGTGGTTTATTTTGATCCACTGACTCTCTTCCCTAAGAGGCAGGTGACTTGTTATGAGAAGTTCCTGTTGAAAAATATACCACTTGGCTTAATGTTTTTTTTCCATGCAGATCTTGTAACCTCTCATTTGTGTGCAGCCCAATAAAGAATTTAAAGGGAGATTCCCATTTTGCAATGCGTGTGTACGAACAAAAGCAGTTTCAAATTGGAAGACCTCTCTTGTGCTTCACTGTCAACCATTCAATATTTATTGTAAGAAGAATTAACAATGGCCCATTGACCCCAGATGAAGGATTGCGAAGGACCTCAGTCACAACCAGTGACTACTGTGAGACATGAATGGCCTGTCAAACTACCATACAATAACCAGGCAGGTCACTAAGCAGTGAGTAAATCTTGCTTTTGTCTGTGTTTTACCCTTCTGTTTGTTCCAGTGGCTTTACTGAACACAACAAAAACAACTTGCAATTCTATCACAGCAAACAGTTTCAGAATGACTCATCAGACTATAAGCACATGGTGTGTCCATTGACAAGAATCCATATTAACAGGAGAATTAATTACACTGCCTAGAGTGTTATAAATTATTTTCTTTTCCATGACTCTGTTCAAGGCTGTTCTGCAGGGCTCTGGGATTTCAATCAGTCATGGGTCATCTTTTTGCTCTTTTGAGTTCTCTGGCTCGGAGATAGATATCTTTTCCTGTGCAATGCACAGGAAGAACTTGTTCCTAAATCTTTGGGTGGTGCTGAACAAGGAACCCTGCATATCTTTTAACTGACTGTACCCACCTCCACACTGTGGCATTACACATTGGGACTGCCTCAGGCCACACTTTCTATAAGAAATAGGAGCAGAATTAAGTCATTCAGCGCATACAGTTTGCTCCGCTATTCCATCGTGACTGATCCATTTTCTCTCTCAATCTCGTTCTCTTGCATTCTCTCCGTAACCGTTCATGCTGTGACTACTCAAGCACCTGTCAACACGGGCATAATTGAGAGCATCCTGATTGGCTGTATCGCTACCTGGTATGGGAACTGTACTTCCCTCAATCGCAGGACTCTGCAGAGAGTGTTGCAAACAGTCCAGTTCATCTGTGCATGTGAACTTACCATTATTTGGGACATTTACAGCAATAGGTGTGTAAAAAGGGCCCGGAGGATGATTGGGGACCCGAGTCAAGTCAAGTCAAGTCACTTTTATTGTCATTTCGACCATAACTGCTGGTACAGTACATAGTAAAAATGAGACAACTTTTTTCAGGACCATGGTGTTACATGACACAGTACTAAAATTAGACTGAACTACATAAAAAAAAACAACACAGAGAAAGCTACACTAGACTACAGACCTACACAGGACTGCGTAAAGTGCACAAAAACAGTGCAGGCATTACAATAAATAATAAACAGGACAGTAGGGCAAGGTGTCAGTCCAGGCTCTGGGTATAGAGGAGTCTGATAGCTTGGGGGAAGAAACTGTTACATAGTCTGGTCATGAGAGCCGAATACTTCAGTGCCTTTTCCCAGACAGCAGGAGGGAGAAGAGATTGTATGAGGGGTGCATGGGGTCACCCCAACCACAAACTGTTCCAGCTGCTACCATCCAGGAAATGGCACCACAGCATTAAAGCCAGGGCCTAGGACAGCTTAAAACAGGCTCTAGGACAGCTTCTTCCACCAGGCCATCAGACTAATTAGTTCACACAGACACAATTGTATTTCTAAGCTATACTGACTGTTCTGTTGTATATCTTACTGTACATACTATTTATTACAAATTACTATAATTTGCACATTGTTCATTTAGACAGAAAAGTAACAAAGATTTCTACTCCTCACGTACATGAAGGATGTAAGAAGTAAATTCAAAGCAACCTCACCTTAAATACACCCAATGACCACATGGCCATGGCAACAAATTCCAAGATTCACCACCCTCTGGCTAAAGAAACTCCTCATCTCCATTCTAAATGGACATCCCTCTATTCTGAAGCTATGCCCTCTTGTCCGAGACTCTCCCACTATAGGAAACATCCTTTACACATCCTCTCTATCCAGATCCTCAGCCTCCTTCCCCCACAGACCCAGCATTCAATAAGTAGAATATCAAGATATCTCATGAGCTCTGACCATAGCCCTCCTCCCTGGCTATTTGCATCACTTGCAGTCCTTAGCCATAAATGTACCAGACCCGAATGTACCAAAAAATTTGGTCAGGTTTAATATCGAGTGAATACACATGTTAATACCACCTTGGCAGAACAAGGAGCACACTGGGTGGGATATTAGCCACCATTGATGTCCCAATGATACAGACACAGTCAATGGATTTCCCATTTAACAATGGGTCCTAGCTATCAAATTATAAACACGAGAAAGTCTGCAGACGCTGGAAATCCAAAGCAACACACACAGAATGCTGGAGAAACTCAGCAGGCCAGGCAGCATCTATAGAAATGAATGAACAGTCAACAAAAGAACAAACAAATCCCCTTCCATCACCACCCTCCTCTTACAAACAAGACAAAATCTGCAGATGCTGAAAATTTGAGCAACACGCACAAAATTCGACTGTACCCTTTTCCAAGATGCTGTCTGGCCTGCTGCATTTTGTGTGTGTACCACCCTGTTCTATCCGGCAGAACTGGTCTCCACTGTGAACAATTTTTCCATTCGCTCCAAGCTCAAGGTGTAGCCATGGGCACCAGCTATTCCTGCCTCTTCACTGGCTAAGTAAAACAGTCCATGTTTGAAGCCTTTCTCGGAAATGCTCCCCAACTCTTTCTTCACTACATTGGTACTGCTTCATGCACCCATGTTGAGCTTGTCAGTTTGTCAACTTTGCTACTAACTTCCACCCTGCCCTTATATTCACTTGGTCCAACTCTGACATCTCGATTTCACAGTCTCCATCTCTGGAGACAAACTAACAATCAGCATCTTCTATAAACTTACTAATCTCCACAGTTATCTTGACTATACCTCTTCCCACTCTGTCTGCTGTAAGAATGATATTCCCTTTTCTCACATTTCTTTGCCTCTGCCGCATGTTTCCAGGACTCGGTTTTCCATTCTAGGACATCAGAGATGTCCTCCTCCTTTAAAGAACAAGGGGTATCCTTCCTCCACTATTGATGCTGTCCTCAGTTGCATCTTCTCCATTTCCCAGACATCTGCACTCACCCTTTCCCACCACCTTAACAGTTCCTCTTGTCCTTCCCTACCACCCTATCAGCCTCCACATAAAACCCATTATCCTCCACAACTTCTGCCATCACCAGAGGGATCCTACTGCTAACCATGTCTTTATCTCCCCCCACTCTGCTCTCACAGGAATCACTCCCCCTTTGATTGCCTCCCCACTAATCTCCCTCCCAGCACTTATTCATGTAAGCAGCTACACCTGTGCTACACCTGCCATACGCCTCCCTCACCTTCACCCAGAGCCTCAGGCAGTCATTCTAGGTGAGGCACCACATCACCTGTGTATCTGCTGGGGTCGCCTATTGGGTCCAATGCTTCCAATGTGGCCTCCTCTACGTTTGTGACACCCATCATAAATTGGGGACAGCTTTATCAAGCACCTCCACTCTATCTGCAACAAGTGGGAACAGCCAAACATTTTAATTCCAATTCTGATTCCCATTCCCATTCCAACATGTCATTCCATAGCCTCCTCTTGTGCGAAGATGAGGCCACCATCGGGATGGAGCAGTAACACCTTATATTCCACCTGGTTAGTCTCCAACCTGATGACATGAATATTGATTTCTTTTATCCAGTAAACAAGTACCCCATCCCCTATTCTTCAGTCTGACTTTTTACCTCTTCTCACCTGCCTATTAATTCCTCCAGCCCCCCGCAACCTTTCCCTTTCTCCTCGGGTCCATTCTCCTCTCCTATCAGATTCATTCTTCTCCGGCTCTTGACCGTTCCCACTGATGCACCATCAATAAATCTCGGAGAAGGGAGGTGAATGACAGGCTTTTATTAGCAGCAAAAGGGAGCAGGGCATCTCAGAGACTGTGGGAGGAGCAGTGCCTCCATTCGCCTTTATACAGGGGTCTGTGAGAGGAGCCACAGGAGCAGTCAGCAGAGGGGCGTGTCCAGACAGGTATATGTAGTTCACCACAGTCAGCAGAGGGGCGAGTCCAGACAGGTATACATGGTTTACCACAGTCAGCAGAGGGGCGTGTCCAGACTGGTACATGTACTTCACCACAGTTAGCAGAGGGGTGTGTCCAGACAGGTATATGTAGTTCACCACAGTCAGCAGAGGGGTGTGTCCAGACAGCTATACATGGTTCACCACAGTCAGCAGAGGGGTGTGTCCAGACAGGTATACATGGTTTACCACAGTCACCAGAGGGGCATGTCAAGACAGGTATACATGGTTTACCACAGTCAGCAGAGGGGCGTATCCAGACAGATATACATGGTTTACCACAGTCAGCAGAGGGGTGTGTCCAGACAGGTATACATGGTTTACCACAGTCAGCAGAGGGGCGTGTCCAGACAGGTATACATGGTTTACCACAGTCAGCAGAGGGGTGTGTCCAGACAGGTACACATGGTTTACCACAGACAGCAGAGGGGCGTGTCCAGACAGCTATACATGGTTTACCACAGTCAGCAGAGGGGTGTGTCCAGACAGGTATATGTAGTTCACCACAGTCAGCAGAGGGGCGTGTCCAGACAGGTATACCTGGTTTACCACAGTCAGCAGAGGGGCGTGTCCAGACAGGTATATGTAGTTCACCAGAGTTAGCAGAGGGGTGTGTCCAGACAGGTATACATGGTTTACCACAGTCAGCAGAGGGGTGTGTCCAGACAGGTATATGTAGTTCACCACAGTCAGCAGAGGGGCGTGTCCAGACAGGTATACATGGTTTACCACAGTCAGCAGAGGGGTGTGTCCAGACAGGCATACATGGTTTACCACAGTCAGCAGAGGGGTGTGTCCAGACAGGTATACATGGTTTACCACAGTCAGCAGAGGGGTGTGTCCAGACAGGCATACATGGTTTACCACAGTCAGCAGAGGGGTGTGTCCAGACAGGTATACATGGTTCACCACAGTCAGCAGAGGGATGTGTCCAGACAGGTATACATGGTTTACCACAGTCAGCAGAGGGGCGTGTCCAGACAGGTATACATGGTTTACCACAGTCAGCAGAGGGGTGTGTCCAGACAGGTATACATGGTTTACCACAGTCAGCAGAGGGGCGTGTCAAGACAGGTATATGTAGTTCACCACAGTCAGCAGAGGGGTGTGTCTAGACAGGTATACATGGTTTACCACAGTCAGCAGAGGGGTGTGTCCAGACAGGTATAAGTATTTCTCCACAGTCAGCAGAGGGGTGTGTCCAGACAGATATACATGATTTACCACAGTCAGCAGAGGGGCGTGTCCAAACAGGTATACATGGTTTACCACAGTCAGCAGAGGGGCCTGTCCAGACAGGTATATCTGGTTCACCACAGTCAGCAGAGGGGTGTGTCCAGACAGGTATAAGTATTTCTCCACAGTCAGCAGAGGGGTGTGTCCAGACAGGTATACATGATTTACCACAGTCAGCAGAGGGGTGTGTCCAGACAGGTACACATCGTTCACCACAGTCAGCAGAGGGGTGTGTCCAGACAGGTATACATGGTTTCCCACAGTCAGCAGAGGGGTGTGTCCAGGCAGGTATATGCAGTTCACCAGAGTCAGCAGAGGGGTGCGTCCAGACAGGTATACATGGTTTCCCACAGTCAGCAGAGGGGCGTGTCCAGACAGGTATACATAGCTTACCACAGTCAGCAGAGGGGTGTGTCCAGACAGGTATACATGGTTTAACACAGTCAGCAGAGGGTCGTGTCCAGACAGGTATACATGGTTTACCACAGTCAGCAGAGGGGTGTGTCCAGACAGGTATACATGGTTTACCACAGTCAGCAGAGGGGTGTGTCCAGACAGGTATACATGGTTTACCACAGTCAGCAGAGGGGCGTGTCCAGACTGGTACATGTAGTTCACCACAGTCAGCAGAGGGGCGTGTCCAGACAGGTATACATGTTTTACCACAGTCAGCAGAGGGGTGTGTCCAGACATGTATACATGGTTTACCACAGTCAGCCGAGGGGAGTGTCCAGACAGGTATACATGGTTTACCACAGTCAGCAGAGTGGCGTGTCCAGACAGGTATACATGGTTTACCACAGTCAGCAGAGGGGCGTGTCCAGACAGGTATACATGGTTTACCACAGTCAGCAGAGGGGTGTCTCCAGACTGGTATACATGGTTCACAACAGTCAGCAGAGGGGTGTGTCCAGACAGGTATACATGGTTTACCACAGTCAGCAGAGGGGTGTCTCCAGACTGGTATACATGGTTCACAACAGTCAGCAGAGGGGCCTGTCCAGACAGGTATATCTGGTTCACCACAGTCAGCAGAGCGGTGTGTCCAAACAGGTATACATGGTTTACCACAGTCAGCAGAGGGGCGTGTCCAAACAGGTATACATGGTTTACCACAGTCAGCAGAGGGGCGTGTCCAGACAGGTATACATGGTTTACCACAGTCAGCAGAGGGGTGTGTCCAGACAGCTATACATGGTTTACCACAGTCAGCAGAGGGGCGTGTCCAAACAGGTATACATGATTTACCACAGTCAGCAGAGGGGTGTGTCCAGACAGGTATACATGGTTTACCACAGTCAGCAGAGGGGTGTGTCCAGACAGGTATAGGTAGTTCACCACAGTCAGCAGAGGGGTGTGTCCAGACAGGTATAGGTAGTTCACCACAGTCAGCAGAGGGGCGTGTCCAAACAGGTATACATGGTTTACGACAGTCAGCAGAGGGGTGTGTCCAGACAGGTATACATGGTTTACCACAGTCAGCAGAGGGGTGTGTCCAGACAGGTATATGTAGTTCACCACAGTCAGCAGAGGGGTGTGTCCAGACAGGTATACATGGTTTACCACAGTCAGCAGAGGGGCGTGTCCAGACAGGTATACATGGTTTACCACAGTCAGCAGAGAGGTGTGTCCAGACAGGTATACATGGTTTACCACAGTCAGCAGAGGGGTGTGTCCAGACAGGTATACATGGTTTACCACAGTCAGCAGAGGGGTGTGTCCAGACAGGTATATCTGGTTCACCACAGTCAGCAGAGGGGCGTGTCCAGACAGGTATACATGGTTTACCACAGTCAGCAGAGGGGTGTGTCCAGACAGGTATATGTAGTTCACCACAGTCAGCAGAGGGGCGTGTCCAGACAGGTATACATGGTTTACCACAGTCAGCAGAGGGATGTGTCCAGACAGGTATACATGGTTTACCACAGTCAGCAGAGGGGTGTGTCCAGACAGGTATATGTAGTTCACCACAGTCAGCAGAGGGGTGTGTCCAGACAGGTATACATGGTTTACCACAGTCAGCAGAGGGGTGTGTCCAGACAGGTATACATGGTTTACCACAGTCAGCAGAGGGGTGTGTCCAGACAGGTACACATCGTTCACCACAGTCAGCAGAGGGGTGTGTCCAGACAGGTATACATGGTTTCCCACAGTCAGCAGAGGGGTGTGTCCAGGCAGGTATATGCAGTTCACCAGAGTCAGCAGAGGGGTGCGTCCAGACAGGTATACATGGTTTCCCACAGTCAGCAGAGGGGCGTGTCCAGACAGGTATACATAGCTTACCACAGTCAGCAGAGGGGTGTGTCCAGACAGGTATACATGGTTTAACACAGTCAGCAGAGGGGCGTGTCTAGACAGGTATATGTAGTTCACCACAGTCAGCAGAGGGGTGTGTCCAGACAGGTATACATGGTTTCCCACAGTCAGCAGAGGGGCGTGTCCAGACAGGTATACATGGTTTACCACAGTCAGCAGAGGGGTGTGTCCAGACAGGTATACATGGTTTACCACAGTCAGCAGAGGGATGTGTCCAGACAGGTATACATGCTTTCCCACAGTCAGCAGAGGGGTGTGTCCAGACAGGTATACATGGTTTACCACATGTAGCAGAGGGTCGTGTCCAGACAGGTATACATGGTTTACCACAGTCAGCAGAGGGGTGTGTCCAGACAGGTATACATGGTTTACCACAGTCAGCAGAGGGGTGTGTCCAGACAGGTATACATGGTTTACCACAGTCAGCAGAGGGGCGTGTCCAGACTGGTACATGTAGTTCACCACAGTCAGCAGAGGGGCGTGTCCAGACAGGTATACATGTTTTACCACAGTCAGCAGAGGGGTGTGTCCAGACATGTATACATGGTTTACCACAGTCAGCCGAGGGGAGTGTCCAGACAGGTATACATGGTTTACCACAGTCAGCAGAGTGGCGTGTCCAGACAGGTATACATGGTTTACCACAGTCAGCAGAGGGGCGTGTCCAGACAGGTATACATGGTTTACCACAGTCAGCAGAGGGGTGTCTCCAGACTGGTATACATGGTTCACAACAGTCAGCAGAGGGGTGTGTCCAGACAGGTATACATGGTTTACCACAGTCAGCAGAGGGGTGTCTCCAGACTGGTATACATGGTTCACAACAGTCAGTAGAGGGGCCTGTCCAGACAGGTATATCTGGTTCACCACAGTCAGCAGAGCGGTGTGTCCAAACAGGTATACATGGTTTACCACAGTCAGCAGAGGGGCGTGTCCAAACAGGTATACATGGTTTACCACAGTCAGCAGAGGGGCGTGTCCAGACAGGTATACATGGTTTACCACAGTCAGCAGAGGGGTGTGTCCAGACAGCTATACATGGTTTACCACAGTCAGCAGAGGGGCGTGTCCAAACAGGTATACATGATTTACCACAGTCAGCAGAGGGGTGTGTCCAGACAGGTATACATGGTTTACCACAGTCAGCAGAGGGGTGTGTCCAGACAGGTATAGGTAGTTCACCACAGTCAGCAGAGGGGTGTGTCCAGACAGGTATAGGTAGTTCACCACAGTCAGCAGAGGGGCGTGTCCAAACAGGTATACATGGTTTACGACAGTCAGCAGAGGGGTGTGTCCAGACAGGTATACATGGTTTACCACAGTCAGCAGAGGGGTGTGTCCAGACAGGTATATGTAGTTCACCACAGTCAGCAGAGGGGTGTGTCCAGACAGGTATACATGGTTTACCACAGTCAGCAGAGGGGCGTGTCCAGACAGGTATACATGGTTTACCACAGTCAGCAGAGAGGTGTGTCCAGACAGGTATATGTAGTTCACCACAGTCAGCAGAGGGGTGTGTCCAGACAGGTATACATGGTTTACCACAGTCAGCAGAGGGGCGTGTCCAGACAGGTATACATGGTTTACCACAGTCAGCAGAGAGGTGTGTCCAGACAGGTATACATGGTTTACCACAGTCAGCAGAGGGGTGTGTCCAGACAGGTATACATGGTTTACCACAGTCAGCAGAGGGGTGTGTCCAGACAGGTATATCTGGTTCACCACAGTCAGCAGAGGGGCGTGTCCAGACAGGTATACATGGTTTACCACAGTCAGCAGAGGGGTGTGTCCAGACAGGTATATGTAGTTCACCACAGTCAGCAGAGGGGCGTGTCCAGACAGGTATACATGGTTTACCACAGTCAGCAGAGGGATGTGTCCAGACAGGTATACATGGTTTACCACAGTCAGCAGAGGGGTGTGTCCAGACAGGTATATGTAGTTCACCACAGTCAGCAGAGGGGTGTGTCCAGACAGGTATACATGGTTTACCACAGTCAGCAGAGGGGTGTGTCCAGACAGGTATACATGGTTTACCACAGTCAGCAGAGGGGTGTGTCCAGACAGGTACACATCGTTCACCACAGTCAGCAGAGGGGTGTGTCCAGACAGGTATACATGGTTTCCCACAGTCAGCAGAGGGGTGTGTCCAGGCAGGTATATGCAGTTCACCAGAGTCAGCAGAGGGGTGCGTCCAGACAGGTATACATGGTTTCCCACAGTCAGCAGAGGGGCGTGTCCAGACAGGTATACATAGCTTACCACAGTCAGCAGAGGGGTGTGTCCAGACAGGTATACATGGTTTAACACAGTCAGCAGAGGGGCGTGTCTAGACAGGTATATGTAGTTCACCACAGTCAGCAGAGGGGTGTGTCCAGACAGGTATACATGGTTTCCCACAGTCAGCAGAGGGGCGTGTCCAGACAGGTATACATGGTTTACCACAGTCAGCAGAGGGGTGTGTCCAGACAGGTATACATGGTTTACCACAGTCAGCAGAGGGATGTGTCCAGACAGGTATACATGCTTTCCCACAGTCAGCAGAGGGGTGTGTCCAGACAGGTATACATGGTTTACCACATGTAGCAGAGGGTCGTGTCCAGACAGGTATACATGGTTTACCACAGTCAGCAGAGGGGTGTGTCCAGACAGGTATACATGGTTTACCACAGTCAGCAGAGGGGTGTGTCCAGACAGGTATACATGGTTTACCACAGTCAGCAGAGGGGCGTGTCCAGACTGGTACATGTAGTTCACCACAGTCAGCAGAGGGGCGTGTCCAGACAGGTATACATGTTTTACCACAGTCAGCAGAGGGGTGTGTCCAGACATGTATACATGGTTTACCACAGTCAGCCGAGGGGAGTGTCCAGACAGGTATACATGGTTTACCACAGTCAGCAGAGTGGCGTGTCCAGACAGGTATACATGGTTTACCACAGTCAGCAGAGGGGCGTGTCCAGACAGGTATACATGGTTTACCACAGTCAGCAGAGGGGTGTCTCCAGACTGGTATACATGGTTCACAACAGTCAGCAGAGGGGTGTGTCCAGACAGGTATACATGGTTTACCACAGTCAGCAGAGGGGTGTCTCCAGACTGGTATACATGGTTCACAACAGTCAGTAGAGGGGCCTGTCCAGACAGGTATATCTGGTTCACCACAGTCAGCAGAGCGGTGTGTCCAAACAGGTATACATGGTTTACCACAGTCAGCAGAGGGGCGTGTCCAAACAGGTATACATGGTTTACCACAGTCAGCAGAGGGGCGTGTCCAGACAGGTATACATGGTTTACCACAGTCAGCAGAGGGGTGTGTCCAGACAGCTATACATGGTTTACCACAGTCAGCAGAGGGGCGTGTCCAAACAGGTATACATGATTTACCACAGTCAGCAGAGGGGTGTGTCCAGACAGGTATACATGGTTTACCACAGTCAGCAGAGGGGTGTGTCCAGACAGGTATAGGTAGTTCACCACAGTCAGCAGAGGGGTGTGTCCAGACAGGTATAGGTAGTTCACCACAGTCAGCAGAGGGGCGTGTCCAAACAGGTATACATGGTTTACGACAGTCAGCAGAGGGGTGTGTCCAGACAGGTATACATGGTTTACCACAGTCAGCAGAGGGGTGTGTCCAGACAGGTATATGTAGTTCACCACAGTCAGCAGAGGGGTGTGTCCAGACAGGTATACATGGTTTACCACAGTCAGCAGAGGGGCGTGTCCAGACAGGTATACATGGTTTACCACAGTCAGCAGAGAGGTGTGTCCAGACAGGTATACATGGTTTACCACAGTCAGCAGAGGGGTGTGTCCAGACAGGTATACATGGTTTACCACAGTCAGCAGAGGGGTGTGTCCAGACAGGTATATCTGGTTCACCACAGTCAGCAGAGGGGCGTGTCCAGACAGGTATACATGGTTTACCACAGTCAGCAGAGGGGTGTGTCCAGACAGGTATATGTAGTTCACCACAGTCAGCAGAGGGGCGTGTCCAGACAGGTATACATGGTTTACCACAGTCAGCAGAGGGATGTGTCCAGACAGGTATACATGGTTTACCACAGTCAGCAGAGGGGTGTGTCCAGACAGGTATATGTAGTTCACCACAGTCAGCAGAGGGGTGTGTCCAGACAGGTATACATGGTTTACCACAGTCAGCAGAGGGGTGTGTCCAGACAGGTATACATGGTTTACCACAGTCAGCAGAGGGGTGTGTCCAGACAGGTATAAATGGTTTACCACAGTCAGCAGAGGGGCATGTCCAGACAGGTATATGTAGTTCACCACAGTCAGCAGAGGGGTGTGCCCAGACAGGTATACATGGTTTACCACAGTCAGCAGAGGGGTGTGTCCAGACAGGTATACATGGTTTACCACAGTCAGCAGAGGGTGTGTCCAGACAGGTATACATGGTTTACCACAGTCAGCAGAGGGGCGTGTCCAGACAGGTATACATGGTTTACCACAGTCAGCAGAGGGGTGTGTCCAGACAGGTATACATGGTTTACCACAGTCAGCAGAGGGATGTGTCCAGACAGGTATACATGGTTTACCACAGTCAGCAGAGGGGTGTGTCCAGACAGGTATATGTAGTTCACCACAGTCAGCAGAGGGGTGTGTCCAGACAGGTATACATGGTTTACCACAGTCAGCAGAGGGTCGTGTCCAGACAGGTATACATGCTTTCCCACAGTCAGCAGAGGGGTGTGTCCAGACAGGTATACATGGTTTACCACATGTAGCAGAGGGTCGTGTCCAGACAGGTATACATGGTTTACCACAGTCAGCAGAGGGGTGTGTCCAGACAGGTATACATGGTTTACCACAGTCAGCAGAGGGGTGTGTCCAGACAGGTACACATGGTTTACCACAGTCAGCAGAGGGATGTGTCCAGACAGGTATACATGGTTTACCACAGTCAGCAGAGGGGCATGTCCAGACAGGTATATGTAGTTCACCACAGTTTGCAGAGGGGTGTGTCCAGACAGGTATATGTAGTTCACCACAGTCAGCAGAGGGGCGTGTCCAGACAGGTATACATTGTTTACCACAGTCAGCAGAGGGGTGTGTCCAGACAGGTATACATGGTTTACCACAGTCAGCAGAGGGGTGTGTCCAGACAGGTATACATGTTTTACCACAGTCAGCAGAGGGGGGTGTCCAGACAGGTATACATGGTTTACCACAGTCAGCAGAGGGGCGTGTCCAGACAGATATACATGGTTTACCACAGTCAGCAGAGGGGTGTGTCCAGACAGGTATACATGGTTTACCACAGTCAGCAGAGGGGTGTGTCCAGACAGGTATACATGTTTTACCACAGTCAGCAGAGGGGTGTGTCCAGACAGGTATACATGTTTTACCACAGTCAGCAGAGTGGCGTGTCCAGACTGGTACATGTAGTTCACCACAGTTAGCAGAGGGGTGTGTCCAGACAGGTATACATGATGTACCACAGTCAGCAGAGGGGCGTGTCAAGACAGGTATATGTAGTTCACCACAGTCAGCAGAGGGGTGTGTCCAGACAGGTATACATGGTTTTCCACAGTCAGCAGAGGGGTGTGTCCAGACAGGTATACATGGTTTACCACAGTCAGCAGAGGGGTGTGTCTAGACAGGTATACATCGTTCACCACAGTCAGCAGAGGGGTCTGTCCAGACAGGTATACATGATTTACCACAGTCAGCAGAGGGGCGTGTCCAAACAGGTATACATGGTTTACCACAGTCAGCAGAGGGGAGTGTCCAGACAGGTATACATGGTTTACCACAGTCAGCAGAGGGGCGTGTCAAGACAGGTATACATGGTTTACCACAGTCAGCAGAGGGGTGTGTCCAGACAGGTATACATGGTTTACCACAGTCAGCAGAGGGGTGTGTCCAGACAGGTATACATGGTTTACCACAGTCAGCAGAGGGGTGTGTCCAGACAGGTATACATGGTTTACCACAGTCAGCAGAGGGGTGTGTCCAGACAGGTATACATGGTTTACCACAGTCAGCAGAGGGGCGTGTCCAGACAGGTATACATGGTTTACCACAGTCAGCAGAGGGGCGTGTCCAGACAGGTATACATGGTTTACCACAGTCAGCAGAGGGGTGTGTCCAGACAGGTATACATGGTTTACCACAGTCAGCACAGGGGCGTGTCCAGACAGGTATACATGGTTTACCACAGTCAGCAGAGGGGTGTGTCCAGACAGGTATATCTGGTTCACCACAGTCAGCAGAGGGGTGTGTCCAGACAGGTATAAGTATTTCTCCACAGTCAGCAGAGGGGTGTGTCCAGACAGGTATACATGGTTTACCACAGTCAGCAGAGGGGCGTGTCTAGACAGGTATATGTAGTTCACCACAGTCAGCAGAGGGGTGTGTCCAGACAGGTATACATGGTTTCCCACAGTCAGCAGAGGCGTGTGTCCAGACAGGTATATGTAGTTCACCACAGTCAGAGGAGGGGTGTGTCCAGACAGGTATACATGCTTTCCCACAGTCAGCAGAGGGGCGTGTCCAGACAGGTATACATGGTTTACCACAGTCAGCAGAGGGGTGTGTCCAGACAGGTATACATAGTTTACCACAGTCAGCAGAGGGATGTGTCCAGACAGGTATACATGCTTTCCCACAGTCAGCAGAGGGGTGTGTCCAGACAGGTTTACATGGTTTACCACATGTTGCAGAGGGTCGTGTCCAGACAGATATACATGGTTTACCACAGTCAGCAGAGGGGCGTGTGCAGACAGATATACATTGTTTACCACAGTCAGCAGAGGGGTGTGTCCAGACATGTATACATGGTTTACCACAGTCAGCAGAGGGGTGTGTCCAGACAGGTATACATGGTTTACCACAGTCAGCAGAGGGGTGTGTCCAGACAGGTATACATGGTTTACCACAGTCAGCAGAGGGATGTGTCCAGACAGGTATACATGGTTTACCACAGTCAGCAGAGGGGTGTGTCCAGACAGGTATACATGGTTTACCACAGTCAGCAGAGGGGCATGTCCAGACAGGTATATGTAGTTCACCACAGTTTGCAGAGGGGTGTGTCCAGACAGGTATATGTTGTTCACCACAGTCAGCAGAGGGGCGTATCCAGACAGATATACATGGTTTACCACAGTCAGCAGAGGGGTGTGTCCAGACAGGTATACATGTTTTACCACAGTCAGCAGAGTGGCGTGTCCAGACTGGTACATGTAGTTCACCACAGTTAGCAGAGGGGTGTGTCCAGACAGGTATACATGTTTTACCACAGTCAGCAGAGGGGTGTGTCCAGACATGTATACATGGTTTACCACAGTCAGCAGAGGGGCGTGTCCAGACAGGTATACATGGTTTACCACAGTCAGCAGAGGGGCGTCTCCAGACTGGTATACATGGTTCACAACAGTCAGCAGAGGGGTGTGTCCAGACAGGTACACATGGTTTACCACAGTCAGCACAGGGTCGTGTCCAGACAGGTATACATGGTTCACCACAGTCAGCAGAGGGGCCTGTCCAGACAGGTATACATGGTTTACCACAGTCAGCAGAGGGGTGTGTCCAGACGGGTATAAGTATTTCTCCACAGTCAGCAGAGGGGTGTGTCCAGACAGGTATACATGATTTACCACAGTCAGCAGAGGGGCGTGTCAAGACAGGTATATGTAGTTCACCACAGTCAGCAGAGGGGTGTGTCCAGACAGGTATAAGTATTTCTCCACAGTCAGCAGAGGGGTGTGTCCAGACAGGTATATGTAGTTCACCACAGTCAGCAGAGGGGCGTGTCCAGACAGGTATAAGTATTTCTCCACAGTCAGCAGAGGGGTGTGTCCAGACAGGTATACATGGTTTACCACAGTCAGCAGAGGGGCATGTCCAGACAGGTATATGTAGTTCACCACAGTTTGCAGAGGGGTGTGTCCAGACAGGTATATGTAGTTCACCACAGTCAGCAGAGGGGCGTGTCCAGACAGGTATACATTGTTTACCACAGTCAGCAGAGGGGTGTGTCCAGACAGGTATACATGGTTTACCACAGTCAGCAGAGGGGTGTGTCCAGACAGGTATACATGGTTTACCACAGTCAGCAGAGGGGTGTGTCCAGACAGGTATACATGTTTTACCACAGTCAGCAGAGGGGCGTGTCCAGACAGGTATACATGGTTTACCACAGTCAGCAGAGGGGCGTGTCCAGACAGATATACATGGTTTACCACAGTCAGCAGAGGGGTGTGTCCAGACAGGTATACATGGTTTACCACAGTCAGCAGAGGGGTGTGTCCAGACAGGTATACATGTTTTACCACAGTCAGCAGAGGGGTGTGTCCAGACAGGTATACATGTTTTACCACAGTCAGCAGAGTGGCGTGTCCAGACTGGTACATGTAGTTCACCACAGTTAGCAGAGGGGTGTGTCCAGACAGGTATACATGATGTACCACAGTCAGCAGAGGGGCGTGTCAAGACAGGTATATGTAGTTCACCACAGTCAGCAGAGGGGTGTGTCCAGACAGGTATACATGGTTTTCCACAGTCAGCAGAGGGGTGTGTCCAGACAGGTATACATGGTTTACCACAGTCAGCAGAGGGGTGTGTCTAGACAGGTATACATCGTTCACCACAGTCAGCAGAGGGGTCTGTCCAGACAGGTATACATGATTTACCACAGTCAGCAGAGGGGCGTGTCCAAACAGGTATACATGGTTTACCACAGTCAGCAGAGGGGAGTGTCCAGACAGGTATACATGGTTTACCACAGTCAGCAGAGGGGCGTGTCCAGACAGGTATACATGGTTTACCACAGTCAGCAGAGGGGTGTGTCCAGACAGGTATACATGGTTTACCACAGTCAGCAGAGGGGTGTGTCCAGACAGGTATACATGGTTTACCACAGTCAGCAGAGGGGTGTGTCCAGACAGGTATACATGGTTTACCACAGTCAGCAGAGGGGTGTGTCCAGACAGGTATACATGGTTTACCACAGTCAGCAGAGGGGCGTGTCCAGACAGGTATACATGGTTTACCACAGTCAGCAGAGGGGCGTGTCCAGACAGGTATACATGGTTTACCACGGTCAGCAGAGGGGTGTGTCCAGACAGGTATACATGGTTTACCACAGTCAGCACAGGGGCGTGTCCAGACAGGTATACATGGTTTACCACAGTCAGCAGAGGGGTGTGTCCAGACAGGTATATCTGGTTCACCACAGTCAGCAGAGGGGTGCGTCCAGACAGGTATATGTATTTCTCCACAGTCAGCAGAGGGGTGTGTCCAGACAGGTATACATGGTTTACCACAGTCAGCAGAGGGGCGTGTCTAGACAGGTATATGTAGTTCACCACAGTCAGCAGAGGGGTGTGTCCAGACAGGTATACATGGTTTCCCACAGTCAGCAGAGGCGTGTGTCCAGACAGGTATATGTAGTTCACCACAGTCAGAGGAGGGGTGTGTCCAGACAGGTATACATGCTTTCCCACAGTCAGCAGAGGGGCGTGTCCAGACAGGTATACATGGTTTACCACAGTCAGCAGAGGGGTGTGTCCAGACAGGTATACATAGTTTACCACAGTCAGCAGAGGGATGTGTCCAGACAGGTATACATGCTTTCCCACAGTCAGCAGAGGGGTGTGTCCAGACAGGTTTACATGGTTTACCACATGTAGCAGAGGGTCGTGTCCAGACAGGTATACATGGTTTACCACAGTCAGCAGAGGGGTGTGTCCAGACAGGTATACATGGTTTACCACAGTCAGCAGAGGGATGTGTCCAGACAGGTATACATGGTTTACCACAGTCAGCAGAGGGGTGTGTCCAGACAGGTATACATGGTTTACCACAGTCAGCAGAGGGGCATGTCCAGACAGGTATATGTAGTTCACCACAGTTTGCAGAGGGGTGTGTCCAGACAGGTATATGTTGTTCACCACAGTCAGCAGAGGGGCGTATCCAGACAGATATACATGGTTTACCACAGTCAGCAGAGGGGTGTGTCCAGACAGGTATACATGTTTTACCACAGTCAGCAGAGGGGTGTGTCCAGACATGTATACATGGTTTACCACAGTCAGCAGAGGGGCGTGTCCAGACAGGTACACATGGTTTACCACAGTCAGCACAGGGTCGTGTCCAGACAGGTATACATGGTTCACCACAGTCAGCAGAGGGGCCTGTCCAGACAGGTATACATGGTTTACCACAGTCAGCAGACGGGTGTGTCCAGACAGGTATAAGTATTTCTCCACAGTCAGCAGAGGGGTGTGTCCAGACAGGTATACATGATTTACCACAGTCAGCAGAGGGGCGTGTCAAGACAGGTATATGTAGTTCACCACAGTCAGCAGAGGGGTGTGTCCAGACAGGTATAAGTATTTCTCCACAGTCAGCAGAGGGTTGTGTCCAGACAGGTATATGTAGTTCACCACAGTCAGCAGAGGGGCGTGTCCAGACAGGTATAAGTATTTCTCCACAGTCAGCAGAGGGGTGTGTCCAGACAGGTATACATGGTTTACCACAGTCAGCAGAGGGGCATGTCCAGACAGGTATATGTAGTTCACCACAGTTTGCAGAGGGGTGTGTCCAGACAGGTATATGTAGTTCACCACAGTCAGCAGAGGGGCGTGTCCAGACAGGTATACATTGTTTACCACAGTCAGCAGAGGGGTGTGTCCAGACAGGTATACATGGTTTACCACAGTCAGCAGAGGGGTGTGTCCAGACAGGTATACATGTTTTACCACAGTCAGCAGAGGGGCGTGTCCAGACAGGTATACATGGTTTACCACAGTCAGCAGAGGGGCGTGTCCAGACAGATATACATGGTTTACCACAGTCAGCAGAGGGGTGTGTCCAGACAGGTATACATGGTTTACCACAGTCAGCAGAGGGGTGTGTCCAGACAGGTATACATGTTTTACCACAGTCAGCAGAGGGGTGTGTCCAGACAGGTATACATGTTTTACCACAGTCAGCAGAGTGGCGTGTCCAGACTGGTACATGTAGTTCACCA
Organism: Hypanus sabinus; assembly: GCF_030144855.1. Taxonomy (NCBI): domain Eukaryota; kingdom Metazoa; phylum Chordata; class Chondrichthyes; order Myliobatiformes; family Dasyatidae; genus Hypanus; species Hypanus sabinus. The sequence continues at coordinate 124,598,150 of NC_082706.1, forward strand.
CAGTTAGCAGAGGGGTGTGTCCAGACAGGTATACATGATGTACCACAGTCAGCAGAGGGGCGTGTCAAGACAGGTATATGTAGTTCACCACAGTCAGCAGAGGGGTGTGTCCAGACAGGTATACATGGTTTTCCACAGTCAGCAGAGGGGTGTGTCCAGACAGGTATACATGGTTTACCACAGTCAGCAGAGGGGTGTGTCTAGACAGGTATACATCGTTCACCACAGTCAGCAGAGGGGTCTGTCCAGACAGGTATACATGATTTACCACAGTCAGCAGAGGGGCGTGTCCAAACAGGTATACATGGTTTACCACAGTCAGCAGAGGGGAGTGTCCAGACATGTATACATGGTTTACCACAGTCAGCAGAGGGGCGTGTCCAGACAGGTATACATGGTTTACCACAGTCAGCAGAGGGGTGTGTCCAGACAGGTATACATGGTTTACCACAGTCAGCAGAGGGGTGTGTCCAGACAGGTATACATGGTTTACCACAGTCAGCAGAGGGGTGTGTCCAGACAGGTATACATGGTTTACCACAGTCAGCAGAGGGGTGTGTCCAGACAGGTATACATGGTTTACCACAGTCAGCAGAGGGGCGTGTCCAGACAGGTATACATGGTTTACCACAGTCAGCAGAGGGGCGTGTCCAGACAGGTATACATGGTTTACCACAGTCAGCAGAGGGGTGTGTCCAGACAGGTATACATGGTTTACCACAGTCAGCACAGGGGCGTGTCCAGACAGGTATACATGGTTTACCACAGTCAGCAGAGGGGTGTGTCCAGACAGGTATATCTGGTTCACCACAGTCAGCAGAGGGGTGTGTCCAGACAGGTATAAGTATTTCTCCACAGTCAGCAGAGGGGTGTGTCCAGACAGGTATACATGGTTTACCACAGTCAGCAGAGGGGCGTGTCTAGACAGGTATATGTAGTTTACCACAGTCAGCAGAGGGGTGTGTCCAGACAGGTATACATGGTTTCCCACAGTCAGCAGAGGCGTGTGTCCAGACAGGTATATGTAGTTCACCACAGTCAGAGGAGGGGTGTGTCCAGACAGGTATACATGCTTTCCCACAGTCAGCAGAGGGGCGTGTCCAGACAGGTATACATGGTTTACCACAGTCAGCAGAGGGGTGTGTCCAGACAGGTATACATAGTTTACCACAGTCAGCAGAGGGATGTGTCCAGACAGGTATACATGCTTTCCCACAGTCAGCAGAGGGGTGTGTCCAGACAGGTTTACATGGTTTACCACATGTAGCAGAGGGTCGTGTCCAGACAGGTATACATGGTTTACCACAGTCAGCAGAGGGGTGTGTCCAGACAGGTATACATGGTTTACCACAGTCAGCAGAGGGATGTGTCCAGACAGGTATACATGGTTTACCACAGTCAGCAGAGGGGTGTGTCCAGACAGGTATACATGGTTTACCACAGTCAGCAGAGGGGCATGTCCAGACAGGTATATTTAGTTCACCACAGTTTGCAGAGGGGTCTGTCCAGACAGGTATATGTTGTTCACCACAGTCAGCAGAGGGGCGTATCCAGACAGATATACATGGTTTACCACAGTCAGCAGAGGGGTGTGTCCAGACAGGTATACATGTTTTACCACAGTCAGCAGAGTGGCGTGTCCAGACTGGTACATGTAGTTCACCACAGTTAGCAGAGGGGTGTGTCCAGACAGGTATACATGTTTTACCACAGTCAGCAGAGGGGTGTGTCCAGACATGTATACATGGTTTACCACAGTCAGCAGAGGGGCGTGTCCAGACAGGTATACATGGTTTACCACAGTCAGCAGAGGGGCGTCTCCAGACTGGTATACATGGTTCACAACAGTCAGCAGAGGGGTGTGTCCAGACAGGTACACATGGTTTACCACAGTCAGCACAGGGTCGTGTCCAGACAGGTATACATGGTTCACCACAGTCAGCAGAGGGGCCTGTCCAGACAGGTATACATGGTTTACCACAGTCAGCAGAGGGGTGTGTCCAGACAGGTATAAGTATTTCTCCACAGTCAGCAGAGGGGTGTGTCCAGACAGGTATACATGATTTACCACAGTCAGCAGAGGGGCGTGTCAAGACAGGTATATGTAGTTCACCACAGTCAGCAGAGGGGTGTGTCCAGACAGGTATAAGTATTTCTCCACAGTCAGCAGAGGGGTGTGTCCAGACAGGTATATGTAGTTCACCACAGTCAGCAGAGGGGCGTGTCCAGACAGGTATAAGTATTTCTCCACAGTCAGCAGAGGGGTGTGTCCAGACAGGTACAAATGGTTTACCACAGTCAGCACAGGGTCGTGTCCAGACAGGTATACATGGTTCACCACAGTCAGCAGAGGGGCCTGTCCAGACAGGTATACATGGTTTACCACAGTCAGCAGAGGGGTGTGTCCAGACAGGTATAAGTATTTCTCCACAGTCAGCAGAGGGGCGTGTCCAGACAGGTATACATGATGTACCACAGTCAGCAGAGGGGCGTGTCAAGACAGGTATATGTAGTTCACCACAGTCAGCAGAGGGGTGTGTCCAGACAGGTATACATGGTTTTCCACAGTCAGCAGAGGGGTGTGTCCAGACAGGTATACATGGTTTACCACAGTCAGCAGAGGGGTGTGTCTAGACAGGTATACATCGTTCACCACAGTCAGCAGAGGGGTGTGTTCAGACAGGTATACATGATTTACCACAGTCAGCAGAGGGGCGTGTCCAAACAGGTATACATGGTTTACCACAGTCAGCAGAGGGGAGTGTCCAGACAGGTATACATGGTTTACCACAGTCAGCAGAGGGGCGGGTCCAGACAGGTATACATGGTTTACCACCGTCAGCAGAGGGATGTGTCCAGACAGGTACACATGTTTTACCACAGTCAGCACAGGGGCGTGTCGAGACAGGTATATCTGGTTCACCACAGTCAGCAGAGGGGTGTGTCCAGACAGGTATAAGTATTTCTCCACAGTCAGCAGCGGGGTGTGTCCAGACAGGTATACATGGTTTACCACAGTCAGCAGAGGGGCGTGTCTAGACAGGTATATGTAGTTCACCACAGTCAGCAGAGGGGTGTGTCCAGACAGGTATACATGGTTTCCCACAGTCAGCAGAGGCGTGTGTCCAGTCAGGTATATGTAGTTCACCACAGTCAGAGGAGGGGTGTGTCCAGACAGGTATACATGCTTTCCCACAGTCAGCAGAGGGGCGTGTCCAGACAGGTATACATGGTTTACCACAGTCAGCAGAGGGGTCCAGACAGGTATACATGGTTTACCACAGTCAGCAGAGGGGTGTGTCCAGACAGGTATACATGGTTTACCACATGTAGCAGAGGGTCGTGTCCAGACAGGTATACATGGTTTACCACAGTCAGCAGAGGGGTGTGTCCAGACAGGTATACATGGTTTACCACAGTCAGCAGAGGGATGTGTCCAGACAGGTATACATGGTTTACCACAGTCAGCAGAGGGGTGTGTCCAGACAGGTATACATGGTTTACCACAGTCAGCAGAGGGATGTGTCCAGACAGGTATACATGGTTTACCACAGTCAGCAGAGGGGTGTGTCCAGACAGGTATACATGGTTTACCACAGTCAGCAGAGGGATGTGTCCAGACAGGTATACATGGTTTACCACAGTCAGCAGAGGGATGTGTCCAGACAGGTATACATGGTTTACCACAGTCAGCAGAGGGGCATGTCCAGACAGGTATATGTTGTTCACCACAGTCAGCAGAGGGGCGTATCCAGACAGACATTCATGGTTTACCACAGTCAGCAGAGGGGTGTGTCCAGACAGGTATACATGTTTTACCACAGTCAGCAGAGTGGCGTGTCCAGACTGGTACATGTAGTTCACCACAGTTAGCAGAGGGGTGTGTCCAGACAGGTATACATGTTTTACCACAGTCAGCAGAGGGGTGTGTCCAGACATGTATACATGGTTTACCACAGTCAGCAGAGGGGCGTGTCCAGACAGGTATACATGGTTTACCACAGTCAGCAGAGGGGCGTCTCCAGACTGGTATACATGGTTCACAACAGTCAGCAGAGGCGTGTGTCCAGACAGGTACACATGGTTTACCACAGTCAGCACAGGGTCGTGTCCAGACAGGTATACATGGTTCACCACAGTCAGCAGAGGGGCCTTTCCAGACAGGTATACATGGTTTACCACAGTCAGCAGAGGGGTGTGTCCAGACAGGTATAAGTATTTCTCCACAGTCAGCAGAGGTGCGTGTCCAGACAGGTATACATGATTTACCACAGTCAGCAGAGGGGCGTGTCAAGACAGGATTATGTAGTTCACCACAGTCAGCAGAGGGGTGTGTCCAGACAGGTATAAGTATTTCTCCACAGTCAGCAGAGGGGTGTGTCCAGACAGGTATATGTAGTTCACCACAGTCAGCAGAGGGGCGTGTCCAGACAGGTATAAGTATTTCTCCACAGTCAGCAGGAGGGGTGTGTCCAGACAGGTATAAGTATTTCTCCACAGTCAGCAGAGGGGTGTGTCCAGACAGGTATACATGATTTACCACTGTCAGCAGAGGGGCGTGTCCAAACAGGTATACATGGTTTACCACAGTCAGCAGAGCGATGTGTCCAGACAGGTATACATGGTTTACCACAGTCAGCAGAGGGATGTGTCCAGACAGGTATACATGGTTTACCACAGTCAGCAGAGGAGCGTGTCCAAACAGGTATATGTAGTTCACCACAGTCAGCAGAGGGGTCTGTCCAGACAGGTATACATGGTTTACCACAGTCAGCAGAGGGGTGTGTCCAGACAGGTATATGTAGTTCACCACTGTCAGCAGAGGGGCGTGTCCAGACAGGTATACATGTTTTACCACAGTCAGCAGAGGGGCGTGTCCAGACAGGTATACATGGTTTACCACAGTCAGCAGAGGGGCGTGTCCAGACAGGTATATGTAGTTCACCACAGTCAGAGGAGGGGTGTGTCCAGACAGGTATACATGCTTTCCCACAGTCAGCAGAGGGGCGTGTCCAGACAGGTATACATGGTTTACCACATGTAGCAGAGGGTCGTGTCCAGACAGGTATACATGGTTTACCACAGTCAGCAGAGGGGTGTGTCCAGACAGGTATACATGGTTTACCACAGTCAGCAGAGGGGTGTGTCCAGACAGGTATACATGGTTTACCACAGTCAGCAGAGGGATGTGTCCAGACAGGTATACATGGTTTACCACAGTCAGCAGAGGGATGTGTCCAGACAGGTATACATGGTTTACCACAGTCAGCAGAGGGGCGTGTCCAGACAGGTATATGTAGTTCACCACAGTTTGCAGAGGGGTGTGTACAGACAGGTATATGTAGTTCATCACAGTCAGCAGAGGGGAGTGTCCAGACAGATATACATGGTTTACCACAGTCAGCAGAGGGGTGTGTCCAGACAGGTATGCATGGTTTACCACAGTCAGCAGAGGGGTGTGTCCAGACAGGTTTACATGTTTTACCACAGTCAGCAGAGGGGCGTGTCCAGACTGGTACATGTAGTTCACCACAGTTAGCAGAGGGGTGTGTCCAGACAGGTATATGTAGTTCACCACAGTCAGCAGAGGGGTGTGTCCAGACAGGTATACATGGTTTACCACAGTCAGCAGAGGGGTGTGTCAAGACAGGTATACATGGTTTACCACAGTCAGCAGAGGGGTGTGTCCAGACAGGTATACATGGTACACCACAGTCAGCAGAGGGGCCTGTCCAGACAGGTATATGTAGTTCACCACAGTCAGCAGAGGGGTGTGTCAAGACAGGTATACATGGTTTACCACAGTCAGCAGAGGGGTGTGTCCAGACAGGTATACATGGTTCACCACAGTCAGCAGAGGGGTCTGTCCAGACAGGTATATGTAGTTCACCACAGTCAGCAGAGGGGTGTGTCAAGACAGGTATACATGGTTTACCACAGTCAGCAGAGGGGTGTGTCCAGACAGGTATACATGGTTTACCACAGTCAGCAGAGGGGTGTGTCCAGACAGGTATACATGGTTCACCACAGTCAGCAGAGGGGCCTGTCCAGACAGGTATATCTGGTTCACCACAGACAGCAGAGGGGTGTGTCCAGACAGGTATAAGTATTTCTCCACAGTCAGCAGAGGGGTGTGTCCAGACAGGTATACATGATTTACCTTAGTCAGCAGAGGGGTGTGTCCAGACAGGTATACATGGTTTACCACAGTCAGCAGAGGGGTGTGTCCAGACAGGTATACATGGTTTACCACAGTCTGCAGAGGGGTGTGTCCAGACAGGTATACATGGTTTACCACAGTCAGCACAGGGGCGTGTCCAGACAGGTATACATGGTTCACCACAGTCAGCAGAGGGGTGTGTCCAGACAGGTATACATGGTTCACCACAGTCAGCAGAGGGGCGTGTCCAGACAGGTATACATGATTTACCACAGTCAGCAGAGGGGTGTGTCCAAACAGGTATACATGGTTTACCACAGTCAGCAGAGGGGTGTGTCCAGACAGGTATACATGGTTTACCACAGTCAGCAGAGCGATGTGTCCAGACAGGTATACATGGTTTACCACAGTCAGCGGAGGGATGTGTCCAGACAGGTATACATGGTTTACCACAGTCAGCAGAGGGGCGTGTCCAGACAGGTATATGTAGTTCACCACAGTCAGCAGAGGGGCGTATCCAGACAGATATACATGGTTTACCACAGTCAGCAGAGGGGTGTGTCCAGACAGGTATACATGGTTTACCACAGTCAGCAGAGGGGTGTGTCCAGACAGCTATACATGGTTTACCACAGTCAGCAGAGGGGTGTGTCCAGACAGGTATACATGGTTTACCACAGTAAGCACAGGGGCGTGTCCAGACAGGTATACATGGTTTACCACAGTCAGCAGAGGGGTGTGTCCAGACAGGTATACATGGTTTACCACAGTCAGCAGAGGGGTGTGTCCAGACAGGTATATGTAGTTCACCACAGTCAGCAGAGGGGCGTGACCAGACATGTATACATGGTTTACCACAGTCAGCAGAGGGGCGTGTCCAGACAGGTATACATGGTGTACCACAGTCAGCAGAGGGGTGTGTCCAGACAGGTATATGTAGTTCACCACAGTCAGCAGAGGGGCGTGACCAGACATGTATACATGGTTTACCACAGTCAGCAGAGGGGCGTGTCCAGACAGGTATACATGGTTTACCACAGTCAGCAGAGGGGTGTGTCCAGACAGGTATACATGGTTTACCACAGTCAGCAGAGGGGTGTGTCCAGACAGGAATACATGGTTTACCACAGTCAGCAGACGGGCGTGTCCAGACAGGTATACATGGTTTACCACAGTCACCAGAGGGGCGTGTCCAGACAGGTATACATGGTTTACCACAGTCAGCAGAGGGGCCTGTCCAGACAGGTATATCTGGTTCACCACAGTCAGCAGAGGGGTGTGTCCAGACAGGTATAAGTATTTCTCCACAGTCAGCAGAGGGGTGTGTCCAGACAGGTATACATGGTTTACCACAGTCAGCAGAGGGGCGTGTCTAGACAGGTATATGTAGTTCACCACAGTCAGCAGAGGGGTGTGTCCAGACAGGTATACATGGTTTACCACAGTCAGCAGAGGGGCGTGTCTAGACAGGTATATGTAGTTCACCACAGTCAGCAGAGGGGTGTGTCCAGACAGGTATATATGGTTTCCCACAGTCAGCAGAGGCGTGTGTCCAGACAGGTATATGTAGTTCACCACAGTCAGAGGAGGTGTGTGTCCAGACAGGTATACATGGTTTACCACAGTCAGCAGAGGGGTGTGTCCAGACAGGTATACATGGTTTACCACAGTCAGCAGAGGGATGTGTCCAGACAGGTATACATGCTTTCCCACAGTCAGCAGAGGGGTGTGTCCAGACAGGTATACATGGTTTACCACATGTAGCAGAGGGTCGTGTCCAGACAGGTACACATGGTTTACCACAGTCAGCAGAGGGGTGTGTCCAGACAGGTATACATGGTTTATCACAGTCAGCAGAGGGGTGTATCCAGACATGTATACATGGTTTACCACAGTCAGCAGAGGGGCCTGTCCAGACAAGTACACATGGTTTACCACAGTCAGCACAGGGTCGTGTCCAGACAGGTATACATGGTTTACCACAGTCAGCAGAGGGGTGTGTCCAGACAGGTATAAGTATTTCTCCACAGTCAGCAGAGGGGTGTGTCCAGACAGGTATACATGGTTTACCACAGTCAGCAGAGGGGTGTGTCCAGACAGGTATACATGGTTTACCACAGTCAGCAGAGGGGCGTGTCCAAACAGGTATATCTGGTTCACCACAGTCAGCAGAGGGGTGTGTCCAGACAGGTATAAGTATTTCTCCACAGTCAGCAGAGTGGTGTGTCCAGACAGGTATACATGATTTACCACAGTCAGCAGAGGGGCGTGTCCAAACAGGTATACATGGTTTACCACAGTCAGCAGAGGGGTGTGTCCAGACAGGTATACATGGTTCACCACAGTCAGCAGAGGGGTGTGTCCAGACAGGTATACATGGTTTACCACAGTCAGCAGAGGGGCGTGTCCAGACAGGTATAAGTATTTCTCCACAGTCAGCAGACGGGCGTGTCCAGACAGGTATACATGATTTACCACTGTCAGCAGAGGGGCGTGTCCAAACAGGTATACATGGTTTACCACAGTCAGCAGAGCGATGTGTCCAGACAGGTATACATCGTTTACCACAGTCAGCAGAGGGGCCTGTCCAGACAGGTATATGTAGTTCACCACAGTCAGCAGAGGGGTGTGTCCAGACAGGTATACATGGTTTCCCACAGTCAGCAGAGGGGTGTGTCCAGACAGGTATACATGGTTTACCACAGTCAGCAGAGGGGTGTGTCCAGACAGGTATACATGGTTTCCCACAGTCAGCAGAGGGGTGTGTCCAGACAGGTATACATGGTTTACCACAGTCAGCAGAGGGGCGTGTCCAGACAAGTATACATGGTTTACCACAGTCAGCAGAGGGGCGTGTCCAGACAGGTATACATGGTTTACCACAGTCAGCAGAGGGGCGTGTCCAGACAGGTATAGATGGTTTACCACAGTCAGCAGAGGGGCGTGTCTAGACAGGTATACATGGTTTACCACAGTCAGCAGAGGGGCGTGTCTAGACAGGTATATGTAGTTCACCACAGTCAGCAGAGGGGTGTGTCCAGACAGGTATACATGGTTTACCACAGTCAGCAGAGGGGTGTGTCCAGACAGGTATACATGGTTTACCACAGTCAGCAGAGGGGCGTGTCCAGACAGGTATACATGATTTACCACAGTCAGCAGAGGGGCGTCTCCAGACTGGTATACATGGTTTACCACAGTCAGCAGAGGGGTGTGTCCAGACAGGTATACATGGTTTACCACAGTCAGCCGAGGGGTGTGTCCAGACAGGTATATGTAGTTCACCACAGTCAGAGGAGGGGTGTGTCCAGACAGGTATACATGATTTCCCACAGTCAGCAGAGGGGCGTGTCCAGACAGGTATACATGGTTTACCACAGTCAGCAGAGGGGCGTCTCCAGACTGGTATAAATGGTTTACCACAGTCAGCAGAGGGGTGTGTCCAGACAGGTATACATGGTTTACCACAGTCAGCCGAGGGGTGTGTCCAGACAGGTATATGTAGTTCACCACAGTCAGCAGAGGGGCGTGTCCAGACAGGTATACATAGTTTACCACAGTCAGCAGAGGGATGTGTCCAGACAGGTATATGTAGTTCACCACAGTCAGCAGAGGGGTGTGTCCAAACAGGTATACATGGTTCACAACAGTCAGCAGAGGGGTGTGTCCAGACAGGTATACATGGTTTACCACAGTCAGCAGAGGGGTGTGTCCAGACAGGTATACATGCTTTCCCACAGTCAGCAGAGGGGTGTGTCCAGACAGGTATACATGGTTTACCACATGTAGCAGAGGGTCGTGTCCAGACAGGTACACATGGTTTACCACAGTCAGCAGAGGGGTGTGTCCAGACAGGTATACATGGTTTATCACAGTCAGCAGAGGGGTGTGTCCAGACATGTATACATGGTTTACCACAGTCAGCAGAGGGGCCTGTCCAGACAAGTACACATGGTTTACCACAGTCAGCACAGGGTCGTGTCCAGACAGGTATACATGGTTTACCACAGTCAGCAGAGGGGTGTGTCCAGACAGGTATAAGTATTTCTCCACAGTCAGCAGAGGGGTGTGTCCAGACAGGTATACATGGTTTACCACAGTCAGCAGAGGGGTGTGTCCAGACAGGTATACATGGTTTACCACAGTCAGCAGTGGGGCGTGTCCAAACAGGTATATCTGGTTCACCACAGTCAGCAGAGGGGTGTGTCCAGACAGGTATAAGTATTTCTCCACAGTCAGCAGAGTGGTGTGTCCAGACAGGTATACATGATTTACCACAGTCAGCAGAGGGGCGTGTCCAAACAGGTATACATGGTTTACCACAGTCAGCAGAGGGGTGTGTCCAGACAGGTATACATGGTTCACCACAGTCAGCAGAGGGGTGTGTCCAGACAGGTATACATGGTTTACCACAGTCAGCAGAGGGGCGTGTCCAGACAGGTATAAGTATTTCTCCACAGTCAGCAGACGGGCGTGTCCAGACAGGTATACATGATTTACCACTGTCAGCAGAGGGGCGTGTCCAAACAGGTATACATGGTTTACCACAGTCAGCAGAGCGATGTGTCCAGACAGGTATACATCGTTTACCACAGTCAGCAGAGGGGCCTGTCCAGACAGGTATATGTAGTTCACCACAGTCAGCAGAGGGGTGTGTCCAGACAGGTATACATGGTTTACCACAGTCAGCAGAGGGGCGTGTCCAGACAAGTATACATGGTTTACCACAGTCAGCAGAGGGGCGTGTCCAGACAGGTATACATGGTTTACCACAGTCAGCAGAGGGGCGTGTCCAGACAGGTATAGATGGTTTACCACAGTCAGCAGAGGGGCGTGTCTAGACAGGTATACATGGTTTACCACAGTCAGCAGAGGGGCGTGTCTAGACAGGTATATGTAGTTCACCACAGTCAGCAGAGGGGTGTGTCCAGACAGGTATACATGGTTTACCACAGTCAGCAGAGGGGTGTGTCCAGACAGGTATACATGGTTTACCACAGTCAGCAGAGGGGCGTGTCCAGACAGGTATACATGATTTACCACAGTCAGCAGAGGGGCGTCTCCAGACTGGTATACATGGTTTACCACAGTCAGCAGAGGGGTGTGTCCAGACAGGTATACATGGTTTACCACAGTCAGCCGAGGGGTGTGTCCAGACAGGTATATGTAGTTCACCACAGTCAGAGGAGGGGTGTGTCCAGACAGGTATACATGATTTCCCACAGTCAGCAGAGGGGCGTGTCCAGACAGGTATACATGGTTTACCACAGTCAGCAGAGGGGCGTCTCCAGACTGGTATAAATGGTTTACCACAGTCAGCAGAGGGGTGTGTCCAGACAGGTATACATGGTTTACCACAGTCAGCCGAGGGGTGTGTCCAGACAGGTATACATGGTTTCCCACAGTCAGCAGAGGGGTGTGTCCAGACAGGTATACATGGTTTACCACAGTCAGCAGAGGGGTGTGTCCAGACAGGTATACATGGTTTCCCACAGTCAGCAGAGGGGTGTGTCCAGACAGGTATACATGGTTTACCACAGTCAGCAGAGGGGCGTGTCCAGACAAGTATACATGGTTTACCACAGTCAGCAGAGGGGCGTGTCCAGACAGGTATACATGGTTTACCACAGTCAGCAGAGGGGCGTGTCCAGACAGGTATAGATGGTTTACCACAGTCAGCAGAGGGGCGTGTCTAGACAGGTATACATGGTTTACCACAGTCAGCAGAGGGGCGTGTCTAGACAGGTATATGTAGTTCACCACAGTCAGCAGAGGGGTGTGTCCAGACAGGTATACATGGTTTACCACAGTCAGCAGAGGGGTGTGTCCAGACAGGTATACATGGTTTACCACAGTCAGCAGAGGGGCGTGTCCAGACAGGTATACATGATTTACCACAGTCAGCAGAGGGGCGTCTCCAGACTGGTATACATGGTTTACCACAGTCAGCAGAGGGGTGTGTCCAGACAGGTATACATGGTTTACCACAGTCAGCCGAGGGGTGTGTCCAGACAGGTATATGTAGTTCACCACAGTCAGAGGAGGGGTGTGTCCAGACAGGTATACATGATTTCCCACAGTCAGCAGAGGGGCGTGTCCAGACAGGTATACATGGTTTACCACAGTCAGCAGAGGGGCGTCTCCAGACTGGTATAAATGGTTTACCACAGTCAGCAGAGGGGTGTGTCCAGACAGGTATACATGGTTTACCACAGTCAGCCGAGGGGTGTGTCCAGACAGGTATATGTAGTTCACCACAGTCAGCAGAGGGGCGTGTCCAGACAGGTATACATAGTTTACCACAGTCAGCAGAGGGATGTGTCCAGACAGGTATATGTAGTTCACCACAGTCAGCAGAGGGGTGTGTCCAGACAGGTATACATGGTTCACAACAGTCAGCAGAGGGGTGTGTCCAGACAGGTATACATGGTTTACCACAGTCAGCAGAGGGGTGTGTCCAGACAGGTATACATGCTTTCCCACAGTCAGCAGAGGGGTGTGTCCAGACAGGTATACATGGTTTACCACATGTAGCAGAGGGTCGTGTCCAGACAGGTACACATGGTTTACCACAGTCAGCAGAGGGGTGTGTCCAGACAGGTATACATGGTTTATCACAGTCAGCAGAGGGGTGTGTCCAGACATGTATACATGGTTTACCACAGTCAGCAGAGGGGCCTGTCCAGACAAGTACACATGGTTTACCACAGTCAGCACAGGGTCGTGTCCAGACAGGTATACATGGTTTACCACAGTCAGCAGAGGGGTGTGTCCAGACAGGTATAAGTATTTCTCCACAGTCAGCAGAGGGGTGTGTCCAGACAGGTATACATGGTTTACCACAGTCAGCAGAGGGGTGTGTCCAGACAGGTATACATGGTTTACCACAGTCAGCAGAGGGGCGTGTCCAAACAGGTATATCTGGTTCACCACAGTCAGCAGAGGGGTGTGTCCAGACAGGTATAAGTATTTCTCCACAGTCAGCAGAGTGGTGTGTCCAGACAGGTATACATGATTTACCACAGTCAGCAGAGGGGCGTGTCCAAACAGGTATACATGGTTTACCACAGTCAGCAGAGGGGTGTGTCCAGACAGGTATACATGGTTCACCACAGTCAGCAGAGGGGTGTGTCCAGACAGGTATACATGGTTTACCACAGTCAGCAGAGGGGCGTGTCCAGACAGGTATAAGTATTTCTCCACAGTCAGCAGACGGGCGTGTCCAGACAGGTATAGATGGTTTACCACAGTCAGCAGAGGGGTGTGTCCAGACAGGTATACATGGTTTCCCACAGTCAGCAGAGGGGTGTGTCCAGACAGGTATACATGGTTTACCACAGTCAGCAGAGGGGTGTGTCCAGACAGGTATACATGGTTTCCCACAGTCAGCAGAGGGGTGTGTCCAGACAGGTATACATGGTTTACCACAGTCAGCAGAGGGGCGTGTCCAGACAAGTATACATGGTTTACCACAGTCAGCAGAGGGGCGTGTCCAGACAGGTATACATGGTTTACCACAGTCAGCAGAGGGGCGTGTCCAGACAGGTATAGATGGTTTACCACAGTCAGCAGAGGGGCGTGTCTAGACAGGTATACATGGTTTACCACAGTCAGCAGAGGGGCGTGTCTAGACAGGTATATGTAGTTCACCACAGTCAGCAGAGGGGTGTGTCCAGACAGGTATACATGGTTTACCACAGTCAGCAGAGGGGTGTGTCCAGACAGGTATACATGGTTTACCACAGTCAGCAGAGGGGCGTGTCCAGACAGGTATACATGATTTACCACAGTCAGCAGAGGGGCGTCTCCAGACTGGTATACATGGTTTACCACAGTCAGCAGAGGGGTGTGTCCAGACAGGTATACATGGTTTACCACAGTCAGCCGAGGGGTGTGTCCAGACAGGTATATGTAGTTCACCACAGTCAGAGGAGGGGTGTGTCCAGACAGGTATACATGATTTCCCACAGTCAGCAGAGGGGCGTGTCCAGACAGGTATACATGGTTTACCACAGTCAGCAGAGGGGCGTCTCCAGACTGGTATAAATGGTTTACCACAGTCAGCAGAGGGGTGTGTCCAGACAGGTATACATGGTTTACCACAGTCAGCCGAGGGGTGTGTCCAGACAGGTATATGTAGTTCACCACAGTCAGCAGAGGGGCGTGTCCAGACAGGTATACATAGTTTACCACAGTCAGCAGAGGGATGTGTCCAGACAGGTATATGTAGTTCACCACAGTCAGCAGAGGGGTGTGTCCAGACAGGTATACATGGTTCACAACAGTCAGCAGAGGGGTGTGTCCAGACAGGTATACATGGTTTACCACAGTCAGCAGAGGGGTGTGTCCAGACAGGTATACATGGTTTACCACAGTCAGCAGAGGGATATGTCCAGACAGGTATACATGGTTTACCACAGTCAGCAGAGGGGCGTGTCCAGACAGGTATACATGGTTTACCACAGTCAGCAGAGGGGCGTGTCCAGACAGGTATACATGGTTTACCACAGTCAGCAGAGGGGCGTGTCCAGACAGGTATATGTAGTTCACCACAGTCAGCAGAGGGGTGTGTCCAGACAGGTATACATGGTTTACCACAGTCAGCAGAGGGGCGTGTCTAGACAGGTATATGTAGTTCACCACAGTCAGCAGAGGGGTGTGTCCAGACAGGTATATATGGTTTCCCACAGTCAGCAGAGGCGTGTGTCCAGACAGGTATATGTAGTTCACCACAGTCAGAGGAGGGGTGTGTCCAGACAGGTATACATGGTTTACCACAGTCAGCAGAGGGGTGTGTCCAGACAGGTATACATGGTTTACCACAGTCAGCAGAGGGATGTGTCCAGACAGGTATACATGCTTTCCCACAGTCAGCAGAGGGGTGTGTCCAGACAGGTATACATGGTTTACCACATGTAGCAGAGGGTCGTGTCCAGACAGGTACACATGGTTTACCACAGTCAGCAGAGGGGTGTGTCCAGACAGGTATACATGGTTTATCACAGTCAGCAGAGGGGTGTGTCCAGACATGTATACATGGTTTACCACAGTCAGCAGAGGGGCCTGTCCAGACAAGTACACATGGTTTACCACAGTCAGCACAGGGTCGTGTCCAGACAGGTATACATGGTTTACCACAGTCAGCAGAGGGGTGTGTCCAGACAGGTATAAGTATTTCTCCACAGTCAGCAGAGGGGTGTGTCCAGACAGGTATACATGGTTTACCACACTCAGCAGAGGGGTGTGTCCAGACAGGTATACATGGTTTACCACAGTCAGCAGAGGGGCGTGTCCAAACAGGTATATCTGGTTCACCACAGTCAGCAGAGGGGTGTGTCCAGACAGGTATAAGTATTTCTCCACAGTCAGCAGAGTGGTGTGTCCAGACAGGTATACATGATTTACCACAGTCAGCAGAGGGGCGTGTCCAAACAGGTATACATGGTTTACCACAGTCAGCAGAGGGGTGTGTCCAGACAGGTATACATGGTTCACCACAGTCAGCAGAGGGGTGTGTCCAGACAGGTATACATGGTTTACCACAGTCAGCAGAGGGGCGTGTCCAGACAGGTATAAGTATTTCTCCACAGTCAGCAGACGGGCGTGTCCAGACAGGTATACATGGTTTACCACAGTCAGCAGAGCGATGTGTCCAGACAGGTATACATGGTTTACCACAGTCAGCAGAGGGGCCTGTCCAGACAGGTATATGTAGTTCACCACAGTCAGCAGAGGGGTGTGTCCAGACAGATATACATGATTTACCACTGTCAGCAGAGGGGCGTGTCCAAACAGGTATACATGGTTTACCACAGTCAGCAGAGCGATGTGTCCAGACAGGTATACATGGTTTACCACAGTCAGCAGAGGGTCCTGTCCAGACAGGTATATGTAGTTCACCAGAGTCAGCAGAGGGGTGTGTCCAGACAGGTATACATGGTTTCCCACAGTCAGCAGAGGGGTGTGTCCAGACAGGTATACATGGTTTACCACAGTCAGCAGAGGGGCGTGTCCAGACAGGTATACATGGTTTACCACAGTCAGCAGAGGGGCGTGTCCAGACAGGTATACATGGTTTACCACAGTCAGCAGAGGGGCGTGTCCAGACAGGTATAGATGGTTTACCACAGTCAGCAGAGGGGCGTGTCTAGACAGGTATACATGGTTTACCACAGTCAGCAGAGGGGCGTGTCTAGACAGGTATATGTAGTTCACCACAGTCAGCAGAGGGGTGTGTCCAGACAGGTATACATGGTTTACCACAGTCAGCAGAGGGGTGTGTCCAGACAGATATACATGGTTTACCACAGTCAGCAGAGGGGCGTGTCCAGACAGGTATACATGATTTACCACAGTGAGCAGAGGGGCGTCTCCAGACTGGTATACATGGTTTACCACAGTCAGCAGAGGGGTGTGTCCAGACAGGTATACATGGTTTACCACAGTCAGCCGAGGGGTGTGTCCAGACAGGTATATGTAGTTCACCACAGTCAGAGGAGGGGTGTGTCCAGACAGGTATACATGATTTCCCACAGTCAGCAGAGGGGCGTGTCCAGACAGGTATACATGGTTTACCACAGTCAGCAGAGGGGCGTCTCCAGACTGGTATAAATGGTTTACCACAGTCAGCAGAGGGGTGTGTCCAGACAGGTATACATGGTTTACCACAGTCAGCCGAGGGGTGTGTCCAGACAGGTATATGTAGTTCACCACAGTCAGCAGAGGGGCGTGTCCAGACAGGTATACATAGTTTACCACAGTCAGCAGAGGGATGTGTCCAGACAGGTATATGTAGTTCACCACAGTCAGCAGAGGGGTGTGTCCAGACAGGTATAAATGGTTCACAACAGTCAGCAGAGGGGTGTGTCCAGACAGGTATACATGGTTTACCACAGTCAGCAGAGGGGTGTGTCCAGACAGGTATACATGGTTTACCACAGTCAGCAGAGGGATATGTCCAGACAGGTATACATGGTTTACCACAGTCAGCAGAGGGGCGTGTCCAGACAGGTATACATGGTTTACCACAGTCAGCAGAGGGGCGTGTCCAGACAGGTATACATGGTTTACCACAGTCAGCAGAGGGGTGTGTCCAGACACGTATACATGGTTTACCACAGTCGGCAGAGGGGTGTGTCCAGACAGGTATACATGGTTTACCACAGTCAGCAGAGGGGCGTGTCCAGACAGGTATATGTAGTTCACCACAGTCAGCAGAGGGGTGTGTCCAGACAGGTATACATGGTTTACCACAGTCAGCAGAGGGGTGTGTCCAGACAGGTATACATGGTTTACCACAGTCAGCAGAGGGGTGTGTCCAGACAGGTATACATGGTATACCACAGTCAGCAGAGGGGTGTGTCCAGACAGGTATACATGGTTTACCACAGTCAGCAGAGGGGTGTGTCCAGACAGGTATACATGGTTTACCACAGTCAGCAGAGGGGCGTGTCCAGACAGGTATACATGGTTTACCACAGTCAGCAGAGGGGCGTGTCCAGACAGGTATACATGGTTTACCACAGTCAGCCGAGGGATGTGTCCAGACAGGTATATGTAGTTCACCACAGTCAGCAGAGGGGCGTGTCCAGACAGGTATACATGGTTTACCACAGTCAGCAGAGGGGTGTGTCCAGACAGGTATACATGGTTTACCACAGTCAGCAGAGGGATGTGTCCAGACAGGTATACATGGTTTACCACAGTCAGCAGAGGGATGTGTCCAGACAGGTATACATGGTTTACCACAGTCAGCAGAGGGGCATGTCCAGACAGGTATATGTAGTTCACCACAGTTTGCAGAGGGGTGTGTCCAGACAGGTATATGTAGTTCAGCACAGTCAGCAGAGGGGAGTGTCCAGACAGGTATATGTAGTTCACCACAGTTTGCAGAGGGGTGTGTCCAGACAGGTATATGTAGTTCACCACAGTCAGCAGAGGGGCGTATCCAGACAGATATACATGGTTTACCACAGTCAGCAGAGGGGAGTGTCCAGACAGGTATATGTAGTTCAGCACAGTCAGCAGAGGGGCGTGTCCAGACAGGTATACATGGTTTACCACAGTCAGCAGAGGGGTGTGTCCAGACAGGTATACATGGTTTACCACAGTCAGCAGAGGGGTGTGTCCAGACAGGTATACATGTTTTACCACAGTCAGCAGAGGGGCGTGTCCAGACTGGTACATGTAGTTCACCACAGTTAGCAGAGGGGTGTGTCCAGAGAGGTATACATGGTTTACCACAGTCAGCAGAGGGGCGTGTCCAGACAGGTATACATGGTTTACCACAGTCAGCAGAGGGGCGTGTCCAGACAGGTATACATGGTTTACCACAGTCAGCACAGGGGCGTGTCCAGACAGGTATACATGGTTCACCACAGTCAGCAGAGGGGTGTGTCCAGACAGTTATACATGATTTACCACAGTCAGCAGAGGGGCGTGTCCAAACAGGTATACATGGTTTACCACAGTCAGCAGTGGGGTGTGTCCAGACAGGTACACATGGTTTACCACAGTCAGCACAGGGGCGTGTCCAGACAGGTATACATGGTTCACCACAGTCAGCAGAGGGGTGTGTCCAGACAGGTATATCTGGTTCACCACAGTCAGCAGAGGGGTGTGTCCAGACAGGTATAAGAATTTCTCCACAGTCAGCAGAGGGGTGTGTCCAGACAGGTATACATGATTTACCACAGTCAGCAGAGGGGCGTGTCCAAACAGGTATACATGGTTTACCACAGTCAGCAGAGGGGTGTGTCCAGACAGGTATACATGGTTTACCACAGTCAGCAGAGCGATGTGTCCAGACAGGTATACATGGTTTACCACAGTCAGCAGAGCGATGTGTCCAGACAGGTATACATGGTTTACCACAGTCAGCAGAGGGGTGTGTCCAGACAGGTATACATGGTTTACCACAGTCAGCAGAGGGGTGTGTCCAGACAGGTATACATGGTTTACCACAGTCAGCAGAGGGGCGTGTCCAGACGGGTATACATGGTTTACCCAGTCAGCAGAGGGGCGTGTCCAGACGGGTATACATGGTTTACCACAGTCAGCAGAGGGGTGTGTCCAGACAGGTATATGTAGTTCACCACAGTCAGCAGAGGGGTCTGTCCAGACAGGTATACATGGTTTACCACAGTCAGCAGAGGGGCGTGTCCAGACAGGTATACATGGTTTACCACAGTCAGCAGAAGGGCGTGTCCAGACAGGTACACATGTTTTACAACAGTCAGCAGAGGGGTGTGTCCAGACGGGTATACATGGTTTACCACAGTCAGCAGAGGGGTGTGTCCAGACAGGTATATGTACTTCACCACAGTCAGCAGACGGGTCTGTCCAGACAGGTATACATGGTTTACCACAGTCAGCAGAGGGGCGTGTCCAGACAGGTACACATGTTTTACCACAGTCAGCAGAGGGGTGTGTCCAGACAGGTATATGTAGTTCACCACAGTCAGCAGAGGGGTCTGTCCAGACAGGTATTCATGGTTTACCACAGTCAGCAGAGGGGCGTGTCCAGACAGGTATACATGGTTTACCACAGTCAGCAGAAGGGCGTGTCCAGACAGGTATACATGGTTTACCACAGTCAGCAGAGGGGTGTGTCCAGACAGGTATACATGGTTTACCACAGTCAGCAGAATGGCGTGTCCAGACAGGTATATGTAGTTCACCACAGTCAGCAGAGGGGCGTGTCCAGACAGGTATACATGGTTTACCACAGTCAGCAGAGGGGCGTGTCCAGACAGGTATATGTAGTTCACCACAGTCAGCAGAGGGGCGTGTCCAGACAGGTATACATGGTTTACCACAGTCAGCAGAGGGGTGTGTCCAGACAGGTATACATGGTTTACCACAGTCAGCAGAGGGGTGTGTCCAGACAGGTATACATGGTTTTCCACAGTCAGCAGAGGGGTGTGTCCAGACAGGTATACATGGTTTACCACAGTCAGCAGAGGGGTGTGTCCAGACAGGTATATGTAGTTCAGCACATTCAGCAGAGGGGTGTGTCCAGACTGGTATACATGGTTTACCACAGTCAGCAGAGGGGCGTGTCCAGACAGGTATATGTAGTTCACCAAAGTCAGCAGAGGGGCGTGTCCAGACAGGTATATGTAGTTCACCAGAGTCAGCAGAGGGGTGTGTCCAGACAGGTATACATGGTTTACCACAGTCAGCAGAGGGGCGTGTCTAGACAGGTATATGTAGTTCACCACAGTCAGCAGAGGGGTGTGTCCAGACAGGTATATATGGTTTACCACAGTCAGCAGAGGGGTGTGTCCAGACAGGTATACATGGTTTACCACAGTCAGCAGAGGGGCGTGTCTAGACAGGTATATGTAGTTCACCACAGTCAGCAGAGGGGTGTGTCCAGACAGGTATACATGGTTTACCACAGTCAGCAGAGGGGCGTGTCTAGACAGGTATATGTAGTTCACCACAGTCAGCAGAGGGGTGTGTCCAGACAGGTATATATGGTTTCCCACAGTCAGCAGAGGCGTGTGTCCAGACAGGTATATGTAGTTCACCACAGTCAGAGGAGGGGTGTGTCCAGACAGGTATACATGGTTTACCACAGTCAGCAGAGGGGTGTGTCCAGACAGGTATACATGGTTTACCACAGTCAGCAGAGGGATGTGTCCAGACAGGTATACATGCTTTCCCACAGTCAGCAGAGGGATGTGTCCAGACAGGTATACATGGTTTACCACATGTAGCAGAGGGTCGTGTCCAGACAGGTACACATGGTTTACCACAGTCAGCAGAGGGGTGTGTCCAGACAGGTATACATGCTTTCCCACAGTCAGCAGAGGGATGTGTCCAGACAGGTATACATGGTTTACCACATGTAGCAGAGGGTCGTGTCCACACAGGTATACATGGTTTATCACAGTCAGCAGAGGGGTGTGTCCAGACATGTATACATGGTTTACCACAGTCAGCAGAGGGGCCTGTCCAGACAAGTACACATGGTTTACCACAGTCAGCACAGGGTCGTGTCCAGACAGGTATACATGGTTTACCACAGTCAGCAGAGGGGTGTGTCCAGACAGGTATAAGTATTTCTCCACAGTCAGCAGAGGGGTGTGTCCAGACAGGTATACATGGTTTACCACAGTCAGCAGAGGGGTGTGTCCAGACAGGTATACATGGTTTACCACAGTCAGCCGAGGGGTGTGTCCAGACAGGTATATGTAGTTCACCACAGTCAGCAGAGGGGCGTGTCCAGACAGGTATATGTAGTTCACCACAGTCAGCAGAGGGGTGTGTCCAGACAGGTATATGTAGTTCACCACAGTCAGCAGAGGGGCGTGTCCAGACAGGTATATGTAGTTCACCAGAGTCAGCAGAGGGGTGTGTCCAGACAGGTATACATGGTTTCCCACAGTCAGCAGTGGGGCGTGTCCAGACAGGTATATGTAGTTCACCAGAGTCAGCAGAGGGGTGTGTCCAGACAGGTATACATGGTTTACCACAGTCAGCAGAGGGGTGTGTCCAGACAGGTATACATTGTTTCCCACAGTCAGCAGAGGGGCGTGTCCAGACAGGTATACATGGTTTACCACAGTCAGCAGAGGGGCGTGTCCAGACAGGTATACATGGTTTACCACAGTCAGCAGAGGGGCGTGTCCAGACAGGTATACATGGTTTACCACAGTCAGCAGAGGGGTGTGTCCAGACAGGTATACATGGTTTACCACAGTCAGCAGAGGGGCGTGTCCAGACAGGTATACATGGTTTACCACAGTCAGCAGAGGGGCGTGTCCAGACAGGTATACATGGTTTACCACAGTCAGCAGAGGGGTGTGTCCAGACAGGTATACATGGTTTACCACAGTCAGCAGAGGGATGTGTCCAGACAGGTATACATGCTTTCCCACAGTCAGCAGAGGGGTGTGTCCAGACAGGTATACATGGTTTACCACATGTAGCAGAGGGTCGTGTCCAGACAGGTATACATGGTTTACCACAGTCAGCAGAGGGGTGTGTCCAGACAGGTATACATGGTTTACCACAGTCAGCAGAGGGTTGTGTCCAGACAGGTATACATGGTTTACCACAGTCAGCAGAGGGATGTGTCCAGACAGGTATACATGGTTTACCACAGTCAGCAGAGGGGTGTGTCCAGACAGGTATACATGGTTTACCACAGTCAGCAGAGGGGTGTGTCCAGATAGGTATATGTAGTTCACCACAGTTTGCAGAGGGGTGTGTCCAGACAGGTATATGTAGTTCACCACAGTCAGCAGAGGGGCGTATCCAGACAGGTATACATGGTTCACCACAGTCAGCAGAGGGGTGTGTCCACACAGGTATACATGGTTTACCACAGTCAGCAGAGGGGTGTGTCCAGACAGGTATACATGGTTTACCACAGTCAGCAGAGCGGTGTGTCCAGACAGGTATACATGGTTTACCACAGTCAGCAGAGGGGTGTGTCCAGACAGGTATACATGTTTTACCACAGTCAGCAGAGGGGCGTCTCCAGACTGGTATACATGGTTTACCACAGTCAGCAGAGGGGTGTGTCCAGACAGGTATACATGGTTTACCACAGTCAGCCGAGGGGTGTGTCCAGACAGGTATATGTAGTTCACCACAGTCAGCAGAGGGGCGTGTCCAGACAGGTATACATAGTTTACCACAGTCAGCAGAGGGATGTGTCCAGACAGGTATATGTAGTTCACCACAGTCAGCAGAGGGGTGTGTCCAGACCGGTATACATGGTTCACCACAGTCAGCAGAGGGGTGTGTCCAGACAGGTATACATGGTTTACCACAGTCAGCAGAGGGGTGTGTCCAGACAGGTATACATGGTTTACCACAGTCAGCAGAGGGATATGTCCAGACAGGTATACATGGTTTACCACAGTCAGCAGAGGGGCGTGTCCAGACAGGTATACATGGTTTACCACAGTCAGCAGAGGGGTGTGTCCAGACAGGTATACATGGTTTACCACAGTCAGCAGAGGGGTGTGTCCAGACAGGTATACATGGTTTACCACAGTCAGCAGAGGGGCGTGTCCAGACAGGTATATGTAGTTCACCACAGTCAGCAGAGGGGTGTGTCCAGACAGGTATACATGGTTTACCACAGTCAGCAGAGGGGTGTGTCCAGACAGGTATACATGGTTTACCACAGTCAGCAGAGGGGTGTGTCCAGACAGGTATACATGGTTTACCACAGTCAGCAGAGGGGTGTGTCCAGACAGGTATACATGGTTTACCACAGTCAGCAGAGGGGTGTGTCCAGACAGGTATACATGGTTTACCACAGTCAGCAGAGGGGCGTCTCCAGACAGGTATACATGGTTTACCACAGTCAGCAGAGGGGCGTGTCCAGACAGATATACATGGTTTACCACAGTCAGCCGAGGGATGTGTCCAGACAGGTATATGTAGTTCACCACAGTCAGCAGAGGGGCGTGTCCAGACAGGTATACATGGTTTACCACAGTCAGCAGAGGGGTGTGTCCAGACATGTATACATGGTTTACCACAGTCAGCAGAGGGATGTGTCCAGACAGGTATACATGGTTTACCACAGTCAGCAGAGGGATGTGTCCAGACAGGTATACATGGTTTACCACAGTCAGCAGAGGGGCATGTCCAGACAGGTATATGTAGTTCACCACAGTTTGCAGAAGGGTGTGTCCAGACAGGTATATGTAGTTCAGCACAGTCAGCAGAGGGGAGTGTCCAGACAGGTATATGTAGTTCACCACAGTCAGCAGAGGGGCGTATCCAGACAGATATACATGGTTTACCACAGTCAGCAGAGGGGAGTGTCCAGACAGGTATATGTAGTTCACCACAGTCAGCAGAGGGGCGTGTCCAGACAGGTATACATGGTTTACCACAGTCAGCAGAGGGGTGTGTCCAGACAGGTATACATGGTTTACCACAGTCAGCAGAGGGGTGTGTCCAGACAGGTATACATGTTTTACCACAGTCAGCAGAGGGGCGTGTCCAGACTGGTACATGTAGTTCACCACAGTTAGCAGAGGGGTGTGTCCAGACAGGTATACATGGTTTACCACAGTCAGCAGAGGGGTGTGTCCAGACCGGTATACATGGTTTACCACAGTCAGCAGAGGGGTGTGTCCAGACAGGTATACATGGTTTACCACAGTCAGCAGAGGGGTGTGTCCAGACAGGTATACATGTTTTACCACAGTCAGCAGAGGGGTGTGTCCAGACATGTATACATGGTTTACCACAGTCAGCAGAGGGGCGTGTCCAGACAGGTACACATGGTTTACCACAGTCAGCACAGGGGCGTGTCCAGACAGGTATACATGGTTCACCACAGTCAGCAGAGGGGTGTGTCCAGACAGGTATAAGAATTTCACCACAGTCAGCAGAGGGGTGTGTCCAGACAGGTATATCTGGTTCACCACAGTCAGCAGAGGGGCGTGTCCAGACAGGTATAAGAATTTCTCCACAGTCAGCAGAGGGGTGTGTCCAGACAGGTATACATGATTTACCACAGTCAGCAGAGGGGCGTGTCCAAACAGGTATACATGGTTTACCACAGTCAGCAGAGGGGTGTGTCCAGATAGGTATACATGGTTTACCACAGTCAGCAGAGCGATGTGTCCAGACAGGTATACATGGTTTACCACAGTCAGCAGAGCGATGTGTCCAGACAGGTATACATGGTTTACCACAGTCAGCAGAGGGGTGTGTCCAGACAGGTATACATGGTTTACCACAGTCAGCAGAGGGGTGTGTCCAGACAGGTATACATGGTTTACCACAGTCAGCAGAGGGGCGTGTCCAGACGGGTATACATGGTTAACCACAGTCAGCAGAGAGGCGTGTCCAGACGGGTATACATGGTTTACCACAGTCAGCAGAGGGGTGTGTCCAGACAGGTATATGTAGTTCACCACAGTCAGCAGAGGGGTCTGTCCAGACAGGTATACATGCTTTCCCACAGTCAGCAGAGGGGCGTGTCCAGACGGGTATACATGGTTTACCACAGTCAGCAGAGGGGTGTGTACAGACAGGTATATGTAGTTCACCACAGTCAGCAGAGGGGTCTGTCCAGACAGGTATACATGGTTTACCACAGTCAGCAGAGGGGCGTGTCCAGACAGGTACACATGTTTTACCACAGTCAGCAGAGGGGTGTGTCCAGACAGTTATATGAAGTTCACCACAGTCAGCAGAGGGGTGTGTCCACACAGGTGTACATGGTTTACCACAGTCAGCAGAGGGGCGTGTCCAGACAGGTATACATGGTTTACCACAGTCAGCAGAAGGGCGTATCCAGACAGGTATACATGGTTTACCACAGTCAGCAGAGGGGTGTGTCCAGACAGGTATATGTTGTTCACCACAGTCAGCAGAGGGGCGTGTCCAGACAGGTATATGTAGTTCACCACAGTCAGCAGAGGGGCGTGTCCAGACAGGTATACATGGTTTACCACAGTCAGCAGAGGGGCGTGTCCAGACAGGTATATGTAGTTCACCACAGTCAGCAGAGGGGCGTGTCCAGACAAGTATACATGGTTTACCACAGTCAGCAGAGGGGCGTGTCCAGACAGGTACATGTAGTTCACCACAGTCAGCAGAGGGGCGTGTCCAGACAGGTATATGTAGTTCACCACAGTCAGCAGAGGGGCGTGTCCAGACAGGTATATGTAGTTCACCACAGTCAGCAGAGGGGTGTGTCCAGACAGGTATATGTAGTTCACCACAGTCAGCAGAGGGGCGTGTCCAGACAGGTATATGTAGTTCACCAGAGTCAGCAGAGGGGTGTGTCCAGACAGGTATACATGGTTTCCCACAGTCAGCAGAGGGGCGTGTCCAGACAGGTATATGTAGTTCACCAGAGTCAGCAAAGGGGTGTGTCCAGACAGGTATACATGGTTTCCCACAGTCAGCAGAGGGGCGTGTCCAGACAGGTATATGTAGTTCACCACAGTCAGCAGAGGGGCGTGTCCAGACAGGTATATGTAGTTCACCACAGTCAGCAGAGGGGTGTGTCCAGACAGGTATATGTAGTTCACCACAGTCAGCAGAGGGGCGTGTCCAGACAGGTATATGTAGTTCACCAGAGTCAGCAGAGGGGTGTGTCCAGACAGGTATACATGGTTTCCCACAGTCAGCAGAGGGGCGTGTCCAGACAGGTATACATGGTTTACCACAGTCAGCAGAGGGGCGTGTCCAGACAGGTATACATGGTTCACCACAGTCAGCAGAGGGGTGTGTCCAGACAGGTATACATGGTTTACCACAGTCAGCAGAGGGGTGTGTCCAGACAGGTATACATGGTTCACCACAGTCAGCAGAGGGGTGTGTCCAGACAGGTATACATGGTTTACCACAGTCAGCAGAGGGGCGTGTCCAGACAGGTATACATGGTTTACCACAGTCAGCAGAGGGGTGTGTCCAGACAGGTATACATGGTTTACCACAGTCAGCAGAGGGATGTGTCCAGACAGGTATACATGGTTTACCACAGTCAGCAGAGGGGTGTGTCCAGACAGGTATACATGGTTTACCACAGTCAGCAGAGGGATGTGTCCAGACAGGTATACATGGTTTACCACAGTCAGCAGAGGGATGTGTCCAGACAGGTATACATGGTTTACCACAGTCAGCAGAGGGGAGTGTCCAGACAGGTAGATGTAGTTCACCACAGTTTGCAGAGGGGTGTGTCCAGACAGGTATATGTAGTTCAGCACAGTCAGCAGAGGGGAGTGTCCAGACAGGTATATGTAGTTCACCACAGTCAGCAGAGGGGCGTATCCAGACAGATATACATGGTTTACCACAGTCAGCAGAGGGGAGTGTCCAGACAGGTATATGTAGTTCACCACAGTCAGCAGAGGGGCGTGTCCAGACAGGTATACATGGTTTACCACAGTCAGCAGAGGGGTGTGTCCAGACAGGTATACATGGTTTACCACAGTCAGCAGAGGGGTGTGTCCAGACAGGTATACATGTTTTACCACAGTCAGCAGAGGGGCGTGTCCAGTCTGGTACATGTAGTTCACCACAGTCAGCAGAGGGGTGTGTCCAGACATGTATACATGGTTTACCACAGTCAGCAGAGCGATGTGTCCAGACAGGTATACATGGTTTACCACAGTCAGCAGAGGGGTGTGTCCAGACAGGTATACATGGTTTACCACAGTCAGCAGAGGGGTGTGTCCAGACAGGTATACATGGTTTACCACAGTCAGCAGAGGGGCGTGTCCAGACGGGTATACATGGTTTACCCAGTCAGCAGAGGGGCGTGTCCAGACGGGTATACATGGTTTACCACAGTCAGCAGAGGGGTGTGTCCAGACAGGTATATGTAGTTCACCACAGTCAGCAGAGGGGTCTGTCCAGACAGGTATACATGGTTTACCACAGTCAGCAGAGGGGCGTGTCCAGACAGGTATACATGGTTTACCACAGTCAGCAGAAGGGCGTGTCCAGACAGGTACACATGTTTTACAACAGTCAGCAGAGGGGTGTGTCCAGACGGGTATACATGGTTTACCACAGTCAGCAGAGGGGTGTGTCCAGACAGGTATATGTACTTCACCACAGTCAGCAGACGGGTCTGTCCAGACAGGTATACATGGTTTACCACAGTCAGCAGAGGGGCGTGTCCAGACAGGTACACATGTTTTACCACAGTCAGCAGAGGGGTGTGTCCAGACAGGTATATGTAGTTCACCACAGTCAGCAGAGGGGTCTGTCCAGACAGGTATTCATGGTTTACCACAGTCAGCAGAGGGGCGTGTCCAGACAGGTATACATGGTTTACCACAGTCAGCAGAAGGGCGTGTCCAGACAGGTATACATGGTTTACCACAGTCAGCAGAGGGGTGTGTCCAGACAGGTATACATGGTTTACCACAGTCAGCAGAATGGCGTGTCCAGACAGGTATATGTAGTTCACCACAGTCAGCAGAGGGGCGTGTCCAGACAGGTATACATGGTTTACCACAGTCAGCAGAGGGGCGTGTCCAGACAGGTATATGTAGTTCACCACAGTCAGCAGAGGGGCGTGTCCAGACAGGTATACATGGTTTACCACAGTCAGCAGAGGGGTGTGTCCAGACAGGTATACATGGTTTACCACAGTCAGCAGAGGGGTGTGTCCAGACAGGTATACATGGTTTTCCACAGTCAGCAGAGGGGTGTGTCCAGACAGGTATACATGGTTTACCACAGTCAGCAGAGGGGTGTGTCCAGACAGGTATATGTAGTTCAGCACATTCAGCAGAGGGGTGTGTCCAGACTGGTATACATGGTTTACCACAGTCAGCAGAGGGGCGTGTCCAGACAGGTATATGTAGTTCACCAAAGTCAGCAGAGGGGCGTGTCCAGACAGGTATATGTAGTTCACCAGAGTCAGCAGAGGGGTGTGTCCAGACAGGTATACATGGTTTACCACAGTCAGCAGAGGGGCGTGTCTAGACAGGTATATGTAGTTCACCACAGTCAGCAGAGGGGTGTGTCCAGACAGGTATATATGGTTTACCACAGTCAGCAGAGGGGTGTGTCCAGACAGGTATACATGGTTTACCACAGTCAGCAGAGGGGCGTGTCTAGACAGGTATATGTAGTTCACCACAGTCAGCAGAGGGGTGTGTCCAGACAGGTATACATGGTTTACCACAGTCAGCAGAGGGGCGTGTCTAGACAGGTATATGTAGTTCACCACAGTCAGCAGAGGGGTGTGTCCAGACAGGTATATATGGTTTCCCACAGTCAGCAGAGGCGTGTGTCCAGACAGGTATATGTAGTTCACCACAGTCAGAGGAGGGGTGTGTCCAGACAGGTATACATGGTTTACCACAGTCAGCAGAGGGGTGTGTCCAGACAGGTATACATGGTTTACCACAGTCAGCAGAGGGATGTGTCCAGACAGGTATACATGCTTTCCCACAGTCAGCAGAGGGATGTGTCCAGACAGGTATACATGGTTTACCACATGTAGCAGAGGGTCGTGTCCAGACAGGTACACATGGTTTACCACAGTCAGCAGAGGGGTGTGTCCAGACAGGTATACATGCTTTCCCACAGTCAGCAGAGGGATGTGTCCAGACAGGTATACATGGTTTACCACATGTAGCAGAGGGTCGTGTCCACACAGGTATACATGGTTTATCACAGTCAGCAGAGGGGTGTGTCCAGACATGTATACATGGTTTACCACAGTCAGCAGAGGGGCCTGTCCAGACAAGTACACATGGTTTACCACAGTCAGCACAGGGTCGTGTCCAGACAGGTATACATGGTTTACCACAGTCAGCAGAGGGGTGTGTCCAGACAGGTATAAGTATTTCTCCACAGTCAGCAGAGGGGTGTGTCCAGACAGGTATACATGGTTTACCACAGTCAGCAGAGGGGTGTGTCCAGACAGGTATACATGGTTTACCACAGTCAGCCGAGGGGTGTGTCCAGACAGGTATATGTAGTTCACCACAGTCAGCAGAGGGGCGTGTCCAGACAGGTATATGTAGTTCACCACAGTCAGCAGAGGGGTGTGTCCAGACAGGTATATGTAGTTCACCACAGTCAGCAGAGGGGCGTGTCCAGACAGGTATATGTAGTTCACCAGAGTCAGCAGAGGGGTGTGTCCAGACAGGTATACATGGTTTCCCACAGTCAGCAGTGGGGCGTGTCCAGACAGGTATATGTAGTTCACCAGAGTCAGCAGAGGGGTGTGTCCAGACAGGTATACATGGTTTACCACAGTCAGCAGAGGGGTGTGTCCAGACAGGTATACATTGTTTCCCACAGTCAGCAGAGGGGCGTGTCCAGACAGGTATACATGGTTTACCACAGTCAGCAGAGGGGCGTGTCCAGACAGGTATACATGGTTTACCACAGTCAGCAGAGGGGCGTGTCCAGACAGGTATACATGGTTTACCACAGTCAGCAGAGGGGTGTGTCCAGACAGGTATACATGGTTTACCACAGTCAGCAGAGGGGCGTGTCCAGACAGGTATACATGGTTTACCACAGTCAGCAGAGGGGCGTGTCCAGACAGGTATACATGGTTTACCACAGTCAGCAGAGGGGTGTGTCCAGACAGGTATACATGGTTTACCACAGTCAGCAGAGGGATGTGTCCAGACAGGTATACATGCTTTCCCACAGTCAGCAGAGGGGTGTGTCCAGACAGGTATACATGGTTTACCACATGTAGCAGAGGGTCGTGTCCAGACAGGTATACATGGTTTACCACAGTCAGCAGAGGGGTGTGTCCAGACAGGTATACATGGTTTACCACAGTCAGCAGAGGGTTGTGTCCAGACAGGTATACATGGTTTACCACAGTCAGCAGAGGGATGTGTCCAGACAGGTATACATGGTTTACCACAGTCAGCAGAGGGGTGTGTCCAGACAGGTATACATGGTTTACCACAGTCAGCAGAGGGGTGTGTCCAGATAGGTATATGTAGTTCACCACAGTTTGCAGAGGGGTGTGTCCAGACAGGTATATGTAGTTCACCACAGTCAGCAGAGGGGCGTATCCAGACAGGTATACATGGTTCACCACAGTCAGCAGAGGGGTGTGTCCACACAGGTATACATGGTTTACCACAGTCAGCAGAGGGGTGTGTCCAGACAGGTATACATGGTTTACCACAGTCAGCAGAGCGGTGTGTCCAGACAGGTATACATGGTTTACCACAGTCAGCAGAGGGGTGTGTCCAGACAGGTATACATGTTTTACCACAGTCAGCAGAGGGGCGTCTCCAGACTGGTATACATGGTTTACCACAGTCAGCAGAGGGGTGTGTCCAGACAGGTATACATGGTTTACCACAGTCAGCCGAGGGGTGTGTCCAGACAGGTATATGTAGTTCACCACAGTCAGCAGAGGGGCGTGTCCAGACAGGTATACATAGTTTACCACAGTCAGCAGAGGGATGTGTCCAGACAGGTATATGTAGTTCACCACAGTCAGCAGAGGGGTGTGTCCAGACCGGTATACATGGTTCACCACAGTCAGCAGAGGGGTGTGTCCAGACAGGTATACATGGTTTACCACAGTCAGCAGAGGGGTGTGTCCAGACAGGTATACATGGTTTACCACAGTCAGCAGAGGGATATGTCCAGACAGGTATACATGGTTTACCACAGTCAGCAGAGGGGCGTGTCCAGACAGGTATACATGGTTTACCACAGTCAGCAGAGGGGTGTGTCCAGACAGGTATACATGGTTTACCACAGTCAGCAGAGGGGTGTGTCCAGACAGGTATACATGGTTTACCACAGTCAGCAGAGGGGCGTGTCCAGACAGGTATATGTAGTTCACCACAGTCAGCAGAGGGGTGTGTCCAGACAGGTATACATGGTTTACCACAGTCAGCAGAGGGGTGTGTCCAGACAGGTATACATGGTTTACCACAGTCAGCAGAGGGGTGTGTCCAGACAGGTATACATGGTTTACCACAGTCAGCAGAGGGGTGTGTCCAGACAGGTATACATGGTTTACCACAGTCAGCAGAGGGGTGTGTCCAGACAGGTATACATGGTTTACCACAGTCAGCAGAGGGGCGTCTCCAGACAGGTATACATGGTTTACCACAGTCAGCAGAGGGGCGTGTCCAGACAGATATACATGGTTTACCACAGTCAGCCGAGGGATGTGTCCAGACAGGTATATGTAGTTCACCACAGTCAGCAGAGGGGCGTGTCCAGACAGGTATACATGGTTTACCACAGTCAGCAGAGGGGTGTGTCCAGACATGTATACATGGTTTACCACAGTCAGCAGAGGGATGTGTCCAGACAGGTATACATGGTTTACCACAGTCAGCAGAGGGATGTGTCCAGACAGGTATACATGGTTTACCACAGTCAGCAGAGGGGCATGTCCAGACAGGTATATGTAGTTCACCACAGTTTGCAGAAGGGTGTGTCCAGACAGGTATATGTAGTTCAGCACAGTCAGCAGAGGGGAGTGTCCAGACAGGTATATGTAGTTCACCACAGTCAGCAGAGGGGCGTATCCAGACAGATATACATGGTTTACCACAGTCAGCAGAGGGGAGTGTCCAGACAGGTATATGTAGTTCACCACAGTCAGCAGAGGGGCGTGTCCAGACAGGTATACATGGTTTACCACAGTCAGCAGAGGGGTGTGTCCAGACAGGTATACATGGTTTACCACAGTCAGCAGAGGGGTGTGTCCAGACAGGTATACATGTTTTACCACAGTCAGCAGAGGGGCGTGTCCAGACTGGTACATGTAGTTCACCACAGTTAGCAGAGGGGTGTGTCCAGACAGGTATACATGGTTTACCACAGTCAGCAGAGGGGTGTGTCCAGACCGGTATACATGGTTTACCACAGTCAGCAGAGGGGTGTGTCCAGACAGGTATACATGGTTTACCACAGTCAGCAGAGGGGTGTGTCCAGACAGGTATACATGTTTTACCACAGTCAGCAGAGGGGTGTGTCCAGACATGTATACATGGTTTACCACAGTCAGCAGAGGGGCGTGTCCAGACAGGTACACATGGTTTACCACAGTCAGCACAGGGGCGTGTCCAGACAGGTATACATGGTTCACCACAGTCAGCAGAGGGGTGTGTCCAGACAGGTATAAGAATTTCACCACAGTCAGCAGAGGGGTGTGTCCAGACAGGTATATCTGGTTCACCACAGTCAGCAGAGGGGCGTGTCCAGACAGGTATAAGAATTTCTCCACAGTCAGCAGAGGGGTGTGTCCAGACAGGTATACATGATTTACCACAGTCAGCAGAGGGGCGTGTCCAAACAGGTATACATGGTTTACCACAGTCAGCAGAGGGGTGTGTCCAGATAGGTATACATGGTTTACCACAGTCAGCAGAGCGATGTGTCCAGACAGGTATACATGGTTTACCACAGTCAGCAGAGCGATGTGTCCAGACAGGTATACATGGTTTACCACAGTCAGCAGAGGGGTGTGTCCAGACAGGTATA
This sequence comes from Hypanus sabinus, assembly GCF_030144855.1. Lineage (NCBI taxonomy): Eukaryota > Metazoa > Chordata > Chondrichthyes > Myliobatiformes > Dasyatidae > Hypanus > Hypanus sabinus. The sequence continues at coordinate 124,631,253 of NC_082706.1, forward strand.
CATGGTTTACCACAGTCAGCAGAGGGGTGTGTCCAGACAGGTATACATGGTTTACCACAGTCAGCAGAGGGGCGTGTCCAGACGGGTATACATGGTTAACCACAGTCAGCAGAGAGGCGTGTCCAGACGGGTATACATGGTTTACCACAGTCAGCAGAGGGGTGTGTCCAGACAGGTATATGTAGTTCACCACAGTCAGCAGAGGGGTCTGTCCAGACAGGTATACATGCTTTCCCACAGTCAGCAGAGGGGCGTGTCCAGACGGGTATACATGGTTTACCACAGTCAGCAGAGGGGTGTGTACAGACAGGTATATGTAGTTCACCACAGTCAGCAGAGGGGTCTGTCCAGACAGGTATACATGGTTTACCACAGTCAGCAGAGGGGCGTGTCCAGACAGGTACACATGTTTTACCACAGTCAGCAGAGGGGTGTGTCCAGACAGTTATATGTAGTTCACCACAGTCAGCAGAGGGGTGTGTCCACACAGGTGTACATGGTTTACCACAGTCAGCAGAGGGGCGTGTCCAGACAGGTATACATGGTTTACCACAGTCAGCAGAAGGGCGTATCCAGACAGGTATACATGGTTTACCACAGTCAGCAGAGGGGTGTGTCCAGACAGGTATATGTTGTTCACCACAGTCAGCAGAGGGGCGTGTCCAGACAGGTATATGTAGTTCACCACAGTCAGCAGAGGGGCGTGTCCAGACAGGTATACATGGTTTACCACAGTCAGCAGAGGGGCGTGTCCAGACAGGTATATGTAGTTCACCACAGTCAGCAGAGGGGCGTGTCCAGACAAGTATACATGGTTTACCACAGTCAGCAGAGGGGCGTGTCCAGACAGGTACATGTAGTTCACCACAGTCAGCAGAGGGGCGTGTCCAGACAGGTATATGTAGTTCACCACAGTCAGCAGAGGGGCGTGTCCAGACAGGTATATGTAGTTCACCACAGTCAGCAGAGGGGTGTGTCCAGACAGGTATATGTAGTTCACCACAGTCAGCAGAGGGGCGTGTCCAGACAGGTATATGTAGTTCACCAGAGTCAGCAGAGGGGTGTGTCCAGACAGGTATACATGGTTTCCCACAGTCAGCAGAGGGGCGTGTCCAGACAGGTATATGTAGTTCACCAGAGTCAGCAAAGGGGTGTGTCCAGACAGGTATACATGGTTTCCCACAGTCAGCAGAGGGGCGTGTCCAGACAGGTATATGTAGTTCACCACAGTCAGCAGAGGGGCGTGTCCAGACAGGTATATGTAGTTCACCACAGTCAGCAGAGGGGTGTGTCCAGACAGGTATATGTAGTTCACCACAGTCAGCAGAGGGGCGTGTCCAGACAGGTATATGTAGTTCACCAGAGTCAGCAGAGGGGTGTGTCCAGACAGGTATACATGGTTTCCCACAGTCAGCAGAGGGGCGTGTCCAGACAGGTATACATGGTTTACCACAGTCAGCAGAGGGGCGTGTCCAGACAGGTATACATGGTTCACCACAGTCAGCAGAGGGGTGTGTCCAGACAGGTATACATGGTTTACCACAGTCAGCAGAGGGGTGTGTCCAGACAGGTATACATGGTTCACCACAGTCAGCAGAGGGGTGTGTCCAGACAGGTATACATGGTTTACCACAGTCAGCAGAGGGGCGTGTCCAGACAGGTATACATGGTTTACCACAGTCAGCAGAGGGGTGTGTCCAGACAGGTATACATGGTTTACCACAGTCAGCAGAGGGATGTGTCCAGACAGGTATACATGGTTTACCACAGTCAGCAGAGGGATGTGTCCAGACAGGTATACATGGTTTACCACAGTCAGCAGAGGGATGTGTCCAGACAGGTATACATGGTTTACCACAGTCAGCAGAGGGATGTGTCCAGACAGGTATACATGGTTTACCACAGTCAGCAGAGGGGAGTGTCCAGACAGGTAGATGTAGTTCACCACAGTTTGCAGAGGGGTGTGTCCAGACAGGTATATGTAGTTCAGCACAGTCAGCAGAGGGGAGTGTCCAGACAGGTATATGTAGTTCACCACAGTCAGCAGAGGGGCGTATCCAGACAGATATACATGGTTTACCACAGTCAGCAGAGGGGAGTGTCCAGACAGGTATATGTAGTTCACCACAGTCAGCAGAGGGGCGTGTCCAGACAGGTATACATGGTTTACCACAGTCAGCAGAGGGGTGTGTCCAGACAGGTATACATGGTTTACCACAGTCAGCAGAGGGGTGTGTCCAGACAGGTATACATGTTTTACCACAGTCAGCAGAGGGGCGTGTCCAGTCTGGTACATGTAGTTCACCACAGTCAGCAGAGGGGTGTGTCCAGACATGTATACATGGTTTACCACAGTCAGCAGAGGTGCGTGTCCAGACAGGTACACATGGTTTACCACAGTCAGCACAGGGGCGTGTCCAGACAGGTATACATGGTTCACCACAGTCAGCAGAGGGGTGTGTCCAGACAGGTATAAGAATTTCTCCACAGTCAGCAGAGGGGTGTGTCCAGACAGGTATACATGATTTACCACAGTCAGCAGAGGGGCGTGTCCAAACAGGTATACATGGTTTACCACAGTCAGCAGAGGGGTGTGTCCAGACATGTATACATGGTTTACCACAGTCAGCAGAGGGGTGTGTCCAGACATGTATACATGGTTTACCACAGTCAGCAGAGGGGCGTGTCCAGACAGGTACACATGGTTTACCACAGTCAGCACAGGGGCGTGTCCAGACAGGTATACATGGTTCACCACAGTCAGCAGAGGGGTGTGTCCAGACAGGTATATCTGGTTCACCACAGTCAGCAGAGGGGTGTGTCCAGACAGGTATAAGAATTTCTCCACAGTCAGCAGAGGGGTGTGTCCAGACAGGTATACATGATTTGCCACAGTCAGCAGAGGGGCGTGTCCAAACAGGTATACATGGTTTACCACAGTCAGCAGAGGGGTGTGTCCAGACAGGTATACATGGTTTACCACAGTCAGCAGAGCGATGTGTCCAGACAGGTATACATGATTTACCACAGTCAGCAGAGCGATGTGTCCAGATAGGTATACATGGTTTACCACAGTCAGCAGAGGGGTGTGTCCAGACAGGTATACATGGTTTACCACAGTCAGCAGAGGGGTGTGTCCAGACAGATATACATGGTTTACCACAGTTAGCAGAGGGGCGTGTCCAGACGGGTATACATGGTTTACCACAGTCAGCAGAGGGGCGTGTCCAGACGGGTATACATGGTTTACCACAGTCAGCAGAGGGGTGTGTCCAGACAGGTATATGTAGTTCACCACAGTCAGCAGAGGGGTCTGTCCAGACAGGTATACATGCTTTCCCACAGTCAGCAGAGGGGCGTGTCCAGACGGGTATATATGGTTTACCACAGTCAGCAGAGGGGTGTGTCCAGACAGGTATATGTAGTTCACCACAGTCAGCAGAGGAGTGTGTCCAGACAGGTATATGTAGTTCACCACAGTCAGCAGAGGGGTGTGTCCAGACAGGTATACATGGTTTACCACAGTCAGCAGAGGGGTGTGTCCAGACAGGTATACATGGTTTACCACAGTCAGCAGAGGGGCGTGTCCAGACAGGTACACATGTTTTACCACAGTCAGCAGAGGGGTGTGTCCAGACAGGTATATGTAGTTCACCACAGTCAGCAGAGGGGTCTGTCCAGACAGGTATACATGGTTTACCACAGTCAGCAGAGGGGCGTGTCCAGACAGGTATACATGGGTTACCACAGTCAGCAGAAGGGCGTGTCCAGACAGGTATACATGGTTTACCACAGTCAGCAGAGGGGTGTGTCCAGACAGGTATATGTAGTTCACCACAGTTAGCAGAGGGGCGTGTCCAGACAGGTATACATGGTTTACCACAGTCAGCAGAGGGGCGTGTCCAGACAGGTATACATGGTTTACCACAGTCAGCAGAGGGGTGTGCCCAGACAGGTATATGTAGTTCAGCACATTCAGAAGAGGGGCGTGTCCAGACAGGTATACATGGTTTACCACAGTCAGCAGAGGGGTGTGTCCAGACAGGTATACATGGTTTACCACAGTCAGCAGAGGGGTGTGTCCAGACAGATATACATGGTTTACCACAGTCAGCAGAGGGGCGTGTCCAGACGGGTATACATGGTTTACCACAGTCAGCAGAGGGGTGTGTCCAGACAGGTATATGTAGTTCACCACAGTCAGCAGAGGGGCGTGTCCAGACAGGTATATGTAGTTCACCACTGTCAGCAGAGGGGTGTGTCCAGACAGGTATATGTAGTTCACCACAGTCAGCAGAGGGGCGTGTCCAGACAGGTATATGTAGTTCACCACAGTCAGCAGGGGGGCGTGTCCAGACAGGTATATGTAGTTCACCACAGTCAGCAGAGGGGCGTGTCCAGACAGGTATACATGGTTTACCACAGTCAGCAGAGGGTCGTGTCCAGACAGGTATACATGGTTCACCACTGTCAGCAGAGGGGTGTGTCCAGACAGGTATATGTAGTTCACCACAGTCAGCAGAGGGGTGTGTCCAGACAGGTATACATGGTTTACCACAGTCAGCAGAGGGGTGTGTCCAGACAGGTATATGTAGTTCACCACAGTCAGCAGAGGGGTGTGTCCAGACAGGTATATGTAGTTCACCACTGTCAGCAGAGGGGTGTGTCCAGACTGGTACATGTAGTTCACCAGAGTCAGCAGAGGGGTGTGTCCAGACAGGTATACATGGTTTCCCACAGTCAGCAGAGGGGCGTGTCCAGACAGGTATACATGGTTTACCACAGTCAGCAGAGGGGCGTGTCCAGACAGGTATACATGGTTTACCACAGTCAGCAGAGGGGCGTGTCCAGACATGTATACATGGTTTACCACAGTCAGCAGAGGGGTGTGTCCAGACAGGTATACATGGTTTACCACAGTCAGCAGAGGGGCGTGTCCAGACAGGTATACATGGTTTACCACAGTCAGCAGAGGGGTGTGTCCAGACAGGTATACATGGTTTACCACAGTCAGCAGAGGGATGTGTCCAGACAGGTATACATGGTTTACCACATTCAGCAGAGTGGCATGTCCAGACAGGTATATGTAGTTCACCACAGTTTGCAGAGGGGTGTGTCCAGACAGGTATATGTAGTTCAGCACAGTCAGCAGAGGGGAGTGTCCAGACAGGTATATGTAGTTCACCACAGTCAGCAGAGGGGCGTATCCAGACAGATATACATGGTTTACCACAGTCAGCAGAGGGGAGTGTCCAGACAGGTATATGTAGTTCACCACAGTCAGCAGAGGGGCGTGTCCAGACAGGTATACATGGTTTACCACAGTCAGCAGAGGGGTGTGTCCAGACAGGTATACATGTTTTACCACAGTCAGCAGAGGGGCGTGTCCAGACTGGTACATGTAGTTCACCACAGTTAGCAGAGGGGTGTGTCCAGACAGGTATACATGTTTTACCACAGTCAGCAGAGGGGTGTGTCCAGACATGTATACATGGTTTACCACAGTCAGCAGAGGGGCGTGTCCAGACAGGTACACATGGTTTACCACAGTCAGCACAGGGGCGTGTCCAGACAGGTATACATTGTTCACCACAGTCAGCAGAGGGGTGTGTCCAGACAGGTATAAGAATTTCTCCACAGTCAGCAGAGGGGTGTGTCCAGACAGGTATACATGATTTACCACAGTCAGCAGAGGGGCGTGTCCAAACAGGTATACATGGTTTACCACAGTCAGCAGAGGGGTGTGTCCAGACATGTATACATGGTTTACCACAGTCAGCAGAGGGGTGTGTCCAGACATGTATACATGGTTTACCACAGTCAGCAGAGGGGCGTGTCCAGACAGGTATACATGGTTTACCACAGTCAGCAGAGGGGTGTGTCCAGACAGGTATACATGGTTTACCACAGTCAGCAGAGGGGTGTGTCCAGACATGTATACATGGTTTACCACAGTCAGCAGAGGGGTGTGTCCAGACATGTATACATGGTTTACCACAGTCAGCAGAGGGGCGTGTCCAGACAGGTATACATGGTTTACCACAGTCAGCAGAGGGGTGTGTCCAGACAGGTATACATGGTTTACCACAGTCAGCAGAGGGGTGTGTCCAGACAGGTATACATGTTTTACCACAGTCAGCAGAGGGGCGTGTCCAGACTGGTACATGTAGTTCACCACAGTTAGCAGAGGGGTGTGTCCAGACAGGTATACATGTTTTACCACAGTCAGCAGAGGGGTGTGTCCAGACATGTATACATGGTTTACCACAGTCAGCAGAGGGGCGTGTCCAGACAGGTACACATGGTTTACCACAGTCAGCACAGGGGCGTGTCCAGACAGGTATACATGGTTCACCACAGTCAGCAGAGGGGTGTGTCCAGACAGGTATAAGAATTTCTCCACAGTCAGCAGAGGGGTGTGTCCAGACAGGTATACATGATTTACCACAGTCAGCAGAGGGGCGTGTCCAAACAGGTATACATGGTTTACCACAGTCAGCAGAGGGGTGTGTCCAGACATGTATACATGGTTTACCACAGTCAGCAGAGGGGTGTGTCCAGACATGTATACATGGTTTACCACAGTCAGCAGAGGGGCGTGTCCAGACAGGTACACATGGTTTACCACAGTCAGCACAGGGGCGTGTCCAGACAGGTATACATGGTTCACCACAGTCAGCAGAGGGGTGTGTCCAGACAGGTATATCTGGTTCACCACAGTCAGCAGAGGGGTGTGTCCAGTCAGGTATACATGGTTTAGCACAGTCAGCAGAGGGGTGTGCCCAGACAGGTATACATGGTTTACCACAGTCAGCAGAGGGGTGTGTCCAGACAGGTATATGTAGTTCACCACAGTCAGCAGAGGGGCGTGTCCAGACAGGTATATGTAGTTCACCAGAGTCAGCAGAGGGGTGTGTCCAGACAGGTATACATGGTTTCCCACAGTCAGCAGAGGGGCGTGTCCAGACAGGTATACATGGTTTACCACAGTCAGCAGAGGGGCGTGTCCAGACAGGTATACATGGTTTACCACAGTCAGCAGAGGGGCGTGTCCAGACAGGTATACATGGTTTACCACAGTCAGCAGAGGGGTGTGTCCAGACAGGTATACATGGTTTACCACAGTCAGCAGAGGGGCGTGTCCAGACAGGTATACATGGTTTACCACAGTCAGCAGAGGGGCGTGTCCAGACAGGTATACATGGTTTACCACAGTCAGCAGAGGGGCGTGTCCAGACAGGTATACATGGTTTACCACAGTCAGCAGAGGGGTGTGTCCAGACAGGTATACATGGTTTACCACAGTCAGCAGAGGGGCGTGTCCAGACAGGTATACATGGTTTACCACAGTCAGCAGAGGGGCGTGTCCAGACAGGTATACATGGTTTACCACAGTCAGCAGAGGGGTGTGTCCAGACAGGTATACATGGTTTACCACAGTCAGCAGAGGGATGTGTCCAGACAGGTATACATGCTTTCCCACAGTCAGCAGAGGGGTGTGTCCAGACAGGTATACATGGTTTACCACATGTAGCAGAGGGTCGTGTCCAGACAGGTATACATGGTTTACCACAGTCAGCAGAGGGGTGTGTCCAGACAGGTATACATGGTTTACCACAGTCAGCAGAGGGGTGTGTCCAGACAGGTATACATGGTTTACCACAGTCAGCAGAGGGATGTGTCCAGACAGGTATACATGGTTTACCACAGTCAGCAGAGGGGTGAGTCCAGACAGGTATACATGGTTTACCACAGTCAGCAGAGGGGTGTGTCCAGATAGGTATATGTAGTTCACCACAGTTTGCAGAGGGGTGTGTCCAGACAGGTATATGTAGTTCACCACAGTCAGCAGAGGGGCGTATCCAGACAGGTATACCTGGTTCACCACAGTCAGCAGAGGGGTGTGTCCACACAGGTATACATGGTTTACCACAGTCAGCAGAGGGGTGTGTCCAGACAGGTATACATGGTTTACCACAGTCAGCAGAGGGGTGTGTCCAGACAGGTATACATGGTTTACCACAGTCAGCAGAGGGGTGTGTCCAGACAGGTATACATGTTTTACCACAGTCAGCAGAGTGGCGTGTCCAGACTGGTACATGTAGTTCACCACAGTTAGCAGAGGGGTGTGTCCAGACAGGTATACATGTTTTACCACAGTCAGCAGAGGGGTGTGTCCAGACATGTATACATGGTTTACCACAGTCAGCAGAGGGATGTGTCCAGACAGGTATATGTAGTTCACCACAGTCAGCAGAGGGGTGTGCCCAGACAGGTATACATGGTTTACCACAGTCAGCAGAGGGATGTGTCCAGACAGGTATATGTAGTTCACCACAGTCAGCAGAGGGGTGTGTCCAGACAGGTATACATGGTTTACCACAGTCAGCAGAGGGGTGTGTCCAGACAGGTATACATGGTTTACCACAGTCACCAGAGGGGCGTGTCAAGACAGGTATACATGGTTTACCACAGTCAGCAGAGGGGCGTCTCCAGACTGGTATACATGGTTCACAACAGTCAGCAGAGGGGTGTGTCCAGACAGGTACACATGGTTTACCACAGTCAGCACAGGGGTGTGTCCAGACAGGTATATGTAGTTCACCACAGACAGCAGAGGGGTGTGTCCAGACAGGTATACATGGTTTCCCACAGTCAGCAGAGGCGTGTGTCCAGACAGGTATATGTAGTTCACCACAGTCAGAGGAGGGGTGTGTCCAGACAGGTATACATGCTTTCCCACAGTCAGCAGAGGGGCGTGTTCAGACAGGTATACATGGTTTTCCACAGTCAGCAGAGGGGTGTGTCCAGACAGGTATACATGGTTTACCACAGTCAGCAGAGGGGTGTGTCTAGACAGGTATACATCGTTCACCACAGTCAGCAGAGGGGTGTGTCCAGACAGGTATACATGGTTTACCACAGTCAGCAGAGGGGTGTGTCCAAACAGGTATACATGGTTTACCACAGTCAGCAGAGCGGCGTCTCCAGACTGGTATACATGGTTCACAACAGTCAGCAGAGCGGTGTGTCCAGACAGGTACACATGGTTTACCACAGTCAGCACAGGGGCGTGTCCAGACAGGTATACATGGTTCACCACAGTCAGCAGAGGGGCCTGTCCAGACAGGTATATCTGGTTCACCACAGTCAGCAGAGGGGTGTGTCCAGACAGGTATAAGTATTTCTCCACAGTCAGCAGAGGGGTGTGTCCAGACAGGTATACATGGTTTACCACAGTCAGCAGAGGGGCGTGTCTAGACAGGTATATGTAGTTCACCACAGTCAGCAGAGGGGTGTGTCCAGACAGGTATACATGGTTTCCCACAGTCAGCAGAGGCGTGTGTCCAGACAGGTAAATGTAGTTCACCACAGTCAGAGGAGGGGTGTGTCCAGACAGGTATACATGCTTTCCCACAGTCAGCAGAGGGGCGTGTCCAGACAGGTATACATGGTTTACCACAGTCAGCAGAGGGGTGTGTCCAGACAGGTATACATGGTTTACCACAGTCAGCAGAGGGATGTGTCCAGACAGGTATACATGCTTTCCCACAGTCAGCAGAGGGGTGTGTCCAGACAGGTATACATGGTTTACCACATGTAGCAGAGGGTCGTGTCCAGACAGGTATACATGGTTTACCACAGTCAGCAGAGGGGTGTGTCCAGACAGGTATACATGTTTTACCACAGTCAGCAGAGGGGCGTGTCCAGACTGGTACATGTAGTTCACCACAGTTAGCAGAGGGGTGTGTCCAGACAGGTATACATGTTTTACCACAGTCAGCAGAGGGGTGTGTCCAGACATGTATACATGGTTTACCACAGTCAGCAGAGGGGCGTGTCCAGACAGGTACACATGGTTTACCACAGTCAGCACAGGGGCGTGTCCAGACAGGTATACATTGTTCACCACAGTCAGCAGAGGGGTGTGTCCAGACAGGTATAAGAATTTCTCCACAGTCAGCAGAGGGGTGTGTCCAGACAGGTATACATGATTTACCACAGTCAGCAGAGGGGCGTGTCCAAACAGGTATACATGGTTTACCACAGTCAGCAGAGGGGTGTGTCCAGACATGTATACATGGTTTACCACAGTCAGCAGAGGGGTGTGTCCAGACATGTATACATGGTTTACCACAGTCAGCAGAGGGGCGTGTCCAGACAGGTATACATGGTTTACCACAGTCAGCAGAGGGGTGTGTCCAGACAGGTATACATGGTTTACCACAGTCAGCAGAGGGGTGTGTCCAGACATGTATACATGGTTTACCACAGTCAGCAGAGGGGTGTGTCCAGACATGTATACATGGTTTACCACAGTCAGCAGAGGGGCGTGTCCAGACAGGTATACATGGTTTACCACAGTCAGCAGAGGGGTGTGTCCAGACAGGTATACATGGTTTACCACAGTCAGCAGAGGGGTGTGTCCAGACAGGTATACATGTTTTACCACAGTCAGCAGAGGGGCGTGTCCAGACTGGTACATGTAGTTCACCACAGTTAGCAGAGGGGTGTGTCCAGACAGGTATACATGTTTTACCACAGTCAGCAGAGGGGTGTGTCCAGACATGTATACATGGTTTACCACAGTCAGCAGAGGGGCGTGTCCAGACAGGTACACATGGTTTACCACAGTCAGCACAGGGGCGTGTCCAGACAGGTATACATGGTTCACCACAGTCAGCAGAGGGGTGTGTCCAGACAGGTATAAGAATTTCTCCACAGTCAGCAGAGGGGTGTGTCCAGACAGGTATACATGATTTACCACAGTCAGCAGAGGGGCGTGTCCAAACAGGTATACATGGTTTACCACAGTCAGCAGAGGGGTGTGTCCAGACATGTATACATGGTTTACCACAGTCAGCAGAGGGGTGTGTCCAGACATGTATACATGGTTTACCACAGTCAGCAGAGGGGCGTGTCCAGACAGGTACACATGGTTTACCACAGTCAGCACAGGGGCGTGTCCAGACAGGTATACATGGTTCACCACAGTCAGCAGAGGGGTGTGTCCAGACAGGTATATCTGGTTCACCACAGTCAGCAGAGGGGTGTGTCCAGTCAGGTATACATGGTTTAGCACAGTCAGCAGAGGGGTGTGCCCAGACAGGTATACATGGTTTACCACAGTCAGCAGAGGGGTGTGTCCAGACAGGTATATGTAGTTCACCACAGTCAGCAGAGGGGCGTGTCCAGACAGGTATATGTAGTTCACCAGAGTCAGCAGAGGGGTGTGTCCAGACAGGTATACATGGTTTCCCACAGTCAGCAGAGGGGCGTGTCCAGACAGGTATACATGGTTTACCACAGTCAGCAGAGGGGCGTGTCCAGACAGGTATACATGGTTTACCACAGTCAGCAGAGGGGCGTGTCCAGACAGGTATACATGGTTTACCACAGTCAGCAGAGGGGTGTGTCCAGACAGGTATACATGGTTTACCACAGTCGGCAGAGGGGCGTGTCCAGACAGGTATACATGGTTTACCACAGTCAGCAGAGGGGCGTGTCCAGACAGGTATACATGGTTTACCACAGTCAGCAGAGGGGCGTGTCCAGACAGGTATACATAGTTTACCACAGTCAGCAGAGGGGTGTGTCCAGACAGGTATACATGGTTTACCACAGTCAGCAGAGGGGCGTGTCCAGACAGGTATACATGGTTTACCACAGTCAGCAGAGGGGCGTGTCCAGACAGGTATACATGGTTTACCACAGTCAGCAGAGGGGTGTGTCCAGACAGGTATACATGGTTTACCACAGTCAGCAGAGGGATGTGTCCAGACAGGTATACATGCTTTCCCACAGTCAGCAGAGGGGTGTGTCCAGACAGGTATACATGGTTTACCACATGTAGCAGAGGGTCGTGTCCAGACAGGTATACATGGTTTACCACAGTCAGCAGAGGGGTGTGTCCAGACAGGTATACATGGTTTACCACAGTCAGCAGAGGGGTGTGTCCAGACAGGTATACATGGTTTACCACAGTCAGCAGAGGGATGTGTCCAGACAGGTATACATGGTTTACCACAGTCAGCAGAGGGGTGAGTCCAGACAGGTATACATGGTTTACCACAGTCAGCAGAGGGGTGTGTCCAGATAGGTATATGTAGTTCACCACAGTTTGCAGAGGGGTGTGTCCAGACAGGTATATGTAGTTCACCACAGTCAGCAGAGGGGCGTATCCAGACAGGTATACCTGGTTCACCACAGTCAGCAGAGGGGTGTGTCCACACAGGTATACATGGTTTACCACAGTCAGCAGAGGGGTGTGTCCAGACAGGTATACATGGTTTACCACAGTCAGCAGAGGGGTGTGTCCAGACAGGTATACATGGTTTACCACAGTCAGCAGAGGGGTGTGTCCAGACAGGTATACATGTTTTACCACAGTCAGCAGAGTGGCGTGTCCAGACTGGTACATGTAGTTCACCACAGTTAGCAGAGGGGTGTGTCCAGACAGGTATACATGTTTTACCACAGTCAGCAGAGGGGTGTGTCCAGACATGTATACATGGTTTACCACAGTCAGCAGAGGGATGTGTCCAGACAGGTATATGTAGTTCACCACAGTCAGCAGAGGGGTGTGCCCAGACAGGTATACATGGTTTACCACAGTCAGCAGAGGGATGTGTCCAGACAGGTATATGTAGTTCACCACAGTCAGCAGAGGGGTGTGTCCAGACAGGTATACATGGTTTACCACAGTCAGCAGAGGGGTGTGTCCAGACAGGTATACATGGTTTACCACAGTCACCAGAGGGGCGTGTCAAGACAGGTATACATGGTTTACCACAGTCAGCAGAGGGGCGTCTCCAGACTGGTATACATGGTTCACAACAGTCAGCAGAGGGGTGTGTCCAGACAGGTACACATGGTTTACCACAGTCAGCACAGGGGTGTGTCCAGACAGGTATATGTAGTTCACCACAGACAGCAGAGGGGTGTGTCCAGACAGGTATACATGGTTTCCCACAGTCAGCAGAGGCGTGTGTCCAGACAGGTATATGTAGTTCACCACAGTCAGAGGAGGGGTGTGTCCAGACAGGTATACATGCTTTCCCACAGTCAGCAGAGGGGCGTGTTCAGACAGGTATACATGGTTTTCCACAGTCAGCAGAGGGGTGTGTCCAGACAGGTATACATGGTTTACCACAGTCAGCAGAGGGGTGTGTCTAGACAGGTATACATCGTTCACCACAGTCAGCAGAGGGGTGTGTCCAGACAGGTATACATGGTTTACCACAGTCAGCAGAGGGGTGTGTCCAAACAGGTATACATGGTTTACCACAGTCAGCAGAGCGGCGTCTCCAGACTGGTATACATGGTTCACAACAGTCAGCAGAGCGGTGTGTCCAGACAGGTACACATGGTTTACCACAGTCAGCACAGGGGCGTGTCCAGACAGGTATACATGGTTCACCACAGTCAGCAGAGGGGCCTGTCCAGACAGGTATATCTGGTTCACCACAGTCAGCAGAGGGGTGTGTCCAGACAGGTATAAGTATTTCTCCACAGTCAGCAGAGGGGTGTGTCCAGACAGGTATACATGGTTTACCACAGTCAGCAGAGGGGCGTGTCTAGACAGGTATATGTAGTTCACCACAGTCAGCAGAGGGGTGTGTCCAGACAGGTATACATGGTTTCCCACAGTCAGCAGAGGCGTGTGTCCAGACAGGTAAATGTAGTTCACCACAGTCAGAGGAGGGGTGTGTCCAGACAGGTATACATGCTTTCCCACAGTCAGCAGAGGGGCGTGTCCAGACAGGTATACATGGTTTACCACAGTCAGCAGAGGGGTGTGTCCAGACAGGTATACATGGTTTACCACAGTCAGCAGAGGGATGTGTCCAGACAGGTATACATGCTTTCCCACAGTCAGCAGAGGGGTGTGTCCAGACAGGTATACATGGTTTACCACATGTAGCAGAGGGTCGTGTCCAGACAGGTATACATGGTTTACCACAGTCAGCAGAGGGGTGTGTCCAGACAGGTATACATGTTTTACCACAGTCAGCAGAGGGGCGTGTCCAGACTGGTACATGTAGTTCACCACAGTTAGCAGAGGGGTGTGTCCAGACAGGTATACATGTTTTACCACAGTCAGCAGAGGGGTGTGTCCAGACATGTATACATGGTTTACCACAGTCAGCAGAGGGGCGTGTCCAGACAGGTACACATGGTTTACCACAGTCAGCACAGGGGCGTGTCCAGACAGGTATACATGGTTCACCACAGTCAGCAGAGGGGTGTGTCCAGACAGGTATAAGAATTTCTCCACAGTCAGCAGAGGGGTGTGTCCAGACAGGTATACATGATTTACCACAGTCAGCAGAGGGGCGTGTCCAAACAGGTATACATGGTTTACCACAGTCAGCAGAGGGGTGTGTCCAGACATGTATACATGGTTTACCACAGTCAGCAGAGGGGTGTGTCCAGACATGTATACATGGTTTACCACAGTCAGCAGAGGGGCGTGTCCAGACAGGTACACATGGTTTACCACAGTCAGCACAGGGGCGTGTCCAGACAGGTATACATGGTTCACCACAGTCAGCAGAGGGGTGTGTCCAGACAGGTATATCTGGTTCACCACAGTCAGCAGAGGGGTGTGTCCAGTCAGGTATACATGGTTTAGCACAGTCAGCAGAGGGGTGTGCCCAGACAGGTATACATGGTTTACCACAGTCAGCAGAGGGGTGTGTCCAGACAGGTATATGTAGTTCACCACAGTCAGCAGAGGGGCGTGTCCAGACAGGTATATGTAGTTCACCAGAGTCAGCAGAGGGGTGTGTCCAGACAGGTATACATGGTTTCCCACAGTCAGCAGAGGGGCGTGTCCAGACAGGTATACATGGTTTACCACAGTCAGCAGAGGGGCGTGTCCAGACAGGTATACATGGTTTACCACAGTCAGCAGAGGGGCGTGTCCAGACAGGTATACATGGTTTACCACAGTCAGCAGAGGGGTGTGTCCAGACAGGTATACATGGTTTACCACAGTCAGCAGAGGGGCGTGTCCAGACAGGTATACATGGTTTACCACAGTCAGCAGAGGGGCGTGTCCAGACAGGTATACATGGTTTACCACAGTCAGCAGAGGGGCATGTCCAGACAGGTATACATGGTTTACCACAGTCAGCAGAGGGGTGTGTCCAGACAGGTATACATGGTTTACCACAGTCAGCAGAGGGGCGTGTCCAGACAGGTATACATGGTTTACCACAGTCAGCAGAGGGGCGTGTCCAGACAGGTATACATGGTTTACCACAGTCAGCAGAGGGGTGTGTCCAGACAGGTATACATGGTTTACCACAGTCAGCAGAGGGATGTGTCCAGACAGGTATACATGCTTTCCCACAGTCAGCAGAGGGGTGTGTCCAGACAGGTATACATGGTTTACCACATGTAGCAGAGGGTCGTGTCCAGACAGGTATACATGGTTTACCACAGTCAGCAGAGGGGTGTGTCCAGACAGGTATACATGGTTTACCACAGTCAGCAGAGGGGTGTGTCCAGACAGGTATACATGGTTTACCACAGTCAGCAGAGGGATGTGTCCAGACAGGTATACATGGTTTACCACAGTCAGCAGAGGGGTGTGTCCAGACAGGTATACATGGTTTACCACAGTCAGCAGAGGGGTGTGTCCAGATAGGTATATGTAGTTCACCACAGTTTGCAGAGGGGTGTGTCCAGACAGGTATATGTAGTTCACCACAGTCAGCAGAGGGGCGTATCCAGACAGGTATACCTGGTTCACCACAGTCAGCAGAGGGGTGTGTCCACACAGGTATACATGGTTTACCACAGTCAGCAGAGGGGTGTGTCCAGACAGGTATACATGGTTTACCACAGTCAGCAGAGGGGTGTGTCCAGACAGGTATACATGGTTTACCACAGTCAGCAGAGGGGTGTGTCCAGACAGGTATACATGTTTTACCACAGTCAGCAGAGTGGCGTGTCCAGACTGGTACATGTAGTTCACCACAGTTAGCAGAGGGGTGTGTCCAGACAGGTATACATGTTTTACCACAGTCAGCAGAGGGGTGTGTCCAGACATGTATACATGGTTTACCACAGTCAGCAGAGGGATGTGTCCAGACAGGTATATGTAGTTCACCACAGTCAGCAGAGGGGTGTGCCCAGACAGGTATACATGGTTTACCACAGTCAGCAGAGGGATGTGTCCAGACAGGTATATGTAGTTCACCACAGTCAGCAGAGGGGTGTGTCCAGACAGGTATACATGGTTTACCACAGTCAGCAGAGGGGTGTGTCCAGACAGGTATACATGGTTTACCACAGTCACCAGAGGGGCGTGTCAAGACAGGTATACATGGTTTACCACAGTCAGCAGAGGGGCGTCTCCAGACTGGTATACATGGTTCACAACAGTCAGCAGAGGGGTGTGTCCAGACAGGTACACATGGTTTACCACAGTCAGCACAGGGGTGTGTCCAGACAGGTATATGTAGTTCACCACAGACAGCAGAGGGGTGTGTCCAGACAGGTATACATGGTTTCCCACAGTCAGCAGAGGCGTGTGTCCAGACAGGTATATGTAGTTCACCACAGTCAGAGGAGGGGTGTGTCCAGACAGGTATACATGCTTTCCCACAGTCAGCAGAGGGGCGTGTTCAGACAGGTATACATGGTTTTCCACAGTCAGCAGAGGGGTGTGTCCAGACAGGTATACATGGTTTACCACAGTCAGCAGAGGGGTGTGTCTAGACAGGTATACATCGTTCACCACAGTCAGCAGAGGGGTGTGTCCAGACAGGTATACATGGTTTACCACAGTCAGCAGAGGGGTGTGTCCAAACAGGTATACATGGTTTACCACAGTCAGCAGAGCGGCGTCTCCAGACTGGTATACATGGTTCACAACAGTCAGCAGAGCGGTGTGTCCAGACAGGTACACATGGTTTACCACAGTCAGCACAGGGGCGTGTCCAGACAGGTATACATGGTTCACCACAGTCAGCAGAGGGGCCTGTCCAGACAGGTATATCTGGTTCACCACAGTCAGCAGAGGGGTGTGTCCAGACAGGTATAAGTATTTCTCCACAGTCAGCAGAGGGGTGTGTCCAGACAGGTATACATGGTTTACCACAGTCAGCAGAGGGGCGTGTCTAGACAGGTATATGTAGTTCACCACAGTCAGCAGAGGGGTGTGTCCAGACAGGTATACATGGTTTCCCACAGTCAGCAGAGGCGTGTGTCCAGACAGGTAAATGTAGTTCACCACAGTCAGAGGAGGGGTGTGTCCAGACAGGTATACATGCTTTCCCACAGTCAGCAGAGGGGCGTGTCCAGACAGGTATACATGGTTTACCACAGTCAGCAGAGGGGTGTGTCCAGACAGGTATACATGGTTTACCACAGTCAGCAGAGGGATGTGTCCAGACAGGTATACATGCTTTCCCACAGTCAGCAGAGGGGTGTGTCCAGACAGGTATACATGGTTTACCACATGTAGCAGAGGGTCGTGTCCAGACAGGTATACATGGTTTACCACAGTCAGCAGAGGGGTGTGTCCAGACAGGTATACATGGTTTACCACAGTCAGCAGAGGGGTGTGTCCAGACAGGTATACATGGTTTACCACAGTCAGCAGAGGGGCGTGTCCAGACAGGTATACATGGTTTTCCACAGTCAGCAGAGGGGTGTGTCCAGACAGGTATACATGGTTTACCACAGTCAGCAGAGGGGCATGTCCAGACAGGTATATGTAGTTCACCACAGTTTGCAGAGGGGTGTGTCCAGACAGGTATACATGGTTTACCACAGTCAGCAGAGGGGTGTGTCCAGACAGGTATACATTGTTTACCACAGTCAGCAGAGTGGTGTGTCCAGACAGATATACATGGTTTACCACAGTCAGCAGAGGGGCGTGTCCAGACTGGTACATGTAGTTCACCACAGTTAGCAGAGGGGTGTGTCCAGACAGGTATACATGTTTTACCACAGTCAGCAGAGGGGTGTGTCCAGACATGTATACATGGTTTACCACAGTCAGCAGAGGGGCGTGTCCAGACAGGTATACATGGTTTACCACAGTCAGCAGAGGGGCGTCTCAAGACTGGTATACATGGTTCACAACAGTCAGCAGAGGGGTGTTTCCAGACAGGTACACATGGTTTACCACAGTCAGCACAGGGTCGTGTCCAGACAGGTATACATGGTTCACCACAGTCAGCAGAGGGGCCTGTCCAGACAGGTATACATGGTTTACCACAGTCAGCAGAGGGGTGTGTCCAGACAGGTATAAGTATTTCTCCACAGTCAGCAGAGGGGTGTGTCCAGACAGGTATAAGTATTTCTCCACAGTCAGCAGAGGGGCGTGTCCAGACAGGTATACATGGTTCACCACAGTCAGCAGAGGTGTGTGTCCAGACAGGTATACATGGTTTACCACAGTCAGCAGAGGGGCGTATCCAGACAGATATACATGGTTTACCACAGTCAGCACAGGGTCGTGTCCAGACAGGTATACATGGTTCACCACAGTCAGCAGAGGTGTGTGTCCAGACAGGTATACATGGTTTACCACAGTCAGCAGAGGGGTGTGTCCAGACAGGTATAAGTATTTCTCCACAGTCAGCAGAGGGGCGTGTCCAGACAGGTATATGTAGTTCACCACAGTCAGCAGAGGGGTGTGTCCAGACAGGTATACATGATTTACCACAGTCAGCAGAGGGGCGTGTCCAAACAGGTATACATGGTTTACCACAGTCAGCAGAGGGGAGTGTCCAGACAGGTATACATGGTTCACAACAGTCAGCAGAGGGGTGTGTCCAGACAGGTACACATGGTTTACCACAGTCAGCACAGGGGCGTGTCCAGACAGGTATACATGGTTTACCACAGTCAGCAGAGGGGTGTGTCCAGACAGGTATATCTGGTTCACCACAGTCAGCAGAGGGGTGTCCAGACAGGTATAAGTATTTCTCCACAGTCAGCAGAGGGGTGTGTCCAGACAGGTATACATGGTTTACCACAGTCAGCAGAGGGGCGTGTCTAGACAGGTATATGTAGTTCACCACAGTCAGCAGAGGGGTGTGTCCAGACAGGTATACATGGTTTCCCACAGTCAGCAGAGGCGTGTGTCCAGACAGGTATATGTAGTTCACCTCAGTCAGAGGAGGGGTGTGTCCAGACAGGTATACATGCTTTCCCACAGTCAGCAGAGGGGCGTGTCCAGACAGGTATACATGGTTTACCACAGTCAGCAGAGGGGTGTGTCCAGACAGGTATACATGTTTTACCACAGTCAGCAGAGTGGCGTGTCCAGACTGGTACATGTAGTTCACCACAGTTAGCAGAGGGGTGTGTCCAGAGAGGTATACATGTTTTACCACAGTCAGCAGAGGGGTGTGTCCAGACATGTATACATGGTTTACCACAGTCAGCAGAGGGGCGTGTCCAGACAGGTATACATGGTTTACCACAGTCAGCAGAGGGGCGTCTCCAGACTGGTATACATGGTTCACAACAGTCAGCAGAGGGGTGTGTCCAGACAGGTACACATGGTTTACCACAGTCAGCACAGGGTCGTGTCCAGACAGGTATACATGGTTCACCACAGTCAGCAGAGGGGCCTGTCCAGACAGGTATACATGGTTTACCACAGTCAGCAGAGGGGTGTGTCCAGACAGGTATAAGTATTTCTCCACAGTCAGCAGAGGGGCGTGTCCAGACAGGTATACATGATTTACCACAGTCAGCAGAGGGGCGTGTCAAGACAGGTATATGTAGTTCACCACAGTCAGCAGAGGGGTGTGTCCAGACAGGTATAAGTATTTCTCCACAGTCAGCAGAGGGGTGTGTCCAGACAGGTATATGTAGTTCACCACAGTCAGCAGAGGGGTGTGTCCAGACAGGTATAAGTATTTCTCCACAGTCAGCAGAGGGGTGTGTCCAGACAAGTATACATGATTTACCACTGTCAGCAGAGGGGCGTGTCCAAACAGGTATACATGGTTTACCACAGTCAGCAGAGCGATGTGTCCAGACAGGTATACATGGTTTACCACAGTCAGCAGAGGGGCGTGTCCAGACAGGTATATGTAGTTCACCACAGTCAGCAGAGGGTCGTGTCCAGACAGGTATATGCAGTTCACCAGAGTCAGCAGAGGGGTGTGTCCAGACAGGTATACATGGTTTACCACAGTCAGCAGCGGGGTGTGTCCAGACAGGTATACATGATTTACCACTGTCAGCAGAGGGGCGTGTCCAAACAGGTATACATGGTTTACCACAGTCAGCAGAGCGATGTGTCCAGACAGGTATAGATGGTTTACCACAGTCAGCAGAGGGGCGTGTCCAGACAGGTATATGTAATTCACCACAGTCAGCAGAGGGTCGTGTCCAGACAGGTATATGTAGTTCACCACAGTCAGCAGAGGGTCGTGTCCAGACAGGTATATGCAGTTCACCACAGTCAGCAGAGGGGTGTGTCCAGACAGGTATATGTAGTTCACCAGAGTCAGCAGAGGGGTGTGTCCAGACAGGTATACATGGTTTACCACAGTCAGCAGAGGGGTGTGTCCAGACAGGTATACATGGTTTCCCACAGTCAGCAGAGGGGCGTGTCCAGACAGGTATACATGGTTTACCACAGTCAGCAGAGGGGCGTGTCCAGACAGGTACACATGGTTTACCACAGTCAGCAGAGGGGCGTGTCCAGACAGGTATACATGGTTTACCACAGTCAGCAGAGGGGCGTGTCTAGACAGGTATATGTTGTTCACCACAGTCAGCAGAGGGGTGTGTGCAGACAGGTATACATGGTTTCCCACAGTCAGCAGAGGGGTGTGTCCAGACAGGTATATGTAGTTCACCACAGTCAGAGGAGGGGTGTGTCCAGACAGGTATACATGCTTTCCCACAGTCAGCAGAGGGGCGTGTCCAGACAGGTATACATGGTTTACCACAGTCAGCAGAGGGGTGTGTCCAGACAGGTATACATGGTTTACCACAGTCAGCAGAGGGATGTGTCCAGAAAGGTATACATGGTTTACCACAGTCAGCAGAGGGATGTGTCCAGACAGGTATACATGGTTTACCACAGTCAGCAGAGGGGCGTGTCCAGACAGGTATATGTAGTTCACCACAGTTTGCAGAGGGGTGTGTACAGACAGGTATATGTAGTTCACCACAGTCAGCAGAGGGGCGTGTCCAGACAGGTATATGTAGTTCACCACAGTCAGCAGAGGGGTGTGTCCAGACAGGTATACATGGTTTACCACAGTCAGCAGAGGGGCGTGTCTAGACAGGTATAAGTAGTTCACCACAGTCAGCAGAGGGGTGTGTCCAGACAGGTATACATGGTTTCCCACAGTCAGCAGAGGCGTGTGTCCAGACAGGTATATGTAGTTCACCTCAGTCAGAGGAGGGGTGTGTCCAGACAGGTATACATGCTTTCCCACAGTCAGCAGAGGGGCGTGTCCAGACAGGTATACATGGTTTACCACAGTCAGCAGAGGGGTGTGTCCAGACAGGTATACATGTTTTACCACAGTCAGCAGAGTGGCGTGTCCAGACTGGTACATGTAGTTCACCACAGTTAGCAGAGGGGTGTGTCCAGACAGGTATACATTTTTTACCACAGTCAGCAGAGGGGTGTGTCCAGACATGTATACATGGTTTACCACAGTCAGCAGAGGGGCGTGTCCAGACAGGTATACATGGTTTACCACAGTCAGCAGAGGGGCGTCTCCAGACTGGTATACATGGTTCACAACAGTCAGCAGAGGGGTGTGTCCAGACAGGTACACATGGTTTACCACAGTCAGCACAGGGTCGTGTCCAGACAGGTATACATGGTTCACCACAGTCAGCAGAGGGGCCTGTCCAGACAGGTATACATGGTTTACCACAGTCAGCAGAGGGGTGTGTCCAGACAGGTATAAGTATTTCTCCACAGTCAGCAGAGGGGCGTGTCCAGACAGGTATACATGATTTACCACAGTCAGCAGAGGGGCGTGTCAAGACAGGTATATGTAGTTCACCACAGTCAGCAGAGGGGTGTGTCCAGACAGGTATAAGTATTTCTCCACAGTCAGCAGAGGGGTGTGTCCAGACAGGTATATGTAGTTCACCACAGTCAGCAGAGGGGTGTGTCCAGACAGGTATAAGTATTTCTCCACAGTCAGCAGAGGGGTGTGTCCAGACAAGTATACATGATTTACCACTGTCAGCAGAGGGGCGTGTCCAAACAGGTATACATGGTTTACCACAGTCAGCAGAGCGATGTGTCCAGACAGGTATACATGGTTTACCACAGTCAGCAGAGGGGCGTGTCCAGACAGGTATATGCAGTTCACCAGAGTCAGCAGAGGGGTGTGTCCAGACAGGTATACATGGTTTACCACAGTCAGCAGCGGGGTGTGTCCAGACAGGTATACATGATTTACCACTGTCAGCAGAGGGGCGTGTCCAAACAGGTATACATGGTTTACCACAGTCAGCAGAGCGATGTGTCCAGACAGGTATACATGGTTTACCACAGTCAGCAGAGGGGCGTGTCCAGACAGGTATATGTAATTCACCACAGTCAGCAGAGGGTCGTGTCCAGACAGGTATATGTAGTTCACCACAGTCAGCAGAGGGTCGTGTCCAGACAGGTATATGCAGTTCACCACAGTCAGCAGAGGGGTGTGTCCAGACAGGTATATGTAGTTCACCACAGTCAGCAGAGGGGTGTGTCCAGACAGGTATACATGGTTTACCACAGTCAGCAGAGGGGTGTGTCCAGACAGGTATACATGGTTTCCCACAGTCAGCAGAGGGGCGTGTCCAGACAGGTATACATGGTTTACCACAGTCAGCAGAGGGGCGTGTCCAGACAGGTACACATGGTTTACCACAGTCAGCAGAGGGGCGTGTCCAGACAGGTATACATGGTTTACCACAGTCAGCAGAGGGGCGTGTCCAGACAGGTATATGTTGTTCACCACAGTCAGCAGAGGGGTGTGTGCAGACAGGTATACATGGTTTCCCACAGTCAGCAGAGGGGTGTGTCCAGACAGGTATATGTAGTTCACCACAGTCAGAGGAGGGGCGTGTCCAGACAGGTATACATGGTTTACCACAGTCAGCAGAGGGGTGTGTCCAGACAGGTATACATGGTTTACCACAGTCAGCAGAGGGATGTGTCCAGAAAGGTATACATGGTTTACCACAGTCAGCAGAGGGATGTGTCCAGACAGGTATACATGGTTTACCACAGTCAGCAGAGGGGCGTGTCCAGACAGGTATATGTAGTTCACCACAGTTTGCAGAGGGGTGTGTACAGACAGGTATATGTAGTTCACCACAGTCAGCAGAGGGGCGTGTCCAGACAGGTATATGTAGTTCACCACAGTCAGCAGAGGGGTGTGTCCAGACAGGTATACATGGTTTACCACAGTCAGCAGAGGGGTGTGTCCAGACAGATATACATGGTTTACCACAGTCAGCAGAGCGATGTGTCCAGATAGGTATACATGGTTTACCACAGTCAGCAGAGGGGCGTGTCCAGACAGGTATATGTAGTTCACCACAGTCAGCAGAGGGGCGTGTCCAGACAGGTATATGTAGTTCACCACAGTCAGCAGAGGGTCGTGTCCAGACAGGTATATGCAGTTCACCACAGTTAGCAGAGGGGTGTGTCCAGACAGGTATACATGTTTTACCACAGTCAGCAGAGGGGTGTGTCCAGACAGGTATACATGGTTTACCACAGTCAGCAGAGGGGTGTGTCCAAACAGGTATACATGGTTTACCACAGTCAGCAGAGCGGCGTCTCCAGACTGGTATACATGGTTCACAACAGTCAGCAGAGTGGTGTGTCCAGACAGGTACACATGGTTTACCACAGTCAGCACAGGGGCGTGTCCAGACAGGTATACATGGTTCACCACAGTCAGCAGAGGGGCCTGTCCAGACAGGTATATCTGGTTCACCACAGTCAGCAGAGGGGTGTGTCCAGACAGGTATAAGTATTTCTCCACAGTCAGCAGAGGGGTGTGTCCAGACAGGTATACATGGTTTACCACAGTCAGCAGAGGGGCGTGTCTAGACAGGTATATGTAGTTCACCACAGTCAGCAGAGGGGTGTGTCCAGACAGGTATACATGGTTTCCCACAGTCAGCAGAGGCGTGTGTCCAGACAGGTAAATGTAGTTCACCACAGTCAGAGGAGGGGTGTGTCCAGACAGGTATACATGCTTTCCCACAGTCAGCAGAGGGGCGTGTCCAGACAGGTATACATGGTTTACCACAGTCAGCAGAGGGGTGTGTCCAGACAGGTATACATGGTTTACCACAGTCAGCAGAGGGATGTGTCCAGACAGGTATACATGCTTTCCCACAGTCAGCAGAGGGGTGTGTCCAGACAGGTATACATGGTTTACCACATGTAGCAGAGGGTCGTGTCCAGACAGGTATACATGGTTTACCACAGTCAGCAGAGGGGTGTGTCCAGACAGGTATACATGGTTTACCACAGTCAGCAGAGGGGTGTGTCCAGACAGGTATACATGGTTTACCACAGTCAGCAGAGGGGCGTGTCCAGACAGGTATACATGGTTTTCCACAGTCAGCAGAGGGGTGTGTCCAGACAGGTATACATGGTTTACCACAGTCAGCAGAGGGGCATGTCCAGACAGGTATATGTAGTTCACCACAGTTTGCAGAGGGGTGTGTCCAGACAGGTATACATGGTTTACCACAGTCAGCAGAGGGGTGTGTCCAGACAGGTATACATTGTTTACCACAGTCAGCAGAGGGGTGTGTCCAGACAGATATACATGGTTTACCACAGTCAGCAGAGGGGCGTGTCCAGACTGGTACATGTAGTTCACCACAGTTAGCAGAGGGGTGTGTCCAGACAGGTATACATGTTTTACCACAGTCAGCAGAGGGGTGTGTCCAGACATGTATACATGGTTTACCACAGTCAGCAGAGGGGCGTGTCCAGACAGGTATACATGGTTTACCACAGTCAGCAGAGGGGCGTCTCTAGACTGGTATACATGGTTCACAACAGTCAGCAGAGGGGTGTGTCCAGACAGGTACACATGGTTTACCACAGTCAGCACAGGGTCGTGTCCAGACAGGTATACATGGTTTACCACAGTCAGCAGAGGGGTGTGTCCAGACAGGTATAAGTATTTCTCCACAGTCAGCAGAGGGGCGTGTCCAGACAGGTATACATGGTTCACCACAGTCAGCAGAGGGGTGTGTCCAGACAGGTATACATGTTTTACCACAGTCAGCAGAGGGGCGTGTCCAGACTGGTACATGTAGTTCACCACAGTTAGCAGAGGGGTGTGTCCAGACAGGTATATGTAGTTCACCACAGTCAGCAGAGGGGTGTGTCCAGACAGGTATACATGGTTTAACACAGTCAGCAGAGGGGTGTGTCAAGACAGGTATACATGGTTTACCACAGTCAGCAGAGGGGTGTGTCCAGACAGGTATACATGGTTTACCACAGTCAGCAGAGGGGTGTGTCCAGACAGGTATATGTAGTTCACCACAGTCAGCAGAGGGGTGTGTCCAGACAGGTATATGTAGTTCACCACAGTCAGCAGAGGGGTGTGTCCAGACAGGTATATGTAGTTCACCACAGTCAGCAGAGGGGTGTGTCCAGACAGGTATAGATGGTTTACCACAGTCAGCAGAAGGGTGTGTCCAGACTGGTATACATGGTTTTCCACAGTCAGCAGAGGGGTGTGTCCAGACTGGTATACATGGTTTACCACAGTCAGCAGAGGGGCGTGTCCAGACAGGTATACATGGTTTACCACAGTCAGCAGAGGGGCGTGTCCAGACAGGTATACATGTTTTACCACAGTCAGCAGAGGGGTGTGTCCAGACAGGTATATGTAGTTCACCACAGTCAGCAGAGGGGTGTGTCCAGACAGGTATACATGGTTTACCACAGTCAGCAGAGGGGTGTGTCCAGACAGGTATACATGGTTTACCACATGTAGCAGAGGGGTGTGTCCAGACAGGTATATGTAGTTCACCACAGTCAGCAGAGGGGTGTGTCCAGACAGGTATACATGGTTTTCCACAGTCAGCAGAGGGGTGTGTTCAGACAGGTATACATGGTTTACCACAGTCAGCAGAGGGGTGTGTCCAGACAGGTATACATGGGTTACCACAGTCAGCAGAGGGGTGTGTCCAGACAGGTATACATGGTTTACCACAGTCAGCAGAGGGGTGTGTCCAGACAGGTATACATGGTTTACCACAGTCAGCAGAGGGGTGTGTCCAGACAGGTATACATGGTTTACCACAGTCAGCAGAGGGGTGTGTCCAGACAGGTATACTTGGTTTACCACAGTCAGCAGAGGGGTGTGTCCAGACAGGTATACATGGTTTACCACAGTCAGCAGAGGGGTGTGTCCAGACAGGTACACATGGTTTACCACAGTCAGCAGAGGGGCGTGTCCAGACAGGTATACATGGTTTACCACAGACAGCAGAGGGGCGTGTCCAGACAGGTATACATGGTTTACCACAGTCAGCAGAGGGGCGTGTCCAGACAGGTATACATGGTTTACCACAGTCAGCAGAGGGGTGTGTCCAGACAGGTATACATGGTTTTCCACATGTAGCAGAGGGGTGTGTCCAGACAGGTATACATGGTTTTCCACAGTCAGCAGAGGGGTGTGTTCAGACAGGTATACATGGTTTACCACAGTCAGCAGAGGGGTGTGTCCAGACAGGTATACATGGTTTACCACAGTCAGCAGAGGGGCGTGTCCAGACAGGTATACATGGTTTACCACAGTCAGCAGAGGGGTGTGTCCAGACAGGTATACAAGGTTTACCACAGTCAGCAGAGGGGCGTGTCCAGACAGGTATACATGGTTTACCACAGTCAGCAGAGGGGTGCGTCCACACAGGTATACATGGTTTACCACAGTCAGCAGAGGGTTGCGTCCACACAGGTGTCCATGGTTTACCACAGTCAGCAGAGGGGCGTGTCCAGACAGGTATACATGGTTTACCACAGTCAGCAGAGGGGTGCGTCCACACAGGCGTACATGGTTTACCACAGTCAGCAGAGGGGTGCGTCCACACAGGTGTCCATGGTTTACCACAGTCAGCAGAGGGGTGTGTCCAGACAGGTATACATGGTTTACCACAGTCAGCAGAGGGGCGTGTCCAGACAGGTATACATGGTTTACCACAGTCAGCAGAGGGGTGCGTCCACACAGGTGTACATGGTTTACCACAGTCAGCAGAGGGGTGCGTCCACACAGGTGTCCATGGTTTACCACAGTCAGCAGAGGGGTGTGTCCAGACAGGTATACATGGTTTACCACAGTCAGCAGAAGGGTGTGTCCAGACAGGTATACATGGTTTACCACAGTCAGCAGAGGGGTGTGTCCAGACAGGTATACATGGTTCACCACAGTCAGCAGAGGGGTGTGTCAAGACAGGTATACATAGTTTACCACAGTCAGCAGAGGGGCGTGTCCAGACAGGTATACATGGTTCACCACAGTCAGCAGAGGGGCGTGTCCAGACAGGTATACATGGTTCACCACAGTCAGCAGAGGGTTGTGTCCAGACAGGTATACATGGTTTACCACAGTCAGCAGAGGGGCGTGTCCAGACAGGTATACATGTTATACCACAGTCAGCAGAGGGGTGTGTCCAGACAGGTATACATGGTTTACCACAGTCAGCAGAGGGGTGTGTCCAGACAGGTATACATGGTTCACCACAGTCAGCAGAGGGGTGTGTCCAGACAGGTACACATGGTTCACCACAGTCAGCAGAGGGGTGTGTCCAGACAGGTATACATGGTTTACCACAGTCAGCAGAGGGGCGTGTCCAGACAGGTATACATGGTTTACCACAGTCAGCAGAGGGGTGTGTCCAGACAGGTATACATGGTTTTCCACAGTCAGCAGAGGGGCGTGTCCAGACATGTATACATAGCTTACCACAGTCAGCAGACGGGCGTGTCCAGACAGGTATACATGGTTTACCACAGTCAGCAGAGGGGCGTGTCCAGACAGGTATACATGGTTTACCACAGTCAGCAGAGGGGCGTGTCCAGACAGGTATATGTAGTTCACCACAGTCAGCAGAGGTGTGTGTCCAGACAGGTATACATGGTTTACCACATGTAGCAGAGGGGCGTGTCCAGACAGGTATACATGGTTTACCACATGTAGCAGAGGGGTGTGTCCAGACAGGTATATGTAGTTCACCACAGTCAGCACAGGGGTGTGTCCAGACAGGTATACATGGTTTTCCACAGTCAGCAGAGGGGTGTGTCCAGACAGGTATACATGGTTCACCACAGTCAGCAGAGGGGTGTGTCAAGACAGGTATACATAGTTTACCACAGTCAGCAGAGGGGCGTGTCCAGACAGGTATACATGGTTCACCACAGTCAGCAGAGGGGCGTGTCCAGACAGGTATACATGGTTCACCACAGTCAGCAGAGGGTTGTGTCCAGACAGGTATACATGGTTTACCACAGTCAGCAGAGGGGCGTGTCCAGACAGGTATACATGTTATACCACAGTCAGCAGAGGGGTGTGTCCAGACAGGTATACATGGTTTACCACAGTCAGCAGAGGGGTGTGTCCAGACAGGTATACATGGTTCACCACAGTCAGCAGAGGGGTGTGTCCAGACAGGTACACATGGTTCACCACAGTCAGCAGAGGGGTGTGTCCAGACAGGTATACATGGTTTACCACAGTCAGCAGAGGGGCGTGTCCAGACAGGTATACATGGTTTACCACAGTCAGCAGAGGGGTGTGTCCAGACAGGTATACATGGTTTTCCACAGTCAGCAGAGGGGCGTGTCCAGACATGTATACATAGCTTACCACAGTCAGCAGACGGGCGTGTCCAGACAGGTATACATGGTTTACCACAGTCAGCAGAGGGGCGTGTCCAGACAGGTATACATGGTTTACCACAGTCAGCAGAGGGGCGTGTCC
Organism: Hypanus sabinus; assembly: GCF_030144855.1. NCBI lineage: Eukaryota > Metazoa > Chordata > Chondrichthyes > Myliobatiformes > Dasyatidae > Hypanus > Hypanus sabinus. Next base: position 124,660,220 of record NC_082706.1, read on the forward strand.
AGACAGGTATATGTAGTTCACCACAGTCAGCAGAGGTGTGTGTCCAGACAGGTATACATGGTTTACCACATGTAGCAGAGGGGCGTGTCCAGACAGGTATACATGGTTTACCACATGTAGCAGAGGGGTGTGTCCAGACAGGTATATGTAGTTCACCACAGTCAGCACAGGGGTGTGTCCAGACAGGTATACATGGTTTTCCACAGTCAGCAGAGGGGTGTGTTCAGACAGGTATACATGGTTTACCACAGTCAGAGGAGGGGTGTGTCCAGACAGGTATACATGCTTTCCCACAGTCAGCAGAGGGGCGTGTCCAGACAGGTATACATGGTTCACAACAGTCAGCAGAGGGGTGTGTCCAGACAGGTACACATGGTTTACCACAGTCAGCACAGGGTCGTGTCCAGACAGGTATACATGGTTTACCACAGTCAGCAGAGGGGTGTGTCCAGACAGGTATAAGTATTTCTCCACAGTCAGCAGAGGGGCGTGTCCAGACAGGTATACATGGTTCACCACAGTCAGCAGAGGGGTGTGTCCAGACAGGTATACATGTTTTACCACAGTCAGCAGAGGGGCGTGTCCAGACTGGTACATGTAGTTCACCACAGTTAGCAGAGGGGTGTGTCCAGACAGGTATATGTAGTTCACGACAGTCAGCAGAGGGGTGTGTCCAGACAGGTATACATGGTTTAACACAGTCAGCAGAGGGGTGTGTCAAGACAGGTATACATGGTTTACCACAGTCAGCAGAGGGGTGTGTCCAGACAGGTATACATGGTTTACCACAGTCAGCAGAGGGGTGTGTCCAGACAGGTATATGTAGTTCACCACAGTCAGCAGAGGGGTGTGTCCAGACAGGTATATGTAGTTCACCACAGTCAGCAGAGGGGTGTGTCCAGACAGCTATATGTAGTTCACCACAATCAGCAGAGGGGTGTGTCCAGACAGGTATAGATGGTTTACCACAGTCAGCAGAAGGGTGTGTCCAGACTGGTATACATGGTTTTCCACAGTCAGCAGAGGGGTGTGTCCAGACTGGTATACATGGTTTACCACAGTCAGCAGAGGGGCGTGTCCAGACAGGTATACATGGTTTACCACAGTCAGCAGAGGGGCGTGTCCAGACAGGTATACATGTTTTACCACAGTCAGCAGAGGGGTGTGTCCAGACAGGTATATGTAGTTCACCACAGTCAGCAGAGGGGTGTGTCCAGACAGGTATACATGGTTTACCACAGTCAGCAGAGGGGTGTGTCCAGACAGGTATACATGGTTTACCACATGTAGCAGAGGGGTGTGTCCAGACAGGTATATGTAGTTCACCACAGTCAGCAGAGGGGTGTGTCCAGACAGGTATACATGGTTTTCCACAGTCAGCAGAGGGGTGTGTTCAGACAGGTATACATGGTTTACCACAGTCAGCAGAGGGGTGTGTCCAGACAGGTATACATGGTTTACCACAGTCAGCAGAGGGGTGTGTCCAGACAGGTATACATGGTTTACCACAGTCAGCAGAGGGGTGTGTCCAGACAGGTATACATGGTTTACCACAGTCAGCAGAGGGGTGTGTCCAGACAGGTATACATGGTTTACCACAGTCAGCAGAGGGGTGTGTCCAGACAGGTATACTTGGTTTACCACAGTCAGCAGAGGGGTGTGTCCAGACAGGTATACATGGTTTACCACAGTCAGCAGAGGGGTGTGTCCAGACAGGTACACATGGTTTACCACAGTCAGCAGAGGGGCGTGTCCAGACAGGTATACATGGTTTACCACAGACAGCAGAGGGGCGTGTCCAGACAGGTATACATGGTTTACCACAGTCAGCAGAGGGGCGTGTCCAGACAGGTATACATGGTTTACCACAGTCAGCAGAGGGGTGTGTCCAGACAGGTATACATGGTTTACCACATGTAGCAGAGGGGTGTGTCCAGACAGGTATACATGGTTTTCCACAGTCAGCAGAGGGGTGTGTTCAGACAGGTATACATGGTTTACCACAGTCAGCAGAGGGGTGTGTCCAGACAGGTATACATGGTTTACCACAGTCAGCAGAGGGGCGTGTCCAGACAGGTATACATGGTTTACCACAGTCAGCAGAGGGGTGTGTCCAGACAGGTATACAAGGTTTACCACAGTCAGCAGAGGGGCGTGTCCAGACAGGTATACATGGTTTACCACAGTCAGCAGAGGGGTGCGTCCACACAGGTATACATGGTTTACCACAGTCAGCAGAGGGGTGCGTCCACACAGGTGTCCATGGTTTACCACAGTCAGCAGAGGGGCGTGTCCAGACAGGTATACATGGTTTACCACAGTCAGCAGAGGGGTGCGTCCACACAGGCGTACATGGTTTACCACAGTCAGCAGAGGGGTGCGTCCACACAGGTGTCCATGGTTTACCACAGTCAGCAGAGGGGTGTGTCCAGACAGGTATACATGGTTTACCACAGTCAGCAGAGGGGCGTGTCCAGACAGGTATACATGGTTTACCACAGTCAGCAGAAGGGTGCGTCCACACAGGTGTACATGGTTTACCACAGTCAGCAGAGGGGTGCGTCCATACAGGTGTCCATGGTTTACCACAGTCAGCAGAGGGGTGTGTCCAGACAGGTATACATGGTTTACCACAGTCAGCAGAAGGGTGTGTCCAGACAGGTATACATGGTTTACCACAGTCAGCAGAGGGGTGTGTCCAGACAGGTATACATGGTTCACCACAGTCAGCAGAGGGGTGTGTCAAGACAGGTATACATAGTTTACCACAGTCAGCAGAGGGGCGTGTCCAGACAGGTATACATGGTTCACCACAGTCAGCAGAGGGGCGTGTCCAGACAGGTATACATGGTTCACCACAGTCAGCAGAGGGTTGTGTCCAGACAGGTATACATGGTTTACCACAGTCAGCAGAGGGGCGTGTCCAGACAGGTATACATGTTATACCACAGTCAGCAGAGGGGTGTGTCCAGACAGGTATACATGGTTTACCACAGTCAGCAGAGGGGTGTGTCCAGACAGGTATACATGGTTCACCACAGTCAGCAGAGGGGTGTGTCCAGACAGGTACACATGGTTCACCACAGTCAGCAGAGGGGTGTGTCCAGACAGGTATACATGGTTTACCACAGTCAGCAGAGGGGCGTGTCCAGACAGGTATACATGGTTTACCACAGTCAGCAGAGGGGTGTGTCCAGACAGGTATACATGGTTTTCCACAGTCAGCAGAGGGGCGTGTCCAGACATGTATACATAGCTTACCACAGTCAGCAGACGGGCGTGTCCAGACAGGTATACATGGTTTACCACAGTCAGCAGAGGGGCGTGTCCAGACAGGTATACATGGTTTACCACAGTCAGCAGAGGGGCGTGTCCAGACAGGTATATGTAGTTCACCACAGTCAGCAGAGGTGTGTGTCCAGACAGGTATACATGGTTTACCACATGTAGCAGAGGGGCGTGTCCAGACAGGTATACATGGTTTACCACATGTAGCAGAGGGGTGTGTCCAGACAGGTATATGTAGTTCACCACAGTCAGCACAGGGGTGTGTCCAGACAGGTATACATGGTTTTCCACAGTCAGCAGAGGGGTGTGTTCAGACAGGTATACATGGTTTACCACAGTCAGCAGAGGGGTGTGTCCAGACAGGTATACATGGTTTACCACAGTCAGCAGAGGGGTGTGTCCAGACAGGTATACATGGTTTACCACAGTCAGCAGAGGGGTGTGTCCAGACAGGTATACATGGTTTACCACAGTCAGCAGAGGGGTGTGTCCAGACAGGTATACATGGTTTACCACAGTCAGCAGAGGGGTGTGTCCAGACAGGTATACATGGTTTACCACAGTCAGCAGAGGGGTGTGTCCAGACAGGTACACATGGTTTACCACAGTCAGCAGAGGGGCGTGTCCAGACAGGTATATGTAGTTCACCACAGTCAGCAGAGGTGTGTGTCCAGACAGGTATACATGGTTTACCACATGTAGCAGAGGGGCGTGTCCAGACAGGTATACATGGTTTGCCACAGACAGCAGAGGGGCGTGTCCAGACAGGTATACATGGTTTACCACAGTCAGCAGAGGGGCGTGTCCAGACAGGTATACATGGTTTACCACAGTCAGCAGAGGGGTGTGTCCAGACAGGTATACATGGTTTACCACATGTAGCAGAGGGGTGTGTCCAGACAGGTATACATGGTTTTCCACAGTCAGCAGAGGGGTGTGTTCAGACAGGTATACATGGTTTACCACAGTCAGCAGAGGGGTGTGTCCAGACAGGTATACATGCTTTACCACAGTCAGCAGAGGGGCGTGTCCAGACAGGTATACATGGTTTACCACAGTCAGCAGAGGGGCGTGTCCAGACAGGTATACATGGTTTACCACAGTCAGCAGAGGGGTGCGTCCACACAGGTGTCCATGGTTTACCACAGTCAGCAGAGGGACGTGTCCAGACAGGTATACATGGTTTACCACAGTCAGCAGAGGGGTGCGTCCACACAGGCGTACATGGTTTACCACAGTCAGCAGAGGGGTGCGTGCACACAGGTGTCCATGGTTTACCACAGTCAGCAGAGGGGTGTGTCCAGACAGGTATACATGGTTTACCACAGTCAGCAGAGGGGCGTGTCCAGACAGGTATACATGGTTTACCACAGTCAGCAGAGGGGTGCGTCCACACAGGTGTACATGGTTTACCACAGTCAGCAGAGGGATGCGTCCACACAGGTGTCCATGGTTTACCACAGTCAGCAGAGGGGTGTGTCCAGACAGGTATACATGGTTTACCACAGTCAGCAGAGGGGTGTGTCCAGACAGGTATACATGGTTCACCACAGTCAGCAGAGGGGTGTGTCCAGACAGGTATACATAGTTTACCACAGTCAGCAGAGGGGCGTGTCCAGACAGGTATACATGGTTCACCACAGTCAGCAGAGGGGCGTGTCCAGACAGGTATACATGGTTCACCACAGTCAGCAGAGGGGTGTGTCCAGACAGGTATACATGGTTTACCACAGTCAGCAGAGGGGCGTGTCCAGACAGGTATACATGTTATACCACAGTCAGCAGAGGGGTGTGTCCAGACAGGTACACATGGTTTACCACAGTCAGCAGAGGGGTGTGTCCAGACAGGTATACATGGTTCACCACAGTCAGCAGAGGGGTGTGTCCAGACAGGTACACATGGTTCACCACAGTCAGCAGAGGGGTGTGTCCAGACAGGTATACATGGTTTACCAAAGTCAGCAGAGGGGCGTGTCCAGACAGGTATACATGGTTTACCACAGTCAGCAGAGGGGTGTGTCCAGACAGGTATACATGGTTTTCCACAGTCAGCAGAGGGGCGTGTCCAGACAAGTATACATTGTTTACCACAGTCAGCAGAGGGGCGTGTCCAGACAGGTATATGTAGTTCACCACAGTCAGCAGAGGGGCGTGTCCAGACAGGTATACATGGTTTACCACAGTCAGCAGAGGGGTGTGTCAAGACAGGTATACATGGTTTACCTCAGTCAGCAGAGGGGTGTGTCCAGACAGGTATATGTAGTTCACCACAGTCAGCAGAGGGGTGTGTCCAGACAGGTATACATGGTTTACCACAGTCAGCAGAGGGGTGTGTCCAGACTGGTACATGTAGTTCACCACAGTTAGCAGAGGGGTGTGTCCAGACAGGTATATATAGTTCACCACAGTCAGCAGAGGGGTGTGTCCAGACAGGTATACATGCTTTCCCACAGTCAGCAGAGGGGTGTGTCCAGACAGGTATATGTAGTTCAGCACAGTCAGCAGAGGGGTGTGTCCAGACAGGTATACATGGTTTAACACAGTCAGCAGAGGGGTGTGTCAAGACAGGTATACATGGTTTACCACAGTAAGCAGAGGGGTGTGTCCAGACAGGTATACATGGTTTACCACAGTCAGCAGAGGGGTGTGTCCAGACAGGTATACATGGTTTACCACAGTCAGCAGAGGGGTGTGTCCAGACAGTTACACATGGTTTACCACAGTCAGCAGAAGGGTGTGTCCAGACTGGTATACATGGTTTGCCACAGTCAGCAGAGGGGTGTGTCCAGACAGGTATACAAGGCTTACCACAGTCAGCAGAGGGGTGTGTCCAGACAGGTATACATGGTTTACCACAGTCAGCAGAGGGGCGTGTCCAGACAGGTATATGTAGTTCACCACAGTCAGCAGAGGGGCGTGTCTAGACAGGTATACATGGTTTACCACAGTCAGCAGAGGGGTGTGTCCAGACAGGTATATGTAGTTCACCACAGTCAGCAGAGGTGTGTGTCCAGACAGGTATACATGGTTTACCACAGTCAGCAGAGGGGCGTGTCCAGACAGGTATACATGGTTTACCACAGTCAGCAGAGGGGTGTGTCCAGACAGGTATACATGGTTTACCACAGTCAGCAGAGGGGCGTGTCCAGACAGGTATATGTAGTTCACCAGAGTTAGCAGAGGGGTGTGTCCAGACAGGTATACATGGTTTACCACAGTCAGCAGAGGGGTGTGTCCAGACAGGTATACATGGTTCACCACAGTCAGCAGAGGGGCGTGTCCAGACAGGTATACATGGTTTACCACAGTCAGCAGAGGGGTGTGTCCAGACAGGTATACATGGTTTACCACAGTCAGCAGAGGGGTGTGTCCAGACAGGTATATGTAGTTCACCACAGTCAGCAGAGGGGCGTGTCCAGACATGTATACATGGTTTACCACAGTCAGCAGAGCGGCGTGTCCAGACAGGTATACATGGTTTACCACAGTCAGCAGAGGGGCGTGTCCAGACAGGTATACATGGTTTACCACAGTCAGCAGAGGGGTGTGTCCAGACAGGTATATGTAGTTCACCACAGTCAGCAGAGGTGTGTGTCCAGACAGGTATACATGGTTTACCACAGTCAGCAGAGGGGCGTGTCCAGACAGGTATACATGGTTTACCACAGTCAGCAGAGGGGCGTCTCCAGACAGGTATACCTGTTTTACCACAGTAAGCAGAGGGGCGTGTCCAGACAGGTATATGTAGTTCACCTCAGTCAGCAGAGGGGTGTGTCCAGACAGGTATACATGGTTTACCACAGACAGCAGAGGGGCGTGTCCAGACAGGTATATGTAGTTCACCACAGTCAGCAGAGGGGTGTGTCAAGACAGGTATACATGGTTTACCACAGTCAGCAGAGGGGCGTGTCCAGACAGGTATACATGGTTTACCACAGTCAGCAGAGGGGTGTGTCCAGACAGGTATACATGGTTTACCACAGTCAGCAGAGGGGTGTGTCCAGACAGGTATACATGGTTTACCACAGTCAGCAGAGGGGTGTGTCCAGACAGGTATACATGGTTTACCACAGTCACCAGAGGGGCGTGTCAAGACAGGTATACATGGTTTACCACAGTCAGCAGAGGGGTGTGTCCAGACAGGTATACATGGTTTACCACAGTCAGCAGAGGGGCGCGTCCAGATAGGTATACATAGTTTACCACAGACAGCAGAGGGGTGTGTCCAGACAGGTATATGTAGTTCACCACAGTCAGCAGAGGGGTGTGTCCAGACAGGTATACATGGTTTACCACATGTAGCAGAGGGGCGTGTCCAGACAGGTATACATGGTTTACCACAGACAGCAGAGGGGCGTGTCCAGACAGGTATATGTAGTTTACCACAGTCAGCAGAGGGGTGTGTCCAGACAGGTATACATGGTTTTCCACAGTCAGCAGAGGGGCGTGTCCAGACAGGTATACATGGTTTACCACAGTCAGCAGAGGGGTGTGTCAAGACAGGTATACATGGTTTACCACAGTCAGCAGAGGGGTGTGTCAAGACAGGTATACATGGTTTACCACAGTCACCAGAGGTGCGTGTCAAGACAGGAATACATGGTTTACCACAGTCAGCAGAGGCGTGTGTCCAGAATGGTGTACATGGTTTACCACAGTCAGCAGAGGGGCATGTCCAGACTGGTACATGTAGTTCACCACAGTTAGCAGAGGGGTGTGTCCAGACAGGTATATGTAGTTCACCACAGTCAGCAGAGGGCTGTGTCCAGACAGGTATATGTAGTTCACCACAGTCAGCAGAGGGGTGTGTCCAGACAGGTATACATGGTTTAACACAGTCAGCAGAGGGGTGTGTCAAGACAGGTATACATGGTTCACCACAGTCAGCAGAGGGGTGTGTCCAGACAGGTATACATGGTTTAACACAGTCAGCAGAGGGGTGTGTCAAGACAGGTATACATGTTATACCACAGTCAGCAGAGGGGTGTGTCCAGACAGGTATACATGGTTTACCACAGTCAGCAGAGGGGTGTGTCCAGACAGGTATACATGGTTTACCACAGTCAGCAGAGGGGCGTGTCCAGCCAGGTATACATGGTTTACCACAGTCAGTAGAGGGGTGTGTCCAGACAGGTATACATGGTTTACCACAGTCAGCAGAGGGGCGTGTCCAGACAGGTATATGTAGTTCACCACAATTAGCAGAGGGGTGTGTCCAGACAGGTATATGTAGTTCACCACAGTCACCAGAGGGGCGTGTCCAGACTGGTATACATGGTTTACCACAGTCAGCAGAGGGATGTGTCCAGACAGGTATACATGGTTTACCACAGTCACCAGAGGGGCGTGTGCAGACAGGTATACATGGTTTACCACAGTCAGCAGAGGGGCGTATCCAGACAGATATACATGGTTTACCTCAGTCAGCAGAAGGGTGTGTCCAGACAGGTATACATGGTTTACCACAGTCAGCAGAGGGGAGTGTCCAGACAGGTATATGTAGTTCACCACAGTCAGCAGAGGGGTGTGTCCAGACAGGTATATGTAGTTCACCACAGTCAGCAGAGGGGAGTGTCCAGACAGGTACACATAGTTTACCTCAGTCAGTAGAGGGGTGTGTCCAGACAGGTATACATGGTTTACCACAGTCAGCAGAGGGGTGTGTCCCGACAGGTATATGTAGTTCACCACAGTCAGCAGAGGGGCGTGTCCAGACATGTATACATGGTTTACCACTGTCAGCAGAGGGGCGTGTGCAGACAGGTATACATGGTTTACCACAGTCAGCAGAGGGGTGTGTCCAGACAGGTATACATGATTTACCACTGTCAGCAGAGGGGCGTGTGCAGACAGGTATACATGGTTTACCACAGTCAGCAGAGGGGTGTGTCCAGACAGGTATACATGGTTTTCCACAGTCAGCAGAGGGGCGTGTCCAGACAAGTATACATTGTTTACCACAGTCAGCAGAGGTGCGTGTCCAGACAGGTATATGTAGTTCACCATAGTCAGCAGAGGGGCGTGTCCAGACAGGTATACATGGTTTACCACAGTCAGCAGAGGGGTGTGTCAAGACAGGTATACATGGTTTACCTCAGTCAGCAGAGGGGTGTGTCCAGACAGGTATATGTAGTTCACCACAGTCAGCAGAGGGGTGTGTCCAGACAGGTATACATGGTTTACCACAGTCAGCAGAGGGGCGTGTCCAGACAGGTATATGTAGTTCACCACAGTTAGCAGAGGGGTGTGTCCAGACAGGTATATGTAGTTCACCACAGTCAGCAGAGGGGTGTGTCCAGACAGGTATACATGCTTTCCCACAGTCAGCAGAGGGGTGTGTCCAGACAGGTATACATGGTTTAACACAGTCAGCAGAGGGGTGTGTCAAGACAGGTATACATGGTTTACCACAGTCAGCAGAGGGGTGTGTCCAGACAGGTATACATGGTTTACCACAGTCAGCAGAGGGGTGTGTCCAGACAGGTATACATGGTTTACCACAGTCAGCAGAGGGGTGTGTCCAGACAGGTACACATGGTTTACCACAGTCAGCAGAAGTGTGTGTCCAGACTGGTATACATGGTTTGCCACAGCCAGCAGAGGGGTGTGTCCAGACAGGTATACAAGGTTTACCACAGTCAGCAGAGGGTTGTGTCCAGACAGGTATACATGGTTTACCACAGTCAGCAGAGGGGCGTGTCCAGACAGGTATATGTAGTTCACCACAGTCAGCAGAGGGGCGTGTCTAGACAGGTATACATGGTTTACCACAGTCAGCAGAGGGGTGTGTCCAGACAGGTATATGTAGTTCACCACAGTCAGCAGAAGTGTGTGTCCAGACAGGTATACATGGCTTACCACAGTCAGCAGAGGGGCGTGTCCAGACAGGTATACATGGTTTACCACCATCAGCAGAGGGGCGTCTCCAGACAGGTATACCTGTTTTACCACAGTCAGCAGAGGGGCGTGTCCAGACAGGTATATGTAGTTCACCAGAGTTAGCAGAGGGGTGTGTCCAGACAGGTATACATGGTTTACCACAGTCAGCAGAGGGGTGTGTCCAGACAGGTATACATGGTTTACCACAGTCAGCAGAGGGGTGTGTTCAGACAGGTATATGTAGTTCACCACAGTCAGCAGAGGGGTGTGTCCAGACAGGTATACATGGTTTACCACAGTCATCAGAGGGGCGTGTCCAGACAGGTATATGTAGTTCACCACAGTCAGCAGAGGGGTGTGTCCAGACAGGTATACATGGTTTACCACAGTCAGCAGAGGGGTGTGTCCAGACAGGTATACATGGTTTACCACAGTCAGCAGAGGGGCGTATCCAGACAGGTATATGTAGTTCACCAGAGTTAGCAGAGGGGTGTGTCCAGACAGGTATACATGGTTTACCACAGTCAGCAGAGGGGTGTGTCCAGACAGGTATACATGGTTCACCACAGTCAGCAGAGGGGCGTGTCCAGACAGGTATACATGGTTTACCACAGTCAGCAGAGGGGTGTGTCCAGACAGGTATACATGGTTTACCACAGTCAGCAGAGGGGTGTGTCCAGACAGGTATATGTAGTTCACCACAGTCAGCAGAGGGGCGTGTCCAGACATGTATACATGGTTTACCACAGTCAGCAGAGGGGCGTGTCCAGACAGGTATACATGGTTTACCACAGTCAGCAGAGGGGCGTGTCCAGACAGGTATACATGGTTTACCACAGTCAGCAGAGGGGTGTGTCCAGACAGGTATATGTAGTTCACCACAGTCAGCAGAGGTGTGTGTCCAGACAGGTATACATGGTTTACCACAGTCAGCAGAGGGGCGTGTCCAGACAGGTATACATGGTTTACCACAGTCAGCAGAGGGGCGTCTCCAGACAGGTATACCTGTTTTACCACAGTCAGCAGAGGGGCGTGTCCAGACAGGTATATGTAGTTCACCAGAGTTAGCAGAGGGGTGTGTCCAGACAGGTATACATGGTTTACCACAGTCAGCAGAGGGGTGTGTCCAGACAGGTATACATGGTTTACCACAGTCAGCAGAGGGGTGTGTTCAGACAGGTATATGTAGTTCACCACAGTCAGCAGAGGGGTGTGTCCAGACAGGTATACATGGTTTACCACATACAGCAGAGGGGCGTGTCCAGACAGGTATATGTAGTTCACCACAGTCAGCAGAGGGGTGTGTCCAGACAGGTATACATGGTTTAACACAGTCAGCAGAGGGGTGTGTCAAGACAGGTATACATGGTTTACCACAGTCAGCAGAGGGGCGTGTCCAGACAGGTATACATGGTTTACCACAGTCAGCAGAGGGGTGTGTCCAGACAGGTATACATGGTTTACCACAGTCAGCAGAGGGGTGTGTCCAGACAGGTATACATGGTTTACCACAGTCAGCAGAGGGGTGTGTCCAGACAGGTATACATGGTTTACCACAGTCACCAGAGGGGCGTGTCAAGACAGGTATACATGGTTTACCACAGTCAGCAGAGGGGTGTGTCCAGACAGGTATACATGGTTTACCACAGTCACCAGAGGGGCGTGTCAAGACAGGTATACATGGTTTACCACAGTCACCAGAGGGGCGTGTCCAGACAGGTATACATGGTTTACCACAGTCAGCAGAGGGGTGTGTCCAGACAGGTATACATGGTTTACCACAGTCAGCAGAGGGGCGTGTCAAGACAGGTATACATGGTTTACCACAGTCAGCAGAGGGGTGTGTCCAGACAGGTATACATAGTTTACCACAGTCAGCAGAGGGGTGTGTCCAGACAGGTATATGTAGTTCACCACAGTCAGCAGAGGGGTGTGTCCAGACAGGTATACATGGTTTACCACATGTAGCAGAGGGGCGTGTCCAGACAGGTATATGTAGTTCACCACAGTCAGCAGAGGGGTGTGTCCAGACAGGTATACATGGTTTAACACAGTCAGCAGAGGGGTGTGTCAAGACAGGTATACATGGTTCACCACAGTCAGCAGAGGGGTGTGTCCAGACAGGTATACATGGTTAAACACAGTCAGCAGAGGGGTGTGTCAAGACAGGTATACATGGTTTACCACAGTCAGCAGAGAGGTGTGTCCAGACAGGTATACATGGTTTACCAGAGTCACCAGAGGGGCGTGTCCAGACTGGTATACATGGTTTACCACAGTCAGCAGAGGGATGTGTCCAGACAGGTATACATGGTTTAACACAGTCAGCAGAGGGGTGTGTCAAGACAGGTATACATGGTTCACCACAGTCAGCAGAGGGGTGTGTCCAGACAGGTATACATGGTTAAACACAGTCAGCAGAGGGGTGTGTCAAGACAGGTATACATGGTTTACCACAGTCAGCAGAGAGGTGTGTCCAGACAGGTATACATGGTTTACCAGAGTCACCAGAGGGGCGTGTCCAGACTGGTATACATGGTTTACCACAGTCAGCAGAGGGGCGTATCCAGACAGATATACATGGTTTACCTCAGTCAGCAGAAGGGTGTGTCCAGACAGGTATACATGGTTTACCACAGTCAGCAGAGGGGTGTGTACAGACAGGTATATGTAGTTCACCACAGTCAGCAGAGGGGAGTGTCCAGACAGGTATATGTAGTTCACCACAGTCAGCAGAGGGGCGTGTCCAGACAGGTACACATAGTTTACCTCAGTCAGTAGAGGGGTGTGTCCAGACAGGTATACATGGTTTACCACAGTCAGCAGAGGGGTGTGTCCAGACAGGTATATGTAGTTCACCACAGTCAGCAGACGGGCGTGTCCAGACATGTATAAGTATTTCTCCACAGTCAGCAGAGGGGTGTGTCCAGACAGGTATACATGATTTACCACTGTCAGCAGAGGGGCGTGTGCAGACAGGTATACATGGTTTACCACAGTCAGCAGAGGGGCGTGTCCAGACAGGTATACATGGTTTACCACATTCACCAGAGGGGCGTCTCCAGACAGGTATACCTGGTTTACCACAGTCAGCAGAGGGGTCTGTCCAGACAGGTATACATGGTTTACCACAGTCAGCAGAGGGGTGTGTCCAGACAGGTATATGTAGTTCACCAGAGTTAGCAGAGGGGTGTGTCCAGACAGGTATACATGGTTTACCACAGTCAGCAGAGGGGTGTGTCCAGACAGGTATATGTAGTTCACCACAGTCAGCAGAGGGGTGTGTCCAGACAGGTATACATGGTTTACCACAGTCAGCAGAGGGGTGTGTCCAGACAGGTATACATGGTTTACCACAGTCAGCAGAGGGGTGTGTCCATACAGGTATATGTAGTTCACCACAGTCAGCAGAGGGGTGTGTCCAGACAGGTATATGTAGTTTACCACAGTCAGCAGAGGGGTGTGTCCAGACAGGTATATGTAGTTCACCACAGTCAGCAGAGGGGTGTGTCCAGACAGGTATACATGGTTTACCACAGTCAGCAGAGGGGTGTGTCCAGACATGTATACATGGTTTACCACAGTCAGCAGAGGGGTGTGTCCAGACAGGTATACATGGTTTACCACAGTCAGCAGAGGGGTGTGTCCAGACAGGTATATGTAGTTCACCACAGTCAGCAGAGGGGTGTGTCCAGACAGGTATACATGGTTTACCACATGTAGCAGAGGGGCGTGTCCAGACAAGTATACATGGTTTACCACAGACAGCAGAGGGGTGTGTCCAGACAGGTCTATGTAGTTTACCACAGTCAGCAGAGGGGTGTGTCCACACAGGTGTACATGGTTTTCCACAGTCAGCAGAGGGGTGTGTCCGGACAGGTATACATGGTTTACCACAGTCAGCTGAGGGGCGTGTCCAGACAGGTATACATGGTTTACCACAGTCAGCAGAGGGGCGTGTCCAGACAGGTATACATGGTTTACCACAGTCAGCAGAGGGGTGTGTCCAGACAGGTATATGTAGTTCACCACAGTCAGCAGAGAGGTGTGTCCAGACAGGTATATGTAGTTCACCACAGTCAGCAGAGGGGCGTGTCCAGACAGGTATACATGGTTTACCACAGTCAGCAGAGGGGTGTGTCCACACAGGTATACATGGTTTACCACAGTCAGCAGAGGGGTGTGTCCAGACAGGTATACATGGTTTACCACAGTCAGCAGAGGGGTGTGTCCAGACAGGTATACATGGTTTACCACAGTCAGCAGAGGGGTGTGTCCAGACAGGTATACATGGTTTACCACAGTCAGCAGAGCGGTGTGTCCAGACAGGTATACATGGTTTACCACAGTCAGCAGAGGGGTGTGTCCAGACAGGTATACATGGTTTACCACAGTCAGCAGAGGGGTGTGTCCAGACAGGTATACATGGTTTACCACAGTCAGCAGAGGGGCGTGTCCAGACAGGTATACATGGTTTACCACAGTCAGCAGAGGGGTGTGTCCAGACAGGTATACATGGTTTACCACAGTCAGCAGAGGGGCGTGTCCAGACAGGTATACATGGTTTACCACAGTCAGCAGAGGGGTGTGTCCAGACAGGTATACATGGTTTACCACAGTCAGCAGAGGGGTGTGTCCAGACAGGTATACATGGTTTACCACAGTCAGCAGAGGGGCGTGTCCAGACAGGTATACATGGTTTACCACAGTCAGCAGAGGGGTGTGTCCAGACAGGTATATGTAGTTCACCACAGTCAGCTGAGGGGCGTGTCCAGACAGGTATACATGGTTTACCACAGTCAGCAGAGGGGCGTGTCCAGACAGGTATACATGGTTTACCACAGTCAGCAGAGGGGCGTGTCCAGACAGGTATACATGGTTTACCACAGTCAGCTGAGGGGCGTGTCCAGACAGGTATACATGGTTCACCACAGTCAGCAGAGGGGTGTGTCCACACAGGTATACATGGTTTACCACAGTCAGCAGAGGGGTGTGTCCAGACAGGTATACATGGTTTACCACAGTCAGCAGAGGGGTGTGTCCAGACAGGTATACATGGTTTACCACAGTCAGCAGAGGAGCGTGTCCAGACAGGTATATGTAGTTCACCACAGTCAGCAGAGGGGTGTGTCCAGACAGGTATACATGGTTTACCACAGTCAACAGAGGGGCGTGTCCAGACATGTATACATGGTTTACCACAGTCAGCAAAGGAGCGTGTCCAGACAGGTATATGTAGTTCACCACAGTCAGCAGAGGGGTGTGTCAGACAGGTATATGTAGTTCACCACAGTCAGCAGAGGGGTGTGTCCGGACAGGTATATGTAGTTCACCACAGTCAGCAGAGGGGTGTGCCCAGACACGAATATGTAGTTCACCACACCCACCAACCTGTATTCCGCATCACCTTCCAGCTAGCTTCCTTCCCCACCCCTCTTTTTTTATTCTGGCATAAATAAAACTGAAGGAAACATGAGTCAGTGGTTCACAAGTTTTAGTTTTAGTAGATCTTTTCTCTCATGCTCAGAAAAGTAACCAGGCATTATCCTGCTCTCAGTGCCCCTGACTTCACCTTCCCACTCACCTGGTTTCACTTATAACCTACCAACTCGTACTCCTTGCTCTCCCTCACCTTCTTTATTCCAACATCTGCAGAGTCTCTTGTTCATTTGTGGTGTTGTTTGCCCAATGAGCTTTTACTCCAGTAATGTGCAGTAGTATATGAGATGCTTGCTTCATTGAAACCCTGGTTATGTTTGCAATACACATACACTGGAAAAAAATGTTAAAATTTTAATTATAAAAGATAATTCTATCTCCCTCAACAGTCATTTTGACCAAGGCATCCATCTCTTCATAATAAGTCAAGTTGTCCCTGGAAAGTAATTTCATGCAAATTTAATGACCACTGTCTCACAAATTAATTTTCAACTGTGTTTGCAGATACTTTAAGAGTTTTATGATTTTGTAAATGTAGACTAAGGAGCTTAGCAGGTTATGTCGAGTCCTGGACGAACTTGGAAGACCTGGCAAAGAGATACCATCTCAATGGTTGGGACTGGGCTGTAAAGGATCAGATCACTGGTCCCTATTCAATGTGAGCTGGGCTCAGATCCAGCACACCAGAGTATGGGAAAAGAGCAAAGGATCTTTCTGGATGATTTATTTAAGAAGCCAACACAGACAGGAAGGGCCAATTGCTCTGTACTCTCTAAATGACTAAACCCAATGAAGCTGAATTTTTATATTTCCCCGAAATACTTCAGTTACAATTTTAGTTGATGCAATAATGTAACGTTTTCAATTACTATTTCCCACATCGGATTAAAGTTATAACAAGCAGCAAACCCAAAAAAATGGTGTAGTCAAAAAATTGAATCTAATGATCTATATTTATAAACCATAAATAAATGGAGGAAGTATTTATTTCTCCTGA
This sequence comes from Hypanus sabinus, assembly GCF_030144855.1. Lineage (NCBI taxonomy): Eukaryota > Metazoa > Chordata > Chondrichthyes > Myliobatiformes > Dasyatidae > Hypanus > Hypanus sabinus. The sequence continues at coordinate 124,676,823 of NC_082706.1, forward strand.
TCACATTTCCTATTCTTTGCTTATGAATCAGATTTAACAAGTGATTAATTTAATATACAGGATAGTTCAGCAATTAGCATGCCAGTTGGTTAACAAACTACTCTGCAGGTTAGTGTCAAGAAAATCCAGGGAGAGTTGATGGATGTTGCAAAAGAGAAGTTACAGTTTTGAAATGAATTAAATTGACTTTATTACTTACATCCTTCATATACATGAGGAGTAAAAATCTTTATGTTACATCTCCGTCTAAATGTGCAATGTGCAATTTATAGTAATTTATAATAAATAGTATGTGCAACAGGATAGTCGATATAACATAGAAATACAGTTGTGTTAGTATGAGTTAAGCGTTCTGTTAACCTGGTGGAAGAAGCTGTCCCGGAGCCTGTTGGTCCTGGCCCTAATGCTGTGGTACAGTTTGCCAGATGGTAGCAGCTGGAACAGTTTGTGGTTGGGGTGACTCGGATCCCCAATGATTCTTCAGGCCCTTTTTTACACACCTGTCTTTGTAAGTGTCCTGAATAGTAAGAAGTTCACATCTACAGATGTATTGGGCTGTCCGCATCACTCTCTGTGGAGTCCAGTGATTGAGAGAAGTACAGTTTCCATACCAGGCAGCCAGTCAGGATATACTACAGAAAGTTCTTAGGATTTGGGGGCCCAAACCAAACCTCTTCAACCGTCTGAGGTGAAAGAAGTCCGGGCCTGGGAGCAAGGAATGATGCAGGGTTTAAATGAGATTTATTCATCTCTGCACTGAACTGAGGCTGTGGTCTGCAACTAATAGGCTCCTGGACCGGCTGTAATGATGACTAGCTTCATGGCTGTGAACTCACTTTTGTGATCTTCAGTTTTGAATGTTATTTGCTTACTTTTATTGTTTGCATGATTTCTTTTTTTTCTGCACATTGACTTTTGACAGTCTTTTTTAAATGGGTTCTGTTGGGTTTCTTTGTTTGTGGCTGCCTGTAAGGAGATGAATCTGAAGGGTGCATGTAGTATACATACTGTACTTTGATAAATGTACTTTGAACAGAAGGTCTGTTCAGGTCTGTGTTCATGTTTCAACTTTACTCCCTATACATTCACAACTATGTGGCCAGATTCTCTCTAACTCCATCAGCAAGTTTGCAGATGACGCCCCTGTAACAGGTCAAATTTCAAATAATGATGAATCCAGGAAAAGGAAGATGACAAGACTGTCTAGTGACATGGTGTCATGACAACAATCCTCCCCTCAATGTCAGCAAAACAAAAGAGCTGGTCATTGACTTCAGGAAGTAAGGGGCATTGCGCATGGTCCTGATTACATCAACAATGGGGGGTTGAGAGCTTCAAATTCGTAGGAATAAACATCACCAATAGGTCCTGGTCAAACCAATTGTTGGCCAGGAAAGTACACCAGTATCTCAGGAGGCTAAAGAAGTATGGTTTATCCCTTTTTACACTTATCAATTTTTATTGATGCACTATAGGATGCATTCTATCCAGATGCATAACAGCCTGGTATAGCTACAGCATAGCCTGAGATAAGTTATGGATAAAACTCAGCAGATTACGGAAACCAGCCTCTCCATGAACCCTCTCTACATTTCTCATTTCTCACTGCTTCAGTAAAGCAGCCAACATAATCGTCAAAGCCCCCACCCCCCCAACAGTCATTCTGTCTTGTCTCCTCTCCTATCTGGCAGAAGATACAAAAGCCTGAAAGCACAGACCATCAGGCTCAAGGACAGCTTCCATCCTACTGTTATAAGACTGTTGAAAATGTCCTTAGATTCTTGACCTCACAGACTACCTCCTCATGTTCCTGTGTCTTATTGTCTGCCCGTGCTGCGCTTTCTCTATAAATGTAGCACATTATTCAGCATTCTGTTATTGTTCCCTTGTACTTCGTCAGAGCACTGATGTGATGAATTGATCTGTATAAATGGCATGCAAAACAAAGTTTCTCTCTGTGCCTCTGTACATGGGACAATAATAAATCAATTAAATTTACCAATTCATATTGTGTTACTGATTGAAAACTAAACTGACCAGAACCAGATAAAATGTAATTTTATTTTTGCCAAGCAAAATACTCAGTCCCAAAACAGACAGGAAAAATAGAGTAAGGTGCCCAAAGTTGGAGAATTGAGTCCTGCAAGCTACAACTTGCCCAGATGTAAAACAAGGTGTTGCTCCTCAGGCATCTTGAGTTCATTGTAACAGTGCAGGAGGACACAGGCAGAGGAGATGCAGTGAGAGTGAGCTGGGAAGTTTGAATGCCAGGCAACCAGAAGCTCAGGGTCACTCTGGTAGCTTGAGTACAGGACTGACTGTCCAATCTGTATTTGTTTTTCACTTGCTCCTCCTTTTAGGCTTTATTTGTATATTCTGGCCTCAGGTATATCTCAACAACTCTCACTATAAAACATCAAGATGAAAAAGACTGCGGATGCAAAAAAAATGGAAGAACTCAGCAGGTCAAGCAGCATCTACGGAGGGAAATGGACAGTCGCCATTTTGGGTTGAGGCCCTTGAAACATGATATTTCAGATGAAGCATTAAATTTCCAATTCCATAAGACATAGGAGCAGAATTAGGCCGTCTGGCCCATTGAGTCTGCTCCGCCATTCAGTCATGGCTGATCCTTTATTTTAATCTCCTCCTTAACCCCAGTTCCCAGCCTTCTCCCTGTAACCTTTGATGCCAATTCCAATCAAGAACCTATCAAACTCTGCCTTAAATACACCCAACGATCTGGCCTCCTCAGCTGCATGTGGCAACAAATTCCACAAATTTACCACCCTATGCTAAAGAAATTTCTCTGCATCTCTGATTTGAAAGGGTGTCCCTCTATCCTGGGCTGTGCCCTCTTGTCCTAGACTCTCCCACCATGGGAAATATCCTTTCCACATCTACTCTGTCTAGGCCTTTCAACATTCAAAAGATTTCAATGAGATCCCCCCTCATCCTTCTGAATTCCAGTGAGAACAGACCCAGAGCCATCAAACATTCCTCATATGATAACCCTTTCATTCTGGAATAATCCTTATGAACCTCCTCTTGACCCTCTCCAATGCCAACATATCTTTTCTAAGATGCGGGGCCCAAAACTGTTCACAATACTCAAGGTGAGGCCTCACTAGTGCCTAATAAAGCCTCAGCATCACATCCTTGCTCTTGTATTCTAGACCTCTTGAAATGGATGCTAACATGGCATTTGCTTTCCTGACCACCGACTCAACCTGCAAGTTAACTTTAGGGTGTTCTGCACAAGGACTCTCAAGTCCCTCTGCATCTCGGATTCCTGGATTTTCTCCCCATTTAGAAAAAAAGCCTGCACTTTTATTTCTACCACCAAAGTGCATAACCATGCATTTTCCCTGACTCACTGAGTTCTTTCAGTGTCTTTCATATGAATATAAAGCAATCAGATCTCAAAACTTTGGCAGCAAATTACACAAATGTTATTACCTTCCCAATGTACCACCCATCGCCTTATCTGAACTTCTCTGTCCTCTCTGACCTTCTGTCTTCCAGTTCTGTTGAAGGGTCTTTGACCTGAAATATTAATTAGTTCCTGTTCCACAGATGCTGCCTGAATTGCTGTATTTTTCAGCAATTCGTTTTTCCATTTCAGATTTCCAGCATTAGCAGATATTTAGATAAGAATGGAACCAGGCAAATGTGGTTAAGCTAACTGGAGACTGAGGAGAAGCATGAGAAGTTGATCTTGTAGTCAACCATGTTGCAGTTGAGAAGGACAAGGACAGTTTTCCAAACACATGAGATGATGTGATATTGATCAGAGTCATTTTTACACCACAGACGGCTCCAAAATTGGACTTCTGAGTCTCCATTGACACACAACATCACTGCCCACTCCTTAAACGTCTGTTGTAAGGCTGGTTCTTTTGATGAGGAGAAATGGTATGAAAGCTGATTGGCAGATAGGAGGGAGATTGAAAATCTGGTGAATGGTGTCTCAACAACACCTCTCACTCAACATCAGCAAAACCACAGAACTGATCATTGAGAACTGATAAACTGGAGGATCCAGTCCTTATTAGGAAATCAGAAGTAGAGGGCATCCTTAACTTTAAACTCCTTGATGTTATCATATCAGAGGATCAGTCCTGGGACAGTCAGTATAATAACAAAGAAGGCACCACACCACACTACTTTCTTAGACATTTGTGTGTATTTGGCATGTCATCTAAAACTTTGACAATTTTTAATAAATGCACAGTGGGGAGCATCCTGACTGGATGCATCCCAGCCTGGTATGGAAACACCTATGCCCGAATGGAAAAGTCTATAAAACATGGTGGTTATAGCCCAATCCATCAGAAGGAAATCCCTCCTAATCATTAAGCACATCTACAAGGAACATTGCCACAAGAAAGCAACATCCATCATCAAGGACCACATCATCCAGGATGTGCTCTCTTCTCACTATTACCTTTGGGAAGGAGGTGCAGGAGTTTTAGGTCCCACACCACCAGGTTCAGGAGCAGTTGGCACCATACAACCATCAGGCTCCTGAACCAGTGTGGATAACTTTACTCAGCTCAGCTCTGAACTGATTTCACAACCCTTGGACCCACTTTAAAGGTCTGTACAACTTATGTCCTCAGTATTATTTATGTATTTATATTCTTATTTGCACAATTAGTCTTTTCTGCAGATTGGTTGTCTGTCAGTCTTCATTTATGTATAGTTTCCATTAATTCAATTGTATATTTTCCTGTGAATACCTGCAAGAAGATGAATCTCAAGATAGCATATGGTGATATACATACTTTGATAATAAATTTACTTTGAACTATGATCTGCTTAAGCAGCATTCAAAATGCTGGGGCCTTCACAGTGACAGCAGTGCTGCAACAGCAGCTTAGGTTCCAAAACTTCACCTTGTAAGTTATTAGCTTTATTGGTCACAGGTACACTGAAAAAAATCACCACTTTCATTGAAATGTGTTGTTTGCATCAATGACCAACACAGTCTCAGGGGGCAGCCTGCAAACATTTCTCTGATTCTGGCACCACCATAGCAAGCCCACAGCTTACTAACCCGTATATTTTTGAATGTAGGAGGAACAGGAACACCCAGAGGAAACCTACATGATCACAGGGAGAACATGCAAACTCCTTACAACCTCGGTGGGAATTGAACCCCAAATGTCGGTGCTGTAATATGTTATTCTAACTGCTATGCAACCCATGTATCCCCCTACTGTGCTGCCCCTTGCATCCATCTTTTCAATAATTTTATCATTGTGTCTCTTCCTGGATAAGTCCATGTGCTTTACATCCTGACCTCATCCTCCAGCATTTTGTATGTTGCTCTAGATTTCTAGCATCTGCAGCCTTCCCTTTGTCTACCTTCGAACCTCTGTTTTCTGAGTATTTCCCAGCGCTAGCGCCATACATAGTACTTCTGCAGGACTTGTGCAACAAACGAATGCCAGTTCAGTTGTCTTTTTCCACCTGAAAAGCTTCAATATTCAACTACCTTTTGCAACTAGAGATTATAAATACAAACTGAATTCTGCAGCTTTGCTCCCACCTGGTGGTCACTTCAGATATGTGCATCTTTCAAGCTGCAACCCTATCAATTACATAATTGTTATCCTGTTCAACAGCTACAGAAGATCAAGGTCATCGTGTATGTTAAAAATCAGGAAACAGGAAAAGTCCATGAATGGCAGCTTCTCAGATCTACTTAAGTACCAGTTTAACATTCTCAGCTGACTATCCAGTATAAGACTGAAGTGGTACCAGACTGCTGGAAGTGCCGTCTCTCAGATAAGACAATACAGTCAATCCCTGTCTACTCCCACCAGTGGACATTACAGGTCCATTGAACTTGGACCAAAAATCTCAATCGTGTGTCTTGGCCTACATCTCTCCTATATCTGAGTCCCTATCAACTAAAATTGATGCTGTACAAGAAATGCTGGAAACACTTGCAGGTCACAAAGTATCTGTAGGAGAAGAAGCAGATTTAACATCTTCAGTCACTGACTGTTCCTTCATCAAACAGTGAAAGAAATAAACTGAGGAAGTTTTAAGTTGCAGAAAGATGTGGGATGGATACGATAGGATAATAGGAATATATCTGATGGAAATTCTAACTCTCAAATTTCTGAAGATGTACCACAGAGAGCATTCTAATGGACTGTATCACTGTCTGGTATGAGGGGGCTACTGCACAGGATCAAAATAAGCTGCAGAGAGTTGTAAATTCAGTTAGCTCCATCATGGGCACTAGCCTCCGTAGTATCCAGGACATCTTCAAGGAGCGATGCCTCAAAAAGGTGCCATCCATCGTTAAGGACCCCTTCACCCAGAACATGCCCATTCTCATTGCTGCCTGAAGGAAGGAGGTTCAGGAGCCTGAAGGTACCTGCACAATGATTCAGGAACCCCTTCTTCCCCTTTGCCATCTGAATGGATATTGAACCTTTGAACACTACTTCACTATTTTTATTTTTGCACTAATTTAATCTAACAATTTTATGTAACTGTAATTCACAGTTTTATTTTCTCTATTATCATGTATTGCATTGTACTGCTGCTGCAAAGACAACAAATTTCAAGACATATGCTGGTGATATCAAACCTGGTTCTGATTCTGATTCAGAATGAAGCTAGGCTTGCCTTAGGGGCAAGCTATTGATGAAATCATCCTGTGACAGTTTAAGCAGGGTAGTTAGAGAGAGGAACAATGAACATAAAAACTATGCAAAAGAGGACAATTAGAGCAAGAGAAAAAACAAACACAAAGAAATGTAAGAACATTTGGAGTGGATCCAAATTGTTTCTCAGGCAGGAGTGGATATGCTTCATCACCAACCTCTCAAAGCACTTATCACAGTGGATGTAAGTGCTAATGGACGATAGTCATTGAAGAGGTTACCACGTTCTTCTTCACCTGCTTGAAGCAGGTGGGAATGTCAGACTGCTAAACCGAGAGGTAAGCATCTCAGTGAGCACTTCAGCCAGTTGATTAGCACAGTCTTTAGTACTTTCGCTAGATATCCCATCTGGACTGGATGCATTTCGTAGACTCACCCTTCTGAAGGGTACTTGCACATCAGCCTCAGAGACTGAAATCACAAGATCATTGTGGGTTGTGGGCTATGTTCCCTCTAAGCAGTGTGTCTGCGCTCGCACATACGTTTTTCAACCAGCGCACAAAGGAAATGAATGTGCGCACTAAAGGTTAGTTACCTAAAATAATGTAGTAATTAATAATTATACTTACTGAAATAATCTTTTAGCTAAAAGTTTCTGTTAACTAGTTAGTATGTTTTTCAAAGACCACAATGCACATCACTAATTTACATCTCCTCACCTTTCCTGTTCTGGTTTGTACAGCCGTATCACGGCGGCAGCCATCTTTGACGGACAGTATTCATATCGTAAAGTTTACAAAGATCAGTCCAATGACCCTGTGGCTAAATACTGTCACAAAAAAATTGATAAACATCACATACAAAGTAGCTTTACAGGTTTTAAGTGATGTCTTTGATGAACTGGCTGCACTGTGCAAGATTCTGCAAACGAGTGACCCGACACCGATTGATTCACTTCATTTTGAGTGAGGCAAAATTAACAAGTTAAGAAAGCAGTATCTGGGAGACAATGTTTCATGGAGTGACAAAGTTAAAGTTTTGCTAAGCCAACAACGTGAAGAAAACATCACGGTAGATACAAGTTCACTGTTGACTTATATAAATAGTCTTTGTGTTCATTTAGAAGAACGATTTCCTGAAGATGAGGTACAAGAATGGTCAGTTTTTGATTTCTCCGCAATTGCAGATTGTGACTTCACATTTGGCGATGAACAAGTTAATGCCTTATGTCTAAAATATCATGATTTTCTATCTGAAAATGCTGTAATGGTTAGACAGTTTAATAATTTCAAATTTTCTGTGCAAGAAAAGATTAAATCCAAACTGATTTCAAACTTTGCTCAAATTGTGGCATTTGTACTTCAAAATGAACAGTTTTGTGACCTTGCACAGTTGATGGACATTGGGGGAACCTTTCTTGTGTCTAGTGCGGACTGTGGGTGAGGTTTTAGCCTAATGAATCAACTTAAAACAAGCTGAGAAACCGTCTAGGTGAATGCCATTTGAATATGTTAATGAGAATCAAAAGCTATCAATTGGATGGAAGTTCTATTAGTCTAGATAGAGTTTACAAAGAATGGGTAAATGCCAAAGACAGGAGAGAGAAAAAATAACTGAGTGATTTAAATATGTATATTATTTTGTTGTTATTTTGTGCAGTTTTATGTCAAATATTTTGTAAACCTACATAAACTGTGCCACGTGTGCATTCAGTGCACACATACTTTTGTCACAGGAAAAAAAATTTATAAACATAAGATTTTTGCACACAGCATCTACTAAAAATTAGAGGGAGCATTGGTTGTGGGTGTTCGTGATGGTTCCTCCATGTTTTGATGGACAAAATGACTTTGAAGACATTGGACTCAACTGGAAGCAAAGCCCTGTTGTTGCCTGTAGTGCTTGATTTAACTTTATAAGAGGTGATAGTATACAAGCCTTGCCACAACTGTTCAGTATCCTTCATTGATTCACGTTTAGTCCAGAATTGCCACTTTGGCTGTGAGATGGCTTTCCAGAAATCATACCTGGACCTCTTGTTATTTTCTTGGTCACCAGACTTGAATGCCTCTGATCTAGCCCTCAGCAGATTGCAGCTCTCATCAAGTCAAGTCAAGTCACTTTTATTGTAATTTCAACCATAACTGCTGGTACAGTACATAGTAAAAATGAGACAACATTTTTCAGGACCATGGTGCTGCATGACACAGTATAAAAACTAGACTGAACCACGTAAAAAAAAAACACAGAGAAAGCTACACTAGACTACAGACCTACACAGGACTGCATAAAGTGCAGAAAAACAGTGCAGGCATTACAATAAATAATAAACAGGACAATAGGGCAAGGTGTCAGAACAGGCTTCTGGTATTGAGGAGTCTGATAGCTTGGGGGAAGAAACTGTTACATAGTCTGGTCATGACAGCCCGAATGCTTTGGAGCCTTTTCCCAGACAGCAGGCTGGAGAAGAGATTATATGAGGGGTGCGTGAGGTCCTTCATAATGCTGTTTCCTTTGCGGATGCAGCATGTAGAGTAAATGTCCGTGATGGCGGGAAGAGAGACCCCAATGATCTTCTCACTGACCTCACTATCATGGTTCATTCTTGGCTTCTTATTGCAGAAGATTGAATGATTTTGTGGAGACACTCTCATCTACAACTGTTTTAATAAAGCCTGTGACAAACATGGTGTATTCATTCAGATCCACAGATGAGTCCTTGAACACAATCCAGTCCACTGACTCAAAGTAATCCTGTGGCGACTCCTCTACCTCCTATGACCATCTCTTTGTTGTCCTAATCTCTGGAGTGTTACTCTAGCCTGTGCCTGCATGTGGGTAGGAGGACAGCCAATTGTCCTGATTTACTGAAATGTGTTCTGGGTATGGAACAGTAGACATTCCTTATCTTAGTGTAATAGTGGTTTCATGTGTTGGGACCTCTGGTGCTACAGGTTATATGCTGATGTAATTAGGCAGGGATTTCTTCAAACAAGCTCGCTTGAAGTCCTTGACTATGATTTCAAATGCATCAGGATGAACTGTTTCTTGTTTGAAGATGGCATCATACAGTATTTCAAGTGCTTGGTTATGGTTGGCTATAGTTATAGTATGTAAACTGTAGTCAGGGTGATGGAGGAGAACACCCTAGGTAAATAGAATGGACTGCATTTGACCATTTGGTGTTCTAGTTCAGAAGGTCATGAGTTTGACAAAACCATCACGTTGGAGCACCACCGAGAGTTTATCATGAAACGCACTCCTCCACCTTTTGTCTTTTCCAAATTAACAGTTCAATCCATTCTGTAAACCGAGAAAACTTATGGTATGATCACTGTATCTGGTGTGCAGGGAGAAAGCCAAATCTTGTTCAGACAGGAAATACAACAATCTTTTATATCCCTCTGATACAGCAATTTAGCCCTCAGGTCCTCAATTTTGTTCTCCAGGAACAGCACATTTGCTAATAAGATGTTGGCTAGAAGGGGCCTCATCCTTTGACATCTCAATCTGGCTTGGAGTTCACCCTCCTTCCCACTGGCTTCTAGCCATGGCAATGAACTTTTGTTCGCTTAAGGGTGCACCAAATCCTTCAGATGATCATGAAATCTGTAGATCATTAAGTTGATTTAACAATACATTGCTGGGAGGGGAATTACACATGGCAGATTACACTGAGGGTAATTCAAAAGGACTATCTTTAAAAGTATTGTAGGTAGCCCTCAGAACATCACTGAGTTTCACCAGCTCCATCTTGATGCATAAATATCTAAAAAGTATATAACAATATACCATTTGAACTGGTAGACAGAAAAGAAGTAGATTAACGATGAAATGATTTAGCTTCTTTCTGTCTCCTCTTTTAGAATGGTTCCCTTAGAGATGTTGGATTGCACAGCAGAGTAAGAGCAGTGGTGATGCCAGGCAGAAAACAGAATGTTTCTCTTGCAGGATGTGGGAAGGTAGGGAGACCTCCAGGGCCTTGATGTACCTACAAGCAGATTGTATGTCCAGCAGCTTATTTCAGACCATTTTGAAGAATTAGAGCTAGAGCTGGATAAACTTCAGATCATTTGCGAGGCTGAAGGGTTGATTGACAGGCGATAGAGGGTGGTAGTTAAACACAAGGTGCAGTACGCAGGTAACTGGATAACCATCAGGAGCATGAAAAGGGATAAGCAGCCAGAGTAGAGCAGGGGTCACCAACCTTTTTTACACCGTGGACCGGCCGACAGGGGGGAGGATGGGAGTTGTTAATCATAACCGGAATATAGGTGATAAGTCAACTATAAGTCACTTATAAGTGGCTAATACTCTCAATTTCATTTCTAAAAGAGTTTATCTAATGAATTTAATATTAAACATACAGCACATATTTTCCTCATATGAACATAGTGATAAGTCAATTATAACTCATTTATAAGTCAATAGCTTCATAACATTTTAAGTGGCGTTTGGATATTAAACACACAGCGCATATTTTCCTTGTGTGAACATATAAGACCATTGCAACACACCAGTGAGAGAACAAGGTCAGGGCCGGAGGTCCGCGTGCCAGGGCCGCGGCAGTCGCAGTCCGGAGAGAGCGACCAAGCGAGCAAGGAGTGTGACAGAGCACATGTAACGCTGTTTCCTTTGCGGATGCAGCCTATGGTGTAAATGTCCATGATGGTGGGAAGAGACCCCGATGATCTTCTCAGCTGACCTCACTATCCGCCGCAGGATCTTGCGATCTGTGATGGTACAATTTCCGATCCAGGCAATGATGCAGTTGCTCAGGATGCTCTCAATACAACCCCTGTAGAATGTGATGAGGATGGGGGGTGGGAGATGGACTTTCCTCAGCCTTCGCAGAAAGTAGAGACGCTGCTGGGCTTTCTTTGCTATGGAGCTGGTGTTGAGGGACCAGGTGAGATTCTCCGTCTGGTGAACACCAAGAAATTTGGTGCTTTTTACGATCTCTACTGAGGAGCCGTCAATGTTCAGTGGGGATTGATCGCTCCATGCCCTCCTGAAGTCAACAACCATCTCTTTTGTTTTGTTCCCATTAAGAGACAGGTTGTTGGCTCTGCACCAGTCCGTTAGCCGCTGCACCTCCTCTCTGTAAGCTGACTCGTCGTTCTTGCTGATGAGACCCACCACGGTCGTGTCATCAGCAAACTTGATGATGTGGTTCGAGCTGTGTGTTGCAGCACAGTCGTGGGTCAGCAGAGTGAACAGCAGTGGACTGAGCACACAGCCCTGGGGAGCCCCCGTGCTCAGTGGGATGGTGTTGGAGATGCTGCTCCCAATCCAGACTGACTGAGGTCTCCCAGTCAGGAAGTCTAGGATCCAGTTGCAGAGGGAGGTGTTCAGGCCCAGTAGGCTCAGCTTTCCAATCAGTTTCTGAGGGATGATTGTGTTGAATGCTGAACTGAAGTCTATGAACAGCATCCAAAAATATGTCCAGGTGGGTTAGGACCAGGTGGAGGGTGATGGCAATGGCATCATCTGTTGAGTGGTTGGGACGGTACACAAACTGCAGGGGGTCCAGTGAGAGGGGCAGCAGGGTCTTGATATGCATCATGACAAGCCTCTCGAAACACTTCATGATGATGGATGTGAGTGCAATGGGATGGTAGTCATTTAGGCAGGACACTTCTTCGGCACGGGGACGATGGTGGCGGCCTTGAAGCACATTGGAATGGTGGCCGTGCTCAGGGAGATGTTAAAGATGTCAGTGAGAACATCGACACCACCGTGGCCAGCAGTGCATTCCATGCACCTACTTTTGTGACACGATTTTTACTTGACACTCAGCAGTCCATGCTTCAGTGTTCTCAGCTTCTTGCTTGAAACCCAACACAAAATTTCATTTACCAAGAAGTCGCAAATAGGTTTGAACATTACACAATCATCAGTAAGCATCTCAGCCTATCGAGGAAGGTAGCTCACTGATAGTTAGACCTGGGTCGTCACCCAGATGAACTCCTGCAACAATGTCCTTGGCTGGAAAGATTGACCTCAAACAACTACAGACACACGTGATCATATAACTCCTGCATCAGAGTATTTTCCCCTCAATGTTGCCTTGCTGCCAAGAGCAGTCACTCTCACCATACTCTTGCAGTTCAGCTCTTTGATCCAAGGCTTTAATGTGGTCTATTGCTGAGTGGATCTGGCAAAGCCCAAACCAGGGCAACAATGAGCAGGTTCTAGGTGAGTAATTGGTGTCTGATCATTTTGCTGATGATTGAGAGTAGACTGACTAAGCAGTAATTAGCCAGACTGGATCGAAACTGTTCTTGATTTTCTGGGCAATTTTACACATAGATAGATGCCGCTGTAGGGTAACGTAATGGGTAGAAACAGTTGCATAATTCACAACCACTAACATTGAGTTGGGGATCAGTTTAAGAAGCTATGTCTGACGTGATGGCATAATGACATGGAGGTCATTATGCGTTTGCGTTTGCTTGGCAATGAAGTTAGTTGCTACTAGTTCCCTTAAACTTAAAATGCCCCTGCCATTTTATTTATGAAAACCTACATTGGTGACACTGTCGCTCAAGGACAATTGCAGAGTTATTCAACACGTCGGCCAACACAGTCCCTTTGAAGGTGCTGGAGTTCTGGGAGCAAAATGTTGTCGTTTGGTTTGTACAAGCTGAGGCCTAATTCTTGTTGCGAGAAATATCCGTGGACGACACCAGATATTACTATGTAGTCGTGTGCTTAGTAATTCCACGGCAGTGAGAGAGGAGAGTCTACTTAAACACCCTCTCATACGCTGAAGACTCACCTGTTACGGTCAGAGTCCAAGAGCGGCGAACAGTTGCTCTCCTTTCCCAGCCTGGGGGATGCTTGGCCCTCAGAGCTAATGACAACATTCTGCCCCTCCTGGGAAATCCCCATCCTTGTTTTATTTGTACCACAGATATCTGATCAAGTTCACACAGCCCTCACTAATACACCCACGAATGACTATAGGGAGCTTGCTAAAATGGCTGATAGTCTACACTCAGCTAGGCAGAGATGCATATTTCCTCCTTCTTTCCCTGCCTAATAAGCCTGGACAGCAGAGCCTCCAACACATGCATACCTGCAGATGTGAAACAGACGACACCGGGTGAGTGCTTCTACCATCATTGCTTTGGTAGGAACGCTAGGAAGTGCAACTGCCTTACAGCTGCAACAGAGGTCTGATGGGACACCATGGGTTCTAGCTGTCAGGATCATCTACCGTTCATCACAAATACCCTTTCAGGGCGACGCTTTTTGTGTGACAAGTAGGTGCTCAAGTAAGTGTGCTGCCAACGCCACCTATTGAACATAAAGCAAAGAGTGACCAAACTGCACTGGAGGCCGTCAACAGCAGCAGGATCCAAACTTACGGGTCACAATGGGTGATGTCCTGACATCACACATGAGACTTCACCCTGGCTAAAGTGGTTAGACCTCTGTTTGGCGCAGATTTCCTGTGTAACCAAGGACTGTTAGTTGGTCTTAAGAACAGCTGGCTGTGGATATCAAGGACTTTGGGTTATCGCCTTGCTCTCCTAGTAAGTTCCCCACAGCAACTCTGACAAATTTATGCACCACCACTTGTGACTTCACTCGACTGCTAACAAATTCCCAAATCTCACCAAGCCCTCATTCTCAACTATAGTCATGAAACATGGGGTTGAGTACCATATTTCCTCAAATGACCCACTTGTCCATGCCCACGTGCGTAGACTGAACCCAGAAAAGCTGGCTACTGCGAATGCTGAGTTTGCCCACACGGAGTTTGCTTGGTACTGTATGCAGGTCAAATAGCCCCGGATCTTCGCCTTCCACATGGTCCCAAAACCTGATAGTGATTACCACCCATATTGCCATTATCACCACCTTTATAAGATCACCACCCATGATTGTTATCCAATCCCACACTTTTCGGCACGTTTAGCCAGAAAGTTAATTTTTTCTAAAGTTGACTTAGTTAGAAGCTATCAGCTGGTGCTTGTATGCTGGGAGGACATTCACAAAATGGCTGTGATAACCCTGTTTGGCCTCTTTGAGTTCCTGTGCATGCCGTTTAGACTGAAAAATGCAACACAGACTTTCCATCGGCTAATGGACTCTGTATTAAAAGACTTAGATTTCATTTTTGTTTACTTGGATGACATACTTGTTGCAAATGCATCCAAATCTGAATGTGTATCACATCTCTGCACACTTTTTGAGTGCTTAAGCTAATACGGATTGATTATTAATCCTGCTAAATTCCAGTTTGAATGTCAACCATTGATTTTCTCCATCATTGCATCCCAGCAGAAGGTGCTCAATCCCTCCCATCAAATCTTGCTGCTTTATAGAACATAGAACATATAACAATACAGCAAAGTACAGGCCTTTTGGCCCACAATGTTGCGCCAACCCTTAAACCCTGCCACCCATATAACCCTTCACCTTAAATTCCTCTCTTAAATTTCACTAGTGTATCTGCTTCCACCACTGACTCAGGCAGTGCATTCCACGCACCAACCACTCTCTGAGTGAAAAACCTTCCTCTAATATCCCCCTTGAACTTTCCACCCCTTACCTTAAAGCCATGTCCTCTTGTATTGAGCAGTGGTGCCCTGGGGAAGAGGCACTGACTGTCCACTCTATCTATTCCTCTTAATATCTTGTACACCTCTATCATGTCTCCTCTCATCCTCCCTCTCTCCAAAGAGTAAAGCACTAGCTCCCTTAATCTCTGATCATAATCCATACTCTCTAAACCAGGCAACATCCTGGTAAATCTCCTCTGCACCCTTTCCAATGCTTCCACATCCTTCCTATAGTGAGGCAACCAGAACTGGACACAGTACTCCAAGTGCGGCCTAAGTAGAGTTTTATAGAGCTGCATCATTACATCGTGTCTCTTAAACTCTACCCCTTGATTTATGAAAGCTAACACCCCATAAGCTTTCTTACCTACCCTATCTACCTGTGAGGCAACTTTCAGGGATCTATGGACATGTACCCCCAGATCCCTCTGCTCCTCCACACTACCAAGTATCCTGCCATTTACTTTGTACTTTGCCTTGGAGTTTGTCCTTCCAAAGTGTACCATCTCACACTTCTCCAGGTTGAACTCCATCTGCCACTTCTCAGCGCACTTCTGCATCCTATCAATGTCTCTCTGCAATCTTCCACAATCCTCTACACTATCTACAACACCACCAACCTTTGTGTCATTTGCAAACTTGCCAACCCACCCTTCTACCCCCACATCCAGGTCATTAATACTCTTTTATTGATTTCCCAGCACCCCTCACTACTAAAACTACAAGAGTTTTTAGGTATGATGAATTTCTATCACCACTTCGTTCTACAAGTTGCTGAACTTAAGTTCCCCTTGTATAGAGCCCTTAAATGCAATGCCCCTAATTGTGTGCTTGAATGGTCAGTGGACATGACAGGAGCATATGATGACACCAAACGAGCTCTTTCTAACGTGACTCTACTGCCACACCCACTCCCCAACACACCCATACCATCACTACTGACACTTCAGACTACGTTGCGGGTGCTGTGCACGAACAGCTGGTCAGAGGTGTGTGGGTTGAGTGCTAGTGGACGAAAATCAACCGGCATGTTTGGGCACTATTTGCACATTTTGAGATCCCTGAGCAACTGTTTGATCATGTTAATTTGGACCTGGTTAGTCTTCTTCCCCCTCCCTCCCTTGTGGTTTCATACACCTTCTTACCATGGGGGACAGTACAATCAGGTGGCCAGATGTTACCCTTCCAGCATCAATGATGGCCACAGATGTGGCTTGAGTGTTCAACAGCACCTGCTGATTGCTCAGATCGACATCCTATCTGATATTTCCTCTGACTTCAGTCCCCAATTCACATCAGACTGCTGATCTGCAATGGCTCAGAACCTAGGCTTTAGGCTACATCACACCATGGTATATCACCAGAAGTCCAGTGGCCTATGTCAGAGGTTTCATTGCTCCTTAAAGGCAGCTCTGAGGGCTTCCCTGATGGATGTGTATTGGCATTTTCATCTCCCAAGGGTCCTGCTGTGGCTCTCAATGACACCAAAAGAGGACCTGCAGTCATCCATGGCTGAGTTGGTATATAGACAGCCATTACAAGTGCCAGTTGATTTTAGTCCTGATGCTACAACTGCCTGGTCAGCCTCTCAGCAGCATTCTGCCTCCTCAGTAAACTCAATTCCTCTGCACCTATTGCTATCTCCCATCAAGATGTATGGTACTCTTGGGTTCCTGTTGACCTACATTCCACCTTGTTCGTTTTTGTCCACCCTGATACACACCAGCATCCCCTTAGGCTCCCTTACAATGGTCCGTTCAGCATTTTGGAATGGAGAGAAAAGTCTTTTATTATACATTGAGCTGGTTCACTTTAAGAGGATGGTCTGATGTGATGACATAATGACATGAAGGCTTCTACCAAGCTTTATGCGTTTGGTTGACAATAAAGTTAGTTGCTATGGTTTCCCTTAAACTTAAAATGCCTCTGCCATTTTAACACTGACGCCACCATTACAACTACTATTCTAGAGACACAGTTTGTTCTGAAACTTCTGCTAGGACGTTGCCTTGTCCAACCAAGTGATCTCAGCCATTCCTAGATCTTGTAATGTGAAATGAAATTGGCTGTAGTCCAGCTTCTGTGTCAGTGAGATCTCAGTAGTATACCCAAGGTGGATCCTCAACCCTGCACTTCTGGCTGAACATGTTTATGAAAGCTTATGCATTTTCCTTAGTTAACCTACTGGGTCTGCCTAGGACTACTTAACTCTACTATGGGTCAGCACTGGAAACTAATGAAAGTTGAGTTGGTTGTAAGAAACATTAGCATTCATTTTGAGAAGAACAGGATATAAAAATAAAGATGTAATACTGAAGCTTTATAAGGCAACTTTCAGACCACATTTGGAGTATTGTGAGCAGTTTTGAGCCCCATATGTAAGAAAGGATGTGTTGGCATTGGAGAGGATCCAGAGGAGATCTACAAGATCATCCTGGGAATGAAAGGGTTAATGTATTAGGAACGTTTGATGGCTCTGGGCCTTCACTCACTGGAATTTAGAAGAATTAGTGGAGATCTCACTGATGAGTATCAAATATTGAAAGGCCCAGATAGAATGGACGTGGAAAGGGTGTTTCCAATAGTGGGAGAGTCTGGGACCAGAGAGTACAGCCTCAGAATAGAAGGATGTCTATTAAAACAGAGATGAGGAGAAATTTCTTAAGAGTTTGGTAAATTTTGGAATTCATTGCTATAGATGACTGTGAATTCTCTATCTCAGAGGTTTATGAAGGCTAGCTATCTGATTTATTTAAAGAGAAAACAAGTATTTTATTTTCAAAGATGAGGAAGTAGAAGGTTTACGGGGAATTGACATAGAAGAGGTCTGGAGCTAGTCAACCAGGATTAAATGCAGGCCAGAAGAGAGGGGCTGAGTGGCCTAATAATTATTTCATTGGTAACTGTGGAAGGTTTTTTTGGGGCTCCTTGACAGTGCGCTCCATGCACTGAGCGCGCAATACAACACTTCATACTTGGAACAACAACACACACAAAACACACAAACACCCTGATGAAGGGTCTCGGCCGGAAACGTCAACAGTGCTTCTCCCTATAGATGCTGCCTGGCCTGCTGTGTTCCACCAGCATTTTGTGTGTGTTGTTGTTTGAATTTCCAGCATCTGCAGATTTCCTCGTGTTTGCTCTTTAACTTCATACTTGGGTTAGGTTTCCATTTGGCACAATCACTAACTTTGTGTTTTTGTGTTTGCGATTATTAATTAAGTTAAAAAACTATACCATCTTCAAAGAGTATGCTGGATCAGGAATATCTTACAATTTTTCTAAAGTGAAGGTCAGTACACCAGGTATAGAATGTACAAAACCGGTGCTCAGTCTGAAGCAGAAAGACAATGAGGGCCAAAACAAATTCATTAGGAATACAAGGAAAGTGATAATAACATATAACAATTGACAAAGTAAATTTGGAGCAAGCTGATAGTCAATATGGGGATTAAACATTCAAAGAACTTTATCACTAAAATATAATAAATCTAAAAGAGTGTGAGATGCTCATTGTGAAACTCCCAGACAAGCAGTGGCTCAGGCTGTTGAAAAAGAAATGAGGTTGGTATGGAACAGTTTAATATGAGAAGGAAGGAATAGAACTACACATTTCATCAAGACTTAAAGGAAATTACTTTGACTATTATCCTTGTTAACTCTTAATTTGTACTGGATGTATGGAACTGAACCCACAACATATGTGTAACTGGAGTGGTTTATAATTATCACAAACTGAATCTTGAAGAAAATCTACAGTGGTAGAATTTTACATCTTCATCCCAATAATCAAAAGTGAGAATATTTCATACAGCATCTTTAGACAAATCCAGAATTGTCTAGGATTCCAGGTGTGCTTTCACCAAATTCCCATCCAAATGCAAAAATACCATCTTACTGTTTTACTCTAATACCTTGGAATAAACCTTATTCTGTTCCCTCTTTCTTAATCTTTTCCATCATTTTTCTAATAGCTAATGTTGGGAAGTCAGCACTTCCCGGTTTTCTTAGTAGTTGTGTTTGCTTATTTTCCCTCCCCTTCCTTTACTGAAAAGCATTGTAATAGTTGTTTCTGATTCATTGTGGCCATTCCAAAAAAATAAGGCATTCTAGATCACAACAAATTTTCATATAAAAGGAGGATTTGTTGTTTTTTAGTTTATATTTAAATTTCTACTGCAGCTTTCCTTCATCTGTATTAATATTAAATCCTCCGTCTTGTACAAACTTACTTCCTATGAATTTTACATGTTTTTTGTATTTTCTTCTGTAGGAACAGCATCTTTTTTCCACATTGTCTCTCCTGTTTCAATTTCTAAGTACACATGCTTACTTTTGCAATTTGGTTTTGTATAGATCTTATCAGTTTATTGGATTTAATATTTCTTGCAGGTGTATTCTTTTTTTATCTCCATTTACCATTTCTTCCTTACATTTTACTGATTTCTAAAAGTCTCTTCCTCTTGCTAACATTTCAGAAAAATCATATACTCATTTTAATTCAAATCTACTTTAAGCCTATTTGGTAAGCCCCTTTGACATAAAGAATCTATTTTTCAATAACAATAGGTTGAGAATTATGGATTATTTCTTATTAGCAAATTAAATGAACATTCTCAGAAGAATAGCTCAGTCTTTGCACTCAGCACTATCCTAGGCTTTGTATATTGAAAGATAAATTAAAGGTTGCCAGACTATACTGCTTAATCCAGGTTTTACATTCAGTGTAGAACTCCTGGTAAGAACAATATATCAAGCAAAGCAACACAGGCAAAGATGGAAGTAAATTCAAAATGGAACTAAACTATTTGATCTTCCAACCTTATATCTGACCATCATGAAAACTTTCCACTGTCACACTAACAGTCTCTGAATTAAAAATAGAAAATGTTGGAGATACTTAACAAGCTGGACAGTATTTGTGAAGTGAATGTTTCAGATCAATGATGCTTCATCAGAGTTGATAAAGGATTTTCAATATGAATTTTATATGTATTCTCTCACCACAGATATCTCCTGGCCTGATGGCTATTTGCACTGAGGACCATTTTAACCTCCAGATCTGATTTCTCATCTCCCACCTTTCGTAAATTTTAACTCCTCTACTTCTCCTGCTCATGTCTATCTCACACCATACCTACTCACTTCTACTCTTGATCCAAACTGGTCGACCGATAATTTGAAAATACTTTTTCATATGTTGAAATCACTCTATCCTATGATTAAGTGACTGGGGAAGGATCTGATGACTGTGGAAAGAAGAGCATGAATCTGACAAAGATCTTCAACCTGAAACATCAACTCTGTTTCTCCTTCCAGAAACGCTGCCTGACCTGCTGAGTGTTTCGAGTAATTTCTATGCTTCTTTCAGGCTTTCCGTATCTGTGGTTTTTAAAAATATCTTTTCATGAAATTATCCATTTTGGCAAGTAAATTAAAAATTCGCACTATCTTAACGATGAGAGATTGCGGTGCTCGGAGTGGAATCAGAGCATGACATGCAAAAATTTAGTTATAGGTGCAGCAAGAAAACAGAAATGTTCATAGAAAACTTTTGTTTATTGTTAGGGAGGGTAATTGCAAAAACTGGGAGGTTATGCTTCAGTTGTATGAAGCAATGTTGAGACAGGAAGTGAGTACAGTGTACTATACTGGCCTCCTTTTTAAAGGAAGGATGTAAACAAATGGTTCACTGGACCAATACCTGGAATGTGCAGTAAGAACAGAACACTCTGGGAAATACTCAGTAAGTCAGGCATCATCAGTGGAGAAGAACAGACTGAGACTTAAAGGAAAATAATTTTGGGCTGAGACCCTTCATCTTGCAGGATTACATGAACTCATCTCGGAACTGCTGTTGGCAGGTCCCTAATGATTGAGCCTGAGATTCTGTAGAGGATGCAGGACCATTTTCCAGCCCATCCTATGATAAATTAAGACCCACCATCAACAGTTCAATCCTACATTCCCCCTCCCCCCCCCCCAAAGATACTCTCTGTCCTGCTGAGTTCTTCCAGCACTTTGTTTTATTGCTTCAGATTTCTGCATTTGAGTCTCTTTTGTCTTGTGTCTCTATAGTTTACCTGGTCATGTTCACCTCCTCTAGCTGAGTGATATCTATACTTTCATTATTTGCTAAAATAAAATAACTTTTTTTTTCCATTTGTAACTTTTTCATAGAACACTACATTTAAAATACCGTTGCTATTATTCAACACTCTCTCCATCAAATTTTCTGAAAAAGTATTTCTGTTTTCAAAATAAAACATGTCATTAAAAGTGTCTCCGAAAATTCCCAAGTGTTTAAGGCTTACAATGGAATATAATGTCCCTATTAAATGGTAAACTTTGAGTGAAACTTTTAAATTAAAAAAAATAGTTATAGATTGAATTGTCAAATGAAGTGGTATTTTTTTCATCTCGGGAGGGATCGAACCAGACTGCGAATATTCCGGAGGCTCGGGGGAGAAAATGTCTAAGCTGAATCCAAGGTATCGGGACCAAGGCGGAGTTAGCAACGTTTAACGAGAGCAGGCTGAGGGGCCTGATTGGTGCCAATCGAAAAAAAAAGTGCCATCCGCGCCATCTACCTGGGCACACGGTGGCGCAAACCCAGGCTGAGAGAAAAAGGAGCGATTCCAAAGGGGAGCTGTGGACTGGAGGAGCAGCTCAAATGTTGGGAAGATGTCCGAGACGAGTTCTATCAGCTCTGGATCTACTGCGGGTTCAGGCAGTCGTGTTTTACAGCTGGCGAGCAGAGGGGAATGGACAGCCCTGGAACAAGCTTTGAAAAGCATTGACAAGGGAGACCGGGACATGTCTCACACGGACGAAGTGAGCGACTTTTCTTCCCTCCCTACTTTTCATTCGTTCTAGGCATTGTTAGCAACCAATAATTCCCCCGTGGTGTTCCGGTTCAAAGTCATATTTATGTATCGGTGGGAGGGTGAATTTTAACAAAAAGAGCAAATCGTATTTCAGCCACTAGAATTGGAAAGTGTATGCTCCCAAGAACAACTGTTTGACAATTAGATAAAGGTCATACAATGGGTTCACCAGAAGTGCAGCCGGTTTGTTAAAGGAAAATAATTTGTTCTTAATGCAAGGTTGCAGTCACCAAGGTAACAAGACCATCAGGAACTTAACGTTCTCAAAGGTCACTTAAGGTGGATTGATTATTTTTTTCTGGAATTAAACTGCCTAATCTTTCCTTTGAACGAACTGATGCTAAATTCAACAGAAAAGGGACACAGATATATATCCTGCCATTTGTTCTGGTGTATTGGTCAAATGTGTGTAAGTAGGACAGGGCTTGTAATGGGTATAATTTTGTAAGATATAAGAACAGGAACTAAAGAGACTAGAAGAGAATGTAATGTTGGGAAAGTAGCCTTTAGCGACTTTGAAAGAGCTGTGAAAAAACAATTTGATATTGTAAAACAAAGGGACAAAGATTATAGGCTTTGATTAAATGTTTGTTTTTGCATATGGTAATCCATTCTTGGCTTTTGAAACTAATACTAATGTCATAGTAGACCTATTCCCCTTGGGGAACGATATCTTCTTCCTGAAATACTCTCCACTCTACTTTCCAATCAGCCATGAAACTAAATCACTTTTTTCTGAAGTGGAATAATTCTATAGTGATTTGGTGTGGAGCTATCCATGTGTTCTGGCCCATGCTTGCTTTGCAAAACATTATCTGGCCAAAACTTGGTTGTAGAACTGCCTATACCTTCAAGGACTACACTACACTGGTACATCATTGGTTATGAAGAACATTGGGTCATCTCAAGATTGTTAAAGGCACAATATCAATGTGTCTTCCATCTGATGAGCTTGCCACATCCTCTCCAGCTCTGGAAAGAGGGTGCAGTTCACTCAAGAGAAGGATCTCTTAATACTGTGGCAATTGGCAATGCTGTTACTTTCTGCACAAGGGAAATAAAGTCAGCTTTATTTGTTCAGAATATATTAAGTGGTTTTAAAAGCTGTATTTTATGGGACACCTATTATCTATTTTCTTATTTTTAATATAAATTATAAATTTCCATGGCATAAGCACTTTTCATGCTAAAATCTGAAAAGTTTCCCTAATAACAGTTCCCTCATAGCAGCTGCTTAATGTGCATGCTTGAGAGTTAAGCTAATTATAATTAAAATTTTAACCATACAGTTGTGTGTTTGCCATTGTCCCAGTTATACCTAATTATTTCAATCTTTATACAATGATTTTCAATTGGGGAAGTGAGGATATTTGGACATGCATAGGAACTGATGTATACTATTTTAACTTCTTTTTCTGTAACTTTTTTCTGGTTCCACAATTCACATTAATTTATCCCATTCCTCTTTACCTCATTTTGTCAGTAACCAATTGTGAGATTTTCCATTGACTTAGCTTCAACAAAGAGTTCCAATTTAATTCTTAACTATTTCTTACAAAAGTGACATAGCCCCTTGCATAACCTCGCTGCTAAAATTATGCTCCCTCGGTCTTGACATAACCATGTCAGAAATTTTTTTCTCTATTTTTATCCTTTCAGCTCCTATATTTATTTTAAACACCTCGGTTACATCATTCTAGAATATAAAACAAGGATAGAGTGATGAGACTTTATAAGGATTGATCGGAATGTATTTGGGGTATTGTGAGCAGTATGGACCCCTTATGTAAAAAAGGGTGTGCAAGGTCCAGAAGAGGTGTGCAAGAATGATACCAGGAATGAAAAGTGTTCCCATATGAATAGCATTTGATGGCACTAGGCCAGTATTCACTAGAGTTTAGAAGAATGAGTAGGGATCTCATTGAAGCCTACCGAATATTGAAAGGACAAATAGAATGGATGTGGAGAGGATGTTTTCAATAGTGTGAGAATCTAGGACCAAAGAACACAACCTCAGAATAGAATTATATCCAGTTAAAGAACAGAGATGAGGAGAAATTTCTTTAGCCAGTGGTGAAACTGCAGAATTCTTTGCCACAGACAACTGTAGAAGCCAGGTTATTGAGTATATTAGAAGCCGGGATTGATTGGTGAAGGGCATCAAAGGTTACAGGGAGAAGGAAGGAGAATGGGTTTGAGACGGTAAATAAATCAGCTATGATCAACTGGTGGTGCAGACTGAATCAGCTGAATGTCCTAACTCTGTTCCTATGTCTTAAGGTCTTGTGTTCTTTATTGCCTTTACCCAAGTGCTCGTTTAATCCTCGTGCGTAAGTAGGAACAATGAGTGCTAGCAGAAATATCATGGAGGAACACAATACTCTCTGTGCCTACTTTCAGCATGGGTTCTATGACAACCACAGTTGGGAGTGCTGATTGAGTTTGCCTAATCCTTCAACACTGATGATAGTTGTGGAATTCTAAGTCCAATTCTAGCTGATGGTCTGTCTACAAACCTCTGGAAGGAACAGCGATTAAAATTGAGACTTGAACTTGATGACACTAACTTTTATGAAATTACATGTCAAATAAACTGGCTTTTATAGATATTTTGTATTTTGATTTGTAGGAATCTGGTCTAACCCCACTTTTGATTGCTGTTCGGGAAAATAAACTTGCAATTGTGGAAAGACTACTTGAGTTAGGAGCCAATCAGATTGATCGGTCAAAGGTCAGTTTCATAATACTTTCATGAACCAATCTACTATAGTGAGTGTGTATATATGAAAAATGTAGTATTAAAATTACAAACTTATTTAATCTATAGTTGATATCAACAAGGATAATTGAGTATAATATGCCTGCTAATTAATGTGATATTGGACTGTTATTACTGGAAAAGGTATTCTAGCCTGTCACGGAAGTAAAAATCATATCCTCAAATCATAGAAATAGTTGTGTATTTAATATTTAAGTTATATTTGAATAATATTGTAAATATATTGTTTGATAAAGCATTCTTGTTCATTTAAGTAATTCATTATGGGTTATATGTAAAAGGATGTGAATGGTATACATCATCATGCCACCATGAGATAAGTGTGCATCTTGCTAGAAGTAAAAATGAAACTTATGTACAGAAGCTATCCTAGCTTTGCTTTTATTTTTAGGTAGTTTTATGTTTTGGAGTTACAAAACATAACAGTGGCAATAAGTAAGTTTTTAAAAACACCCAAGACAACTACCTACCTGTTGAAATTTTGAAAGACGTTCAAGATATTTGAATTTTAAATAAAGTGCTGCTCGCCTTCTTTGCAAGAGAGAGGTGGTTGAGTTTTAAAAAGGGCAGAAAATGGATGAGTTCATGGGTTCATAAGCAGTATTGAATTGAATGATCTTTACTGTCATTATACATAGGTACAATGAAACTCCATTTAGCATCCTCTCAGGTAATTAAATAAAACGGTAGATAAAAACAAGACAGTAATAAAAAAAAGTATTAAATAGATAAGTAGCAGAAAATAAGTTGCAGCAGCACCAGAAAATCACAGTAATGCACAAAGTGCCATTAGTGCAAGTATTTGAGTCCTTGCGTGTGCATGTGTGTGCTCACAGTTTCAGTCATTGCTCTGTGGGAGTGGTGTGATGGAGGACATAGCTCTGGGATAGAAGCTGTTCCTCAGTCTGTTTGTTCTGGCTTTTAGTGTCCTGAACCGTTTGCTGCATGGCAGCGGGTCAAACAGGGAGTGGCTGGGGTGTGCGGTGTCTCTGGTTATGCTGATTGCTTTCATCCTGAGTCTGCTGGAGTAGATGTTGTCCAGCCCTGGGAGCTCCATCCTGACGATTTGCTGGGCTGCCTTCACCACACGATGCAGGTCTTGTCGCTCAGTGGCTGTGCAGCTGGCATACCACACTGTGGCACTGTTGGTCAGGATGGTTTCAGTTGTGCTTCTGTAGAAGTTAAGCAACAGCTTTTGTGGGAGTTTGGCCTGTTTCAGCTTTCTGAGGAAGAAGAGTCTTTGTTGTGTCTTTTTTACAAGCAGTGAGGTGTTGGTGGTCCATGTCAGCGAGGTGTTGGTGGTCCATGTCAGCGAGGCGTCGGTGGTCCATGTCAGCGAGGCGTCGGTGGTCCATGTCAGCGAGGCGTCGGTGGTCCATGTCAGCGAGGCGTCGGTGGTCCATGTTGGCTGTTTTGACAACATAACTCCAAGGAACTTTAGGTTTTCCACACTTTTCACTACCTCTCCATGTATATGGAGGGAGGTGTGTACTCTGGCCTTCGATCTCCTGAAGTCAATGATCATCTCTTGTTTTAGAAGTGTTAAGGACCAGGTAATTGTCCTTATACCACTCCGTCAGATGATCCACCTCGAGCTTGTAGGCTGTTTCATTGTCATCTGTGATCAGGCCAATCTGTGTTATCGTCCGCAAATTTAATTATGGAGTTGGAGGTGTAGATGGGGATGCAATCATGTGTGAAGAGTGTGTAGAGCATAGGGCTCAGCACGCAGCCCTGCGGGGTGCCTGTTTTTAAGATGGGGGTGGTGGAGGTGTGCTTACCAACTCTGACTTGCTGTGGTCGGTCTGTGAGGAAGTCCATGGCCCATGAGCACAGGGGGGAACCAAGGCCAAGAGAGTTCAGTTTGCTGACCAGTTTATGGGGGATGACTGTGTTAAATGCAGAACTGAAGTCCACAAATAACATCCTCACATAAGTGTTCGGTTCCTCTAAGTGAGTCAGAGCAACATGGAGGGCTGTTGTGATTGCATCCTCTGTGGAGCGGTTTGCCCGGTAGGCAAACTGGTGTTTGTCCAGATCAGGTGGGATTATAGCCTTACTGTGTGAGAGCACAAGTCTCTCAAAGCACTTAATGGCAATGGGTGTCAGCGCTACAGGGTGATAGTCATTCAGGCACTTCACAGCTGATTTTTTGGGCACTGGGATGATGGTGGAGGTTTTAAGGCATGTTGGAACACAGCTTGTTGCAGTGAGAGATTAAATATACTTGTAAACCCCTCAGCAAGCTGGTCGGCACATGCTTTCAGTACCCGGCCGGGCACTCCGTCTGGGCCAGCTGCCTTACTCGCATTCACTTTCCTCAGGGTGGATCTCACCTGATGGTGCTTAAGGACCAGTGTGGACTCATCGTCAGGTGGGTTGATGAGTGAGTAGCCTTCGCCCTCTGAGTATCAAAGCGGGCAAAGAACTGGTTTAGGACATCAGGTAGTGTGGTGTCATCATCTGGCAGCAGATTATTGGTTTTGTAGTCTGTCAGTGCCTTGATGCCTTTCCACATACTGTGGGGGTTGTTGTTATCAAACTGATTTTCAATGCGCAATTTGTATTTGCGCTTTGCATCCCTGATGCCCCTGCAGAGATTCCCCCATGCTTCACTGTAGGCTTGTTTGTTTCCTGACCTGAAGGTTGCATCGCACTCCCTGAGTAGTGCCCTCACATTGCTGTTAATCCACGGCTTTTGGATGATAATAATCACAATTTTTTTTAAAAAGAGCAGAAATGGTTAGCTACGTTGGAAAGATAAGACACATTCTATTGCACAATGGATAATTGGTGAATTGTATACTGAGTAAATTGAGCAGTATTTTGAAGCAAACAGAATTACCAATGAGAAATGAGTGCCAGATTTGCTGAGTGCATTGAGTTTAAAGGTATATAGTTTGCTTAGAAGTTTCACTGCTCCAACCAAAGCAGCCGAAATGAGCTTTGTTGATATTGTGAGAGTGATACAGGAACATATAGAACCAAAACCATTATTGATTGCAAAATACTTTGTTTCATTATTGGAATCAAATGGAAACATGCTGAATTGATGAGATTGTCTGAGCATTAGCAGTTCAGAAATGGGCTTAATGATGCACTGAGATATTGTTAAGTTTGTGGAATCTTATGAGTAAGAATTCAAAAAGGCTCCTAACTAAAAAGAGCAGTTGAAATTGCTGTATCAACAGACACAGCAGACAGAGATACAATTGAGTTTCATTCAGGAATGAAAGTGAGCATGAGCAAATTATAATGTCTAAACAAAAACCGGCCTGGCCAAACACTTTGTTACTGTTGCGGTAGGAGTTCACGTACACAAGTCCAATGCAGGTTTAAACTTGAAACTTGCAGAAAATGCAACAAAGTAGGAAATATACAAAGAGCATGTTAGGCAGACAAAAATGTATGGACTGCACAGGGAAGAGAAAAAGATAATTCAAGTTACAGTTTCAAAAAGAGCACTAATCTGTATAATGTTGATGAAAAATCTGATAATGATGAAAGTGACTGTGGTGAACTATGTGCCTGTCGGGACACGCCCCTGCTGACTGCTCCTGTGGCTCCTCCCACAGGCCCCTGTATAAAGGAGACCTGCGGCCTGAAGATCGGCCTCAGTCTCCAGGACCTTGTATGATAGACACTCACTCCTGGTTCCTTCTTCCAGTCAATAAAAGCCGATATCTCGCCTACGTCTCAGTGTGAGTTATTGATGGTGCATCAATTTTATTGACTGGAAGTTTTAAAACATGGAACCCGTTTTGCGTCCGGACCGGTTGGATTTGGACCCTCAAGACCCTGACGCAGCTCTCGCTTTTGAACACTGGCTTGCATGCTTCCAATCGTACTTGGCGGAGCTTCGTGCGACTGAACCCGCCGTTATGCACAGAATCCTACTCTCGAGGGTCTCCTCCAAAGTTTACTCCTTTATCCGGGACCTGCCGACCTACGAAGGGGCACTGGACGCCCTCAAACGACAGTACCTGCGGCCGGTGAACACCGTCTACGCAAGACATCGCTTAGCTACCCGGCAACAGCGGCCTGGCGAATCGTGCGCTGAGTTTCTCCGAGCACTACAGACACTCGTCCGAGCTTGTGACTGCAAGACGCTCACGGCAGAACAGCATGCGGAGCTGCTGGTGCGAGACGCCTTTGTGACGGGACTGAGGTCAGTGTACATGCGCCAGCGGCTGCTGGAGAACTCGGATCTTACCTTAAGCTCGGCGATAGAGAAGGCCAACGCTCTAGAAGCTGCGCGGCATAACGCCGACGCTGTCCAGTCGCGCGATTCCCCGCCGGTTTCGTGGACGCCTCAGACCCCGCCACCGCCGGCTCCCGGGAGCGAATTCGCCAACGCCGCCGCCAGTCGCCATTCCACGAGCTCCCCGACCCAGACCACGGCTGTGGCCCGTAAGAAACTCGTGCCTTGTTATTTCTGTGGCCAAAAGAAACATCCTCGACAACGCTGTCCAGCGCGAGAAGCGACCTGCTCCAGCTGCGGAAAGCGGGGCCACTTCGCCAAGGTCTGTAAGTCTCAACCTCGAGCGGAGTGCAACGCTGCGGGTGAAACGTGGGGGCCGCCATCTTGCATGCCGGGATGTGGGCGGCCATCTTTGTCGACGTCAGCACGCCCCGCCCCCGATCCTCGGATGCTGACCGGGTACCCCGGATGTGAGCGGCCATCTTTGTCGGCGTCAGCATGCCCCGCCCCCGACCCTCCGATGCTGACCGGGTACCCCGACGGCGGTCCAACTCTGGCCACTGTGACTCTCGACCAAAGCGCCCCACACCAGCTTGCAAGATCCATGATGGACATCCAGGTGGAGGGGCATTGGACTGGATGCCTGTTTGACACGGGCAGCAATGGGAGTTTTATTCACCCGGACACAGTGCAACGCAGCGGACTTGCAACGCGGCCGGTCAGTCGGAGGTTCCATTTGGCCTCTGGGTCGCAGTCCGCAGACATCCGGGCGGGTTGTGTAGCGACTTTGGTGGTGCAAGGCACAGTATATCGGGACTTTGAACTGCTGGTCATGCCTAATCTGTGTGCACCTGTGCTATTGGGGCTGGACTTCCAGAGCCATCTCGAAAGTGTGACTATGGTATACGACGGGCCCCTCCCACCACTCACTGTCAAGAATCCTCAGTTTTGTGGGACTTCTTCACATACCCCGCTACTGACCACACACACACACGGACACACACATCCCATCCAGAACCAGGCCAACAGCTGCGCTACCGACACTTGCAGCCTCTCCACTCTCAAGATCCCTCCCCCACCGCTGTTCGCCAACCTGACCCCCGACTGTAAACCTGTGGCAACCAAAAGCAGGAGGTACAGCGCGGGGGACCGGGCCTTCATTCGGTCGGAGGTGCAGCGGCTGCTCAGGGAGGGGATCATTGAGCCGAGCACAAGCCCTTGGAGGGCCCAGGTGGTTGTTGTTCGGACTGGGCAGAAAAATAGGATGGTGGTGGACTATAGTCAAACCATCAATAGGTTTACGCAGCTTGACGCATACCCCCTACCCCGCATCGCGGATATGGTCAACCAAATTGCTCAGTATAAGGTGTACTCGACAATAGATCTGAAATCCGCTTATCACCAGCTCCCCATCTGCCCAGAGGACCGCCCCTACACCGCCTTCGAGGCGGGCGGCCGGCTCTATCACTTCCTGCGCGTCCCTTTCGGTGTCACGAATGGTGTCTCTGTCTTCCAGAGGGAAATGGACCGGATGGTGGACCAGTACCAACTGCAGGCCACATTTCCCTATCTGGATAACATCACCATCTGTGGTCATGACAGGCCAGATCACGACGCCAACCTCCAACGGTTTCTCCAAGTGGCCGCAGCTCTGAACCTTACTTATAACAGGGACAAGTGTGTTTTTGGTACCACCCGCCTTGCTATACTTGGGTATGTCGTGGAAAACGGGGTTATTGGGCCTGATCCCGAACGTATGCGCCCCCTGTTAGAGCTCCCTCTTCCCACCACTCTCAAGGCCCTCAGACGGTGCCTGGGGTTTTTTTCCTATTACGCCCAATGGGTCCCCCATTACGCAGACAAGGCTCGCCCCCTGGTCAAGTCTACCTCGTTTCCCCTCTCTGCTGAGGCCTACGCGGCCTTCAACTGCATTAAAGCGGACATTGCCAAAGCTACGATGCATGCAGTGGACGAGACCGCTCCCTTCCAAGTGGAGTGTGATGCCTCCGATTTCGCTCTGGCTGCTACCCTTAATCAGGAAGGCAGACCAGTAGCATTCTTTTCTCGCACCCTCCAAGGCTCTGAAATTCGGCACTCCGCGGTGGAGAAAGAAGCCCAGGCCATAGTGGAGGCTGTTAGGCACTGGAGGCACTATCTTGCTGGCAAAAGATTCACTGTGCTGACCGACCAGCGCTCGGTTGCGTTCCTGTTCAGCAACCAACAGCGGGGCAAGATCAAAAATGATAAGATTTTGCGGTGGAGGATAGAACTCTCCACCTACACCTATGATATCCTGTACCGGCCTGGCAGACTCAATGAGCCCCCTGATGCCCTATCCCGGGGAACATGTGCTAGCACACAGCTCGACCAGCTGTACGCCCTTCATGCACAACTTTGCCATCCGGGGGTCACCCGATTTTACCATTTTGTGAAAGCTCGGAACCTGCCGTACTCCCTGGAGGACATCAGGACGATGACCAGGGACTGCCAAATTTGTGCCGAGTACAAACCGCACTTCTACTGTCCTGACACGGCACAACTTGTCAAGACCACCCGCCCTTTTGAACGCCTGAGTGTTGACTTTAAGGGCCCCCTTCCCTCCACTGACCGCAATGTCTATTTTCTCAGTGTTATTGACGAGTTCTCACGGTTCCCCTTTGCCATCCCCTGCCCCGACACCACTGCCACGTCCGTCATAAAAGCCCTGCGCCAGCTCTTCACTCTGTTCGGGTATCCCTGCTATATCCACAGTGATAGAGGGTCCTCCTTTATGAGTGAAGAGCTGCGCCAGTACTTGCTAGCTAGGGGCATTGCTACCAGTCGGACCACGAGTTATAATCCCCGGGGTAATGGCCAGGTAGAGCGGGAGAATGCCACAGTGTGGAAGGCCACACTTTTAGCCCTCAAGTCCAAAGGGTTGCCGGTCTCTCGATGGCAGGAGGTCCTCCCTGAGGCACTGCACTCTATCCGCTCTCTGTTATGTACGTCCACCAATGCCACCCCTCACGAACGCCTATTCTCTTTTCCCAGGAAGTCTGTCACTGGGACCACCCTACCAGTTTGGCTGACGTCCCCGGGGCCAGTGCTGCTCCGGAAACATGTGAGGAGCAATAAATACTCCCCGCTGGTGGAGAGGGTTCACCTTCTCCATGCGAACCCCCAGTATGCTTACGTGGTCTTACCTGATGGGCGGGAGGACACGGTCTCCATCCGCGACCTGGCACCCGCAGGTGCAGCAGACCACTACCCTGAAGGCTCTCCGGTAACTGTGAACCCTGCACCAGAGGTGACACCGTACTCACCAGGCCCTACACAGACTCCTCACGACACTTGTATACCGGGCGTTTCGTACGCATTTATACCAGGCGCCTCGCACATGCATGAGGGATCACCGGCGCCTAGTGGGCAAGAACACGCGCAACCCCCGTCCCCTGTGCAATCGCCAATGTTGCCGGCACCTATGCGGTCACAGCCGGTGCTACGTAGATCGCAGCGACAGATTCGACCGCCTGATCGGCTTGACTTGTAAGAACCTTCGCTACATGAGGACTTTTTCAAACGAAGGGGGGGTGAATGTGGTGAACTATGTGCCTGTCGGGACACGCCCCTGCTGACTGCTCCTGTGGCTCCTCCCACAGGCCCCTGTATAAAGGAGACCTGCGGCCTGAAGATCGGCCTCAGTCTCCAGGACCTTGTATGATAGACACTCACTCCTGGTTCCTTCTTCCAGTCAATAAAAGCCGATATCTCGCCTACGTCTCAGTGTGAGTTATTGATGGTGCATCAGTGACCCAGAACTGTGTAGCCTTGAGATATACCACATGAAAACTAGCAAGAAACAAGCAATATCGCTTACACCAAAAGTGAATGGCAAATTAATTTAAATGGAAGTGAACACTGGTTTGGGTGTTTCAGTCATTCCACAAAATAAATTTGAACAGCTTTTCAAAGATACTGAACTGAGGCTTGCAGATATCCAACTAAGAACTCCTATTGGAGAAATGATA
Source organism: Hypanus sabinus (assembly GCF_030144855.1). Lineage (NCBI taxonomy): Eukaryota > Metazoa > Chordata > Chondrichthyes > Myliobatiformes > Dasyatidae > Hypanus > Hypanus sabinus. The sequence continues at coordinate 124,709,899 of NC_082706.1, forward strand.
ACTCCCTTGTTAAGAAAAGGAAGGCCAGCATTATGGGGACATGATTGTCTGAGACAACTACAACTTGATTGGAGATCCATCCACTATTTGCATGTCACATACCCTGCAATAGAGTCAACTGAAAGCAAATTTAAAACAGTACTAAATTATGCCACCGCAGTGTTCAAGGATGGCAATGGAAAACTGAAAGGTATCAAGGGTAAAGTAGCATTAAATGAAAATGCTGCACCCACTTTTTATAAAGCCCATCCAGTTCCTTATGTCATGTATGATAAAGTAGCTAGAGAGCTAGACAGCATGGAGGCTGAAGGATTTCTTTCTGAAGTTTGGTGGAGCCCAAGCTCACATTAGCCAAAAAGAATAGGTATGTCAGGGTAGGTGGTGATTTCAGGATTACCATCAACACAGTACTGAAAGTAGACCAAAGCTCTCTGCCCAGGATAGAGAATATATTTGCAAACTTTGCTGGAGGAAAACACTTCAGCAAAGTGGACTTAACTGAGGCCTACAGATCGCAATAGAAGAAGAGTCCGAAGTTGTTCTCACCATCAGCACTCACAAAGGGCTTGATCACTATAATAGGCTTTTTTTGGGAGTAGCATCTGTGCCTGTACTCTGGCAGAAAGCTATAGACCAGATACTGCAAAGTGGTCCAGGCACTCAGTGTTACCTAGATGACATCATTGTTACCAGTAAGAATGGCAAAGAACATCTCCAAAATCTCAAGACTGTGGGCTCAGAGCACATTGCAACAAGTGTGAATTTTTTTTTAAAACCAAGCATTACTTACTGTGGACACATACAATTGATGCACAAGGACTATACAAGTATGCTGAGAAAATTCAAGCAGTGGTGGATGCCCCAAGGACAAAGAACGTGTCACAATTGTGCTCCTTTTTGGGATTGGTGTTACTATAACAACTTCCTGCCAAACCTGGCTACTGTGCTCCACCCCTTGAACTCATTACTACAGATCAGGAAGAAACAGCCATGGACAAAGCGGAGTGAAGTAGTTTACCAAAAGGTAAAGGAAATGTTGATGTCAGACATTGTGCTCACTCATTATGGTCCACATTGTCCAGTGAAGCTTGCCTGAGACACCTTGCCTTATGGTAAAGGTGCAGTTATGTTATGTTATGAGTGATGGAAATGAATGTCCCATACTTTTTGCATCACATTCCCTTGCCGCTGCAGAGTAGAATTACTTACAGATTGACAGAGAGGCTTTGAGTCTGGTTTGCAATGCAAAATGTTTCAACTAGTACTTGTATCGGTGAGAGTTTACCGTTATTACTGATCATCAAGTGCTAGTATCTATTTTCAATCCACAGAGGGGTGTTCCACTAACAGCAGCAGTGTGAATGCAGAGATGAGCTCTGTTTCTTGGAGGACACAATTACAAGAGGATGAATAATCATGGAAATGCTGATGGATTGTCTTGCAAATACTTTGAAAAGGGAATAACTGAAAAATTTACAGAAGTGGACACTCCTCTGGACATACTCTCTCTAATGCAAATCAAAAGTCTCCCTATTATGGCAGAGATGATCCAAAGGGAAAACAGAAAAGGTCCCACACTGTCTCAGATCTACACAGCAACCCAAAATGGCTGGAATGTGTAAAAGTCCCAGTTCCCTCATTTTTACCAGTATTGGGATGAACTTGCTCCTTGACAGAGATTCCCTTATGTGGGGATTGAGAGTTGTTGTACCATCCAAGCTATGTGTAAAAGGAACTACATGCCGATCATCAGGGATGGACAAAATAAAAGTGTTGGCTCCAAGTTTGTCTGGTGGCCTGGGACAGATCAAGAGATCGAGCAGTTTGCCAACATGTCCAGATGCCAAGAGCAGCGCCTCTTCATCCCTGAGAATGGCCTGCATTGTCCTGGCAAATGTGGGTTTTGCTGGACCATTCATGGGCACAAATTTCTTGATTGTAGTGGCCAGGAGTGTTCCCAGTAGCCTCCACTACAGCCTTGCACACTGTTGATGCATTGAGAAGCCTCTTCTCAGGGACTGGCGTTCCAGAACACTTAGTCAATGATAATGGACTCCAGTTTGTTGTGGAACAGTTTCAATCATTCCTGAAAACAAATCGAATAAAACATATTACATCTGCAGCATGTTATCAAGCTACAACTGGCTTGATGAGATGGTTTACTCATAGTCTAAAGAGCACACTGAGATCAATGTCAGCAGAACACAAAACACTGAATCAGAAGCTCACCTCTTTTCTCTTGCATGTCACAATGTAGCACACTCCACAACCAACAACTCAACTGTTGTTATTCCAGGGTCATCCCTTGTGTTTTTACTTATATCACTTTATACCCAGTCTGAGGAGTATGCAAGACAGACAGCTGAGACAAATTGATGGCTCCTCAAAAAAGGTTTGATGTTGCACTCCCGGACTACAGAGGTGATCAAAAGTGGTTACTTGGAAAGATTAAGGTCAGAAATAGACCACTCTCTTACACAGTGGATATTGTGTCTGATATCATCTGGAGATGACACATCGCAATCGGTTGAGGAGAGCAGAGTCAATTTTTAGAGAAGGAAGGTGATTGGAAATGTCAGAAGCACTTCCTACAGTCCCAGAGTCAACTCCTACAACCAACATGGAGGAGGCCCCGTAACCCAAGATTGTTTTTCCAGAGATTGAAATTTTGTATATAAGTTGAGTTGCATTCTCTATTGAGTTGGAGTTAATAGCTAAGCAGGGAGGAGTGGTGCCTATTCTATATTTCAGTAATATTTGAATAATATTGTAAATACATTATTTGATTAAGCATTCTTTTTCTTTTAAATGATTCATTACAGGTTATATGTAAAAGTACATGAATGATACACATAATCACACCACCACTTCATACATGTGCACCCACTAAAAGTAAAAACGAAGCTAACATACACAAGGTATCCTGGTTTCATGTTTTTAATTTCATTTAGTTTTATGTTTTTGAGTTCCAAAACATAACAGAAATGTGTTCAGCTGATGATTTAACCAGGAGACACATCAACATATGATAGATCACAGATATTCATACATGCATTATTTCTGTGTATGTCCATTAGTTTATGGGAAGGGGGTATTTAGCCCAGGAGAATTTGTTGGCTAATAATTGATCCTTGCAGCTCATAACATTAAGATTAAGTAAGGACATGGAAATATCAATTTTTGGCCAAAGTAGCAGTAATATGTTACAATTGCCACACCAGATTAACACAATGGATGTGTTAGCATAGGCTGCTAGTCTCTCCTCTCCTTTTCATATTTTTTATTTTTAAGTGTAATTGTTCCCCCAGTCATATAGTATGATTCTGATGTATGGGAGCACAAAGCAAATTCAGATCAAGATAACTCATCAGATCCTTCAAATCTCATCTTCAATTTAACAAGATCACAACTGATGAGATTCTAAACCCAGTTTCACATTCTCACCTACCTCCAGAAACTTCTTAAACCCTCACTTGTGAATAATCTGCCAACATTTGCATAAATTGTTCAAATATTCTGCTGCCATTCATTCATTGAGGAAGAGGGTTTGGGAATTGGAACTGGAATTGTTTTATTATTGACACTTGTACCAAGGTACAGTGTAAAACTTGTCTGTATACTGTTTGTACAAATCAATTCATTACATAATACTAGAACATGTGCGTTTCTGAAATTCCTCAAGCTGGTTGTGGCCCATGTACCTACTCTTAACCACAGTTTAATCTCCTCATATGGCCAGAGAGAACCTAGAAAGCTTGCTTAAATAGAAAATATACAAGGTGGGGCTAATGGTCATCAACTTAGATAACCACCTCGTTGCTCCTGTGCTTTTGCCCTCCCCTCTGAGCCCCTGGGTTTTTGATTACCCACAAAATCGATGGAATTCACAAGGCATTAGGGCTCAAAATGTCTGGATTCATTCCCAAACTCTTTGGAAGTGCAAAGTGGTCAGATTCTGTTGAGGTAAAATCAATTGAAAAGGACTTCAGTATGCAACGAAACACAGAATAACTTCAAGTGAAACCCTACTGTGTGTCATTAGGACTGGCTTGTTAACAGAATGGTAATTCATACTGCAATAGCAAATTTAATTCAGGCTCAGACAATAAGCAAAGAAAATAAAGACAGAACATCCAAAGAAGGAGAGGTGGTGTAGGAAAGTCTTGGAATTAACAGGTTACCCCTGCAATGTCCATTAGGATTTGTATTTTATTTGAAGACTAAATCATTGGAACTATGCTACTCCATTGTTACACCATTCCTAATCCCCAACCCCCAAAATATAACTCCATTGTGACCATATAACATTAAGATTGTATCAAAAGGCTAACATGGTCTGAGAAAGACTGTACATATAATGGGAGCATGTTGATGTCCTCCTAGCTTAGGCAGAGCAAAATTTATTGTAGGGTCAAAGCAGAAGTTCTAATTACAAGTGATCATGGCTAGGGTAAAATAAAGAAAACATCCAAGAAGGCCAAAAGGCCTGTTTCTGTGCTGTAATGTTCTATGGTTCTATCTCATCCACAAGGATATTGCCCTCAGGACCGGTGACTTACTCTGTCCAGAAGTCTTGCCTGGCAGTATAGTCAGTCTGGGTGTTCATGAGTGCATGAATATTACCTGGTAGCATAGAGGACAGAGAAAACATCATAGAGTTTAGGAGTCACACAGCACAGAAACAGCCCTTCCTCCTAAGAGTGTCCATGCTGAGTCTTGTAATCCTGTTTACCTGCATTTGATCCATAGCCTTCTATACCTTAGCAATTTAGCTGCATGCCTGGATATTCCTTAAAACTTGTGAGAGTATCTCCATCCACCACATACTTGTGCAGCACATTCAGGATTCCAAGTGTTCTCTCTGTGTAAAAATTCCTTCGCGGATCCCATCTAACACCCCTACCTTATCACCTTGTACTTGTTCATGTACTCCAGAGAACATCTGTGTGTCAGTCTCTACATTCAAGAGGAGGAGAGTATAAGAGCAAGGATGTAATCCTGAGGCCTTAAAGGGCATTACTCAGACTACCTGTGGAGTATTGCTAGTCAGTTTAGGGCTCCATATCTAAGAAATAATTTGCTGGCATTGGAAAGAATCCAGAGGAGGTGTACAAGAATGATCTCAGGAATGAAAGGGTTAACATTTGAGGACTCCTGTGCTCACTGAAGTTTAGAAGAATGAAGGGTAGTGGTGGTGGTGGGAGGGTGTGAGTGCAGAGACCTCCCTCTAGTACAAAGATGAGAAGGAATTTCTTTAGGCAGAGGGTGTTGAATCTGTGGAATTTATTGCCACAGATGGTAGTGGGGACTAGGTCCTGGTGGAATGGTAGAGCAAGCTCAGAGAATGATCTAACTCTGCTCCTGTGTCCAATGGTCTTATGCTCTAGGATAAGACCGGATGTTCTAGGAAATGGTAACTAGTCACAATGTACATTAAATGGTGGAATCCTTAGGTATTAATGTACAGATGTATTGAGAGGTGCAAATCCATAGATCCCTGAAAATGTCAGCACAAGTAGAGAGAGTTGGAGATAGGGTGGTAAAGAAGGCATGTGGCATGCTTGCTTTTATCAGTCAGGGAAGTGAGTATTAAAGTAAGGAAGTCAAGCTGGAGGTTTGCAAAACATTAGTTATTGTGTGTAGTTCTGGTTACCACATTATAGGATGGATGTAGAGCCTTTTGAGGGAGTGCAGAGGAAGTTCACTAGAAAGCAGCCTGTTTTGGAGGGTATTAACACTCACAACATAAGATCATTTTTGTTCCTTCAACTGTTCACTGTCTGGTAGAAATCTGAGTAACTTTAGTGCAGGATCATTCTGCATGGGGCATAAATAAGATCCTGATTTATACATTCATGGAAAACAAAATGTGTAAACACCCAGGAGGTCTACAAGTTGCCCACATTAAAGCGGCATCTGTTTTGGCACCAGGTAAAATTTATTGTTTGGATGTTGATTTTATGTAGTAAGCACAGGTAATAGTGAGTTGAATCACACAAAATTCATGTTCTCCACACCTATGCATCTTATGACAGAAGTCTTAATGGATCCAGATTAACTTTCACTACAAGATGTTGGTAATCTTTCAGGAATAGCATACACTTAGAGTCAATGAGTTATACAGCAGTGAAACGGTTCCTTTAGCCCATTCAGACTGCACTTGTTTATACTACTATCCCACTTTATTCATCCTATATTCTCATCAAATCTCCCTAATCACCGAACTCTCGGGGCACTGCTGTCACCTACATAAGTAGGGATATCCCCTTCACCTACACACTCGGGGCAATTTACAGGAGGACAATTAACTGTTCTCCTTGTGATCACAAGTTTTGTCTGGTGCTCCTGTTTCCCACCGAACACCAAGCACGTGCAGGTTAGCAGGTAAATCAGCAACTGCAAGCTAGAAACTGGAGAGATTTAATGAGAATGTGGTAAGTAGAGGTTACAGGGAAAATTATTGATAGAATGGGATTGCTCTATGAATCAGGACAGATGATGGTCTTTTTGCTGTAAGGGAATGTAGAAAATGAATTTTTATTCTGGAGATATGTGCCATATGTTAGTAAGAAAAAAGTCATCAATGCAAATCTAGAAAGTAAGAATTAAATTGAGTTAAAGAAACTCACACTGGGAACTCAAATATGTAAATAATTAAATATTATCTGGGACGCCTCAGATCATTTTCTAAAGGATATTAACCAAGGTACAAAAAAAATCCCACAGGAAAAGAATTCACTTACAGATTCTTTACAACAAAGTCGACTGTGCAAATATAGAACATAAGAATCAAGGAGAGATCAGAAAAACTAAGGTTATCACTCCAAATGGTAAGACATATATAACTGTGTTATTCTGGTGGGTCATGATTTAAGTCTGCAGTTTAGCTTTAGAAACAAATGTACGTATAAATTTTTAAACACAGCTTAAAAGGATTCAAATAAATAGATAAAAGATATAAGTTAGATGAAGTGAGATGCAACTGTGGGCAATGTTACTTTTCTTGAAGTTATAGTGTAGAATGGGTTTATGTTCCTTGTTTATTTTCAGGGACAAGCTGTACCGCCAAAGTGATTGTTCTTCATTTTTTCTTTCCTTTTTTTAAACGTGACATAAATGAAAATAAGCTTCTTCACAGTAAAGAGAATGAATCCGTGAAAGGTCATTGGGATGACAGAGTTGCAATAAAACAGCTTGGATTTAGAGCTGACCTTTAAATAAATGCACTTGTCCCATATATTCTGCTTCGAGTTGGTCCCTTGTGCTTGCAACATTGCACAAAGAGGTTGAAGAGGAAGGGAGAGAGATAGAAGTCATTAAGCTGGTATTAATTCTCAGGAAAATGGTGCCTTTTCTTAATTAAAATCCCAAGAAGTATTTTCCAGTGGAAAGTTTTCATTTTTTTGCACATTGTACAAAGATTAGAAAGAAGTAGTGAGGCACTATTTCACATTGTTCTGAAGGTTATCAGCTGCAGAAGTCTAATGACTGTAGATTGGTCTGTTTGTCCGCACTAGGAGCAGAATGTGAAGGAAGCAGAAATGTTTTTTGATTGTTTACTTTAAATTAGTTCAGACCTTGCCTCAGTAATTTAAGATGTATTTTATGAAGGACAAAACACAAGGTGCACTCAGAACCAAGGAATAACTCACAGATTTAACAGTTAGCTGATAGCCTGATTCAGGAATTGATCCTTGTATCAAATGTGCAGAAGTTCAAGTTGGTGACTCGCTATGCAGGACTGTTGTTAAAAAGAAGGCCATAAATTTACCTTTGCCCATGATGACCCCACATCCCACAAATCAACAAAATGAAAAAAATTCCAGTGCATTTTCCACTCTTGGCCCTATGAAACATAGTTTAAAAAACTTGTTAGTTCTGGTTGTACCACGGACTGTAAGACCAAGACAGGAGCAAAAGTAGACTATGTGGCCCATTGAGTCCGCCTTGCTACGCAATTGTGGCTAATGTTTTCAATTCCATTCTCCCTGTAACCCTTAACAAACAAGAACCTATTAATCTCTACCTTAAATACACCCACTGTCTTGGCCTCCACAGCTCTCTGACTGAATTCCACAGAATCACCACCCTCTGGCTAAAGAAAAGTCTTGCTCAATTTGTTTAGTTTGTTGGTGTGTAATTCCAATCACTTTCTATTCAGGCAGGCAAGTTAAAAGTTTAGTCATGTCATGGCATAATTAAGATACAATATGTTCATCAAAAGAAAGGCCCTCCCAATAACTAGCCTCATTATCTCTATTTGCCATTTTTACTCATTCTATTTAAGATGTTCATCAAATACTATAAACCTAATCTGTGTTCAGTTATATCTAAGATAATTTCAACAGTATTCAACCAATTAAATACTATACACACAATATATATATATATATATATAAATAAAACACTGCTTTTCTTCCCTTTTATTGTCAAATACTTTCTGGTGCTTCAATGCACCTGGTAGTACTGCTCAAGATCTCCTTAATGGAGTATGTTTTTAAAAGTTAGCTAGACACAAAAAGGAATTCAAATCTGGCTTTTTGCCATTTTGATTGGAAAGCAAAAAATATTAATATTCACCATCACTGGGAGCCTGAGGTTGAAAATGCATTAGCAAATTTGAAAAATTTGCACTTGAAAACCAGGTAAACATTGAGTATTTTTCCCACATTTATGTGTGCCTTAAATAAAATGTAGAAAATGATGGGAATAATCAGCAAGTCAGGCAGCATGTGGGGACAGAGGAATGTTAATGTCTTAGACTAATGCGAGCTATAACCAACAAGGTTTGCTTCACTGAAGAATGAAACAGGGAGACCTTGCAACACTCTTCCTGTGAATCTTGGGACTGAAGCTCTTGTCTCTCTTTCTGCAGCTTTCACATTCTTCACATCAAGGAGACAGCATGGAGCCCCAGGTCTTAATCTTTGTACTCACATAGTGTACAGGGGCTTTAACCTTGTTGGACATTTGTTAACAAAGTGGTATTGAGAAATGCATAGTGTGTGTATGTATTCTTTCTCACTCTGTATGGTTTATTTCTTGGCTGTTGTGTGCCACTCTGTCAGTGGTCTGCAAGAGCTGTATAAGATAGCAAATCTAAGCAGTTAGAACAAATTCCATTGAATGCCTCTCCAGCATTGTTCCATATACAGCATGAAAGCAGACCCTTTGGGCTTTCACCCAACTCATCCACGTTCCCCAAGGTGCCCACCTAAGCTCGTCCCATCTGCCTGCATTTGTGATATATCCCTCTAAACCTTTGCTATCCACGCAGCTGTTCAAATGCCACCGTACTCAGCAATTACTACCAATCATTGAAGTATTCATACTGCTTACAGATTCTCTGTCTAATGAGAGATTGGTTGCGCCCCCCCCCCCCCCAGTACCCACTCAAGCCCCAGAATTCTCCTCCTTGAATGACAAAGTTTACTTGGATGAATTCAAAGCAGCTTGAAATATTAAGACATTTTAACATCAGTTATTTAATCTCTTCTAATCCATGCCCAACCTCAAAACTTATCACTCTTTATCTTTGAGTGCCTTTGTAAGCACCTTGTGTTTGAGGTTTCAAATAATTGGTTTCATAACAAGACTGGAAGATACCGGAGATGAAGAAATGCAGAGTAGAATTGGAGCAACACGTACAAACAAGCTGGATGAACTCAGCAGGTCGGGTAGCATCTGTTGAAATGAACAGTCAATGTTTCGGGCTGAGACCCTTCGTCAGGACTGAAGAAGGAGGGGGCAGGGGCCCCATAAAGAAGGTGGGGGGAGGGTGAAAAACCAATCAGAGGAAAGATCAAGGGGTGGGGAGGGGAAGCAAGGAGGGAATAGGCAGGAGAGGTGAAGAAAGAATGTAAGGGGAAAGCACTATGGGTAGTAGAAGAAGGCAGAATCATGAGAGAGGTGATGGGCAGCTAGAAGAGGAGGTAGAGTGAAAGTGGGATGGTGAAGGGAGAGGGAGGGAATTTCCGGAAGTTGGTGAATTCGATGTTCATACCAAGGGGCTGGAGATTACCCAGACTGTATATAAGATGTTGCTCCTCCATCCTGAGTTTGGCCTCATTATGGCAGTAGAGGAGGCTATGTATGGATATACCCAAATGGGAATGTGAAGTAGAATTGGAGAAGAGCTGGTGGGAAGATCTATGATATGGTGGACGCTAGGAGTCATTAAACGGTTAACTGGAACTTGGGAAGCAGCCGTTATTTATTGCTAACGTTGCTCACAGTGATTTTCTGTATTGGTGATGTTCTATTGCCAAAGTAACAACATAATAAATAGGAGCAGGAGCAGGCCATCTGGTCCATTAAGCCTGCTCCACCATTCAATAAGATCTGACCATGGACTCATCTCTACCTACCTGCCTTTTTCCAAATAACCCTTAATTCCATTACTATGCAAAAACCTACCCAACCTTGCCTTAAATATATATTACTGAGGTAGCCTCCTTTGCTTCATTGGACAGAGAATTCCACAGATTCGTCACTCTCAGAGAAAAGCAGCGCATCCTCATCTCCATCCTAAATTTACTCCCCTGAATCTTGAGACTATGTCCCCAAGTTCTAGTCTCACTACCAGTGGAAACAACTTTCCTGCCTCTATCTTATCTATCCCTTCCACAATTTTATATGCTTCTATAAGATCTCCTCTTGTCCTTCTGAATTCCAGCAAGTACAGTCCCAGGCGACTCAATCGCTCCTCATAGTCTAACCCCCTCATCTTTGGAATCAACCTGGTCAAGCTCCTTTCCACCATCTCCAAAGCCAGTATACCCTTCCTCAAGTAAGGAGCCCAGAACTGCACACAGTACTCCATGTGCAGCCTCACCAGGACCCTGTACAGTTGCAGCATGACCTCCCTGCTCTTAACAACATTGGACTCCAATGAAACTGATATTGAATCCCATTAAAATTTCTACACTTTAAATTATACACTTGATGAATTTATCATTTCTTTCTGCAGGTTTCTACTAGTTGAAATAATTATTTTAATTATGTGAGTGAGTTATGGATGGGGAAGGTTGATCTTTTTTGATTGTTTGGCTGAGCTATTGTTAAGTGACGGATGGTTACAGTTCATAAGCAATATGTCTTTTTAAGTCCTGAGTAGATACAATAAAACTGATATGGCTAATGGAGTCTAGCTTTGTTTAACCTCCCAGGAAGAATACCTCAGGCTGAGGGAGATGCTAAGATAATTAACCATAGCGTCCATAGGTTGCGTGAAGAAAAGGGATAGCCAGTATTTTCTGAATTATATTGCAGGCCAATATAAGATGTCAAATATAAGCAAATAGAGGCTGGAGCAGAAATTGTGGAAGCCCTTGTGGAAGTATTTGCTTCATTGTTAACCAATGGTGAAATTGCTGAAGACCTGAAGGTAGCTAATGTTGTTCCATTGCTTAGCAAGGCCAGCCTGACATCAGTAGTGTGGAAGTTTCTGGAGAGAATCCTGAGGGAAAGGATCTACCAGCATTTGGACAGACATAGTCTGATTTGGAGGAATCATTGTGGCATTGTGTATGGGAAGTGGTGCTTTATGGAACTCTTTTTTGCAGAAATAATCGAGAAGGTAGGTAAGGGTAGGGTGGCGGTTGTCCATTTGGATTATAGCAAGGCCTTTGGAAGGTTAGGTCCCATAGCATCTAGGATGCGATAGTTAGGTGGATTTAAATTATCTCAGAGATAGGAAGCAGACGGTTGTGGTTGAAGTTTTGTTTTTCAGAATGGGGGTTGATGACTAGAGGTGTGCCACAATTGTCAGTGTTGGGACCCTTGCTATTCATTATTTATACAAAAGATTTGAATGTGAATGCACAGGTCTTGATCAGTTATGGAAGTGGGTTGAAGAGTGGCCAATTTTCCAGCTGGTCCAGATCCAATTGCAAGCTTTGATAGCTTTTCTCACTATCCACTGTTCCTCTAGTCTTGGTGTACTCTGTAAATTTGTTGATCCAGTTTAACATATTAAAATCCAGATCATTAATATAAATGACAAACAGCAATAGACCTATCACTGATCCCAACAGCATAGCACTAGTCACTTTTGGTCCTTCTGCCACTCAACTTCATTCTACGCCTGTCAGTTCTCTTAACCTTTTGGCAAATGGGAATAATTTATTTCCATTTATTCTGTCTATAATCTTCATAATTTTAAATACATCCTTACAAGCTCCTCCTCTTCCAAGGAGGAAAAAACTCCATCTACAACAGGCTGCAAAAATCTTTTTGATGAATCTCTTCTGCACACTCTCACATTTTTCCACAAGTGTAGCACCAGTAAGCTGGTGACCTTCATCTTATCTTTGATATCATAATTACTGAGCTTGACCTGAAGTATACAACTCTGAAATTCTTCTTCTTTAGATAGCCACAAAACCAAGAAAGAAAAGAAAGGCAGCATGATGATCAACCCCCCCCCCCCCACCAAATTCCTTCTCCAGCACAAAAATATTATAAAATGGTACAAGCAGATCAACACTCAAATCTCTCTCTCCTACACACAAAAATAAACGTGGAAGATCGGGTGAATGCAAAAAGAGCATACAAATCAAAAGAAGTGCACAGTCCAAGTCCACATCCATGCAGAAAACCTGGGCGACATTCTCCCTCTCCGTGACCTCAGCAGTGATTTTAAAAAGGCAGTCTCCTCTTTTTGCAGCAGAGTGATCTCCCAAGCATTTCGGTCTCCCTTGTTACTTTAATAGGTGAACAGTGGAAGCTTAGATTGGCAAAATGGAGTCAAATATCGGCTCACAGCCTTCTCGCCACAGTTCCCACACACTGCCTCTGCCTGCCGGAATCTGCTCCAAGACTGTAGAACACTAAAACACCCAAAAGATCTCCAACCTGCAAATCACAGGCTCCAACAGCACCAGAATCACATTCAAGGTGAAAAACAAATGTAGGAGACATAAAAGAAGGGAAATATATGGTTTCATGATCCATCCAGAAGATTGTGACCAGAGGAGCATTGTACGCAGGTGCCATCTTGACCATGTCTGTTTGCTGTGAAGTTTGTGAATCACCTTCCCCTCACGCCTGTGTCAGTTTATTAGTCAATTGCCTATTCAAGGGATTGTCACCTTATTTGATGTTCTGACCATCATCACAAAAAGGTATCTTGATGGGAAATATCTGTGTTTATCAGTGTTTTGAAGTACTGAGGAAGGGGGTTCTCTCTAGCATGAACATTTCCAAAGCCTTCAATTTGCTATTTCTATTTTTGTTTGTAGGTCTGTATACACCTTGTGGAAGTCTGTCACTATCTTCCTCACTGTTGTGTCATCTGGAAAAATGAAAATTGTGCTCTTCACCACCCAGTCCAGATTGTTAACCTACATACTGAGAAAAGCAATGTGCCCAGTGCTGTCTCTGCGTAGCTTTCCTCCAGTCTTTGGGAAAAAAATCAGATCATAAGTAGTCTCTGTTAAACTATTGTGAAAGATAAAATGAAGTAATGTCTAACACAGATGCAATAAAAATGGGAAGGTTAGGATGGGAATTCGGGGATTAAAGAGAATATAGAATCCCACAGACTTAAATAGTGAGATTGTAGAAGTATCATATCAATCGCTCTGGATTAACACACAGGAAGAAAGGAAGGCATCATTCCTCAGGAAGGAATCCTGCTTCCTTTCCAGTCCTGTAGAAGGGTCTCAGCATGAAATGTCGATTGTTTACTCTTTTCCATAGATGCTGCCTGGTCTGCTGAGTTCCTCCAGCATTTTGTTTGTGTTATGCTGGATCTCCAGCATCTGCAGATTTTCTTGTGTTTATAGTTCTCTAAATCTGTTCAGTCTTTGAGAGGGAGGAAGGAGAGATGATGAGCAGTGAAAAAGGGAATGTCATAATTAAGTCAATCAAAATCAGAGAGGATAAAAGCTCTTGACAAATGGACTTCTACATCCATGCATCTAAGAATAATCATTTGGAAAGGTATGGCATCTGAGGAACTTGGGATAGTAAAAGTATATTTATATTCAAGATTTTTCTGGGAAATGCAGACTAGTCAGATTAACACTGGAGGCAAGAGAAATTTCTCCCACTAAAGGAGAATATCTAATGACAAAAATATAACAGTGAATAAGATTTCAAAAGGGAAAATGTGTGATTTCTTGAGGAAGTATCTGTGAACGAACAATAGTAATATGGTAACAGTAATTTATCCAGACTTTCAACAAGTCTTTGAAGCATGATTGCAACTGGACTAGGGTTTTTATTCTCTAGGAGTTTAATTAGTATATTTAATATATCAGTTTTCTATTCTGTTTGAAATGCACTTATTTCATTACTTGTCTCAACATCCAATATCATGTATTCCTGTCATGCCTCTTGAGTATGTGCTGGACAATGAAATAATGATTTAATAGTTTGGTTTTGTCTGGAGAAAATTAAAACTATGACCACTCGGGAATTGTCTTTCTTGTGTGATTCTAGTTTTGGGAGGGGAATGTACTCTCCTGGGAGGGGGAGCAGGAATTATATCCTGGGAGAATGGTACTGGCTGGTGGGGGGGGGGGATGTTTGTGCTCCGAGAGCATCTGTATTCTGTTGGGGTGGTACTCTACACACTTTGGGGGGGAGGACTGCACATTCTTTTTGCCCCCTGACACCTGGAACTTACTGCTAGTGTCTTCCACAGTGAAGACTAAATCAAAGTATTTATTCAGTGCCTCTGTAATTCCCTTCACTCCACTGTAGTACTGATACAGTATTATTTGACTTCAGCTTTTCCTCATATTTCAGCGTGAATTTGATCATATTATGATCACTTCCCCTCAGGGGTTCTTGTACTTTAAGCTCTCTAATCAATCCTGTTTCATTACACAATGCCCAGTCCAGAATAGCTGATCCCCTAGGGGGCTCAACCATGAGCTGCTCTAAAACGCCATCTCATAGCTACTCTATAAAATCCCCCTTCTAGAATCCAGCACCAAACCAATTTTCCCAATATACCTGCATATTGGAGCCCCCTTGACTATTGTAACAGTGCCCTTTTGCCATGCATTTTCTATTCCCATTGTAATTTGTAGGCCACATCCTCTCTACTGTTTGGAGTTCTGCATGTGACTCCCATTAGGGTCTTTTTACCCTTGCAGTTCCTTAGCTCTATCCACAATGATTCAACACTTTATGACCCTATGTCACCTCTTTCTAATGACTTGATTTCAGTTTAACTAACAACAATGCCCCTCCCTCTGCCTTTCAGCCTGACCTTCTGATACAATGTGTATCCTTGGACATTATGCTCTCAGCTATAATCTTCTTTCAGCCATGATTCAGTGATGCATACAACATCATACTTGCCAATGTGCTGCAAGTTCATCTACCTTATTCCATATACTGTAACACATTTCAGTCCTGTATTCACCTTTTCATTTTTGTTCCTCCTTTTATGTTGCAACTCATCCTGTTGACTGAAATTTTTCTCTATCAAAAGCCTCTCCTCTCTACACGATGCCTCTGTTTGTAATCCAGCTACCTCATCTTCAGAACTATTATCTACCTTTCCTACAATAATTCTTGCATTGAAATATGTGCAGTTCAAGACATTAGTCCATGCTCAACTTTTTGATGATTCCTAACTCTGTCTGAGTTCTTAACAACATCTGCTCCCACAACATCTCCACTAACTGTTCTGGCACTCTGGTTCCCATCCCCCTGCTCTCTGGTGGGAGTGACTGTACTTGCTGTGGGGGGGGGGGGGTGTTGTGGGTAACAGTACTCTCCGAGCTGTCAGTGGTCTCTGATGGTTCAGTGGCTGTGCTGTTTGAGGAGTGCGGGTACTGTGGCCATATGGGATAAACTTGAATATCCTTTGCCCCAACTATAACACAAAACACATTTTGGAAGCTATTGTCTTAACCAACAGCCTTTACTATCACAAAAGTAAGCCAATCTTGAGAATCAATCCAGCTTCTTTCCAGGAAGTACTCTCACCTCATGACAGACCCACGAATCTCCTGGATGTGACAATAGACTTATTACTCCCTAGGGTGTTGAGATTCTGGAATGTAAATGTTGTTCAGGAGTGCAGTGTTGATGGAGGAAGAGAGTTGGAGTACAGTAAGTAGAATTACAATGCAACAAAACCATACTACCATGATAAGACCATAATCAGGTTGGAGGAGCAACCCTTCATTCCATCTGGGTAGCCTCCAACCTGATGCCATTAACATTGATTTCTCTAACTTCTGATAAATTCTCCTCTTTATGTCCTTCTCTCTTTTTCCAGTCCTCATTCTGGTTCTCCTCATCTCCTCCTCTCCTCACCAGCCCAATACCTCCAGTGCACTCCCTTCCCTTTTTTCCAAGGTCCACTGTCCTCTCCTATCACATCCCTTCTTCAGACCTTTACCTTTTCCACCTATCATCTCACAGCTTCTGATTTCAAATCACTCTTCCATCCACCCACCTTCCCTCCTTACCTATCACCTGCCAGATTGTATTCCCCCTGCTCTCCCTACCCCCATCCTATTCTTCAGGCTTCTGTCCTCTTCCTTTCCAATACTCATGAAAGGTCTCAGCCTGAAAAGTCAATTGTTTATTCCCCTCAACAGATGCTGCACCAGCACCAGCAGAAACTTTCATGTTTCCAATAACGTCCCTGTGCTTTGTGTAGTTCACCTATTTGTTCAATATCTCAGCCTTTAGGTATGAAAGGGCAGTGTTGTTCCAACATATGCTGTATAATAATTGTGTTAAAGATAGTGAGAACTGCATGTACCTTTTTAACACCACTGCACAAAATGCCTCAACTCATTCTGCTGGACACACATGCAGGTGGTCTTTAGTGAGGCATCGTTCATTGAGGAACCATGACAAACATGTCATAGCACATCACCATTTATTTTGTGTGCCTGTTTATATATTAAATTTATTTGTCTACTAACTTGGATCAACTGTACACATTGGTGGGGGCATACAAAAATAAACCTCTCTGCTCATGTTCTAAGCATTTTTTTTCTGGAAGGGATTGAGAACAGGATGTAGAAGTACAGGTCCTACAGTATAGTACAGGCCCTTCAGCCCACGATGTTGTCCCCACCTTTTAACCTACCCTAAGATCAATCTAATGCTTCCTTCCTACATACCTCTCCACTTTTCTTTCCTCCCTGTACCTGTCTGTCTCTTAAATCACCCTAATGTATCTGCCTTTATTATTATCTCTCACAACACATTCCATGCATCCAAACCTCTGTGTAAAAGAAACTCTCTCTGACATCTCCACTCATACATTCCTCCAATCGCTTTAAGTTCATCTCGTATTTATGCACTGTGAAAAGGTCTCTGGCTAGCCACTTATATACCTCTATCAAGTTACCTCTCGGCCTCTTTTGCCTAGGTCACTCAGCCCATCCTCATAAGACATGGTAATCCAGGTAGCAATGTGGTAAACCTCCTCTGTAGCTTCTCTGCAGCGTCCACATCCTTCCTATAATGAGTCAGAAAGAACTGAACACTGCCAGGCCAATGGAGCGTACGTCACCCCATTCTTGATTCATTTATTGTTGCTGGAAATGCTTTGAATGTCAGAAGCTGAGTCACTCACCACAAGACACCGTCTGGAGTTCACAGCCTCTGCTTTGTTATTGTACTTATGTGCTCACTCAATCACCATAAACAATGCTATGGTGTGCGGTGTTTTGTGGTGGTGATCTCATGTCAAAGGTAGGTAGTTAGGTTCTATCTTGTGGAACCAGGTCATTTTTGTGAAGTGAATATTACATGAGACCAGGCTTAAATGGTGTCTAGATTTTGCAGCATGCTTGAGTGCACTGCCTTATTTGTTGAGCAGTTGCAAATAGAACTGGACAATGTGCAATCATTAAAAAACAACCTAATTGTCCTCGTATGGTTGCACAATGTTCAATCCAATTTGCAAAGTTGGCCCTACATTTGAAGGAATGTCATTGATGAAGTAGTTGAGATGTCTGCTCCTAGAACAGTACCAGGAGAAACTCCTGGATCTAGGATGATTACCATCAACAATCACAACCACCTTCCTTTGTACAGCCATTGAAACATTTTTCCCTTAATGCTAATCAATTTAAGTTTATCGAAGTTCTTTGAGGCTAAATTCAGTCAAATGCTGCCTTGACATGAAGGACAGCCACTGGCAATTCTGTGATGATGTCTGGAGGTAAGTGGTCCCAGTGAAAGCCAAAATAGGCAATGTTGAGCAGGTGATTGATGAGCATGCGGTCAATGACACCCTCCATTACTGGGAGGTAATGCACTGAATTGGTATTAATTGGTTTGGATTTGTCCTACTTTTTATAAACAGGATATAACTGGATAATTGTTGAATTATCAATTAGATACCTATATTGTAATTGTACTAGTAAAGCTTGGGAAGAGTTTAAAAGTTCAAAAGTTAATTTATTATCGAAGTATATATGCAGTATACAACTCTGAAATTCATCTTCTCCAGATAGCCATGAAACAAAGAAAATAATGGAAGCCAGTTCAAAGAGAAACAACAAACCCACCCCCATGCCCGCACAAAAAAAGAAAGGCAACATGATCATCAACCACCCTCCCCCAACCCTCCATCCCCTGCGCAAAGCACAACAAGAACATCCAGCCCCAAATCCCCCTCCACCCTCCAAAGCTTGGCTAGCTCCGAAGTGCAGGTCTTCTGCTAGAATATTGTCTGTTCCCGTAGCCTTTTCTGTAGACAGTGTTCTGAATAATGTCCTGAAATCACAAATTACAGATTGCTTTGCTCGACCTCTACATGTAGAATCTGATTGATAACTTCCCACAATCTCCAATAGTGCTAGTCTTCTTTTCTATGTCTTAATTAAATAAGAGGCAAATCATGGGTCTTAAATTAAGCTTCTCAACATTGGCAGAGGTACTTGGCTCTATTTATTTGTGAAGATCAGTTACTTACATTCCCACATGGTGTCCTTCTGAGTATTCTCACACTCTCCCTCAATTTTAACGATTGTATTCACCCTAAAAGACATCGCTGTCTATTTGATGTACAAATTGAGGGTTTTTGGCACTTTGCTGTCAATACTACAATTTCCACTTTGGTGCTGGCCTTTCATTTCCTATTGCCTCCCACATTAGTTATTATTTGACCTGCCCTTTTCGACATAAGAAGATGCTACTTTTGTCTTACGCACAAGTCTGCACAAGTCTGATCTGATTAATTGTGAGCTTCACACTCTAACAGTTTCTTGCTATGTGCAATGACATTGTAACTGTTTGCCACCCATATCACCAGTGTATGTGTTCACCATAGATCCTTCACTTTTAATCAAGATCACTGCTGAGTGTAGAAACTGATAGGTGTAAGGCACAAGGAATTCAAAGATGTGTATGGCTTTTTCAAGGCTTCTATACTGATCACCTCCTGAAATTATTCAGAGCCTACTAAAGTGTTTCTCAGCAAGATATAGGCCTCCACTGACATCCCACTGATGCATTGCATAGTGGTTTTAATAGCTTCGTGTGTGTGAAATCTTTTTTAATGGTTTATGGCTTCTCTGGTCGTAGACTCATAGTCATAGAGCCATACAGCACTATCTGATCCATGCCAATCAAGTTGCCTAAGTAACATGGTCCCATTTACCTGCGTTAACACATAACTCTTTAAATAATTCAATGAACCTGTCTGAATTTCCTAATTGTTCCTGCCTCTCCCACTTCCTCTGGCAGCTTGTTCCAAATCCTCACCAGTCTCTCTGTGGAAAACATTGCTCATCTGCTCCATTTGAAGCCTTTGCCCTCTCACTTTGAACCTGTGCCCTATGGCTTTGGACTCCCCTACCCTCAGGAAACATTGGCCTTTCATCTTATCTGTTGCTCTAGTGATTTTGTAAACCACTATAAGGATGTCATCATCAAACGTATTTAAAACTGTTCTTAGAGATATGTGGTTGCAAAAGCAATAATGTTTACATTTATTTAATTGCCAAGATGCAATATTATTTTCTTACTTTTAATGTCATAAAGTAGGGAACCTGGGTAGTACCTCTCTGAATTGTACAATTGCATATGTTAGGTTAGTTTTGGGATTATTAGATCTGGTGTAGATTTCTTTCAGTGCACCATTAGTTTACAGGTATCACAGGTTTACTTCAGGAGCATGGTGGACTAACTCTCAGACCTGTTGAACTCAAGACAGGAAGAATCATTATCTCTGACCACTTTATTTGTTGCTGCTGGCATAAAAGTCAAGGGATTCTCTAACATTATTTAGTCACATCAATTTGCAATGATAGCTGCAATTTTTTTTTAACCTTCGTAGTAGCCTTGTTACATGCAGGCACTTGCTGTTATAAGAGTTACCCTTTCATCTCCTATTCAACATCTTTTCCAAAGTGATCTCTGGAACTATTCCAAATGATATAACTATTCTCTCCATCAACTTAATTGGGTAAATGCTGAAAATAGATTTTTTTAAAAAAATCCTATGAAAATTTATCCAAAATGCTACCACATTATCCAATCACAAACAAGAGAAAATCCAAGCAGCACACACAAAATACCGGAGGAACTCAACAGGCCAGACAGCATCTATGGAAAAAAGTACAATCGATGCTTTGGGCCGAAACCCTTCATTAGAGCTGGAGAAAAAAGATGAGAATTCAGAGTAAGAAGTTGGAGGGAAGGAAGGAAAAGTACAAGGTGTAGGTGACGGTTGAAAATGGGAGCAGAGGAGGGGTGATGTAAAGAGCTGAGAAGTTGATTGTTGAAAGAGATACAGGGCTGGAGAATGGAGAATCTGATAGGAGAGCACAGAAGGCCATGGAAGAAGGAAAAGGGAAGGAACTCCAAAGGGAGGTGAGGGGCAGGTAAGGAGAGAGAGGGAAACGGAGATGGGAAATGGTGAGAGGGGGTATCCATTACCGGAAGTTTGAGAAATCGATGTTCCCACCATCAGGTTGGAGGCTACCTAGATAGAATAAAAGGTGTTGTTCCTCCAACCTGAGTGTGGCCTCATCACGACAGTAGAGACCACCATGGACTGACACGTCAGAGTGGGACTGGGAAGTGGAATTAAAATAGCCATTGGGACATCCTGCTTTTTCTGGCGAACAGAGCATAGGTGCTCTGTGATACAAGATGCCACACCGGGAGCACTGGATAGAGTACATGACCCCAACAAACTCACAGATGAAGTGTCACCTCATTTGGAAGGACTGTTTCGGGCCGTGAACGGTAGTGAGGGAGTGCCAGAAGGGAGATCACTGAGGAGAGACGAATGGACAAGGGAGTCGCATAGGGACCAATCCTTGTGGAAAGCAGGAAGTGGGGGGAGAGCAAATGATGTGCTTGGTGGAGGGACCCTGTTGGAGTTGGCGGAAGTTCTGGAGAATTACGTGCTGGATGCAGAATGCTGGTGGGATGGTAGGTGAGAACAAGAGGAACTCTATCCATGGTGGGGTGGTGGGAGGATGGGGTGAGGCAGACGTGCGAAATGCAAGAAATGCAGTTGGGGCAATGTTGATGGTGGAGGAAGGGAAGCCACTTTCTTTGAAGAAGGAGGACATCTTTGTTCTGCAATGAAAAGCCTCATCCTGAGAGCAGATGCGGCTCAGGCGGAGGAATTGAGGGAAGGGGATGGCGTTTTTACAGGTAATGGTGGTTGTGGAGAGTCAATGTGTTTATAATAGACATTAGTGGATAAACTGTCTCCAGAGAGGGAGATGTCAGAAATAGACCAGGTAAGTTAAAGGGCAGTGTGGAAGTTGGAGGCAAAGTTGATGAAGTTGACGAGGTTCGTGTCGGTGCATGAAACAGCACTAATGCAGTCATCGATGTAGGAAAAATTTGGGAGTGACACCAGTGTAGGCTTGGAATATAGACTGTTCCACGTAGCCAACAAAAAGGCAGGTGTAGCTGGGACCCATGTGAGTGCCCATGGCTACACCTTTCCTTTGGAGGAGCCAAAGGAGAAATTATTAAGAGTGAGGACGTTCCACTAGATGGAGGAGAGTGATGGTGGAAGGGATCTGGTTAGGTCTGGTGTCCAGAAAGAAATGGAGAGCTTTGAGGCCTTCCTGGTGGGGGATGGAGGTGTATAAGGATTGGACATCCATGGTAAAAACAAGATGCTCAGGCCAGGGAACTTGAAATCATTGAAAAGATCAAGAGTGTGTGAAGTGTCATGGATATAGGTAGGAAGGGATTGAACCCAGAGGGGATAAAACTGAGTTGATATGTACAGATATAAGTTCAGTGGGGCAGAACGAGCAGAAACAATGGGTCTAGCTGAACGGGCAGGATTGTGGATCTTGAGTAAGAAGTAGAAATGGAAGGTGCGTTGTGTGGGATCTATAAGGTTGGTGCCGGTGGATGGGAGATCCCCAGTTAGGGTGATGGAAGAGGACTGGAGTTAAGGTCAGTGATGGCATGGGAGACAATGGCCTGGTATTACTTAGTGGAACCTTGTTCGAGGGGGAAGTAAGAGGAGGTGTCTGACGGTCATTGCCTGGCCTCAGCAATGTAGCAGTCAGTAGCCAGACTAATACAGCACCACCCTTATCTACGGATTTGATGGTGAGTTTAGGATTAATGCAGAGGGAGTGGAGAGCGGTGCGTTCGGAAGGGGTGAGGTTAGCATTGGAGAGATGAGTGGTGAAATTGAGATGGTTGATGTCTCGTGGGCAGTTAACAATGAAAAGATCCAAAGCAGGCAGAAGACGAGAGCAGGGTGTCCAGAGGGTTGAAGACCGGATAGAGGGTGATTGGTACGGGCTGCAGAGTCCTTGTCAAAGAAATAGGCCCGAAGAAGGAGGCAGCTCAGCGTCATGGTGGGTGAGAAACACACTGAGGTGTCGGCGCAGGGGGACAAAGGTGAGGCCATCCCTTTCTTCCATGGCCTTCTGTCCTCTCCTTTCGGATTCCACCTTCTCCAGCCCTGTATCTCTTTCACTAATCAATTTCCTAACTCACTACTTCACTCCTCCCCCTCCTAGTTTTACCAAACATCTACTACCATGTATTTCTTGCTCCCCACCCCCCACCTTACTACTCAGGTTTCTTTTCTTTTTTCTCAGTTCTGATGCAGGATCTCAGACTGAAACGTCCATTGTTTACTCTTTTTCATAGTTGCAGCCTGGCCTGCTGAGTTCTGTGATGGTTGATTCTGTATGTTACCTTTCCCAGCTAAGTAGATGGTTAAATGGTTAAGCAATAAGTAGGCATGTAATTTTAACTTACAAGAGAGTTTCAGGAACTCAGCTTTTCCATTTCCAACATTTTTGAGCTTTTGGAGAGTTGACCTTGGCTTTCATTTTTCATGATTTATCTTCTTCACTTTGCAGTCTTCCAGTTGCTGTGAACCTTGGCTTATTCCCCTTGGTTCCTCTATTTCTGTCCATTCCTGGAAATTATGTAGGATATTTCCCTTGGGAAATAACCAGGAATCTCTTGAGAACAGTGCCCCTCTCTGCAAGCCACAGCTTTGGCAGAAATACAAAAGTGAAAAGCATTGGGTTTCCACCATCCTTTCTCATTCCCTTCTGAACAGCCAACAGCTCGGTAAAACATTTCAAAGGTTAAACCATTATTTGTCATGTCTGACGCTCAGCAGTCAATTTGCCCATTGCTAGTGGAGTAATTGTCAGCAAACTGCTTCAGAAATGCTATTTGAGGTATAAATATTTGCCAAGATGACAGAGATAGCTCCCTCGCTCTTCTGGGAAATCATGTCATAGAAGGCACAATGCAGCAATCTATCAATCATGCATGTAGTGCCCACCAACATTTTTGCATTCATATGTCTAGAAAGGGAATTGATTAGTAGCTTTCCAACTCAGAAGCTAGAGCACCACCAACTAATTGATGCTAAATCAATAAAGCCCTTTCAACCCAGTTTCCACCAAACCTACATTTACAAGATGGCAAGTGCTCAAAAGAAATTTCTGGCTCTGAAGTTCCATATTAACATCTAGTACTGGTGGAAAGACAAATTCTCTGATGTGCAAAATGATGTTTATTATTATTCTGAAGTACTAAGGCACAAATTGAATCTCTCCCTTGTTCTTTCACCTCACTGTAGAATGGTGGTAGCTTGTGCTTGTACTTGTAGCACCATTCTATCACTAAAAACTTAATTAGATCATTAACTTGATCTGTATGTTCTGTACAATGTAAAATGAACACTGCAGAGTAAGGGCAATTTTCTGCTCAGCAATTTAAAGTACCTAAGGCAGGACAAAGAGCATGATATCGAATCTGGAAAAATAAACAATGCATAAGTAATTTCACTCTTCAATGATTTGCAAGTGATTGTTTATGTGCAAACAATTCATCTGTAGTTAAACCACACTGTTTCATGAGCACGTTGTGCACTACAAACTCATTTTGCATTTCAACAACATTGATGGAAAAGGCTGAAGAAGGAGGACCGTCTTTTGTTACAATTGGGTAGAGGTATTTTTGGTCAATGTTACTGTAATAACTGGAGGTGATAACACAATTAGATGAAGCCTCTACTAAAATAGTGAAGGATAGAATTACCCCCAGTCAGTAACAACACATTACACATGCTAAATGAGGAGAAATACTTATTTAATTATTCAACCAGTAGCTGGAGCACAGGCCTTAATATCCAATGGGAAATGAAATAACTTGTGATCTGTTGTAGAGCAATTGGCGATTTAGTTTGATAAACGGTTTCATTTTGTCAGAAGGAACTTGAGAGGAAACTACTGAAACACAGTATTGCAGTAAGTTTCAGATTTAATCAATATGCTCTAAAATTTGTTTTATTTAATTATTAGGTACAAGGAATTGTAAACTTTGTCCTTATAAAGATATCACAGTTTTAACATCTGTTCCACTATCAAGGACTCCTGGCAGCTGCAAATTTAAGAGTCTTTCAGTAACCCTTGATGCGCTCTGATAGAGCTACTATTAAAAGGGCGAATCTACTCGATTGAAGCAGGAATGTTCTTGAATTCTTTTTCTGCCATTAACCCTTAACAACATCAAACATATAAGCGTATCTCCTGTGTTATGGCCTTTGAAACTGTTCATAACCCTAGTCCAAAGGAGGATTCCGCTCGCACAGTGGGAAAAATCTTTCTTTATATATTAATGATCAAATAATTTATTATCATGCAAGAAGTGCTTCCTGAAATATAAAATATTACTATAGTAATCAATTTTTATTGTTCTTTACCATATTCTTGCAAGATTAACTGTTATCACACCATAGCTTCTAACATTCCATTCAGAGTGACATGGCTCCTCGTTGGGGAGGGTATGTACTTTTGGAACAGGACTGCCAAAACTTCAGATTGCAAAATCTTCTCTCCTCAGTCTTTTCTGACCTCATTTTTCCACAGAGAGAAAACTCACAACCAGTTTCTGCTCAGACTGGCGAGTAAAAATTGCATTTGGATCTGAATAAAAATCTATGCCAGTTTTTGGTAGTCCCGGTACAAATAGACCATTTAAGTCATGGTTTTCAGCAAGTAAAGTGCAATTGTTCAGAAAGGTTAAGGGAAGATAGAAAGATGAACCAGAGAATGTCATTGTTATTTTGAGGTCCCTGAGTAAAAGGCAAACTGATGAATCTGTGATGAACCATTGGAATGTGAACTCAAAGAGAAGTGTTATTTCACCACTGTGTCATTATCGTGACTACAAGACATTGCATTTTGGAGTGAATATGGACCACTTTCTGTGTCTGTTACTGAAGACATTTACACTCTTGTTTTTCTGGATTGCTCTTGATTGCAAGTTCGCACAAAATATTGCAGATGCTCAAATCTGCAGCCAAAAATATAAGCTGCTGGGGGGGTGGGGGGTCTCCACAGGTTAAGCAGCATCTGTGAAGGTAAAGGAATGTTACATTTTTCAAATCAAGACTAAGTGTATAGAGGGAAGGAAGCCAAGTGGTGAGAGGTAGGAGTGTGATGGAGCTGGTAAGTGAGAGGTGGGACCGTTTCAGGGGGTTTGAAATGGTGGGCAGATGGAGCCAATGAAGCATATGGGAGAGCGTATTGGAAAAGAAGACGAAGGATGAAACGGGGAGAAAATCCAGGGATCTGAGATGCAGAGTGACTTGGGAGTCCTCGTGCAGAATGCCTTAAAGGTTAACTTGCAGGTTGAGTCGGTGGTGAGGAAGGCAAATACCATGTTAGCATTCATTTCAAGAATCTAGAAAACAAGAGGAGGAATGTGATGCTGAGGCTTTGTAAGGCACTGGTGAGTCCTCACCTTGAGTATTGTGAACAGTTTTGGGCCTCTCATCTTAGAAAAGATGTACTGGCATTGGAGAGGGTCCAGAGGAGGTTCACAATGATGATTCCAGGAATGAAAGGGTTATCATATGAGGAACGTTTGATGGCTCTGGGTCTGTACTCGCTGGAATTCAGAAGGATGGGGGATCTCATTGAAGCCTTTCAAATGTTGAAAGGCCTAGACAGAGTAAATGTGGAAAGGGTGTTTCCCATGGTGGGAGAGTCTAGGACAAGAGGACATAGCCTCAGCATAGAGGGTCGCTGTGGAGGCCAGGTCATTTATGGCAGAGTGATAGGTTCTTGACTGGATGTGGCATCAAAGGTTACGGGGAGAAGGCTGAAAACTGGGGTTGAGGAGAAGATAGGAAAAAAGGATCAGCCATGATTGATGGCAGAAGAGATTTGATGGGCCAGGTGGCCTAATTCTGCTCCTATGTCTTATGGTCTTATAAAGACACACAGATGAATAGTTTTGTGGACAATTCACTCAACCTATTAAAAAGCTACTTGGATTAAAATTCTGTCCTGTTAATAATATTGACGCATAGAATTTCTATTTTGCTTTCAGGATTTGACATATGCTCTTAAGATATGTGCATCATCTACTCACTCTGTAGGAGTAAGTGATAAAATTGTATGAATGGGATGTAGGATTATGTAAAAGAAAATGAAGCCATTGATGAAGATATAAGGGAACGCCTGAACTAGACTATAAATGCAACATTCAAATAGAAGCATGAACTATAATGCCACTGGACCACCTGTAACCCAGACATGGAAAGTCAACTTTGAAGGTGTTACTTCTGAATCAGTTTAGCTGATTTTTGTTTTTATTGAGAGGCTGAGTCTGAGATACCAAATACCAATTTGCGCACAAATGGCCCGAGTTGGTAGGTGCGTCCCACAGACCAAACTCACAACTTGCATCCTCCGTTGCCTCAGACTTACCAGGTCAAGGTCCACGTGGTGGAACCTGTTGGCCAAAGCATTTCTGGAGCAAAGCAGTGTCACTTGTACATTTGTCATGAGAGACTTAATCAGTGGACGTAAGTAAGCCAAAAGAAGCTTACTTTAAGTAACAGTTACTTTAAGTAACTTTAAGTAACAGTTATTATTTTAAAGCACTGAAAATTCTGTTATCCTTCAAGATATTATCATCATCACTCTCCTCCTGACTGTCTTTATTTCAAAAACGGTAGGAGATGCAGGTCTGCTTGTCCTGCTCCTTCTTATTCAATTGTCCCCTGTGCCAAAACTCAACAACGACCAGCACAAGGACAGAACAGTGACAGCGCGCCAGTATGCGGAGCGCGTTATTTGATCTGGAGCGCATTTTTTATTTTGAGAACGTACGTGCACCTGCGCACTACTCATGTCCATCACTTAACAGAAATGACATGTAACATGTAAGGCTTATTGAAAAAAATATTTTCAAATGCATTTTTTACATAACACAATGAAGAAACTTATTTTTTAATTTCAGTGGGAACAGTGTTGTTGGTCTCCCTTTTTAGCCAGCACATCAAAGTCTGGATTTAGTTTTGTTGTGGCGATTCTCAGGATGGATCTGAGGTGTTGGTCAGTTAACTTGGATCTGTGGCTGGCTTTGTTGATGTTCATGATGCTGAACGCCTGTTCACACAAATAGGTCGAGCTGAACAAAGAGTAAAGCGCAAATGTGGAGTAATACGCTGCACCTCAACAAAGGTCAATGTATATAGAGTGCGACATCTATTGGGAAAACGCCAGAATTGCGGGGAAGAAACGTCAACAAGGTTTATTAATATAATTTCATCAAGTTCTGCGGGCCGGATTAAAAAGCTTAATGGGCCGCATATGGCCCCCGGGCCGTAGATTGCCCATGCCTGACATAGTAGCAGAATTAGGCATCTTGGCCTATCATGTCTGCTCCACCATTCGATCATGACTGATTTATTTTGCCTCTCAATCCCATTCTCCTCCCTTCTCCTGGTAACCTTTAATGTCCTTACTGGTAAAGAGCCTATGCACCTCTGCTTTAAGTAACTTGATCTTCTCAGCTGTCTGATTTGATTCACCACTCTTTGGCTGAAGAAATTCCTTTTCATCTCTGTGCTATATCCTTCATTTTTTTATTTAATACATAATACTCAATTTATTCACTTTAATCAACGCTTCTTCTCAGTTTTTATGCTGGTAATTTCTTGGTTCTTCAGTCTGATTGTTTGAGGAAGATGCACTGTGGCTTGTCCCAGATACTGTGTAACATTGCTCTCTTACCAACTTTTTAGGATGGAAGGACCGCGCTGCACGTCGCTGCAGCACATTCAAAGGAAGAGATTGTTCGGCTGCTTCTGGCAAAGAGATGGGACCCTAACCTCACTGGAGGGGTATGGATGCAGCTACTGGTAGTGCTTTTTTTTTAACCTGAAGTTACTCAACACCTTTTGAGAAAAGTGTGAAACTAGACAGTTGTGTACTCCTGTGAAGAGTCATGCCAATGAGGCAAGTAATCCCTGGTTAGAGCTGGAGATGAAAAACATCCTTAAATTGTGTCCACTGGGCAAGGTGTGATCCAGGCTGTCTTGGCTAATTACTGGTAAAGTATATTGGTGCAAAAGGCTAGAGTGTGGAAGAGAGGGATTCTAGTCTGTACTGTGTGCTGATTACGAAAAGAAGTCTCTCGTTTCCTGAGCAGTCAGTGGTCACCTTCTCTACTCTGCTGTGAGCTGATGTATTGCTGTTCTACTGGTCTTCCTCATCCTCTTGCTTATCTTCAACCTGCAGTGCTTCATGCTCTGAGTTTGCATTCCTTTCTTTCTCAGGTACCTCAGAGATTCTGAGGCCATGTAGCATACAGAGATGATAATGAGACTGACAAAATCTCCACCTGTGGGACCTATACGATAACCAAGATTGATACAGGCACCAGAATCTCACTTTCATAAGATTTGTGTTATTCAACAATAATTTTCATTGTTTTTTTATTATTCATTACTTTTTCAAGATTTGGCCATAGTCCATATCTAATTGCCCTTGAGAATGTGACAAGGAGACAGACATGTAGTAATCTGACTGGCTAAGGCACTCCCAAAATGCTGTTGGGAAGGAATTTCCTGGTTTTAGAGCCAGCTATGATGAAGGAACTGAGATATGTTTCCAGGTATGGAGAATGTGCAGTTTGGAGGAACCAATTGATGATGAAATTCTCATGGACCTCCTTCCCTGTATCCCTCAGTAGCAGTAATGACACTGACAAAATCTCCACCTGTGGGACTTATACGATAACCCAGATTGATACCCTCAGTAGTAGGTGTCTTTGATTTGGTTGTGCTGTCACAGCTGTCTGGGCAAGTAACTGTATTGGACACTGCAGTCACTGTTCGCTGGCAGTGAAGGGAATGAGTATTTAGGATCTTATGTTGACAGTGCAAGCTGGTTTCAGGAACCTGGGAAGAAGAGACCTCATGGGCAATGACTGTCTGCAGTCATGGAAAGCCAGTAATGCAGGAAATCCTGATGCTGAAACTGCCACCTGCTCCTCACTGAAATCAAAGTATATGTGGTCCTCTTCTCCTTACTATCATCAGGGAGGAGGTACAGAAGACTGAGGACCCTTGTTCAATTATTAAGGAACAGCTTCTTCCACTCTGCCTTCAGATTTCTGTATGGTTTATGAACCTGTGAACAGTACCTCCTTATTCCCATTTGTTACACAAGTTATATATTTTTGTAGTTTATAGATCTTCATGCCTTTGCACTGTATTACTGTTGCAGAAAAACAAATTACGTCATACAGTAATGATAATAAGTCTGATTCTGAAGACAGTGCTAGATAACCTCTTTTTGGTAGCAACGAGCTGCCAAAAAAATACGTACACAATGCTGGAAGAACTCAGCAGGCCAGGCAGCATCCATGAGAAAAGAGTAGCCAACATTTCGGACCGAGACCCTTCATCAGGAATGGGGGTGGGGGGGGAGAGAGGGCCGAAGCCCAGTAATAGAGATAGGGGAGGGGTTAGGGCCTAGAGGTGCCAGGTGGTGAAACAATCAGAGGAAAGATAAAGGGGGGAGGGGGAGGGGATAAGCAGGAAAGAACTGTAGAAATAAAGTAGCAGAAAGTTGAAAGGGGAGAGAGGCAGAGAGGGACCTGGGATAGGGGAAGGGGAAGGGGGAGGGGGAGGGAATTGCTGGAAATTGAATTCAATGTTCATACCACCAGGCTGGAGGCTACCCAGACGGTAGATGAGGTGTTGCTCCTCCGACCTGTTTGGCCTCATCATGGCAGTAGAGGAGGCCATGTATGGACATATCTAGATGGGAATGAGAGGCAGAGTTGAAGGTCCTGTCTATTGTGACGGACGGAGCGTAGGTGCTCGAAGAAGCGGTCCCCCAATCTGCATTGGGTCTTGCTGATGTAGAGGAGGCCACACCGGGAGCACCGGATGCAATAGACGACTCCAGCAGACTCGCAGGTGAAGTGTTGCCTCACCTGGAAGGACTGTCGGGGCCTGGAATGGTGGTAAGGGGGGAAGTGTGGGGACAGGTGTAGCATTTACGCTTGCAGGGATAAGTGCCAGTTGGGAGATCTATGGGAAGGGACGTGTGGACCAGGTAGTCGCGGAGGGAACGATCCCTGCAAAAAGCTGAGAGGGGTAGGGAGGGAATGATGTGTGTGGTGGTGGGGTCCTGTTGAAGGTGGCGGAAGTTGTGGAGGATAATGTGTTGGATCCAGAGGCTGGTGGGGTGGTAGGTGAGGACAAGGGGAACCCTGTCTCTGTTGTGGTGACGGGAGGATGGGTTAAGGGCTGAAGTGCGGGAAATGGAGGAGATGCAGGTGAGGGCATCTTTGATGACGCCAGAAGGGAAAACACGATCCTGAAAGAAAGAGGACATTTGAGAAGTCCTGGAACGGAAAGCCTCATCCTGGGAGCAGATGCGGCGGAGACGGAGGAACTGGGAATAGGGAATGGCATTTTTGCATTGGGCAGGGTGGGAAGAGGTATAGTCAAGATAGTTATGGGAGTCAGTGGGTTTGTAGAGATGTCAGTGGATAGTCTGTCTCCAGAGATGGAGACCGAGAGATCAAGAAAGGGGAGAGAAGTGTCCGAAATGGACCAAGTGAATTTAAGGGCTGGGTGAAAGTTAGAAGCAAAATTGATGAAATTGACTAGCTCAGCATGGGTGCAGGAAGCAGCACCGATGTAGTCGTCAATGTAGCGGAGGAAAAGTTGGGGAGTGGTGCCAGTATAGATTTGGAGCATAGACTGTTCCACATAACCCACAAAGAGGCAGGCATAGCTGGGGCCCATGCGAGTGCCCATGGCTACGCCCTTTATCTGGAGAAAGTGGGAAGAACCAAAGGAGAAGTTATTGAGAGTTAGAACAAGCTCTGCCAACTGGAGAAGTGTGGTGGTGCTGGGGAACTGGTGGGGTCAGTTATCCAAAAAGTAGCGGCGGGCTTTGAGGCCTTCTCGATGGGGGATGGAGGTGCTTAAGGATTGAACATCCATGGTAAAAATGAAGCGGCCGGGGCCGGGGAATCGGAAGTTTTTGAAGAGGTGAAGGGCATGGGATGTATCCTGGATGTAGGTGGGGAGAGACTGAACTATGGGGGATAAAATGGAGTCCAGGTAAGCAGACACAAGTTTGGCAAAGATCTGCTGCAGCTGCTTGGAATGATCCTGTGACAAGGAAGCTGGGAGATAATGAAAAAGAAGTACAGGCACAAAAATGGCTGAAGGCCTTCCCACATCATTCTTCACACCTCAATAACAGCCTTGATAAACCAAACTGTATTGGAGAGGATTGGATAAGATGTAATGTATCTGGAAATGCTGTGAAAATACGCTAGTCACAGATGGGTATGTCTTTGCCTTGTGTTCCTAACTCACCTTTTTTGGACAATTATTGCTTCAGCGAAGACTCTGGTAAAGAAATTCTTCCAAAGGTCTCACCACTGAGCTACTGAAATATCAGCAGCTGAATGTTGGGGAAAATACTCACTCTTCTTTCACACCATGTACAGTATACTTCAGAAGGCGTTTGAGCTCGCTATAGTGAGTGCAGGCAAATCTTCCATGTTAGCAAAATGTTGCTTTAAATAACAACAAATGCCACAAAGTAGTACAATACAGCTAGTGTTGGCAGAATTTCAAATGGTGCTGAGAGGGCATACAGGAGCAAGATGTATCAGCTAGTTGAGTCTTGTCAAAGCAACAACCTTGCACTAAATGTCAGTTACACCAAAGAACTGATTGTGGACTTCAGAAAGGATAAAACGAGGGAACACACACCAGTCCTCATAGAGGGATTAGAAGTGGAAAGAGTGAGCAATTTCACGTTCCTGGACATCAAGGTCTCTGAGGATCTGTCTTGAGCCCAACGTACTGATGCAGCTACAAGGAAGGCATGATAGTGGGTATACTTCATTTGGAGTTTGAGGAGATTTGGTATATCACCAAAGACACTCACAAACTTCTGCAGATGTACCGTGGAGAGCATTCTAATTGCCTGGTGTGGCGGTGAGGGAGGACAACTGCACAGGATGGAAAGAAGCTGCAGAAAGTTGTGAACTTTGTCCGCTCCATCGCGGGCAATAGCCACTGTAGTATCTAAGACATCTTCAAGGAGCGATGCCTCATTAAGAAACCCCATCACTCAGGACATTCCCTCTTGTCATTGCTACCGTCAGGGAGGAGGTACAGGAGCCTGAAGGCATGCACTCAACAATTCAGGAACAGCTTCTTCCCCACTGCCATCGATTTCTGATTGGATGTTGAACCCATGAACACTACTTCACTACTTTTTATTTTGATTTTGCACTGCTTATTTAAATACTTAACATACTGTATGTACAGGTATTCTTACTATAATACATGTTTTTCTTCTCTATTATGTATTGTGCTGCTGCAGCAAAGACAGCAAATTTCAGCTGCTGGTGATAATAAACCTGATTCTGAGTGAACAGTGATTTCATATGCAGTTGATTGTACCTGGACAATGGATTACAAGAGATGGTACTGTTACTTCATGTGTTGCAGCTGACTATAGTGTAACTTTCTATGTTGAAAATGGAATTGGAATTGATCCATTATTGTCACATACTGAAGAGCTTGTCTTGCATACCATTTTATAGACATCAAATCATTATACAATCCATTTAAGTAAATCAAGTTAGAGCGATAACAATGCAGAATAAAGTGTAACAACTACAGAGAAATTGTGGGCACATAAACAATAAGATGCAAGATTGTAACAAGGTCCGGAGTCCGCCGTATTGCAGATCATATCTCATATTATGGTGATGAATATGGAACTAGTCATTGAGCAAGAAGTGAAATCATTTGGAAAGAATATTAAGCATGCTAATGTGAATGTACATGAAGG
Organism: Hypanus sabinus; assembly: GCF_030144855.1. Taxonomy (NCBI): domain Eukaryota; kingdom Metazoa; phylum Chordata; class Chondrichthyes; order Myliobatiformes; family Dasyatidae; genus Hypanus; species Hypanus sabinus. Next base: position 124,743,489 of record NC_082706.1, read on the forward strand.
GAGACACTAACTTCCCGAAGGCTACCGCAGGCAATCAAAATAACAATATTCTGCGTTAAATGATTTATGTGCTACATGATCCATTTTTCAGACGTGTTTGTCCTATTGCCGGTCACTGAGTTACCTAATGGCTCTAAAAGTTTATGGATCAGATTAAATTGCCACTGACTGCTTGCTTTTGCTCCTTTCTTTTCTGAACTTGCCAGCAAACTCGGAAATTACTTTCTGTTTTAGTCCATGGTCGAAGAAGCAGTTGAGAAGGTTAAATTGCTAGAATGCACCATTACTTGTACTGATTGCCTGGTCTTTGAAAATATTTAGAAGTTACTGTGAGCCCAGAGTTTGTTTTAGAAATTAATCTGTGATAAAGGGAACTTCCCAGTGGCCAAACATCTTAGTTCTGATTCCTATTCTCATTCTTCTTGTCTCAAGCTGAGGCCACCCTCAGGGTGAAGGAACAACACCTTATATTCTGCCTGGGTACCCTTGAGCCTAATGGCATGAATATTGATTTCTCCTTCTGGTAAACAAGCTCCCCTCCTTCCCTGTTCCCCACTCTGACCTTTTACTTCTTCTCACCTACCTATTACATCTCCCTGGGTTCCCCCCCCCCTTCCCTTTCTCCTATGGTCCACTGTCCTCTCCTCTCAGATCTTTCTTCTCCTGCCCTGACCTTTCCCACCCACCTGGTCTCACTTATTACCTTGCAGATAGACACTTCCCCTCCCCCCATCCTTTCTATTCTGGCATTTTCCCCCTTCCTTTCCAATCATGAAGAAGGGTCTCAGCTTTTTGTGTGTGATGCTTTGGACATCTGCCATCTTCAGACTTTCTTGAAGGGTCTCAGTCCGAAACATAGACAGTGCTTCTCCCTATAGATGCTGCCTGACCTGCTGCATTCCACCAGCATTTTGTGTGTGGTTCTTGAATTTCCAGCATCTGCAGATTTCCTCATGTCTATGATAACTAGTTTTGTTAGTCATAACCCAAAGTTACCAAAATTCTACCCTCTTAAAATAGTAAAATGAAGATAAACTCCTTTAGGTGAAAATGTTTTATTTTTATTACATAAAATGAAAATACATAATTTATTTACATTTCACAAGTACAGCATTCTACAAGATTATAAACGAATCGGAGACCTGATTTTTTTTGTTGTTAATTTGTCCAACCAAGCCTTTAAAAAGTATTCTGGATTTTGCAGTTCTATTGCATTCTACTTTGTTCTTTGCCTATTTAACTGTGCTAAATAGCAGCTTCGACCTCCGAGTTTGCCTGTAAATCTTATGTAATTTTAATTTACGATGGTTTGATGCAGATTGGCATGTGTCCGAATCACTCAAGGAGAGCCTCTATCTAATAGTTACAAGACTATTGAATTGTCCCCAAATATGCTAAAATGGACTCCTGACAGTTTAATAAAACAGACCCTGGTCGTACAGTCAATTTATGGCCTTATGGTCTGAAGTGCACTTTTTCCATAATTTGGCATTCTGTTATTGTTCTCCCCAGTACTACTTCCCTGTTGTGAGCAATGATCTGTATAGATGGCATATAAAACAAATTTGCCACTACTTCGGTCTATGTGACAATAATAAACCAAGTTACAATTTACCACTTGGAATCTAGAGACCAAGAAATGTCCAGTCCCATCAAAGCCAATGGAATGACCAGACACCTACTTGACCAAATACCTTGAGATCAACACTTAAATCTCAAGATCATAGAGCTGCTTGTAATGTACCCGTGGATATTTAAATATGCAAAGTTTAGGATGTTTTCTCTTTTCCACAGGATCCTACAACCAAACACATCACTACATTTCCCCTACCACCTCACTCTCACTTTCCACAGGCTCCGTTATTCCCTCTCAATTAATCTCCCTCCTGGTACTTACCTCTACAAACTGAAGAAGTGCTTCATCTGATGAAGATGAAGCTGACTCTTCACCCAGTCCTGATGAAGGATCTTGGCCTGAAATGTTGATTGTCTTCTTTTCCATAGATGCTGCCTGGCCTGCTGAGTTCCTCTAGCATTTGTGTGTTGCTTGAATTTCCAGTATCTGCAGATTTTCTTGAGTAAATGCTACCCATTTACTTCCTCTCTGACCTCCATTCAGGGCTCCAAACAGTCCTTCCAGGTGAGGCAGGATTTCACCTATAAATCTGTTGGGGTCATCTATTGTATCCGGTGCTCACGATACAGCCCCCTCCTCATTGGTGAGACTCAACGTTGAATGGAAGACCACTTTGCTGAGCATTTTTGTTCCATTCTCAAAACACAGGATTTCCCGATGGCCAACTATTTTAATTCCAATCCCCATTCCCATTGCAACATGCTGGTCCATGGCCTCCTCTGCTGTCACAATGATGTCTCTCAAAATTTGGAGGAGCAACACCTCATATTCCATCTGGGTAGGCTCCAACCTGATGGTATGAATAATGATTTCTCCTACTTCTGGTGATTCTTTTTCCCCCTCCCCTTTCCCTTTTCTTCAATTCCCCACTCGGGCCCCCCTCTTGTCTCTTCTCCTCACCTTCTTATCACTTCCCCCAGTAACCCTCCTGGCCTTTCTCTCATGGTTGACTCTCCTCTCCTTTCAGATTAAGATCTCCCGGTAATATGGCAACAAGTGCAAACACAGTGGCCTCTCGGGCCAAGCAAAGGTGCTTTTTGCTTTGTTAAATTGTTATTTTACAATCCAAAGACAATTTACTCCAAGAACATTGAGCACTGCAGTGCTGTTTGTTGATCAGAATAGATGGACTGCTGTACGAAGGTCCTGCCAGGATGTTGGAGGGGCTGGTTTTGGTTCAGAGGAGCTTTCCTGACTGCAGACCGTGTTGCTGCATGCTATTCAGAGGCATTGAAGTTGGTGCAGTATGACCGTGAGAGATTGTCTTGGACATTTGACGTGCAATTGTAAGACTGTTGGACAGTGCTAGTGTAAGTTGCTGCAGGCCTGTTACCCTCGTCTGATGGAGGGCCAGATGACATTGAAGCTGCGTAGCCTTGGTTGAAGCAAGGACTAGGCCTCAGGCCTGCTGCAGACCAGGTGAGAGACACGGAAGCGCTACAGCATTGTGTCCACAGCCAGCTGGGACCTGTCCTCTCCCATCAGTGCTGCCCTCCCATGTTCACGCAGTGGAATGACAGGCTGGATTGCGTGTGACTGTACACTGCCAGGATTGTACCATCAATTGCCCGACATTGTCGCTCAGCATCTTGGACTAGATGTATTTTTTTTTTTTGAATGCATATACTTCTTTGCTCACTATTTTGAATTGTGCTACTCACTTTTTAAATGTTTTTGAACTCACTATTTTTAAATTTGCTTCCTATTTTTAATGTTTGGCTTCTTGGCCCCAGAGGAAAGTTGTCTCGTTCAGCTGTATCTATGCATGTTTTCAATGATAATTAAACTTGATTTGATATTATTTATTCCTTTTTCTCCAGCCCTTTACCTTTCCCATCCATAATCTCTCAGCTTCTTATTTCATCCCACATCTCCACTCACTTGACTTCATTCATCGCCTGTTAGCTTGTAGTCTTTTCGCTTAACCCCTCCACCCCCCCTCACCTTCTTACTCTGGCTTCTTTCCCCAAACTGATGAAGGATCTCAACCAGGAATGTCCAATAGATGCTGCCTGACCTGAGGAATTCCTCCAGCATTTTGCGTTTGTTGCTCTGGATTTCCAGCATCTGTGGAATCTCTTGTGTTAATGTTTTCCTTTTGTTTGTTTTGTGGCTTGTTCCTTTTCTTTTATTCAGATGTTTTGCTGTTGATTTTCTTCATTTTTCTATCTGCACTTCCCCAGATGTTCATTGATTGCAAGTTCATCACTCAAGCGATCATTTTTCATTGATGACATTGATAGTGAGTTTCAACAGGCATGAGAGGAACCATATCTTGTATATAAACAAATGGATCTTTGAATATACTTCACTGCAAGATAAATTCCAATCTAGGAGTATTAAAGTCAATGTTTTCATTTAACCTTCCAGGGGTCAGCTCATGGAATCAAATTAGTTAATCTAAATGTCAGTTCACTGTTGGAGCAAGACAAAGGATAAAAAGAAAAAAAGGATTGAAATTCTCTAATGTGAACAGTTTGTAATGTAAGGAGAGGTTGAAGCTTGAAGGTGAAAGGATGATTACATTGTATGACACATGTTTGTTTTAATTCAGAATCGGAGTGAGTTGAGGTAAAAGAAGATGCTCTTCTTGCATGAAAATCAAGTAGTTCATGAAATGTCTTCAGAATGGTGCTTATAAAGGTGATTTATTGTGGCATGTAACATGAACACAAGTCCATAAGGGTACTCTGTTTTCAAATAGTTAACTGGACTTTGTCCTTTCCCATCTGATTAGCAGCAACAGTTCAGCAGTGCTTGGAGTGAACTGGTGACTTCACACATTATCAATCTTGTACAAGATTGCCTGCATTTAGATCTGTAACTCTGAATAGCATTGTCATCTTCTGAGACAGAGACCAGATAATAGTAAGCTGATTCCCTGAGTTGACCAGCAAGGTGACTTTCCTAATGTAGAAAATCAATTTCCATGAACAACAGGATCTACTCACTGCTTGTTAGTTCAATGAGGCTAACAAGTCATTCTGCTAATAAAAGGGCCAATTTTATCTGAGTATCGAACAGTTAATTCCAAGAAGTTATGCCCATTTTATGAACGTTCTGAGCCCTGGAGTGTGTTGCTGAACATTTCCTCATAAAGGTTGCCATAGAAATGGAATGTCCTGTGGATGACATAAATAATCCAGACATCTCTGTGCATGTTGGACATTCTATTAACTTTCATCAAGACCAGGAGGATAAATTGTGGTTCAATAGCTGAGGCTTCTTTGATGTAAGTTATGTATTATTTTACATAAAATAATATGTAATTATGTATGCTTAAAAAAATCAAATAGGCTGATGATTTAAGGCAAATAATTTATTTTTAGTTCCTTGTTATTCCTAGCAGCCTGCTGAACTTTTCAATGAGTGGAGTGTAGTTGATTTTTAAGGACATTGTGATGAACTTTCACGTGAGAATAAAACCATTTCCCACAAGGCACTCGATATGGCCTGGAACTGTGCCAGCCATCCTGAAATTAGGTAGGCAAAGGTGCTTTGGATGCCCAGATACTTTGGACAAATGCACCTTAGAAAGTATGTAAGGGCCCTATTCCAACTACACCTGTTTTTAACCGGGATATGTTAAAATCAGTATAACCCCATTCATCCAGCAAGCTCAGGATGTTGAACTAATAGATTTTCCAGCAACAACCAAAATGCTAGAGATACTGACCTGGGCCAGGCAGCATCTGTGGAGGGAACTGGACAGTCAACCCTTCATGTCATGGCCCTTCATCTTTCTAGCATCTGTTGTCTCTAGAGTCTCTAATAGATTTCTAGACTATCAGATGGGGTTATTTTTATTTACACTCCAACAAATCACAATCAGGTTTATTATCACTAACATATTTCATGAAATTTGTTGTTTTGCAGCAGCAGTACAGTGCATTACTTGAGAAATACATAATGAATATATAAAAAAATGTGAAAAGAGAGCAAAATAGTTGGTGTTGAAGGGTTTATGGGATACTTAAGAAATCTGATGGCGGAGAGAAAGAAGCTGTTACAAAAAACATTGAGTGTGTGTCTTCAGGCTCCAGTACCTTCTCCCTGATGATAGTAACAGGAAGAGGGCACGTCATGGATGATGAGGGTACTTACATATTGGATCTGTCTTCTTGAAACATCACATTTGAAGATGTTGTTGTTGATGGGGAGGTTAATATCCATGCTGGAGCGATCCTGTGCAATGTTGCCTCTATACCAGGCAGTGATGCAACTTCTTAGCATGCTCTCCACCCTACACCTGTAAAACATTGATAGCATCTTTAGTGACATACCAAATCTCTTCAAATTCCAACTGAGATATAGCCATTGGCATGTCTTCTTCATGATCGCATCAATGTGTTGATACACTTCATTTGATTTAAAAAAAATCTTCTCATTCTCCTTCCTACATGGTACCATTTCAGTGAACCCAGTAAGTTACAAGTCAACAGAGCTGTATGAGTTTAAAGAGAGCATGGGAACTGGGCTGGGACCCCAGAGATTGGAGTGAGAGTGTGAAAATCAGAGACAACCAACTCAACCATACAGACCATGACCATGTACACAAGTCTGTGGATGTAATGTTGCTTCCCAAAACAATGTTCCTTATTTGAATCACAGCTCCAGTGATCCAGATTCAATCCTGACCACTGTGCTGTGTGGACTTCACACATTCTCTCTGTGATTGTATGTATTTATTTTCTGGGTGCTCAGCTTTCTTCCCAGACACTAAAGACATGGACACTATTAGTTTTCTTAATCTAATAGAATTTATTTAAGGTTACAGGGATACAGGGATAGGGGAATGGGATTGCTCTGTATAGCATAGGCCCTTGGTGTAAAGAAATTTGGAAATTGCAGGTTTAAATCTATTTAGGATACATCCTGGCCACATAAACTGCTCTAATTAATGTCAGTAATCCCATATGACAAAGCATGCTGCATAATCTATTCTCAATCATTTCAAATTCCGCCTTTAGCATGGCTACCTCCTCCCAACACCTACAATCAGAGAATGTAGGGTCATATAGCACAGAAAGTTCATAACCCTTTTGCCCAACTGCACCAATCACAACTGCCTGCATAAAGGTCATATCCATCTATGCCTTACATATTTAACTGACTATATGCCTATCTATTTAGTGTATTGATGGAACCACTGACAAAAGACTACTATCAACTTGAAACATTAACCCTATTTCCCTCCACATTGATTCTGACAAAGATGCAGTTAATGTTGCACAGTATTTCTATTCTTAAGGAAAAAATTGTGTCAATATATCACAGTAAACTTATTTCAAAGAATTTAAAATGTGTTGGAAATTATTTATCATTACTCCCCTAATCCATGTACACAGAATGATAAACACACAATTAACACATCTTGTTCTCAAGTCTTCAGTATTAATTGTTTAATTCATAGAAAAATTATGTTTTTATTCATAAGGTAAACATAATTCCTTAGCAATCAGATACAGCTCTTCAATGGTAGATGTTATTTATGTACAGTAGTTCATTAATTCTGCTATCCTTCATCCAATTAAAGTTTTCTTCTGGAGCTTAGTTGGCAGCAAGTTACTTCCCTCCTTTCTTCTTGCACTTTTTGTTGGGTTTCAGTTTGGGTAGAGACCTATGTTGGACATATTTTGGGGACACATATCTGATAGATTTTGCTTTCTTGCCTCGTTTATTGTGCCATTGATGGCAGGTGCTATGGGTTGTATAGGCTTTTGACTTAGTCATGGTTGTGTTTGTATTCGACGCAGCTTTAAAATGAAGAAGATTTACTTTTATAGATGGTCTCAGCTGTGTATTACATAGGGTGTGATGCACACAATGATCATCATTATCATTTTTGGTAGTTTATTGCCTTTTAAGCTGTTAGGATATATTCAGATTATGATGTATTTCCTATGGTGCAAGATCACTGTTTTACAAAGTTGTAATTTGTCACATACATCCTTTGAGTATTGTGCATTACTAAGGACATCTAAAAGTGAATAGTAAAAAATAGAGTGAGAGAAAGATAGAACATGGAAAATTCTCTTGGGCCCAATGAGTCCTCCATGACCATCAATTACCCATTTATTTACACAAATCCCATTTTAAAAAAAACACACCACACAGTTTCATTAATCACCTTCAGATTCAACCGCTTACCACATACAAGTGGCAATTTAGAGTGTCCATTTAAAATATCATCCCTCACCATTGGGATAAAACTGGAACTCCTGAAAGCCACGCAGTCACAATAAGAACATGCAAACTCTATGTGGATAGTGCCGGAGATTCGGATTAAACTAGGCCTTTGATATGGAGAATCAGTGGCTTTTCAAGCCGCATCGCTGTGCTGCCCAACCGTGTGGCTTGGGGTAAGGATAACTGCACTGTAACAGAATGGGACAGTGCAAAAACAGAAACACATTGCTTAATAAGGATCAAGTAAGAAAAAGTGAAGTGATAAACATGGTCACTGGCACAAAATTATTTAAAAATGCAAATCCAAAAGTTGCTTTATGCGAATACTCAAAGCATTTGTAATATGTTAGATGAATGAGCGGAGCAAATTGATGTATATGAATAAAATATCATTGATATTACAGAGAACAAGAAACAATTTGCTGGAGGGTTGAGCAGCATCTGATATTGTCTATTACTATTGCGGAGATATGGCAGCAGTAGGATAAAAACTGGGAGCTTAACATCAACCAATATCAATCTTATAGCAATAATAGGCACAAGAAGAAAAGGAGGTAGAATGGAATATGAATTAGTTCAGTTTGAAAGTAGGGTTTTAAATTTAAACAAATGAAAATGCAAAGGGATGCAGAATGAGTTGATGATGCATTGGGGAACTTCATTAAAACTCATGATGGCTAACAATTAAGGAACAAATAAAGGAACAGCAGTAGTTATACTGATGCAAAAACACAAAAGAAAAAGCAACATAGCTATGATTTACAAAGGAAGTTCAGGGTAGCATGAGAATCAAAGAAGCTTATAGAATTGTCAGGAACAGCAAGCTTCAGGATTGGGAGCCATTTAGAATCAGCAAAAATGTTAGTGATACTAAATTTGATTCTGATTATGACATATAAAATACATATACAGATTTCAATTTAGTTAATTGCTACAACTGCAGCTTGTATTGATCTAAAACATAATGAAAAATATTATTCTTGACATGCAAGTATGTAAATAGTGTTAAGTAAGGAGAGATCGCTAGCTAATAGCAGTCAAATAATAACATGGTCAAACAAGAGGAGTTAATGGAGAATCTGAAATTATCAATATTTAACAGGAAGAAATGATGGTTCTTCCAAGATGAATATAATTAATTCAATGAATATTATATCTATTCATTGCTAATATAATAATTTGTTTCCACACTTTTCCTTTGAACTGAAATGAGGCCTTGAGTGGGTGAATTATTTTAGATGGACAATTAACTGCTTCCCCACAGGACATAGACTTGCATGGTGAGCGGTAGGGCACTGAGGAGTGTGAGGGGTCTGGGAATACGATGCATAGTTACTTGAAAGTAGCATCAGAGGTAGATAGGGTGGTAAAGAAAAGCTTTTTAGCACATTGGCCTTCATAAATCAAAGTATTGAATACAGGACACAAATGAGAAAAACTGCAGATGCTGGAAATCCGAGCAACACACACAAAATGCTGGAGGAACTCAGCAGGCCAGGCAGCATCTGTGGAAAAAAGTACATTCGACGTTTCGGGCCAAAACCTTTTGACAGGACTGAAGAAAAAAAGCTGAGGAGTAGATTTAATAGGTGGGGGGAGGGGAGAGAGAACCAGCAGGTGATAGGTGAAACCTCGTGAAGTGTCACCTGTGAGTCTGTTGGGGTCATTTCCTGTGTTTGGTGCTCCTGGTTTGGACCCGACGTAGATTGGGAGACCGCTTCGCCGAGCATCTACCTGCCAGGACAAGCAGTATCTCCCAGTGGCCACCCATTTTAATTCTACTTTCCATTCCCACTCCAATGTGTCCATCCACTGCCTCCTCCACTGTCACAATGAGGCCACACTCAGATTGGAGGAACAACACCTTGTATTCCATTTGCATAGCCTCCAACCTGATGGCATGAACTGTGATTTCTCAAACTTCTGGTAATGCCCCCCAAACCTCTTTCTCCATTCCCATCCCCTTTTCCCTCTCTCACCTTATCTGCTTGCCCACCCATCACCTCCCTTTGGTGCTCTTCCTTTTCTTTTTTCCATGGCCTTCTGTCTCTTTCACCAATCAACTTCCCAGCTCTTTACTTCATCCCTCCCCCTGCAGTTTTCACCTATCACCTGCTGGTTCTCTCTCCCCTCCCCCCACCTTTTAAATCTACTCCTCAGCTTTTTTTCTCAGTCCTGCCGAAGGGATTCGGCCCAAGATGTCGACTGTATTTTTTTCCATAGATGCTGCCTGGTCTGCTGAATTCCTCCAGCATTTTGTTTGTTGTATTGAATAAAGGAATTGGGATATTATGTTGAAGTTGTACAAGACCATAAGACATATGAGGCAGAATTAGGCCAATTAGTCCATAAAGTCTACTCTGCCAATTCATCATGGCTGACTTATCCCTTTCAAACCCATTCTCCTGCCTTCATCCTGTAGCACTTGACACCCTGACTAATCAGGAACCTGTCTTCTTTAAATACATCCATTAACTTGGCCTCCACAGCCATCCTTGGCAATGAATTCCACAGATTCGCCAGCCTCTGGCTAAAGAACTTCCTTCTCATCTCTATTCTGTGTGGATGTTCCACTGTTTTGAGGCTGTTTCCTCTGTTCCTAGACTCTCCCACTATAGGAAACATCCTCTCCGCATACACTCTATCTAGGCCTTTCAGTATCTGATAGCTTTCAATGAGATTCCCCTCTCATTCTTCTAAATTCCAGCGAGTACAGGCCCAGAGACTTCAAATGCTCACCAATAAGATGATGGTGAGGCCTAATTTGAAGTATTGCGTGCAGTTTTTGTCCTGTCTGCAGGAAAGATGTCTATAAGATAGGAGTGCAGAGAAATTTTAGGATGATGTCAGGAACTGAGGACCTGAGTTATGTAGAAAAGCTGAATATGTTAGGATTTTTATTCCCTAGACCATAGGAGGATGAGGGACATTTGATAAAAGTGTACAGAATTATGAGGGTAAATGCAAGCAGGTTTCTTCCACTGAGATCGCTTGAGAGCTAGATTCTTGAACATGGGTTAAGGATAAAAGGTGAAATGTTTAAAGGGAACATGAGGGGGAACTTTTTTACTCAGAGGGTGGTGACAGTGTGGAACGAGCTGCCAGTGGAAGTGGTGGATGCAGGTTCAATTTCAACATTTAAGAGAAATTTGGATAGGTACATGGATAGGATGGGTATGGAGGGCTAAATCGCTTCAAAATCTATAATAGTGTCATATGATTCAAGGCATAACTTACCAATTATTATTAACAATTATATTAGCTTGCTTGATTTTTTTTAAATGAGTAAAGTACTAAATAATGGTTAAAATATATCAACCACTTAGGACATAGGTGTCAAACTCAAGGCCCGTGGGCCATATCCGGCCCAGCGTACGATTATATCCAGCCCGCGAGATCATTTTAGATAGATCTATTATTTTAATTATTAACGGCCCGGCGATATGAAGCCTATGATTGTAAATTAATACCAATCATAAAAATAATGCTTGCTCAGCAGTCTTCTTCATAAGAAACGGAATTTGTGAAGTGAAACACTTTGTAGTTATAGCAGAGACTGAGACACATGAGAACAGGCTGAAAAAACGGAGGCAATGAAAGCTGCGTTCGGACGCGCCCAACTGATCCGGCCCGCATGAAGCTGCTTTTTGCCTAATCCGGCCCGTGACTTAAAATGAGTTTGACACCCCTGACTTAGGCAATTCATCTGCAAATTTCACAGAAGTTAGCAAAGCATCCCATCTCCAATTGTATTTTTTCCATTCCCTTTGATGAAGATTAATGTAAAATTGTAAGTTCTTGTTCTTAATTATTAAAATAAACCCATGGGAAGATTACTGCAATGAGCAAATCATTCCAAGTTTTCACAGATGGTAAAATTGAGAAAGTAAAGAGGCATGGGATCCATGGGGACATTGCTTTGTGGATTCAGAACTGGCTTCCCACAGAAGGCAGAGAGTGGTTGTAGATGGGTCATAATGGAGGCCAGTGACCAGTGGTATGCCTCAGGGATCTGTTCTGGGACCCATTCTCTTTGTGATTTTTATAAATGACCTGGATGAGGAAGTGGAGGGATGGGTTAGTAAATTTGCTGATGACACAAAGGTTGGGGGTGTTGTGGATAGTGTGGAGGGCTGTCAGAGGTTACAGTGGGACATTGACAGGATGCAAAATTGGGCTGAGAAGTGGCAGATGGAGTTCAACCCAGATAAGTGTGAGGTGGTTCATTTTGGTAGGTCAAATATGATGGCGGAATACAGCATTAATTGTAAGACTCCTGGCAGTGTGGAGGATCAGGGGGATCTTGGGGTCTGACTCCGTAGGACACTCAAAGCTGCTGTGCAGGTTGACTCTATGGCTAAGAAAGCATATGGTGCATTGGCCTTCATCAACCGTGGGATTGTGTTTAAGAGCCAAGAGGTAATGTTGGAGCTGTATAGGACCCTGGTCAGACTCCACTTGGAGTACTGTGCTCAGTTCTGGTCACCACACTACAGGAAGGACGTGGAAACCATAGAAAGGATGCAGTGGAAATTTACAAGGATGTTGCCTAGATTGGGGAGCATGCCTTACGAGAATAGGTTGAGTGAACTCGGCCTTTTCTCCTTGGAGTGATGGAGGATGAGAGGTGACTTGATAGAGGTGTAAGAGATAATGACAGGCATTCATCATGTGGATAGTCAGAGGCATTTTCCTAGGGCTGAAATGGCTGGCATGAGAGGGCATAGTTTTAAGGTGCTTGGAAGTAGATACAGAGGAGATGTCAGGGGTAAGTTTTTTACACAGAGTGGTGAGCGTGTGGAATGGGCTGCTGGTGGTGGACGTAGAGGTGGAAACGATAGTGCCTTTTAAGAGACTCCTGGATAGGTTACATGGAGCTCAGAAAAATAGAGGGCTATGGGTAAGCCTAGGTAGTTCTAAGGTAAGGGCATGTTCGGCACAACTTTTTGGGCTAAAGGGCCTGTATTATGCTGTAGGTTTTCTATGTTTCTATGTAAAAAGGCCAGTGATATTGCTCACCTCCACTCATAAGTCTGCTTCGTCATTCTAGTTAAAGTCTTTGAACATTGCAGTAGCCAACTTACATTTAATAACATTTTTCTAATTTATCATGAACAGATGTTTTCAAGAACAGCAACCATTTAGGTAGCAAATTCTTTCCACAGGTACTTCTTAACTAGCTAAGTTTGTCCATATTCAGATCTGCAGTTTTATTTGTTTAGCTTTGAAATAGAATTTGTTAATGTACAGAATCATCTCATTTTTCTTGTGGAAATTAGGGTGCCACAGTAGTGTAACAGTTAGCGTGATGCTGTTATAGCTCTGGGTGTTCTGGAGTTTGGAGTTCAATTTCAGTGTTGGCTGTCTGTAAGGAGTTAGGACATTCTCCCTGTGACCATGTGGGTTTCCTCTGGGTGCTTCGTTTTCTTCCCACTGTCCAAAGAACATACTCATTAGTAGGTTAATTGGTCACTGAGTTGTCTTGTGATTTGGGCTAGGGTTAAGTATGTCAGCTGCTGGGCGTTGTGGCTCATTTGGCCGAAAGGACCTAGTTCCGCAGCATATCTCTAAATAACTAGATAACACAATTCACAGCAGCAACCATATTTAGGTGTATATGACCTTGCACAATCCTCTTTTCTAAGTTCACATGCACACAAGCAATATCACAATGCAATACGAATATCCAAAGTTACAGTTTTGTATGCACCTAAATATCACAATAAGCAATGAATATCTTCTACTTCTGTCACAGGTAATTTGCATACAAAATACATTGTCCCCATATTTGAGTATAATTTATAAATGAAGGTACAAATTGGACTTAAGTTCTGATAATTGCTTTTTAAAATTTTATTTGTATTCAATTGATAATATCTCTGACACTTGCTGTCAATCACACATTTTTCTTCAAGGATAGTTTTTGCTTGAGTGTTTCATTAAGGCTCTTGTTTTTAACTTTTAAAGTATTATCGAATTCATTATCTAACTTCTGATTCATAATCTTTGGTGGCCTTCGTTTGGTCTGTACATAACGAGGCCTCCGTTGGATTCTCGTTCTTCTGCCCCTGGCTTTTCTTGCTCGTCTTGCTTTTGCTAGTCGTTTGCGGGCACGGTTCTGTCTCCTTGACTTGACCATAGTTTTCTCTTCACTTCTGCTTTATCAGCAGATTACTTTCTTATCTCTCTACTAAATGGTCGTCAGTCTGTTACTTATATAGCGTACACTGTGTTGCAACACAATGTAACTTGAAATTTGTATTTTATTCTGCATTACCTTATTTGGTATTAATATGGATATCATGATACACCACAGGTGGTATATCCTTATTAGGTATTGTTGTGATTGGCCCTGCTTGGCCTTGCTGTTTTGCAGTAGGGAGCATTGGAGTTATTTTATCTATTATTACTGTTGCTGTACTGTTTGGATTTCAGGGATTTTGTTCGAAGTTTGTTCTTGTAGGTTAAGTTCTAACAACTGCAAAGGATAAACGGTTATTGTGCAATCTCACTACATTAAAAAATTAATTTCACTGAGGTATACATCGATCATAAAATAAATTCTATCTTTGGTAAGGAAAATTTGTCATACTGAGAGATTGAGCAAAAAAATAACATTCTTATATGACAGTAATAATATACCGGTAGATCTTCCAGATTGCAGAGGAATTGCAATAAATATCTAAATTGTAGAGATACTTGATTGGTCCCTATCCAAATACTGAGACTGAAAATCATAAGCCTTAGATATACATTTATTTTTATAGTGTGAGCTTTCAGTTGGCAACTAATAAAATTAGAGGAATAATGATCACTTGCAGCTGACAGACCAACTATACCAAATATTAATCTCATATGATGTGTATTTAATACTTAATGTTGTAAATATTTTGTTTGATCATATAATTAATTAGATTATATGTAATAGTATGTGAATGGCTTACGTCATCACGCTACCACGTCATATGTCTGCGCCTCACTTAAACTAAAAATGAAGTTAGATGTGCTATTCCCTGCTCCATTAGTTTTATGCTTTGGAGTTACAACGTGTAACAGATAAGGCCTCTCAAGCAATTTTATTTGCAGAAATGAGGAAAGATTCTTAACTTAGGCTTTTAACACAATGAAGATTTCATAAATATGAGAAAGGGAGAGGAAAGACCACAGGAGAAAGGGAAGGAGGAGGGAACTTGGGAGATAAATCAGAATTCAAATCAAAATCACGTCTAATATCACCAACATATGTCATGAAATTAGTTGTTATACAGCTACAGCATATTGCAATGCATAATAATAGAGACTGGCTTATAGTAAGTAAGAGAAATAAATATAATATATAAAATAGTTAAATAAGTGGTGCGCAAAAAGGCAGTGAGGTAGTGTCATTCAGAAATCTAATGGTAGAGAAGAAGCAATTCATGAATCATTGAGTGTGTGCCTTCAGGCCCCTGGACCTCCTCCCCATTGGTAGCAATGAGCAGAGGGCATGTCATGGTCCTTATTGATGCATGCCATCTTTTTGAGGCATCGTCCCTTGAAAATGTCCTGGATGCTGGGGAGGCTAGTGCCCATGATAGAACCAACTGAGTTTACAACTTTCTGCAGCTTATTTTGATCCTGTGTTCTTCCCCCCACCTCACCCCATACCATCCAATGATGCAGCCAGTTAAAGTGCTCTCCACGGTAGAAATTTGCCTGTGTCTTTGGTGACGTACCAAGTCTCTTCAAACTAATGAAATTCAGCTGCTGTCGTGCCTTCTTTATAACTGCATTGATATGTTGGGCCCAGTTTAGATTCTCAGGAATTTAAAGGTGCTTACTCTTTCCATTTCTGATCCCTCTTTGAGGACTGGTGTGTGTTCCCTCATCTTATCCTTTCTGAAGTCAATAATTAGTTCTTCGGTCTTACTAACATTGAGTGCAAGGTGACACCACTCAACTAGTTGATATTTCTTGCTCCTGTACACCTTCTTGTCACCATCTGAAATTCTGTGATCAATAGTTCTGTCGTCAATACATTTATAGATTGCATTTGGGCTGTGCCTAGCCACACAGTCATGGGTGTAGAGAGAGTAGAGCTGTGGGCTAAGCACATATTCTTGAGGTGCAACAGTGTTGACTGTCAAGGAGATAGAGATGTTATTTCTGATCTGCACAGGCTGTGGTCTTCCAGTGAGGAAGTTGAGGATACACTTGCAGAGGAAGGAATAATTATGTTGAAATGCTGAGATGTAGTAATATTAATGATAGGCAGGTGAGAGGCCAGAATGGGGAACAGAAAGAGGGGGGGGGGGAGTGTTTTTACTCGAAGGAGAAATCGATGTTCATGTCATCAGGTTAGAGGCTACCCAGACAGAATATAAGGTGTTGTTCCTCCACCCTGAGGGTAACCTCATTGTGGCATGAGGAGGCCATGGACTGACACATTGGAATGGAGTGGGAATTGGAATTAAAGTGTTTGGCCTACGGGAAGTTTTGCTTTAGGCAGTTGGAGTGGAACTGCTCAATGAAGCAGTCCCCGAATTTACAACAGGTCTCACCAATGTAGAAGGAGGCTGCATCGGGAGCACTGGACACCATAGATGACCCCAGCAGATTTATAGATGAAGTGTTCCTTCACCTGGAAGGCACTTTCAGGGTCCTGAAAAGAGGTAAGAGAGGAGATGAATGTAGCACCTAGGCAGGTTTTAGGATTTCCTGTTTTTCTGTTTCTGCTCAGCATCCGTTCTTCTAGTTGTTGATACACAGCAACATTCTTAGGAACGTTATCTTCTGGCTGCATAAAGTTATCTCACTGCAAAAGAGTTTTCCAGGTGTGACCTCACCCAGAGTCTGTATCAGTACGACATGAATATATTTTTATTTAGAGACATGGCCGTTCTGGCCCAAAAGCCCACACTGCCCAATTATGCCTATGTGACCAATTAACCCCTTTGTTTCTGGAATGTAGAGGGAAACTGGGTCTCCTAGGTTCAGTGTAGAACCAAAAACTCTCTTTGCCTAGTTTGTATGGGCAATATTTACACATCCCCACTGCACTTTATCTCCCACTACCACGGTGATGGCTTCAGAACAGCACAGACCCTTCAGCACATGATCTATTAAACTTTGTTGATCTTTTAACCTAGTCTAACCTTCTCACCCCACCCCAGCCCTCCATTTTTCTTTTATCCAGGTACCTGTCTAAGTCTCCTAAATGTCCCTAATGTATTATCTATGTCACCACCTCTGGCAGTGCTTTCCAAGCAACTACCATTGTGTAGAAATCTCTACCTCTGACCAATGTTCCCTCTAATTTTTAGTAGTCAGTGTGCACAAACATCTTACGTTGTGCAAATTTTTTCTCTGTGACAAAAGTATGTGTGCACTGAATGCACACATGGCACAGTTTATGTAGGTTTACAAAATATTTGACATAAAACTGTACAAGAATAATAACAAAATAATATACATATTTAAATCACTCAGTTATTTTTTCTCTCTCCTGTCTTTGGCATTTACCCATTTTTTGTAAACTCTATCTAGACTAATAGAACTTCCACCCAATTGATAGCTTGTGTTTCTCATTAACATATCCAAATGATATTCACCGAAACAGTTTCTCAGCTTGTTTTTGAGTTGATTCATTAGGCTAAAACCTCACCCACAGTCTGCACTAGACACAAGAAAGGTTCCCCCAATGTCCATCAACTGTGCAAGGTCGCAAAACTGTTCATTTTGAAGTACAAATGCCACCATTTGAGCAAAGTTTGAGATCAGCTAGAAAATCATGATACTTTAGACATAAGGCATTAACTTGTTCATTGCCAAATGTGAAGTCACAATCTGCAATTGCTGAGAAATTAAAAGTTGACCATTCTTGTACCTCATCTTTTGCGCTTCACGCCCTTCGCTTCTTTTGAATTCGACATAGTGAATCAATATCTTTTTCAATAAAAACTTAGTAAGCTATCTACAGGATTTGAAACAGAACTTTGTAAACTTTATGATATGAACACTGTCCCCCAAAGGTGGCTGCTGCCATGATGCAGCTGTACAAACCAGAACAGGAAAGGTGAGGTGACGTAAGTTAGTGACGTACATTGTGGTCGTTGAAAAACCGACTAACTAGTTAACAGAAACATTTAGCTAAAAGATTACTTTCAATAAGTATAATTATTAATTACTACATTATTTTAGGTAACTAACCTTTTGTACGCACATTCATTTCCTTTGTGCACTGGTTGAAAAACGTGCATGCGTGTGCGCACATACACAGCTTAGAGGGAACATAGCTTTGACTTCCACCCCATACTTTCCTCCATATGATATCCCTTTGTATTAAAGATTTTGCCCTGAGAAAATGTCTCCGACTGTCCATTCTATCTCTGCCTCTTAGTATCTTATACACTCTATCAAGTCACCTCTTGTCCTCTATAGCTTGCTTTACTTATCTATACCCATGAAGCATGCTCTCTAAACTAGGCAGCATCCTGGTAAATCTCCTCTGCACCCTCTCTAAAGCTTCCACATCATTCCTATAATGAGGTGATCAGAACTGAACAGAATACTCCAAGTGTGGCCTAACCAGAGTTTTATAGAACTGCAACATTAATTCATGGCTGTTAAACTCATCTGCCCTATCAAGTTGTGCAGGAACTTTGAGGGATCTCTGAACGTGGACCCCAAGATCCTTCCATGCCTCCACATTGCAAAGAATTCTAATATTAACCTTGTACATAGCCTTCAAGTTCTAAAATGAATCACTTTACATCTCCATTTTGAACCTCATCTGCCACTTCACAGGCTACCTCTGCATTCTATCAATGTTCTGTAATAGCCTACAACAACCTTCTACACTATCCACAATGCCACCAACCTTCATGTCATCTACAAACTTACTAACCTACCTTCCACTTCCTCATCTAAGTCGTTTATAAAAAACCACAAAGAGCAGGGGTCTCTGAAAAGATCCCTGGTGAACACCACTGGTCACTGGCCTCCAGGCAAAACTTGTTCCATCTACTACCACTTTCTGCCTTCTGTGGGCAAGTCCATTCAGTCAAATTTCTTTAGATCCCATATTTACTGACTTTCTGAATGAGCCTACTATGGGGAATTTTTGTCAAACACCTTACTAAGGTCCACATACACAACACATCACTTCCTCAAGGAACTCGTTCAGACTCATCAGGCGTGGCCTGCACTTTACAAAGCCATGCTAACTATCAATAATCAGACTAAACTTCTCCAAATGCTCATAAATCCTCTCTGAATCTATGAATCCTCCAGTAGTTTGCCTACCACTGATATAATTGACCACTGATCATTCACTAATCTATACTTCACAAGATTATCCCCATTATCTTTCTTGAGCAAAAGAATAATATTTGCTGCCCTCCAATCTAATGATACTACTCCTGTGGCAATGAGGATGCAAAGATCATTGTTAAATACATTACAATTTCTTCTCTTGTTTCCAGTTTAGTCTTGGGAACTTACAGTATTTATCTTCATGTTTTTCAGAAATTCAAACGCATTCTTTTCTCAGTGTTGACACGTTCCAGCATGTTAGCCTGTCTACATTGTCCTAACATTCATTAAGTTCTCTGTCACTGATGAAAACTGAAGCAAGTTAAAAGCCTCCTCAGCTCCTCTGACTCCTAGGCATGTTTCTTTTTCTCTCCCTGATCAATTCTACCTTTACATTCGTTATCTTCTGGTTTTTCTCGCACATCTAGAAAGCTTTGTGGTTTCCCTTAAATCTACTTTCCAAGACTTGCTCGCGTTCCCTTCTAGTTCTCCTAAATCCATTCTTCAGCTTTATGGCTCTTTGCTGCTTTTTAAAGTTTTCCTAATCTTCAAGTTTTCCACTATTCTTTGTTGCTTTGTATACATGAATTTTAATAATAATAACTTACTTAGAGAACACTTTTCATACAGATGATGTAGTTCAAAGTGTTTTACAATGAAATAAAGTACAAATATAAAATAAAAGGTAAAAGTCTTGCACTATATTTTTTGTGTGACTGTTGGCCACAGAGTAACACTCGTTTCTTTGGCTGTATTCACTGGAATTCATGTATGGTTGAATGACAAGTAAATTTGAAGTTGAAAAAGATGTTAATTAAAAGCAAGGTTAAATAAATAGTTTTAAGATGGCATTTAAAAGTGTCAGTCTAGAGTTTTAGGTGTGACATTCCACAGTTCAAAAGAGCTGACCTTCCAATTATCTTTAGAGGGAGCTTGTTTAAATTTAAGTGACCGACAGAAGAAGACCTGTGAGTTTGAGCAGGGTTATAAAACAAAAGCAATACGGTGATGTACACCGGTCTCAGACTAGTGAGAACTTTCAAACCAAGCAAGAGAATAGCAGCAGTATTCTGAATGAATTTATCAATAGGTTGCTTTGGAAGGCCAGTAAAAAGTGTATTGCAGTAATCTCGTCTATTCCATATCATTATGTGACAGAAATAGACATATCCGCAATATTTTAGTTTGATTTTTTATTTCTTTAGTTATCCAGGGTTGGCTCTCCCCACCCTTACAGCTGCTACTTTAGACTGGAATATATTTCCGTTTGGCACCATGAAAAATCACTTTGAAAGTTTTCCACTGTTCCTTAACTGTCCCAAAATATTGCCTGTGTCCTCAGTGTATGCTGGCAGCTCCTCCCTCATCCCATTGTAGTCTTATCATAAACATGAGAAAGTCTGCAAATGCTGGAAATCCCAAAGTAACACACAGAAAATGCTGGAGGAAATCAGCAGGTCAGGCATCATCTGTGGAAATGAATAAACAGTCAACATTTCAGGCCTAGACCCTTCTTCCTAACTGGAAGACCACAATCTGTGCTGATTGGTGATAACATATCCTCCTCATTGATGATCAATACTGGTGCGCGTCAGGGGTGTGTGTTTAGCCCACTGAACTACTCTCTATATATCCACGACTATATGGCTGCGCATCGATCAAATACCACATATAAATTTGCTGATGGTACAACTATTGTTGATAAAATCTCAGGTGGTGACAAGAGGGCATATGGGATGAGATATCCCAACAAGTGGAGTGGTGTCGCAGCAACAACCTGGTACTCAACATCAGTAAGACAAAAGAGCTGATTGTGGATTCCAGAAGGGTAAGACAAAGGAACACATACCAATCCTTGTAGAGGGATCAGGATTGGTAAGAGGGAGCAGTTTCGAGTTCCTGGGTGTCAAGATCTCTGAGGATCTAACCTGGTCCCAACACGTCGATGCAGTTATAAAGAAGGCAAGTCAGTGGCTATACTTCATTAGGAGTTTTAAGAGATTTGGTATGTCAACAAACACACTCAAAAACTTCTATAGATTTTTTTTTCTGTGGAGAGCATTCTGACAGGTTCCATCACAGTCTGATATGGGCGTAGGAGGGCTACTGCACAAGACCAAAAGAAGCTGCAGAGGATTGTAAATTTAGTCAGCTCTATGTTCAGTACTTGCCTATAAAGTACCCAGGACATCTTCAAGGAGTGGCATCTCAGAAAGGCAGGGTCCATTATTAAGGACCTCCAGCACCCAGGGCATGCCCCCTCTTCATTGTTACCATCAGGAAAGAGGTACAGAAGCCTGAAGGCACATACTCAGCGATTCAGGAACAGCTTCTTCCTCTCAGCTATCTGATTCCTAAATGGACATTGAACCCTCGGACACTACCTCACTTTTTAAAAAATATTATTTCTGTTTTTTTCACAGTTTTTAATCTAGTCAATAGTCATATACTGTAATTGATTTAGTTATTTATTATTATTATTTTGATTTTTTCCTCTTCTAGATTATGTATTGCATTGAATTGATGCTGCTAAGTTAACAAATTTCACATCACATGCCAATGATAATAATTCTGATTCTGATTCAGCACTTTTGTTGTCTCCCTTGTTTAGGCATAATGCATAGCTTTTAAGTCGAACCATTGTTTCTTCCATTTGTATGATAAATTCAATCATCCTATGATCACTCTTTCCAAGAAGATTCCTAGTCACAAGATCGCTAATTTAAGTGTCTCATTGCACAGAACCAGATCTAAGATAACATTTCCCTTTTAGGTTCATTAGCATGAGTCCTGAAGAAGGGTCACGGCCCAAACCATCGACTGTTTACTCTTTTCTATAGGTGCTGCTGACTTGCTGAGTTTCTCCAGCATTTTCTGTGTTTCACTGCCATGCTGTTTAAGGGAGCATTCCACTAAGTCTTCCTCAAGGCTGTCTCAAACAATTTGATTCAAAGTTGAAGTCAAATAGGTCCAAATGAAGGGCGTCAGCCTGGACCTGACTCAACTGAACTTCTTGTGTTGTTCTAGATTCCAGCATCTGCAGTCTCTTCTGTCTCTATTGAAGGCTGAGGTGAATTTTGGCACAAGATCAGGGAATTTGAGAATGTGTGTATCCTGTAATTCCTGCTAGATTTCTGCCAGTGATTATGTCAGTATGTTCCTCTCAATGGGACTTGATGCACAGGCCACACATTTGCTGACGCTCTGCACCATTTACACTTAATAATCTGCCCACTGGATCCAGGGCCAGGTTGCACCCAACACAGGATGCACAATTCACTTGGAGATCTTACAGTTGCGAAGAAGAAAAATTGATTACACACATTTGCAGTGATGTTTGTAACAACTTTAAAACGCTTAACTTGTATGCATTAATATTGATTTTATGTAGAATTTTAAATATTGTTTCAATCTTTTGATTCATTTTTAATAGTGCATGATACTTCTGAATCCAGTGATGATTTCTAAGTAGGATAGTTTTGTCAGTTGGGCCAGGGGATTGGTTTTCTCATCTGTTAATCATTTCCACATCAGTGGAGGTTGTTCTGGCCTGTGCACAGATTCCACTTGCATCATTGCTTAACACTAGCACTTGGCAATTACATCCAGGACGATTTTACCTACCATTAAGTGCAGTGTGGCAATTGGAGACAAAAAGTTTCGGTAACCAGTCCAAATACAATTAAGAGAGTAACAGGCACTTGGAAAAGAGTCAACATGGATTAGTTGAAGGAAAATGGAATTAAGTTAACCTGATAGTGAGATAAACGAGAGGCTGATGAAGGGAGTGTGGTTGGTGCCATCTGTATAGAGTTTCAGAAGATAAAACCATATAAACATTACAGCACAGAAACAGGTCATCTCGGCTCTTCTAGTCCGTGCCGAACGCTTACTCTCACTTAGTCCCACTGGCCCACACTCAGCCCATAACCCTCCATTCCTTTCCTGTCCATATACCTATCCAATTTTTTTTAAATGACAATATTGAACCTGCCTCTACCACTTCTACTGGAAGCTCGTTCCACCCAGCTACCACTCTCTGAGTAAAGAAGTTCCCCCTCGTGTTACCCCTAAACTTTTGCCCCCTAACTCTCATCTCATGTTTTCTTGTTTGAATCTCCCCTACTCTCTATGGAAAAAACCTATCTACGTCTTTCTCTGTAACTTAGGTGCTGAAACCCAGGTAACATTCTAGTAAATCTCCTCTGTACTCTCTCTATTTTGTTGACTTTCAGTGTATCGTTTGGTGACCAGAACTGTACATAATACTCCAAATTTGGCCTCACCAATGCCTTGTACAATTTTAACATTACATCCCAACTCCTGTACTCAAAACTGATTTACAAAGGCCAGCATACCAAAAGCTTTCTTCACCACTCTTTCCACATGAGATTTCAGGGAAATAGTTCCTTCAGGGAACTATGCACCATTATTCCTAGATCACTCTGTTCTACTGCATTCCTCAATGCCCTGCCATTTACCATTTATGTCCTATTTTGATTAGTCCTACCAAAATGTAGCACCTCACACTTATCAGCATTAAGCTCCATCTGCCATCTTTCAGCCCACTCTTTTAACTGGCCTAAGATGTTTGATAAAGTTCTGTACAAAGGTTGGTTAACAAAACTGAAGCCTATAGAATGAAAGTGGAACAGTATACCGCAGGGATCTGTCCTGGAACCCCTGCTGTTTATGATTTTTATAAATGATCTGGATGTAGAGGCAGAAGGATGGGTGAGTAAGTTTGCGGATGACACGGAGATTGGAGGAGTTGTGGATGGAGTTGCAGGTTGTTGAAGAGGATATAGACAGGCTGCAGAGTTGGGCAGAAAAATGGCAGATGGAGTTCAATTCAGATAAGTGTGAGGTGATGCACTTTGGAAGGACAAACCAGAAGACTGAGTACGGGATTAATAGTCAGTTACTTAAGAGTGTGGATAAACAAAGGGAGCATGGGGTTCAAACTCTACAAATCTCTGGTGAGACCGCACTTAGAGTATTGTGTTCAATTCTGGTCACCTCATTATAGGAAGAATGTGGAAGCAATGGAGAGGGTGCAGAGGAAATTTACCAGGATGTTGCCTGGTTTGGAGAACAAGTCATATGAAGCAAGGTTAGCAGAGCTGGGACTTTTCTCTTTGGAGCATAGAAGAATGAAAGGGGACTTGATAGAGGTCTACAAGATTATGAGAGGCATAGACAGGGTGGATAGTCAGTACCTGCTTCCCAGGGCACCAATAGCAAACACCAGAGGGCATATGTACAAAATTAAGGGAGGAAAGTTTAGGGGAGACATCAAGGGGTAAGTTTTTTACACAGAGGGTTGTGTGTGCCTGGAATGACTTGCCAGGGATGGTGGTGGAGGCTAAAACATTAGGGGTATTTAAGAGCCTCTTGGACAGGCACATGGATGAAAGAAAAATAGAGGTTATGAGGTAGTGTGGGTTTAGTACTTTTTTTTTGAGGATCATATGGGTCAGCACAACATGGAGGGCTGAAGGGCCTGTACTATGCTGTAGTGTTCTATGGTTCTATGGTATGGATAAGAATTGGCTTAAAGGCAGGAAGTTGACATCTGTGGTAAATAGTTAATATTCCACAGTGGACTGTTGATATATATTTATTTATTTTTATTTATTGAGATACAGAGCCCTTCCAGTCATGCTGCCCAGCAATCCCCCAATTCAATCCTCACCTAATCATGGGACAATTTACAATGAACAATTAACCTATCACTAGTACACCTTTGGAATGTCGGAGGAACCCATGTGGTTATAATGAGAATGTACAAACTCCTTACAGGCAGCAGTGGGATAGGTATATAATTTATTAGTAACTTAGTATGGCTATGCTGAATAAGATTTGTATATGACACAAAGCTTCAGAATATAGTAAACAACAAGGAGGAGGGTAAGAGTGCAAGAAAACATAAGTATGCTGGATGAATGTGCAGAAAATGGCAGATAGACGCAAGTGTGAAGTTATTCACTATGTTAGAGAAGGTAAGGAAACACTTTAAACTATAATGGCACAGCTCTGAAGAATTGTGCAGGTACATAATGACCTATGTGCCAATTGAGCATGAAAAACAAGGCATGTTGGGAGTGGTTGGAAAAGTAGCTGGGATTCTAGGATTCATAGAGGTATACAGTACCTCTGGAAGTTACACTGAATATATAACTCAGACAACACACACAAAGCGCTGGTGGAACACAGCAGGCCAGGCAGCATCTATAGGAGAAGCACTGTCGACGTTTCGGGCCGAGACCCTTCTCGGAGACCAGGCAACAATGTGAGCAATGTGTCCGGTCCTGGTAGGTTCAAACAAAAATGCAGAAATGATTTAGTGGATGAGTTCCAAGAAACAGGGAGTTTCAGCTAAAGGATTAGACTATAAAAGTAAGTGTTTTGCCCTTTGAAAATTAGAGGATATTTGATGAAGCAGTATAATAACATCATGGCTGGTTTCCAAAGAGATAATTGAGATAAGTTCTCTATTTAGCAGGTAATTCAAGGAGCACAGATTTCAAACCTTGCCAAAAGATACCAACGGGGTGTGAGAGATATTTCAACAGGAACTGACTCAGATTCACTAGGCTTAAATAACCACAGTGCATAATAATTCTATGCTCCTGTAAAATGTGGCCTATACCTGTATTTTTTAAATAGTCCTTCAGATGGATGTTGTAGGTTCCGCAATACTATTTTTTGAGTGAGTGGGAATTGACCTTGATTTATGGTTGCTATTTATCTAACTGAAATAGATTATCAGACAAATTACAATATTGCCTCTTGTGGGACTTTGATGTGCACAAGTTGACTGACCTAAACAATGTCTATATT
The DNA here is from genome assembly GCF_030144855.1 of Hypanus sabinus. Lineage (NCBI taxonomy): Eukaryota > Metazoa > Chordata > Chondrichthyes > Myliobatiformes > Dasyatidae > Hypanus > Hypanus sabinus. Next base: position 124,769,449 of record NC_082706.1, read on the forward strand.
TCAGAAGTACATCAGTCACTGTAAGGTGCTGTGGGATATCTTGAAAGGGATGCCAAAAGCCACATAAATAGGAGTCTATATTTTATAAAACCACCCAAGTGAAAAGGACAAACATAAGGACAGGTAATAAATACCATTGTTACCTACATGGTGTCTGGTATTGGGGAGAGGCCGATTGCCAGGATCAAAAGAAGCTACAGAAAGTTGTAAAATTAGTCCGTTCCATCATGGGTACTAGCCTCCATAATATCCAAGACATTTTCAAGGAGCAGTGCCTCAGAAAGGAAGTGTCCATTATTAAAGATCCTGTTCACCCAGGACATGCCCTTGTCTCGTTGCTACCACCAGGAAGGAGGAACAGAAGCCTCGAAGGTACACACTGTCATTGAACCCAAGAACACTACACTTTTTTTCTTTTTACATTATTTCTGTTTTTCCACTACTTTTAATTTAACTATTTGATATATGTATATACTTTAATTGATTTTTCTCTATATTATCATGTAATGCATTGGACTGCTGCTGCTGTTAACAAATTTCACGACATGTGCCAGTGATATAAACCTGATTCTGGTTCTGATGATGCCATGGTGCACCTATTTGGTGCAGTTGACTCGATCTGTTATGGCATAAAGAATGGTAAATAATTGATTGAAAGAAATCATGACAACCCATCAAAGACCTTTTCACTTCATCTTCCATCTGCAGTCCAATTTGCTGTCTATGTCTGCTCCTGCCCTATCTGTCATTCACAGTTAACTTGTGAAATCTTGACACTCACTCATCCAAAATCTCTTATTCATCTCAAAATGTCCCAATCACCCATTACACCCTGCTTTTGCCTTTGATACCCTCCATAAGTCATAGCTGCAAAATGCCTTAAATTACAGTCTTGGGCACAATTACTGTCTGATGTTCTCGCAAAGTACATTTATCAGAACCAAGGATCATTCATAGCCAAAACACCACTACTGAATACTGCCAGAGGTCTGCAGGCTAGCTTTCCTTTGCCGATGTAACATTTTTAATATAAGATATAATTATGTCTTTCAGATTAATTTTTTGGTTCACTATTTCTATTACGTTGAGAAAAATGCGAAACGAAACAGTTCCAAGTCTCAAGTACTTGTTTTTTATTCAATATCAAGTGATAACTCTTTTCATCATGGCATTCAGACAGGCACCCTCATGGGCATTCTATGCTGCTTAAGCGATTCATTAAGACGTCTGTTGTTCTTTACTTTCAAATTTTCAATTTCATCTCGGGGTCTGCTGCGGCGTTTCTGATGCACACTCTTCCGCACCTTTCTCCTGTAGGAGATGTGGCGGGGTCTGCGGCTCACTCGCCGTCCTCTCCTTCGACCCTTTGATTTACGCAGCCGCCTACCATATCGTTTACGTGGTCGGCTGCGTCTGGTACGATATCTTGACTTGGTCATGTCTTCTCGATATCTCACTATCTCACTGATTTGAGATTGTCAATGAATGTTAGCTCCCGCAGGCAGCTTTTAATGCCTGCAAGCACCATTGTTGAGTGACATAATCATACCATGTTTGGTGTGAAGCCATATTTTGTATTCATAAAGATGTATATGGCACCTTATAAGGTGAATACGCTGATACATTGATCATATCATTTTATTGGTGAGGTTGATCAATACACAATGGATTTCAGTGTCTTTATACCAATGTCATGCCATATATGGACAAAACTTGGTGAGTGATGTAATCCTACCATGTTAGGTCTGAATAACCATATTTTGTATTCATCAAGATGTAAATATCTTTGTACCATAAACTACATTAAATAAAACATAGAAACATAGAAAACCTACAGCACAATACAGGCCCACAAAAAAAAATTACCGAGGGTAGCCCATAGCCCTCTATTTTTCTGAGCTCCATATACCTGTCCAGGAGTCTCTTAAAAGACCCTATTGTATTCACTTCCACCACCGTCACCGGCAGCCCATTCCACGTACTCACCACTCTCTGCATAAAATAACACCCCTGATGTCTCCTCTGTACCTACTTCCAAGCACCTTAAAACTGTGCCCTCTCATGCTAGCCATTTCAGCCCTCGGAAAAAGTTGTTTAAAACAAGTTAATACAGTGTTTTTGAAGAAAGTGGCAATGTATGAATTTTGCTCTTGAAAAACTCATTTTGACAGTGTCGTTTTGTTGTACATGTGGGATCTAACTTCTCAGACTTAAGTTACACAACTAAGTTAAAATAGGCTATCCTTGGTTTGCTTAGAAACTGGAATGAAGATAAAACACGAGGAATTCTGCAGATGCTGGAAATCAAACAACACACACAAAATGCTGGTGGAACACAGCAGGCCCGAAACGTCGACAGTGCTTCTCCTTATAGATGCTGCCTGGCCTGCTGTGTTCCACCAGCATTTTGTGTGGAATGAAGATAGTTAAGATTGTGTGTGTGGAGTGGGGAGGAGGGACATGTGAGGAATATAAAAAGAGAGGTTTAGAAACATAGAAATTTAGAAAACCTGCAGCACAATACAGGCCCTTCAGCCCCCAAAGCTGTGCCAAACATGTCCTTACCTTAGAAATTACCTAGGGTTACCCATAGCCTTCTATTTTTCTGAGCTTGATGTACCAGGTTTGTACAGGGTAGGTTGCTAGAAACTTTTCATCACTTTGGAGATGGGTAAAAAAAACTAGATGGCATAGATTCAGAGAAAGAAGGCAAAGATTCTCAGGGGATATGAGTGGGATCTTCTTCACCAGAATGTTGTGAAATACACAGGGAGTGGTGGAAGCAAGGGAAATACAGGCAGTCCCCAGGTTACGTACGAGTTCTGTTCCTGAGTCCGTCTTTAAGTTGGATTTGTACGTAAGTCGGAACAGGTACATCCGGTATTATTTAGCGTCAGTTCGTCAAACGTTTGTCTTAGTATATAGTATACATTTTACCTTTCTATGCATATAAAGCACTTAAGAAATGTATGTATTTCAATAATTAAACCACTGCATTGCTTAGTAATAATTGTAGCTTTCATTGGGGCAGGGCCTTTCACATGCTCCATTATTCTCACTTTATCTGTTATCCTTTAAAATTGTTCTGATCGTTGACCGACTGTAGCCTAACGCTTTTCCAATGACTGATGGCGTTTCACCTTTTTCCAAACGCTGTATTATTACCACTTTATTTTCAATCGCGATCGCTTCCTGTCAATGGAACAGAAACACTGTGAGTAGTGGGTCCCGAGCCCGGCCAGCTCCCGAGGTCCGCTGGGTCCTAAGGACCACCGCAATGAGACAGACTAAATGGGACAAGATGGGGCTGTGCTGGTTTTGGATATTTGATCCTCCGCAATATTCCGCGTGGGAATTTAAACTGGAGGTGGCAGTGTTTTTTTTATCGAGGTCGAGTTGCAAGCTCAACATCACCCCGGCACAGGAGCGGTCTGTCACTAAATCGAACTCGGGAACCTCCGTTCTCCAGCCCAGCGCTGATCTCACTGCGCCACCAGCCGACCGGAATGGGGGTGGGGGGGCGGGGTCAGGGTGAATCTTACTAAGAAAATTTTAAACCATATACAAAGTTAAACACAACACAATGTCAACTGCAACGACCTAAAATGGTGGACGGCGTTGCAATCTGACTTAAAATGGCGTTCTCCTTCCTCGGTTCGTAAGTACGAGTTGTCTGTAAGTTGGGTGTTTGTAACTCGGGGACACCTGTATTGGAATTTGAGTGTCCAAGTGAGCACTTGAATCATTTAGGCTTAAAGAACAATGGACCTTTTTGTGACTGTGATCGAAGTCGCCAGAAAGACACTGAAGTTGGTGATATTTAATCTTCATTCAGCACAAGCAGGCGTTCTTATGAAGATGTTCTCAGAAGAATCCCACAAACTCAAATTACATCGCACTTTTTATATCCTAAAGACCAATGGTAATAGTAGCAGATTCAATATAGTTTCAAGAGTTCCAATGACATACTTCAATACTTTGGGTTGTCAATGCTTCCTTTGAGTTGCAGATCTACAGTGGGAGACCCTCTGAATGCCTTTATCTATTGCAAGCTTCCCTAAATTTATTTACCTGTAGTTGATGCAGGGCAATTAACACAACCCCATTGTTTTAACATTTACTGATACATACGCAATCTCTTAGTCAATTTACTGAGTCCCAAAGGAGTTCAATTTCTATGTGTTGCTAGCAAGGAGGCACTGCGTAAGTCTTGCTGTTGGAGACGCATTCAGCTCTCCTTTTCACTAGACTGCTTCCTAGTGAGGGAAGCTGAAAGTGAGAGTGACAAGCATTACCCACTACACTGCCACACTAGATGTGACACAACAACCATTTGAATGGCAGAGGACAAGGAGGAGGTCTGACCCCTGCACAGATAGCATGCAGGCCCACCGCTGTGTGGCCGTGCCCTGGTGCTCGTGAACCAGATCCTCAGTTATGGGTAAATAGCCCTGCTGCCTTGTGAGCAGACTCGAGAAAGAGATGAAGGCCACAGGAGTGAATCAGAGTGGAGCTCCTAAGGCAGCTGGACGTCATTGAACATCCTCCCGGCAGCTCCTGCAGCCAAGCTGGTGCCAAGCATATTGCTCTGCTTTCCTTTGGACTACACCGGTGAAGCTGTGTACCTTGACATCCCAGGATCTCCATGCCTTCTGCCCGGGCTCGTGCCCTGGAGAGGTCACTCCAGCAACTCCGTTGTCCTTCGAGACAGACAGATGTCACCACAACCATCATCAGTCAATTTACTGCTTGCAGTTTACAATCTACATTAAGAACTGAAGACTGGCTCTTGTTTTAGTTAATATCTGCCATATTCACATAAACCCGGAATACTCCCTGATAGACATAAACTATTGATGGCTTTGTGGATAAATTTGCGAATAATACAAAGATAGGTGGAGGAGCAGGTAGGATTGAGGAAGTAGGGAATCTGCAGAAGCATTTAGGAGAATGAGTAAAACAGTGGCAAATGAAATTCCGTGTAGGGAGGTGTATGTTAATGCATTTTCATGCAAGGAATAAAAACTCAGACTATTTTTAAAACTTGGAGCAATCAGAGGTACAAATGGGCTTTGGAGTCCAGTGCAGGATTCCCTAAAGGCTAACTTGCAGATTGAGTCAGGGCTGAGGAAGGCAAATGCAATTTAAGCATTCTTTTCAAGAGGACAAGAATACAAAAGCCAGGATGTAATGCTGAGGCTTTTTAAGGCATTGATTAGACTGCATTTGGAGTATTGGGTTCCTGATCTAAGAAAGAATGTGCTAGCATTGGAAGGGGTCCAGAGGAAGTTCTCAGGAATGACCCCAGGAGTGAAAGGGTTAGCATATGAGGAACGTTTAATAGCTCTGGGCCTGTTCTTGCTGGAGTTCAGAAGAACAAGGAGGTATCTCTTTTGAAACCTTTTGAATAAAGAAAGGCCTAGATGGAGTGGACATGGAGAGGATGTTTCCTCTATTAGAGGAGTCTAGGACCAGAGGGTACAGACTCGGCATAAAAAGATGTCCTTTTAGAACCGAGATAAGGAGAAATTTCTTGAGCCAGAGGTGGTGAATCTGTGGAATGCTTGCTTTAAATGGTTGTGGAGGCCAAGTCATTGTGTAAAACCTGTTTTGTTAGTTCTTGTCTTACGTCATGTGACTGGTCGTCACACTCTTTTTGAGAAAAATAAAATATCCTAGTACTACACCAGGTGCTAGTGGGCCATCAGAAACTCTAGGTCAGGGGTCGGCAACCTTTACCACTGAAACAGCCATATGGACCCATTTCCCACAGAAAAGAAAACACTGGGAGCCACAAAACCTGTTGGACATTTAAAATTAAATAACACTGCATACAACGGTTTTTTTTTTGCCTTTATGCGATGTTTCAACAAACCATAATGTGTTGCATTTATGAAATTGATGAACTCCTGCAGAGAAAACGAAATTACATTTCTGCATGCAACAAAAACATTTTGAACTCCGAAAAAAAGACATTGGGTTGAAGGTTACTCCATAGTTAGCCTACCTTGGATCAAAAAATTAAAAGAAATCGCGCACTGGCGGGTGTCAGGCATTGGCAGTGGTGACGTATATTAATAGCGATAAAAAACACGTTGTAGCGGTGTGCTACATGCAGCGCTAAAATAACAACACTGCAGTCAAAGATAACTTTATTTGAACTAAACAGCCTTGCTTTAAAGCCTCCCTCAACCCACCCCCCCCCCCCCACCGTGGGCGTGGATGCTCCAAAAGACACGTACTCACAAACCCCCGTAGGCTATCTCCCTTAGCCAGAACGGTGGCTAATTGTGAGCCGGTTCGGATGTGCCAGGAAATGGGGTAGCCACAATGTTTTATTTAGATTGTACAAGATCACCATAATCTTCAAATTTCGAATTACATTTCAAAAACTAACAAACCACGGGGAGCAGCAGCACAGAGATGAAAGAGGCGCATGCGGCTCCGGAGCCGCGGGTTGCCGACCCCTGCTCTAGGTAAATAGAAAACAGACACTTCTAGAGGTGTTTGTTTATTAAAAAATAACAATGTATGCAAAACATTTACATGAATAAGAACAGTTCAAAGTTCCAATATTCTGTTTTACGTTGCAAATCTCAGATATCAACAGGTCATAAGACATAGGAGAAGAATTAGGCCATCTGGCCCATCGAGTCTGCTCTACCATTCAATCATGGCTGATCCTTTTCTTTTTCTCCTCCTCAACCCAGTTCCCGGCCTTCTCCCAGTAACCTTTGATGCCATGTCCAATCTTTGCCTTAAATACCCCCAAGGACCTAGCCTCCACAGCTGCACGTGGCAACAAATTCCACAAATTCACCACCCTTTGGCTAAAGAAATTTCTCCGTATCTCTGTTTTGAAAGGGTGCCCCTCTATCCTAAGGCAGTGCCCTCTTGTCCTAGACTCTCCCACGATGGAAAACATCCTTTCCACATTTACTGTGTCCAGGCCTTTCAACATTTGAAAGGTTTCAATGAGATCTTCCCCCCCCCCCCCACCATCCTTCTGAATTCCAAAGAGTACTGACCCAGAGCCATCAAACGTTCTTCATATGATAACCCTTTTATTCCTGGAATCATCCTTGTGAACCTCCTCTGGACCCTCTCCAATGCCAACACATCCTTTCTAAGGTGACGGGCCCAAAACTGTTCACAATACTCAAGGTGAGGCCTCACCAGTTCCTTATAAAGCCTCAGCATGACATCCCTGCTCTTGTATCCTAGACCTCTTGAAATGGATGCTAACATGGCATTTGTCTTTCTCGCCACTGACTCAACCTGCAAGTTAACCTTCAGGGTGTTCTGCACAAGGACTTCCAAGTCCCTCTGCATCCCAGATTACTGAATTTTCTCCCCGTTTAGAAAATAGTCTGCACATTTATTTCTACTACCAAAGTGCATGGCAGTGCATTTTACAACATTGTATTTAATTTACCACTTTCTTGCCCATTCTCCTAATCTGTCTAAGTCCTTCTGCATCCTACCTGTTTCCACAACCCTACCTGCCCAATCTTAGTATCACCTGCAAACTTGACAACAAAGCCATCTATTCTATCATCTAAATAATTTAAATACAGAATAAAAAGAAGTCATCCAACACCGACCCCTGTGGAACATCATTAGTCACCGGCAGCCAACCAGGAAAGGATTCTTTAATTCCCACTCGCTGCCTCCTACCAATCAGCCAATGCTCTAACTATGTTAGCAACTTTCCTGTGATACCATAGGCTCTTAACTTGGTAAGCAACTTCATGTGTGGCACTTTATCAAAAGCCTTCTGAAAGTCCAAATATACAATGTCCACTGCATCCCCTTTATCAATCCTATTTGTAATATCCTCAAAGAATACCAACAGGTTCATCAGACAGGATTTTCCCTGAAGGAAATCATGCTGAATTTGTCCTATCTTGTCCTGTGTCACCAAGTGCTCCATCACCTCATTCTTAACAATTGACTCTAACATCCTCCAACCACTGAGGTCAGGCGAACTGGTATATAATTTCCTTTCTGCTGCCTTCCTCCTTTCTGAAAGAGTGGAATAACGTTTTTCAATTTTCCAGTCCTCTGGCACCATACCAGAGTCCAATGATTTTTGAATTCATATCAATAAAAAACAAATTCCTTTTCAGTTAGAATCAGTGAGATTCATTTAGATCTAGTGTTATTCCCTATTTAAAGGTTTTAAGACTAACCTTTGCATTTTTATTTATCCTAGTTAGTTAGGGAACTAATTGAATTCTTATTTTTATGTATTATGTTTAATCTCAGTTTCCGTTTCAGGTTGGTAGGTCTTCAAATTCAAATTCAAACCCAAAAAATATATATATATATACAGCTTAACTCGTTTCAAGACAAATTCTCCAACATCGCAACTTTTAATCAAAGTAAATCTCATTCAGTCACTTATCGAGTCTTTGCAAAAATAACCAGTTCTTCGAGAAAATCAATTCAGATCCTTCGAATGAGAAATAGGCTTATACATTCAACCGTTTTAAATCCTCTATGTCTTGAAACATTTTGTTCTTGCATCGGTTCTAAGGTCTTGGGTTGCTCACCATCTTGTTTCTTGGTTCGTTGGATGAAATGGTGGGTTATTCACAGAAAGTCGATTCACAAAACTTGCACAACAAAATAAATTGACCTGTATATAACGGGATTACAATCTGTAAATTCTTATACACATTCTGTTTTCTGTTTCAAAATAACTCAATATCATAGAACCATAGAACACTACAGCACAGTACAGGCCCTTCAGCCCTCCATGTTGTGCCGACCCATATAATCCTTAAAAAAAAGTACTAAATCCACACTACACCATAACCCTCCATTTTTCTTTCATCCATGTGCCTGTCCAGGAGGTTCTTAAATACCCCTAATGTTTTAGCCTCCACCACCATCCCTGGCAAGTCATTCCAGGCACTCACAACTCTTTGTGTAAAAAAACCTACCTCTGATGTCTCCCCTAGACTTCCCTCCCTTAATTTTGTACATATGCCCTCTTGTGTTTGCTATTGGTGCCCTGGGAAACAGGTACTGACTATCCACCCTTTCTGTGCCTCTCATAATCTTGTAGACCTCTATCAAGTCCACTCTAATTCTTCTATGTTCCAAAGAGAAAAGTCCCAGCTCTGCTAACCTTGCTTCATATGATTTGTTCTCCAAACCAGGCAACATCCTGGTAAATCTCCTCTGCACCCTCTCCATAGTTTCCACATCCTTCCTATAATGAGGTGACCAGAATTGAACACAATACTCTAAGTGCGGTCTCACCAGAGATTTGTAGAGTTGCAACATGACCTCTCTACTCTTGAACTGAATCCCCTTTAATGAAGCCTAGCATCCCATAGGCCTTCTTAACTATCCTATCAACCTGTGCAGCGACCCTAAGGGATGTATGGATTTGAACCCCAAGGTCCCTTTGTTCATCCACACCTAAGTAACTAACCATTAATCCTGTACTCAGTCTTCTGGTTTGTCCTTCCAAAATGCATCACCTCACTCTTGTCCGGATTGAACTCCATCTGCCATTTTTATGCCCAATTTTGCAGCCTGTCTATATCCTCTCATAACCTTCGATAACCTACAGCTCCATCCATAACTCCTCCAATCTTCGTGTCATCCGCAAACTTACTCACCCATCCTTCCACCTCTACATCCAGGTCATTTATAAAAATCACAAATAGCAGGGGTCTCAGGACAGATCCCTGCGGCACTCCACTAGTCACCAACCTCCAGGCAGAATACTTTCCTTCCACAACTACCCTCTGCTTTCTTCCTTTAAGCCAATTTTTTATCCAAACAGCCAAGGTTCCACTTATCCCATGCCTCATGACTTTCTGAATGAGTCCCTCGTGAGGAACCTTGACAAATGCATTGCTAAAGTCCATTAGACCACATCCACTGCCCTACCCTCATCAATTTCTTTTGTTACCTCTTCAAAAAACTCAATTAGGCTCGTGAGGCACGATCTTCTCTTCACAAAGCCATGTTGACTATCCATGAGTAGACTGTACTTCTCCAAATGTTCGTAGATCCTAACCTTAAGAATCCTTTCCAATAGTTGGACCACCGATGTAAGACTCACTGGTTTATAGTTCCCAGGTTTCTCCCTATTACCTTTTTTAAACAAGGGAACTGCATTTGCCACTCTCTGGTCCTCTGGCACTTCCCCTGTAGCCAAAGAGGATTCTAAGATCATAGCTAATGCTCCTGCAATCTCTCCTCTCAATTCCCACAACAACCTGGGGTGTATCGTATCCGGCCCTGGGGATTTAACAATCTTAATATTTTTAAGAAGATCCAGCACTTCGTCCTTAATCTCCTTCTTGGCTACCCTATATTTCTCATGAGCTCCTCCCACTTCCTGCTTCTTATACCTAACATATGCTTCCTTTTTCCTCTTGATGAGTTGCCTCACGTGTTTCGTCAGCCACAGTTCCCTTTTCCTACCATTTTTTCCTTGCCTCAGTGGGACAAACCTATCCTGAACCCAGCTCAAGTGGTCCGTAAACTTCTCCCACATTACTTTTGTGCTTTCCCCTTTGAACATCTGTTTCCAATTTACTCTCGCTAGTTCCTGCCTCATCCCTTCAAGGTTAGCCCTTCCCCAGTTAAGCACTTTACCATTTAGTCTGATTTTATCCCTTTCCATAGCTATGATGAAGCTAAGGGAGTTGTGGTCACTCTCACCAAAATGCTCCCCCACCAAGAGTTCTGTCACCTGACCAGCTTAATTACTAGATCCAGTATAGCCTCTCCTCAAATTCAGCCCCATCTATCCCCCTTGCACTCAGGAGGTGCCAGTCAATATGAGGGAAGTTGAAATCACCCATAACTACTACCCTGTATTTTGTGCACCATTCTAAAATCTCCCTGCTTATCTGCTCCTCGGTGTCCTGAGGGTTATTTGGGGGCCTATAGACTACTCCCAGCACAGTGATTGATCCCTTCCTATTTTTGACTTCCACCCAGACCAACTCAGTGGACTCTCCCTCTGCATCGTCCTCCCTTTCTATAGCTGTGATACTATCCCTGACCAGCAATGCCACTCACCCCCTTTTCTACCTCCCATCCTATTCCTTTTAAAACACCTGAACCCCAGGACCTGCATCATCCAATCCTGCCCTTCCTCCAACCAAGTTTCAGTAACAGCCACAACTTCGTAGTTCCACATACTAATCCATGCTCTAAGTTCATCCTCCTTGTTCCTAATACTCCTAGCATTGAAGTAGACACATTTCAACCCTTTTAACTGGCTACAATTATGTTTTGTCCCCTGCCTGTCCTTCCTCATCAACTCAGAACTCTTAGCATCATGCCCTTGTTCTTCTACCTTAATCCCTGCACTCACATTCTGATTCCCACCCCCCTGCCAAACTAGTTTAAACCCTCCCCAACAGCTCTATCAAACCTGCCCGCCAGGATATTGGTCCCCCTGGGATTCAAGTGCAACCCGTCCTTTTTGTACAGGTCACACCCGCCCCAAAAGAGGTCCCAATGGTCCAGAAATCTGAATCCCTTCCCCCTGCTCCATTCCCTTAGCCACACATTTATCCTCCACCTCATTCTATTCCTATTCTCACTGTCACGTGGCACAGGCAGTAATCCTGAGATAGCTACCTTTGAGGTCCTGCTTTTCAACTTCCTTCCTAACTCCCTGTAGTTCTCTTTCATGACCTCTTCCCTCTTCCCACCTATCTCATTGGTCCCAATATGTACCACGACCTCTGGCTGTTCTCCCTCCCACCACTGGATATCTTGGACTTGATCAGAAATATTCCGGACCCTGGCACCTGGGAGGCAAATTACCATCCGAGTTTCTTTCCTCCATCCACAGAATCGCCTGATCTGACCCCCTGACTATAGAGTCCCCTATCACTACTGCCTTCCTCTTCTTTTCCCTACGCTTCTGAGCCACAGGGCCTGACTCTGTGCCAGAGGCACAGCCACTGTCACCTCCCACAGGTAGGCTGTCCACCCCAACAGTACTCAAACAGGAGTACTTATTGTCAAGGGGTACAGCCACAGGGGTACTCTCTAGTACCTGACTCTTCCCCTTCCCTCTCCTGACTGTGACCCATTTCTCTGTCCCCCGTGGCCCCGGAGTAACCACCTGTCTGTAACTCCTCTCTATTACCTCCTCACTCTCCCTAACTAGCCGACGGTGATCGAGCTGCAGCTCCAGTTCCCTAACACAGTCCCTTAGGAGTTGCATCTCAATGCACCAGGTGTAGATGTGGCTGTCTGGGATGCCGGGAGAATTCAAGACCTCCCACATCTGACACTGACCACAGAAAACTGGCCTCACACACATACTACTTCCTTTTATATCCTTATATCATATTGTCATTTCCAAACATTTCTCAGTTACAACATTACTGAACATATTTCACGCACAAATTAAACACTCAGAACAGTAAGTGTTTTAGCACACCAAATCCCTTGGTATGATTGAACTGAACTATGTCATTCCCCACTACACCGAGGAGATCTTGGACACTACTCTCTGCTGATATCGTCTCACTATGGCTGGTGCTCATTATAGCCATAGCTTCAATAAGCCTTTTATTGATGTTGTCTCTCCTCCAGGAGTTTCATCCTGAGGATTTCCAATACTAAGGTAGAGATACTAACTACTAATTCCACTTGTTATAGTTATATCTTTAGTTAGTTTCTAATAGTTTGCTGTGTTTCTGTTGCCTGGGTTAGTCATGCCTTGTTCTTGCATAGGGAATTTTTTCAAGTTATTTTTTTGCAATCCTGTTAGTCTCATTTTCATCACTCTACAGGTGGAGTTTTCTAACACTACACCTTTGGGTTTAATTAACCTGGGTTACAATTGGGTTTACTTAAAGCGGAGATTGATAGGTCTTGATTAATAAGGATATCAAAGGTTATGAGGAGAAGGCAGGAATCTCTGCAAGGTATTCCATTAAATAGAGGAATGAGGAATAGGGTAAGAATTGATTAGAAAGCTCAAGGTAAAAGAAACCTTGGGGAAAAATGATCTATGATTGAATTCACCCTGAAATTTGAGAAGGAGAAGCTAAAGTCAGATGTATCATTACAGTGAATTACTGTATTACTGTGAATTACAAGGAATTACTGTAGCATGAGAGAGGAGCTGGACAAAATTGATTGCAAAAGAACAATGGCAGAGATGATGGCAGAGCATCAATGGCTGGAATTTCTGGAAGCAATTTGGAAGGCACAGGATAGACGCACCCCAAAGAGGAAGAAGTATTCTAAAGGCAAGATGACACAACCATGATTAACATGAGAAATCAAACCCAACCTAAAAGCTGAAGTTAGATATTGGGAAGTTATCAAATACCAACAAAAGGCAACTTAAGAAGTTATTAAGAAGGTAAAGAATGGAAAACATAAGTAAGCAGGCCAGTAATATTAAAGAGGATACTAAAAGTTTCTTCAGATAGATAACTGTAAAAGAGAGGTGAGAGTGGATATCAGACAACTGGAACACTATGCTGGAGATGTAGTAATGAGGGACAAGGACATGGTGGATGACTGAATAAGTATTTTGCATCAATCTTCACTGTGACAGACACCAACAGTATGGGGTGAAGGTTCTTGGGAAACTGAAAGGTCTGAAGGTAGGTAAGTCACCTGGACCATTACCCAGGGTTCTGAAAGAGGTGGCTGAAGAGATTGTGGAGGCATCTTTCAAGAATCAATAGATTCTGGAATGGTTCCAGAAGACTGGAAAATTGCAAATGTCACTCTACTCTTAGACAGATTAGAATGGACAAAGAAGTGGCAGATGGAATACAGTGTCAGGAAGTGTATAGTCAGACACATTGTTAGAAGAAATGAAGACTATTTTCTAAATGGAGAGAAAGTACAAAAATCTGAAATTCAAAGAGACTTGGGAGACATTGTGCATGATTCCCTGAAGGTTAATTTGCAGGTTGGGTCTGTGGTGAGGAAGGCAAATGCAATTTTAGCATCCATTTCAAGAGGACTAGATAGGACTTAACCATATAACAATTACAGCACGGAAACAGGCCATCTCAGCCCTTCTAGTCCATGCCGAACGCTTACTCTCACCTAGTCCCACCTACCCGCACTCAGCCCATAACCATCCATTCCTTTCCTGTCCATATACCTATCCAATTTTACTTTAAGTGACAATACCGAACTTGCCTCTAACACTTCTACTGGAAGCTCATTCCACTCAGCTACCACTCTCTGAGTAAAGAAATTCCCCCTCGTGTTACCCTTAAACTTTTGCCCCCTGACTCTCAACTCATGTCCTCTTGTTTGAATCTCCCCTTCTCTCAATGGAAAAAGCCTATCCACGTCATAATTTTAAATACCTCTATCAAGTCCCCCCTCAACCTTCTACGCTCCAAAGAATAAAGACCTAACTTATTCAACCTTTCCCTGTAACTTGGGTGCTGAAACCCAGGTAACATTCTAGTAAATGTTCTCTGTATTCTCTCTATTTTGTTGACATCTTTCCTATAATTTGGTGACCAAAACTGTACACAAGATGTGCTGAAACTGGAGAGGATTCAAAAGAGGTTCATGAAAATGGTTCCAGGATTGAGTGGCTTGTCATATGAAGAGTGTTTGATGGCTCTGGGCCTGTATTCACTGGAATTCAGAAGAATGAGGGGTGAACTCTTTGAATCCTAGTGATTGTGAAAGGCCATGATGGCAAGGATGTTTCCTGTGGTAGGAGAGTCACAGAGGACACAGCCTCAGAATAGAGATGTGTCCATTTAGCATGGAGATGAGGAATTTCTTTAGCCAGAGAGTGGTGAATCTGTGGAATTATCACAAGCAGCTATGGAGGTCAAGTCTGTATATTTAAGGCAGTGGTTGATAGATTCTTGATTAATCAGGGCATGAAGGGATGGGGAGAAAGCAGGAGATTGAGACTGAGGAAAAAAGTGTGGAGCAGACTCAATGGGCCCAATGGCTGAGTTCTGCTCCTATATCTTATGGTCTTATGGAAATTAGAAATGCTGCACATTCAGGAAATATGAAATAAAAATAGAAAATGCTTGAAACACTCAGCAGGTCCGGCAATGTGTTGACAATAATCCACAATTTCATGATCATACTTAATCTGCCTTCTGTGACATTTTGATATAATGCTTTATTTTGAGGTACTCCTGATTGTCCTCCCATCATAGTCTTCAACAGTATTTGATGTAGGCTAGGTCATCTAGATTGATAAAAGAATCAAAATCACTGAAATACATTGTGAAATGTATTGGCTGAAGGCAGCAGCGCAATACATAAATAATGTTATAAATTATAATAAGTATATATAGAAATATATATTCCACAGTGGTAATTATTAAACTATATATATATATATATATATATATATATATATAGTGCAAAAAGAGAGCAAAATGGTGAAGCAGTTAGTTTAGGTCATTCAGAAATCTAATGGTGGATGCGATGGGAGGTGAGGACCTCGACACAATAGATATCACTGAAAAGGTAGTGCTGAGCAAACATGTAGCCTAAAGATAGACAAGTCCCCTGGTCCTGATGGAAGGCATCCCTGGGCATTGAAAGAAATGGCAGAAGTTATAGTTGAGGCTTTGGTGATAATTTACTAAAATTCTCTGAACTTTGAGCAGGTCCCGGCAGATTGGAAGAAGGCAAATGTCATGCCACTGTTCAAAAAAGGATGTAGGCAAAAGGCAGGTAACTATAGGTTAGTTATTTTAACATCTGCAGTTGGGAAAATGCTCGAAGGCATCATTAAAGAAGAAATCATGAGGCATCTGAAAAGAAATGGATCCATCAGGCAAACGCATCATGGATTCAGCAAAGGCAATTCCTGTCTGACAAACCTGCTGGAGTTTTTTGAGGATATAAGGAGCACATTGGATGGGGGGAATGACAGATGGGTGTTATTTACTTGGATTTTCAGAAGGTGTTCAATAAAATGCCACATAAATACTTATCTATAAAATAAGAATGCATAGAGTTAGGGGCGATATATTAGCATGGATAGAGGATTGGTTAACCAAAAGAAAGCGGAGAATTGGGACACATGGGTGTTTTCTGTTTGGCAATAAGTGGTGAAGGGTGTACCGCAGAGACTGGTGCTGGGCACACAACTGTTCACAAAATACATTAATTATCTGGAAGAGGGGACTGAATGTAGTATATCTAAGTTTGCTGAAGAAACTAAATTGAGTGGAAAAGTGAACTGTGCAGAGGACACAGAGACCCTGCAGAGAGATGTAGGTAGGTTAAGTGTGTGGGCAAGGGTCTGGCAGATAGAGTGCATTGTTGGTAAATGTGAGGTCATCTACTTTGGAAGGAAAAACGAAAGATCAGATTATTATGTATATGGTAAAATATTGCAGCATGCTACTGCACAGAGGGACTTGGAAGTGCTTGTGCATGAATCACAAAAGCTTGGTTTGCAGGTGCAGCAGGCTATCAAGAGGGCAAATGGAATGTTGGCCTCCATTGCTAGAGGGATTGAATTTAAGAGCAGGGCGATTATGCTGCAACTGTACAGGGTACTGGTGAGGCCGCGTCTGGATTACTACACAGAGTTCTGTTCTGCTTACTTCAGGAAGGATATACTGGCTTTGGAAGTTCACCAGGTTGATTCCAGAGATGAGGGGTTTAAACCATGAGAAGAGATTGAGTTGCCTGGAACTGTACTGTCTGGAATTCAGAAGAATGAGAGGAGATCTTATAGAAGCATACAAAATTATGAAAGGGATAGATATGATAAAGGTAGGAAAGTTGTTTCCACTCATAGGTGAGTCTAGAGCTAGGAGACATAGCCTCAATATTCGGAGGAGTAAATTTAGGATGGATATAAGGAGGAACTGATTTTCTCAGAGAATGGATGAATCTGTGGAATTCTCTGCTCAATGAAGCAGTGGAGGCTATCTCAGTAAATATATTTAATACAAGATTGGATAGATTTTTGCATAGTAGTGGAATTAAGGGTTATGGGGTAGGTGGAGATGAGTCCATGGCTAGATCAGCCATGATCTTATTGAATGGTGGAGCAGGCTCAACGGGCCAGATGGCCCACTCCTCTTATTTGTTATGTTCTTATGAAAGCCCATCATGTTTAGCAGAGATACTAGCATGGATGGAACATTGACTGATTGGGTGGTGGCAAAGTAAAGGAATAAAGGGAGCCTTTTCTGATTGGCTGCTGGTGACTAGAGGGGTCTGTGTTGGAACCCTTTCTTTTAAAGTTATATATCGATGATTGGGATGATGGAATTGATGGTTGTGTGGCTGTTTGCAGGCAATATGAAAATAGGTGAAGGCACAAGTAGTATTGAGGAAACAGGGAGGCCACAGAAGAGACAGATTAAGAGAAAGGGCAAAGAAGTGGCAGATGGGATACAGTGTCAGGAAGCGTATGGTCATGCACTTTGGTAGAAGAAATAAAAGCATAGATTATTGTCTAAATGGAGGGAAAAAACAAAAATCTGAGGCGCAAAGGAACTTTGAAGTCCTCATGCAAGATTCCCTACAGGTTAATTTGCAGGTTGACTCTGATGCGGAAGGCGAATGCAATGTTAGCATTCATTTCAAGAGGACTAGAATATAAAAGCAAAAACATAATGCTGAGGCTTAATAATGCTCTGGTGAGGCCTCATTGGAGTACTTGTGAGCAGTTTTTGGCCTCTTCTTTAAGAAAAGACGTGCAGACATTGGAGAGGGTTCAGAGGAGATTCACTGAGGCTTATTGTAGCAATTGAAGGATCTGGGCCTGTACTGGTTGGAATTTAAAAGAATGAGGAGGGTCTCATTGGAAGCTATCAAATATTGAAAGGCCTAGATAGAGTGGATATGGAGATAATGTTTCCTATGTTGAAGGAGTTTAGGACTAGCCTAAAATAGAGGGATGTCCATTTAGAACAGAGATGATGAGGAATTCCTTTTACCAGAGGGTGGTGAGTCTTTGGAATTCATTTCCACAGGTGGCTGTGGAGGACAGCTCATTGGGCTATTTAAGGACGAGTTTGATAGTTTCTTGATTAGTCAGGGCATGAAAGGTTACGGGTAGAAGGCAGGAGAATGGGGTTAAGAGGAAAATCCAAACAACAACCTGCCCTGCGTTGCTGGGGCAGCTGAGATCAACGGCCAGGGACGTGATACAAAGACCATGCTCTGGGGTCTGCAGATGGAAGATCTTGCAATCCTTGCAGAACGTGATAAAGTCAAAGAAATGGCAATTGCACGCATGGATCCGACGGAGGATGAAATAACGGACAGGTCCACTGCAAACGGAGAAAAAGGTGTCCCAGAGGCGTGGTAAGGATTGTGATAGGGATGCCAGGTACCTTCTCATGGCAGAGAGTGTCACCCTCAGAGCTCGACAGGAGACACAACGGGAGGCAGAGTCAATTAAATGTGAGTACCTGGGATCCTCAGAAGGTCCAAATTGAGAAGCTCGAAAACGGATCCTGAAGCCAACTGGAGTCAGTTGGCAGCGGAGACACGTTCTAAGGAAGGATATATGGCTGTAATCGTGGGTCTGGGTCAAAATATGATTGAAAAGTTGAAGGGCCGAAGGAATTATAGATGGGGACCAGTGAGAGAGGGTTTCACTGAACTCCCGTTGAAGAGAAGATTTAAACTTCTTCAGTGTAGGCATCACTGGTAGAGGCTTTGCAGTAGTGAATTAAAGAGCAAACACGAGGAAATCTGCAGATGCTGGAAATTCAAACAACAGCACACACAAAATGCTGGTGGAACACAGCAGGCCAGGCTGCATCTATAGGGAGAAGCGCTGTCGACGTGTTGGGCAGAGACCCTTCGTCAGGACTAACCAAAAGGAAAGATACGAAGAGATTGGAAAGTAGTGGGGGGAGGGGGAAATGGGAAATGACAGGAGAAGACCAGAGAGGGTGGGATGAAGCTAAAAGCTGGAAAGGTGATTGGTGAAAGTGATACCGAGCTGGAGAAGGGAAAGGATCATGGGACAGGAGGCCTCAGGAGAAAGAAGGAGGGGGGGGGGGAAGCACCAGAGGGAGATGGAGAAGAGGCAAACAACTAAATATGTCAGGGATGGGATAAGGAGGGGCATTAATGGAAGGTAGAGAAGTCAATGTTCGTGCCATCAGGTTGGAGGCTACCCAGCCGGTATATAAGGTGTTGTTCCTCCAACCTGAGTTTGGATTAATTCTGACAGTAAAGGAGGCCGTGGATAGATATATCAGAATGGGAATGGGATGTGGAATTAAAATGTGTGGCCACTGGGAGATCCTGCTTTCTCTGGCAGACCGAGTGTAGGTGTTCAGTGAGACGGTCTCCCAGACTGCATCGGGTCTCACCACTATATAAAAGGCCACACCCGGAGCACCGGACGCAGTATACCACACCAGCCGACTCACAGGTGAAGTGTCGCCTCACCTGGAAGGACTGTCTGGGGTCCTGAATGGTGGTGAGGGAGGAAGTGTAAGGGCAGGTGTAGCACTTGTTCCATTTACAAGGATATGTGCCAGGAGGGAGATCGGTAGGAAGGGATGGGGGGAGGGGACTGGACAAGGGAGTCGTGTAGGGAGCGATCCCTGCGAAAAGCAGAAGGGGGGGGGAGGGAAAGATGTGCTTGATAGTGGGATCCCGTTGGAGGTGGCAGAAGTTACGGAGAATTATACGTTGGACCTGGAGGCTGGTGGGGTGGTAGGTGAGGACAAGGGGAACCCTATCCCGAATGGGGTGGTGGACAGATGGGGTGAGGGCAGATGTGCGGGAAATGGGAGAGATGCATTTGAGAGCAGATTTGATAGTGGAAGAAGGGAAGTCCCTTTGTTTAAAAAAGAAAGACATCTCCTTTGTCCTGGAATGAAAAGCCTCATCCTGAGAGCAGATGCAGCAAAGACGGAGGGATTGTGAGAAGGGGATAGCATTTTTGCAAGAGACAGGGTGGGAAGAGGAATAGTCCAGGTAGCTGTGAGAGTCTGTAGGCTTATAGTAGATATCAGTAGATAAGCCATCTCCAGAGATGGAGACAGAAAGATCAAGAAAGGGGAGGGAGGTGTCAGAAATGGACCAGGTAAATTTGAGGGCAGGATGAAAGTTGGAGGCAAAGAGGGAAATCGATGTCGTGATGAAATAGCGTAGAGGACACAAGGAGTTAAATGGCCTAATTCTGCTCCTATATTACTCAGTGAGTGAGTGAATGAGTCTGCTCTGAGCTCTGCTTGGTTCAACCTAGCCTACGATTGTTAACACTCATGGTGGG
Organism: Hypanus sabinus; assembly: GCF_030144855.1. Classification (NCBI taxonomy): domain Eukaryota; kingdom Metazoa; phylum Chordata; class Chondrichthyes; order Myliobatiformes; family Dasyatidae; genus Hypanus; species Hypanus sabinus. Next base: position 124,789,667 of record NC_082706.1, read on the forward strand.
GTCTATGAGACTATTCCCAGAAGATGCATGAAGCCCTGCAGCAGCCAGCAAATCCATTCACATTCATCCCTTCAATCTCCCAAATTCTCGTTGTGTGTGTAAAGATGTCCATAAGTCAGTTTCTGTAACTTCAAGTCAAGTCACTTTTTATTGTCTTTTCGACCATTTCTACTGGTACAGTACACAGTATAAACAAGACAACATTTTTCAGGACCATGGTGCTACATGAAACAATACAAAAACTAGATTGAGCTATGTCAACCAACACAAAAACTAGACTACAGACCTACCCAGGACTGCATAAAGTGCACAAAACAGTGCAGGCAGTACAATAAATAATGAACAAGACAATAGGCACAGTAAAGGGCAGTAAGTTGGTGCCAGTCCAGACTCTGGGTATTGAGGAGTCTGATAGCTTGGGGGAAAAACTGTTACATAGTATGGTTGTGAGAGCCCAAATGCTTTGGTGCCTTTTCCCAGATGGCAGGAGGGATGTATGAGGGGTGTGTGAGGTCCTTCATAATGCTGTTTACTTTGCGGGTGCAGTGTGTGCTGTAAGTGTCTGTAATGGTGGGAAGAGAGACCCCGAAGATCTTCTCAGCTGACCTCGCTATCCGCTACAGGGTCTTGCGATCTGAGATGGTGCAATTTCCAAACCAGGCAGTGATGCAGCTGCTTAGGATGCTGTCAAGACAACCTCTGTAGAATGAGGTGAGGATGGGAGATGGACTTTTCTCAGCCTTCGCAAAAAGTAGAGACACTGCTGGGCTTTCTTTCCTATGGAGCTGATGTTGAGGGACCAGGTGAGATTCTTCGTCAGGTGAACACCAAGAAATTTGGTGCTCTTAACGGTCTCTATGGAGGAGCTGTCAATGTTTAGCAGAGAGTTGTCGCTCCATACCCTCCTGAAGTCAACAACCATCTCTTTTGTTTTGTTCACATTCAGAGCCAGTTTGTTGGCTCTGCACCAGTCTGTTAGCTGCTGCACCTCCTCTCTGTATGCTAACTTGTTGTTCTTGCTGATGAGACCCACCACAGTCATGTTATTGGCAAACTTGAATGTGTGTTTCGAGCTGTGTGTTGCAGCACAGTTGTGGGTCAGAAGAGTGAACTGCAGTGGACTGAGCACACAGCCCTGGGGGGCCCCCGTGCTCAGTGTGATGGTGTTAGAGATGTTGCTTCCAATCCAGACTGTCTGAGGTTTCCGAGTCAGGAAATCTAGGATCCATTTGCAGAGGGAGGTGTTCAGGCCCAGTAGGCTCAGCTTTCCAATAGGTGTTGAGGGATGATTGGGTTGAATGCTGAACTGAAGTCTATGAACAGCATTTGAACGTAAATGTCTTTTTTGTCCAGTTGTCAAGGATTTCAACCACATTTACTATCCCTGGTACCTCAGCTGTGCCCAGCAAGATATAAAAATCTCTGTCAGTTCCCCAGGAATCTCCTCCTTTGCCTTGTACAATAGTCTGGGTATGCCTGCTAAGACAGCGAACACCTCCTCCTTTTTCATGAGAAATTCCACAAATCTTTTGCTCCTAAAATGCCCTCCTCTATGAATACGAATGAGTTTTTATATGCTGCAGTACCACACACAGATTGTCCCTTTGATCTATAATGCGCACTTCTTTTCCCTTCTTGATCCCCTTATCCTTTGCGTAAGATGCTTTGAAACTTCCCTTAAGTTTGTCTGCTAGTGAAGATTCATGCCCTCTCTGACCTCCCAGTTTATTTTTTTAAATGTACCCCCTACACTTTCGATATAGCTAAAGGATCCTCCTTGATTTCAGTGCTCTGTATTTGCCATTTCAGAATCAGTATCAGGTTTATTATCACCTGCATGTGACTTGAAATTTGTTAACTTGGCAGCAGCAGTTCAATGCAATACATAATCTAGCAGAGAGAGAAAGAAGTAAACAAAACACAATAATAAATAAACAAGTTGTAGTGAACTACAAATACCTGTCTGGACACGCCCCCCACTGACTGCTCCCGTGGCTCCTCCCACGGACCCCAGTATAAAGGCGGTTGAGGCCTGAGCCCAGCCCTCAGTCTCCAGGATGTAGTATGGTGGTCAATTGCTGCTTGTTCTTTCTTCCAGTCAATAAAAGCCAATATCTCGCCTCACGTCTCAGAGAGTTATTGATGGTGCATCAATTTTATTAACTGGAAGTTTTAAAACATAGAAAGTATTTTAGGTCTGGAAAAATTAGATTTGGACCCCCAAACTCCAGAAGCAGTTCTTGCCTTTGAACTCTGGCTTGCATGCTTCCAATCATACCTGGAGGAGGTTCGTGCGACTGAGCCCACTATTATGCACAGAATTCTCCTCTCGATGGTCACCCGGAAAGTTTACTCACTTATCAGGGAACTGCTGACCTACCAAGGGGCACTGGACGCCCTCAAAAGACAGTACCTGCGGCTGGTGAACACTGTCTACGCAAGACATTGCTTAGTGATGCGGTGGCAGCGACCTGACGAGACGAGCCCTGCGTTTCTCCGAGCCCTACAGACACTCGTCCAAACTTGCGATTGCAAAGCTCTGACGGCGGAACAACATGTGGAGCTGCTAGTACAAGACGCCTTCGTTACGAGGATCAGGTCAGTGTACGTGCGCCAGCGGCTGCTGGAAAATGCAGATCTTACCTTACGCTTGGCGATCGAGACGGCCGACACACTGGAGGCTGCTCTGCACAACGCTGACGCTGTCCAGCTGCACGATCCCCTGCCGGTCCCGTGGACACCTTAGAGCCTGCCACCCGCAAGCAGATTCACCAACGCCTCTGCCAGTTGCGGCTCCACAAACTCTCCGAACCCGACCACAGCTGCTGCCAGTCGCAAGTCCACGCAGTGTTACTTCTGCGGACTCGAAAAGCACCCCCGAAAACGCTGCCCAGCCTGAGAAGCGACCTGCTCCAGCTGTGGGAAGAAGGGCCATTTCGCCAAGGTCTGTAGGTCTGAACCACGAGCGGGATCGGGCAGCGCTGCATGTGAGAAATGGGGGCCGCCATCTTGCCTGCCCGCCTCTTTGTTGGCGCCAACTCACCCCGCCCCCAATCCACCAGTGCTTACCGGGCACCAAGATGGCAGTTCAACTCTGGCCTCCGTAACCCTCGACCAAAGTGCCCCACACCAGCTTGCAAGGTCAATGATGGACATCCTGGTGGAGGGGCACAGGACTAGCTGCCTGTTTGACACGGGCAGCACTGAGAGTTTTATTCACCCGGACACGGTGCAACCAGAGGGTCACCATGAGGGTCACCACGGCTTCTGGATCGCATTCCACAGACATCCGGGGGGTTGTGTAGCGACATTGGTGGTGCAGGGCACAGAACATCAGAAATTTGTGCTCCTGATCATGCCTCAACTGTGCACACCTGTGCTATTGGGGCTGGACTTCCAGAGCCACCTCGAAAGTGTGACTATGGCATATGATGGGCCCCTCCCACCACTCACTGTCAGGAATCCTCAGTTTTGTGGGACTTTGTCCTATACCCCGCTATTGACCACACACACACACCAACCCACACATTCCACCCAGCACCATGTCGACAGCTGCGCTACTGACACCACTTGCAGCCTCTCCACCCTCAAGATCCCTCCCCCACCGCTGTTCACCAACCTGACCCCCGACTGTAAACCTGTGGCAACTAAAAGCAGGAGGTACAGTGTGGGGGACAGGGCCTTCATTCAGTCAGAGGTGCAGCAGCTGCTCAGGGAGGGGATCATTGAGCCAAGCACAAGTCCTTGGAGGGCCCAGGTGGTTGTTGTTCGGACTGGGCAGAAAAATAGGATGGTCGTGGACTATAGCCAGACCATCAATAGGTTCACGCAGCTTGACGCGTACCCCCTACCCCGCATCGCGGATATGGTCAACCAGATAGCTCAGTACAAGGTGTACTCGACAATAGATCTGAAATCCGCTTATCGCCAGTTCCCCATCCGCCCAGAGGACCACTCCTACACCGCCTTCGAGGCAGGCGGCAGGCTCTATCACTTCCTGCGCATCCCCTTCGGTGTCACAAATGGTGTCTCTGTCTTCCAGAGGGAAATGGACCGGATGGTGGACCAGCGCCAACTGAAGGCCACATTTCCCTATCTGGATAATATCACCATCTGTGGTCACGACTGGTCGGATCACAACGTCAACCTCCATCAATTTTTCCAAGTGGCCAAAGCCTTGAACCTTACTTATAACAGGGACAAGTGTGTGTTCGGAACCACCCGACTCGCTATCCTTGGGTATGTCGTGGAGAATGGGGTCATTGGCCCTGATCCCGACCATATGCGCCCCCTGTTAGAACTCCCTCTTCCTACCACCCTCAGAGCCCTCAGATGGTGCCTAGGCTTCTTTTCCTATTATGCCCAATGGGTCCCACATTATGAGTACAGAAGTTGGGATGTAATGTTAAAATTGTACAAGGCATTGGTAAGGCCAAATTTGGAATATTGTGTGCAGTTCTGGTCACTGAATTATAGGAAAGATATCAATAAATTAGAGAGAGTGCAGAGATGTTACCTGGGTATCAGCACTTAAGTTACAGAGAAAGGTTGAACAAGTTAGGTCTCTATTCATTGGAGCGTAGAAGGTTGAGGGGGAATTTGATCGAGGTATTTAAAATTTTGAGAGGGATAGATAGAGTTGACGTGAATAGGCTGTTTCCATTGAGATTAGGGGAGATTCAAACGAGAGGATATGATTTGAGAGTTAAGGGGCAGAAGTTGAAGGGAAACACGAGGGGGTATTTCTTTACTCAGAGGGTGATAGCTGTGTGGAATGAGCTTCCTGTAGAAGTAGTAGAGGCCAGTTCAGTTGTGTCATTTAAGGTAAAATTGGATAGGTATATGGACAGGAAAGGAGTGGAGGGTTATAGGCTGAGTGCGGGTAGGTGGGACTAGGTGAGATTAAGAGTTCGGCACGGACTAGGAGGGCCGAGATGGCCTGTTTCCGTGCTGTGATTGTTATATGGTTATGCAGACAAGGCCCGCCCCTGGTCAAGTCTACCACATTTCCCCTCTCTGCCGAGGCCCGCACAGCCTTCAGCTGCATTAAAGGGGACATTGCCAAAGCAACGATGCATGCGGTGGATGAGACCATTCCCTTCCAAGTAGAGAGTGATGCCTCCGATTTCGTGCTGGCTGCTACCCTCAATCAGGCAGGCAGGCCAGTAGCATTCTTCTCTTGTACCCTTCAGGGCCCTGAAATTCAGCGCTCCGCGGTGGAGAAAGAAGCCCAGGCCATAGTGAAAGCTATTAGGCACTGGAGGCACTATCTCGCTGGCAAAAGGTTCACCTTGCTGACCGACCAGCGCTCAGTTGCGTTCATGTTCAGCAACCAACAGCGGGGCAAAATCAAAAATGACAAAATTTTGCTGTGGAGAATAGAACTCTCCACCTACAACTATGATATCCTCTACTGGCCTGGAAGGCTCAATGAGCCCCCTGATGCCCTATCCCGGGGAGCGTGTGCCAGCGCACAGCTCGACCAGCTATACGGCCTCCATGCACATCTTTGCCTGATTTTACCATTTCGTGAAAGCCCGGAACCTGCCGTACTCCCTTCAGGACATCAGGACAATGACCAGGGACTGCCAAGTCTGCGCTGAGTGCAAACCGCACTTCTACCGTCCTGAAAAGGCACAACTTATCAAGGCCACCCGCCCCTTTGAGAGACTGAGTGTTGACTTTAAGGGCCCCCTTCCCTCCACCGACCGCAATGACTACTTTCTCAACATTATCGACGAGTACTCGCGGTTCTCCTTTGCCATCCCCTGCCCCGACACCACTGCCACGTCTGTTATAAAAGCCCTGCGCCAGCTGTTCACCCTGTTCGGATATCCCTGCTATACCCACAGTGATCGAGGGTCCTCCTTTATGAGTGACGAGCTGCGCCAGTACCTGCTGGCTAGGGGCATTGCTACTAGTCGGACCACGAGTTATAATCCCCGGGGAAATGGACAGGTGGAGAGGGAGAATGCCACAGTGTGGAAGGACACACTTTTAGCCCTTAAGTCAAAAGGGTTGCCGGTCTCTCGATGGCAGGAGATCCTCCTCGAGGCACTCCACTCATTAGCTCCCTGTTATGTACGTTCACCAATGCCACCCCTCACGAGCGCCTATTCTCTTTTCCCAGGAAGTCTGCCACTGGGACCACCCTACCAGCTTGGCTGCCGTCCCCAGGGCCAGTGCTGCTCCGGAGACATGTGAGGAGCAATAAATACTCCCCACAGGTTGAGAGGGTTCACATTCTACATGCGAACCCCCAGTATGCTTACGTGGTCTTACCTGATGGGCGGGAGGACATGGTCTTCATCCACGACCTGGCGCCCGCAGGAGCAGCAGACCACTACCCCGAACACTCCACAGTACTATGAACCCTGTACCCAAGGTGACACCGCGCACACCGAGCCCTCTATACCAGGCGCTTCGCACACGCATGAAGGATCACTGACACCTAGTGGGCTGACACCTCCAGTTAGGCTGGAACCAGCACAACCACTGTCTCCGGTGCAATCACCACCGCCACCGGTACAATCACAGCCGGTGCTACATAGATTGCAGTGACAGATTCGACCACCTGATAGACTTAACCTGTAAATATACTTGTAAGAAACTTCGCCCCATGGGGACTCTCTTGTAAAAGAAAGGGGGGGGGGGGGTGAATGTATTGAACCTGTCTGGACATGCCCCCCCCCCCCCCCGGTGACTGCTCCTGTGCTCCCACTGACTGTGGCTCCTCCCACAGACCCCGGTATAAAGGCCTGAGCCCTGCCCTCCAGGATGTAGTATGGTGGTCAATTACTGCTTGTTCTTTCTTCCAGTCAATAAAAGCTGATATCTCACCTCACGTCTCAGAGAGTTATTGATGGTGCACCACAAGTAAATCAATTACATGTATTGATTAGATTTTAACAAATGTGCAAAAACAGAAATACTGTATATTAAATAAAAGTGAGGTAGTGTTCAAAGATTCAATGTATATTTAGGAATTGGATGGCAGAGGGGAAGAAGCTGTTCCTGAATCGCTGAGTGTGTCCCTTCAGGCTTCTGTACCTCCTTTCTGATGGTGACAGTGAGAAAAGGGCATGCCCTGGCTGCTGGAGGTCTTTAATAAAGGACGCTGCCTTTCTGAGACACCGCTCCCTAAAGATGTCCTGGGTACTTTGTAGGCTATTACCCAAGATGGAGCTGACTAGATTTACAACTTTCTGCAGCTTCTTTTGGTCCTGTGCAGTAGCCCCTCCATACCAGGCAGTGATGCAGCCTGTCAGAATGCTCTCCACGGTGCAACTATAGAAGTTTTCGAGTGTATTTGTTGACATGCCAAATCTCTTTGAACTCCTAATAAAGTATAGGCTTGCTGTCTTGCCTTCTTTCTAACAACATCAATATGTTGGGATCAGGTTAGATCCTCAGAGATCTTGACACACATAAACTTGAAGCTGCTCACTCTCTCCACTTCTGATCATCTTACTAACTGAGTGCCAGGTTGTTGCTACGGCACCATTCCACTAGTTGGCATATCTCATTCATGTACGCCCTCTCATCATCACCTGAGATTCTACCAACAACAGCAGAATCGTCAGCAAATTTATAGATGGTATTTGATCTATGTCCAGCCACACAGTCATGTGTATATAGAAAGTAGAGCAGTGGGCCAAGGACACACCTCTGAGGTGCACCAGTGTTGATCGTCAGCGAAGAGGATATGTTGTCACCAATCTGCACAGATTGTAGTCTTTTGGTTAGGAAGTCGAGGATTCATTTGCAGAGGGAGGTACAGAGGCCCAGGTTCTGCAACTTCTCAATCAGAATTGTGGGAACAATGGTGTGTTGCCTTTAAGGCATTTGTTTAGTTTATTATATTTTTGCTTTAGTAATTCATTTGTTATCATTTTCTAGTTAAAGTTAAGGTTATTTAAAGTAAATTTGTTGTCTCTGATATATCGCGGCATGCGATGACATCACACCCGGTTTCGCCGCGCCTTTTAGGAAAATACCGGTTTGGAGAAATGGGAAGGAGGGGGCTTTTGTGTGCAGGATCAGCACGAGAAAAGTTTTCTTTCTACGCACTAGAAATATTAGTGAAGCAACGCCGTAAGTTCATGAGATAATCGATATGTTGAATTAAAAATATTAACACTGATTCTGTTAAAAGTAATGACAGTTGATAAAGTTTGTTTTTTGTTATTTAAAGAGTTGCGGATAGTTTGTGTTGAAGTATATTTAAAGCCAGTCGATGGCGTAGGTAGATTCTGACTGTATGTTGCACGTTAATGTAATATAGTTGTTGTAGTTATACTCTTTCAAGTATTTATGATGTAAATGTGATGTCAAGAAGGAAACAAATACTGTACATACTTTGTATTGTTTTATCAACAGTTTTCACCATATGTTAATGTGGAAGAGTGAACAGTAAACAGTTAATCTTACTGGGACCGCCTCATTGACTGGTTTATGCTTGGTGTTTAGTTCAGAGTTCTATAACCCCTGTGTGAGAACAGTACAGTGAAAAGGCAGCATTATCAGGTGTTTCAAGTGCTGCAATGACAACACGATCCAGCATCAAGTCATTGCCATCCAGCGACAGGGGCAGTAGGGCATCAACAAGTAAGGCTGCCCATGCAAGAGCTAAGGCAGAAGCCGCTAAGGTGCAAGTGTTGTACGCCGAACAAGAAGCAAAATTGAAAAAGGAAGCGGCTGCCAGAGAAGCCGAAAACCAGTTGGAAAAGGTAAGGATAGAGTCAGAGTTAGAAGTGCTGACGCTACACCGAGAAGCAGAAGCTGCCAGGGTGGAAGCAGAGATAATAGAAAGTGCTAAAGAAATGCATGTTCTGGTTGATGTAAAATCTACTTCAGAAAAGACCAGATTGGAATGCACGAGCGACTATGTCTGATCTCAAATGGACTTGAAGGTTCGTTCTTCCTCTCCATACTTATATGCTAACATCCCACCTCACGAGGAGTCTCAGAGAGGCCCAATTGCATCACATTCACCTGAGGAAGACAATTTACCCTTGCAACTCCGCAATGAATTCAAGAATGAAAGGGTTGATGACAAATACTTCTTGACACCAAACTTACCAGATTTGACGAGAGGAGAGGCAAAGGCTGAATTCAGAACAGCAAATTCCATAACAAATGTACACCCTGAGTCACATACCTGACGACATATTCCCCCAGCCAGCATGCCACTAGCAGTTGAACCCATGGCACAGTATTTAGCACGATGAGATCTCATCACTTCAGGACTATATCAGTTTGACGATAAACCTGAAAATTACCGTGCATGGTACTCCTCATTCGCCAACGCTATCCACGGAGTCCAGCTCGGAGCAACCCAAGAGTTAGATCTTATGACGAAATGGCTGGGAAAAGAATCATGCGAACAGGTGAGCCGCATACGTTCAGTGTACATTAACAACCCCAAGCTAGCCTTGTGCAAAGCATGGGAGAGACTTCGGGAGTGCTATGCGGCCCCTGAAATTACTGAAACGGCACTATTCCGACGTCTGGAAAATTTTCCTAAGGTGTCAGCAAAGGACCACATTAAGTTAAGAGAGCTCGGAGATTTACTCATGGAGATTCAAGGCGCCAAAGAAGACGGCTATTTAACTGGTCTATCATACCTAGATACTTCATACGGGATTAGACAAATCGTGGACAAACTTCCATTTGGGCTGCATGAAAGGTGGGTGTCTGTTGGCTCAGAGTACAAGGAAGAGAACGATGGTCGATTTCCTCCCTTTGAGTATTTCACTAGGTTTGTGTGCAATGAGGCGAAGAAGCGAAACGACCCTAGCTTCATGAGTCCAGGTAGCAGTACAATTTACACCAAGCTAGTTAAATCCACTTCGAATAATTTCAACATCAATAAACCTGCATCAGTGCGTAAAACTGAAGTCTTTACAACTAACAATGACCCTAGCGAGAATTGTCCATTGCATAACAAACCCCACCCCCTCAAAAAATGCAGAACGTTTAGGAAAAAACCCCTTGAAGAGAGAATGGCCCTTCTCAAGGAGAAAAAAATATTTTTTAAATGCTGTTCCTCTACCTCTCACCCTGCGAGAGAGTGTACGATCTCCGTGAAGTGCCCGGAATGTAATAGCACTAATCACGATGGGGCCATGCATCCCGGCCCGTTACCACAAACCGACAAAGCTCCTTCACCCTCACAACAGGACGGCGGGGAGGGAGATGCTCACTCCAGGACAACAGTTGTCAGCTCGAGCTGTACAGAAGTTTGCGGTCAAGCTCAGTCAAGCTGTTCTTGTTCAAAGATCTGCCTCACTAAGGTGTAGCCTAAGGGAGCCAAAGATAAGGCCATCAAAGCCTATGTAATTCTGGATGATCAGAGCAATCGCTCACTAGTCAGACCAGAGTTCTTTGAAGTGTTCAACATTGAGAGTAATCAGTTCCCATACTACCTTAGAACTTGCTCAGGCATCGTGGAAACATATGGAAGGAAGGCAGAAGACTTCCAGCTCGAGTTCCTGGATATTAAAATTGTTATCTGTCTCCCTCCACTCTTAGAGTGCAATGAAATTTTGAATAACCGCACTGAGATCCCGACGCCAAGTGCAGTGCTACACCAGCCACATCGCCACCACATTGCCAAGCACATCCCAGAACTGGATCCAAAAGCAGAAATACTCCTGCTACTAGGAAGAGACGTTCTCCAGGTGCACAAGGTTAGGCAGCAGGTCAATGGACCACACGACGCCCCCTTTGCGCAACGCCTGGATCTGGGCTGGGTGGTGATAGGAGAGGAGTGCCTTGGCAATGTACACAAACCAACAGTTAACATACTCAAGACCAATGTGCTAGAGAGTGGCCGCCATTCAATTTTTCAACCCGGCACAAGTTTCATGTGTATCAAGGAAGCACGACAAGGCTTTAACAAATGTAAAGTAACTGACAAGACGCTGAGTCAGTCAGTCTTCGCTCAAACTGAGCATGATAATAAACTTGCTCCACCAGCACAAGACGCCATTTTCTTAAAAATAATGGACACCAAGGTCTTCAGAGATGAAGCAAATAATTAGGTCGCCCCACTACCTTTCAGAGAACCACGCCAGCGCTTGCCAAACAACAAAGAGCAGGCAGTCGAGCGGTTCACGTCCTTGCAAAAAGCCCTGAAGAGGAAACCAGAGATGCAGCAACAATACGTAGCATTCATGGAGAAGATCTTCACTAATGGACATGCTGAAGTAGCACCGCCACTGAGGGAAGGCAAGGAGTGCTGGTACCTCCCAATGTTTGGGGTTTACCACCCACAAAAGCCCAATCAGATTAGGGTGGTCTTTGACTCCAGTGCTCAGTGTGCTGGTATCTCCCTTAATGACGTGCTCCTTACAGGCCCAGACCTCAACAATACCCTTCTCGGGGTCCTGCTGTGCTTCCGGAAGGAGAAGGTCGCAATCTTAGCGGACATCCAGCAGATGTTCCATTGCTTCTTAGTACAGGAGGACCATCGCAATTTCCTCCGTTTCTTATGGGACAAGGACAATGACATTAACAAGGAAGTCACTGAGTACCGGATGAAAGTCCACGTTTTCGGCAATAGTCCGTCACCGGCCGTGGCCATCTATGGGCTGCAAAGAGCCATCAGAGAGGGCGCACAGGAGCACGGCGATGATACCGTTAAGTTTGTAGAAAGGCACTTCTATGTCAATGACGGCTTGATATCACTACAGAAAGAAGACAAAGCAATCGATCTGCTCCGACGTACACAAGCCTCACTTGCTGAGTCAAACCTCCACTTGCATAAGTTCACATCAAACCGTCAGGCAGTAATGGAGACCTTTCCACACAATGACTGTGCTCCAGCAATCAAAGACCTAGATATAGATGGAGAAACCATACCCACACAAAGGAGCTTGGGGCTCCTTTGGGAGATTATGACTGACACATTCACGTTCTCCATGCCGACCGTGATCAAGCCATTCACCTGCCGTGGAGTTCTCTCCACTGTCAACAGTGTTTTTGATCCCTTGGGTCTACTGGCACCAGTTTTGATCCAAGGAAGAGTCCTTCTCAGAGAACTTACATCTGAGCCCTCTGACTGGGATACTCCCCAACCAGAAGACAAGCTAAGTAAGTGGGAGGCTTGGAGAGATTCACTTCAAGATCTAAAACAGCTTCATATCCAACGCAGGTACACTGCGACCTCACCCAACGAGGCAGCGCACACAGAATTGTGTGTTTTTTCGGATGCGTCCACCAAGGCCATCGGTGCTGTGGCTTACTTGAAAGTAGTCGGGAGGATGGTCAAGTTGAAGTGGGATTTGTAACTGGTAAGGCAAAGCTCACTCCTCGGTCCGAGCCGACAATTCCAAGGCTTGAACTGTGCGCAGCTGTCCTGGCTGTGGAAATGGCAGAACTTATCCAGGACGAGCTAGACCTAGAGCTGGGCGATATCAAGTTCTACACAGATAGCAAAGTAGTGCTTGGTTATATTTATAACGAATCAAAACGCTTCTACGTGTACGTTCATTATTAGAGTTCAACGTATCCACCTGTCATCAAAGCCCGAACAATGGCATTATGTACGTACCGAGGATAACCCTGCAGACCATGCATCAAGATCCTTACCTGCATCCCGCCTGGCTCAGACATCCTGATTCACCGGACCCCCCTTTCTGTATCAGCCACCAACGGAAAAAACTCAAATGAGCGAGACATTTGAGCTGATCGAACCCGAAAGAGACTCGGAAATTTGGCCGCAAATACAAACAGGAGTCACCTACCTGGAAGAATCGATACGTACTAACAAATGCTTTCAGCGGTTCTCCACTTTGAATTCTTTAGTGAGAGGACTTGCGTTCCTCATTCACATGGCCAGATCACACAAACATTCATCCCGAAATAGTAAATGTAAGGGATGGCACAAATGTAACTTAACCTCGCACTGCGGACGAATTGGCCCAGGCAAAAGACGTCATCCTTAAAGCAACTCAAAGAGCAGCTTTTGCAAGGGAGTTTTCGGCTCTCCAAGCTAATAAACCAATACCAAAGGACTTTGAGGAAATTCAACCCGATCCTGAAGAACAATATCATCTGCATTGGAGGCTGGTTAATACACTCCCAACTTCCAGCTGCAGAAAAGAGTCCAGTAATCCTGCCCAAAGTCTGCAATGTGACCTTACTGCTCACTCACCATCACCATGAACAGGTAAAGCATCAGGGCTGTCACCTGACGGAAGGGGCAATAAGGGCAGCGGGATTGTGGATCTTGGGAGGTAAAACACTGATCAATTCAGTACTTCACAAATGTGTAACCTGCAGGAAACTGCGAGGCAAGTTGGAAGCTCAACATATGGCGGACCTCCCACCAGAACGCCTCGAAGCCTGCCCTCCTTTTACATATGTGGGGCTCGATGTATTTGGTCCCTGGACTATCACTACAGGACGCACCAGAGGAGGACAAGCAGAGAGCAAGCGGTGAGCCATCATGTTTAGCTGCATGAGTTTAAGAGCGGTACACATTGAGGTCATCGAATCTTTGGATACATCCAGCTGTATTAACACTCTCAGGCGCTTCTTTGTGCTAAGAGGCTCTGCAAAACAGTTAAGGTCTGATTGCGGCACAAACTTTGTTGGAGCGTCCAAGGAGCTGGGGATGGACAAAACGGTGCAAAAGTACCTCAGTCAGCAGGGATGCAACTGGGAGTTTAACACACCTCTCACATGGGAGGCGAAAGGGAGCGGATGATTGGTATCGCCAGAATTATTCTTGATTCAATGTTTCTGCAGTAACGCACCCAACTGACCCACGAGGTACTGTGCACACTAATGGCAGAGGTTACAGCCATTATAAATGCACGACCACTCCTACCCGTGTCTTCTGACCCGGAAAACCCCTTCATACTCTCGCCATCAATGCTCCTTACGCAGAAGGCAGGAGCTCCCCCTCCACCAGGGGACTTCTCTGATAAGGATTTGTACACAAAGCAATGGAGACAGGTCCAGGCTCTGGCAAATCAGTTCTGGTCTCGTTGGAGACATGAATATCTACCTTTGTTGCAACACAGACAAAAGTGGACAGAATCCTGCAGGAATCTTCAAGTTGGAGATTTAGTCTTGCTCAGGGACAAGCAAATCGCCCGCAACAGCTGGCCAATGGCCAGAATCACTGCCACATTCCCTAGTAGGGATGGACATGTCAGGAAGGTTGAGCTGAAAACTTCTGACCAAGGTGATGTGAAAATTTACCAAAGGCTGGTTACAGAAGTCATTCTACTTCTACCTAAGGACTGATTTAGAGACTGAAGTTTTGTATTATGTTCATTGTGACCTTACAAAGGTCAGGTGGGGAGTGTGTTGCCTTTAAGGCATTTGTTTAGTTTATTATATTTTTGCTTTAGTAATTCATTTGTTATCATTTTCTAGTTAAAGTTAAGGTTGTTTAAAGTAAATTTGTTGTCTGTGATATATCGCAGCATGCGATGACGTCACACCTGGTTTCGCCGCGCCTTTTGGGAAAATACCGGTTTGGAGAAACGGGAAGGAGGGAGCTTATGTGTGCAGGATCAGCACGAGAAAAGTTTTCTTTCTACGCACTAGAAATATTAGTGAAGCAACGCTGTAAGTTCATGAGATAATCGATATGGTGAATTTAAAATGTTAACGCTGATTCTGTTAAAAGTAATGCCGGTTGATAAAGTTTATGTTTTTTGTTATTTAAAGAGTTGCGGATAATTTGTGTTGAAGTGTATTTAAAGCCAGTCGATGGCGTAGGTAGATTCTGACTGTATGTTGCACTTTAATGTAATATAGTTGTTGTAGTTTTACTGTTGCAAGTATTTATGATGTTAATGTGATGTCAAGAGGGAAACATACTGTATATATTTTGTATTGTTTTATCAACAGTTTTCACCATACGTTAATGTGGAAGAGTGAACAGTAAACGGTTAATCTTACTGGGACCGCCTCATTGACTGGTTTATGCTCGGTGTTTAGTTCAGTTCTCTTACACCTGTGCGAGAACACTACAGATGGTATTAAATGCTGACCTAAAGTCGATGAACAGCATCCTGACATAGGTGTTTGTGTAGTCCAGGTGGTTTAAAGCTATTTGGAGAGCCATTGAGATTGTGTCTGCTGTTGCCCTATTGTGGAAATAGGCAAATTGCAAAGGTTCTAGCTCCTTGCTGAGGCAGGAATTAATTCTAGTCATGAGCAGCCTCTCAAAGCATTTCATCACTGTAGATGTGAGTGCTACCGGGCGATAGTCGTTAAGGCAGCTCACATTATTCTTAGGCACTGGTATAATTGTTGCCTTTCTGAAGCAATTGGGAACTTCTGCCAATAGCAGTGAGAAGTACTTCTTTCTTATCTAGCCCTCAATGTTCCTTGACACCTGTCAGCCTTTGTGAGTCCATTATTTCACAGTTAAATGACTCCCACTTTTCTGATATAGGCCTGCCTCTTCCAGCCTACTTTTATTAGGAGATGAAAAGAGACTGTAGATGGTAGAATTTAGGGTAAAAAGCCAACTTCTAGATGAACTCAGTGGGTCAGGCAGCATGGGTGGAGGGAAAAGAACAGTTGAGAGCTTTCACCTGGACTGAAAGAGCAAAGAGCGGATAGTCATTATAAAACGGTGAGGGGAAGGAGTAGAAGAAAAGAGCTGGCGACTGACAGCAGGATTCATGTGAAGAGGGATGATAAGCAAATAGAGCAGGGAAATGTAAAGGGCACCTATAGGTTGGGCAAGGACTTGTTTTGCCCTTCTCTCCTCAGAATGCTGATTACACTTTTTCACCTGTATCCACCTATCACCTGTCAGCTCTTGCTTCACCCCTTCCCCTCACCTCACTGGCTATGTCCCTTTACACTTTCAGTCCAGGTGACAGATTTCCATCTGAGACGTTAACTGTCTATTTCCCTCCTCAAATGTTGCCTGACCCATTGATTTCCTCCAGTAATTTTTTTTTAATATATACTTTTACCAGATCTTAATTTATTTCAAAATCAGCACTCCCTCAATCCAGGAACTGGCCCATGCATGTCCCTTTACGCAACAACCTTTAAATGTATGCTCACTATCCAAATGACTAGTCATCTACTTTCATGTCTACATTCCCTAAAATTAGGTCTATTACCTACTGTCTTAAGTCTACTATCTACACACCAGCTCAGAAATCTCTCCTGCTTGCAGCTGTCAAACTACAGTAATCCCTGTTAATACTGGGGAAGTTGAAATTCCCTGCTGCTATATTTCTATCGCTAGCACACCTCTGTGGCTTTTCCACATAGCTGCTGTCTTTTTGCCCCGACTGCTGAAAGACATGTAATCATCCCCTTTTTGCTGCTAAGTTCTATCCAGGTGGTCTAATTACAGGAGTAAATGACAGTGCCCCATTCTCTTTTATGTGCCCCCAGTGTCAGGCCCAGAGATTCTATAACATGGAATGCTGAGTTACCAGTCCTGCTCTCCGTCAACTATGTCCCTGTAAATAACAACTATCTCTTCCTTACACCCTTCTAGAGACTCCATATTTGTAAGTGAAGCAACAAATCTTCCAACATAGTGTTCAAAATGTAATGTCTGCAAAGTGGTTTTCTCTACCCTGAAGAAACCAAATGCAGGCAAAAACTTTGTAAAAATCTGCATGTACACTACAGGTAGGTCAGATCAGAGGCATTCAAGTCTGATGACCAAGAAAGTTCCAAGAGGTCCAGGTACAATCTCTGGAGAGCCATTTCACAGGCAAAGTGGCAATTCTGGGCTAAACTTGAATCAACAAAGCATGTTCAACAGTTTGGCAGGGGTTGAATGCTATTACCACTTATAGAGTTTAATCAAGTAACATAGACAACAACAGGGCTTTGCTTCCAGATGAGCTCAATTTCTTCTATGCTCTGAGCTCAAAACATGAAGGAACTATCACAAGCACCCACACTTCCTGATGATCCTGTGATTTCAGTCTCTGAGGCACTTTTGTGGCAGCCTTCAGGAAGGTGAGCCCACATAAAGCATCCGATCCGGGTGAGGTACTTGGCCAAGTACTGAAGACCTGTGCTGATCAACTGGCTGGAGTGTCCACTGGGATCTGTAATGTCTTGCTGTGGCAATCAGAGGTGACTACTTGCTTCAAGCAGGCTTCAATTGCATTGGTGCCCAAGAAGAATGTGGTAACCTGCCTCAATGAAAATCATCCAGTAGCACCTACATCCACTGTGAAGAAGTGTTTTGAGGCTGGTGATGAAACATGTTCAACTCCTGCCTGAAAAGCAACTTGGATCTGCTCCAATTTGCCTACCGGACCAACAGATCCCCAACAGATGCCATCTCATTGGCTCTTCATTCTTAACTCAACCCTGGAACATCAGGATTACTGTTTATTGACTACAGTTCAGCATTCAATACTATCATCCCCTCAAAACTAATCAATAAGCTTCAAGACCATGGCCTCAATACTTCCTTGTACAATTGGATACTCGATTTAACAACACACACAAAATGCTGGAGGAACTCAGCAGGCCTGGCAGCATCTAGGAAAAGAGTACAGTCGATGTCTCAGAAGGGTTTTGGCCCAAAATGTCAGCTGTACTCTTTTCATAGATGCTCCCTGGCCTGTTGAGTTCCTCCAGCATCTGCAGATTTTCTCTTGTTTATGATTGGACACTAGATTTCCTCACTTGTAGACCCCAGTCATTTTGGATTGGCAAGAACATCTCCACAATCTCCATCAGCACAAGTGCATCACAAGGCTGTGTGCTTAGCCCTTCGCTCTACACCAGGCATGGGCAAACTCCGGCCCAGGGGCCATATGCGGCCCGTTAAGCTTTTTAATCGGGCCCGCAGAACTTGATGAAATTATATTAATAAACCTTGTTAACGTTTTTTCCCCGCAATTCTGGCATTTTCCCAATAGATGACGCACTCTATATACATTGACCTTTGTTGAGGTGCAGCGTATTACTCCACATTTGCGCTTTACTCTTTGTTCGGCTCGACCTATTTGTGTGAACAGGCGTTCAGCGTCATGAACATCAACAAAGCCGGCCACAGATCCAAGTTAACTGACCAACACCTCAGATCCATCCTGAGAATCGCCACAACAAAACTAAATCCAGACTTTGATGCGCTGGCTAAAAAGGGAGACCAACAACACTGTTCCCACTGAAATTAAAAATAAGTTTCTTTGTTGTGTTATGTAAAAAATGCATTTGAAAATATTTTTTTCAATAAGCCTTACATGTTACATGTCATTTCTGTTAAGTGATGGACATGAGTAGTGCGCAGGTGCACGTACGTTCTCAAAATAAAAAATGCGCTCCAGATCAAATAACGCGCTCTGCATACTGGCGCGCTGTCACTGTTCTGTCCTTGTGCTGGTCGTTGTTGAGTTTTGGCACAGGGGACAATTGAATAAGAAGGAGCAGGACAAGTGGACCTGCATCTCCTACTGTTTTTGAAATAGACAGTCAGGAGGAGAGTGATGATGATAATATCTTGAAGTATAACAGAATTTTCAGTGCTTTAAAATAATAACTGTTACTATTAAAAAAGCTGTATTTTATTCATTTAATTTTCAGTGTTTTAAAAGTCATTTCAATAAATAGCTAAATACCATGGGACTTCAAAGACAGATATTTTGTTGTAATGCATTTGTTCATTTTCAATTGAAATTAAAGCACATGTTTTCTACATATCCCATGATATTTTATTTTCTCTTATGAGGTGTATTACCAAAACACTCCGTCCATCTGCTCCTGGTCTGGCCCCCCCTGTCAAATTTTAGAACCCTTTGTGGCCCACAAGTCAAAAAGTTTGCCCACCCCTCCTCTACACACTTTACACTTATGACTGTACAGCTAAGCACAGCTCCAATGCCACATTAAACAACACTCTCGTAAGCCAAATCAATGGTGGTGATGAATCAGTATTTTAGAGAGAATGAAAATCTGGCTGTGTGGTACCATAACAAAAATCTCTTACTCACTGTTAGAAAGACCAAGGAGCTGATTATTGACTCCTGGAGGAGGAAACTAGTCCTCATTGGAGGATTAGAAGTAGAGAGGGTCAGCAACTTTAACTTTCTCAGTGCAACCATTTTGGATGACCAGTTCTGGGCCCAGCACATAAATGCAATTATGAAGAAAGCACAGCAGTGCCTTTTCTTCCTTAGAAGTTTGCAAAGATTTGGCATGACAGCTAAAACTTTGACAAACTTCAATAATGGAGAGTATATGACTGCATCACAGCCTGGTATGGGAACACCATTTCCCTTGAATGTAAAATCCTACAAAGAATAGTGAATCTGGCCCAATGACACCATTGAGCACATGCTATATAAAGCATTGTCACAGGAAAGCAGCATCTATCATCAGGGACACCCGCCTCTCAGGACATGCTCTCTTCTCGCTGCTGCCATCAGAAAGAAGGTACAGGAGACTCAGGACTCACAGCACCAGGTTCAGGAACAGTTATTACCCCTCATCTATCAGGCTTTTGAAACAGAGGGGATAACTTCACTCAAGCTCACTTGAAGTGAGGTTGAAGTGTTTCCATCATTGAAGTGTTTCCACAACCTATGGATTCACTTTCAAAGAGTCTTCTTCTAATGTTTTCGATATTTATTGCTCAGTTACTTTTAATAACCTTGCTGCTGGCAACATTTAATAGAGACAAAGAAACACAATCTAATTCTATATGCTACATTTGTTCTCAAATATCAGAGACACTCCCCTTGTTTTATCTATTGCCAGCCTCATGGGAGAAGGGGAGAAGAGAAAATGTCCAGTGTGGGTGGAATCTTTGATTATGCTGGCTTCTTTACCAAGCAAGAGAGAATATCGAGAGCCCATGGAGGATAGGCTGTTTTTTGTGAAGCGCTGAGCTGAGTTGAGTATATTTCTCACTAAAGCAACACACACAAAATGCTGGTGGAATGCAGCAGGCCATGCAGCATCTATAGGGAGAAGTACAGTCGACGTTTTCGGCCAAGACCCTTCATCAGGACTAACTGAAAGAAAAGATAGTAAGAGATTTGAAAGTGGGAGGGGGTGGGCCCCCTCAGAAATGAGAGTAAATATAGGACTGCTAGAAAATGAGGCAGGAGAAATAATAATGGGAGACAAGGAGATAGCTGATAAACTAAATGAGTATTTTGCATCAGTCTTCACTAGCAGTGTGCCTGATGTTGTAGTGTGTGAAGGATGAGAAGTGGGTGCAGTTACAAGAGAGAAGGTGCTCAAAAAGCTGAAAGACATAAAGATGCATAAGCCACCCAGGTCAGAGGAACTGCACCCTGGGGTTCTGAAGGAGGTAGGGTTAGAGATTGTGGTGGCATTAGAAATGATTTTGCAAAAATCATTGGACTCTGGCAAGGTGCCAGAGAACTGGAAAATTGCAAATGTCACTCCACTCTTTAAGAAAGAAGGAAAGCAGCAGAAAGGAAGTTATAGACCAGTTAGCTTGACCTCAGTAGTTGGGAAGATGCTAGAGTCAATTGTTAAGGATGAGGTGACGGAGTACATGGTGTCATAGGACAAAATCAGCTTGGTTTCCTTCAGGGAAAATCCTGCCTGATGAACCAGTTGGAAATCTTTGAGGAGATTACAAGTAGGATAGATAAAGGGGACACAGTGGATGCTGTATATTTGAACTTTCAGAAGGCCTTTGACAAGGTGCCACACATGAGGCTGCTTAGCAAGATAAGAACCCATGGCATTACAGGAAATTTACTAACACGGTTAGAGCATTGGCTGACTGGTAGGAGGCAGTGAGTGGGACTAAAAGGATCCTTTTCTGGCTGTCTGCCAGTGACTAGTGGTGTTTCGCCGGGGACGGTGTTGGGACTATTTCTTTTTATGCTGTATATAAATGATTTAGATGATGGAATAGAAGGCTTTTTTGCCAAGTTTGCAGATGATACAAAGATTAGTGGAGGGGCAGGTGGTGTTGAGGAAACAGGTAGGATGCTGAAGGACTTGGTCACATTAGGAGAATGGGCAAGAAAATGGGAAATGAAATACAATGTTGGAAAATGCATGGTCATGCACTTTAGTAGTAGAAATAAATGTGCAGACCATTTTCTAAACAGGGAGAAAATCCAGGAATCTGAGATGCAGAGGGACTTGAGATTCCTTGTGCAGAACACCCTGAAGGTTAACTTGCAGATTGAGTCAGTGGTGAGGAAGGCAAATGCCATGTTAGCATCCATTTCAAGAGGTCTAGAATACAAGAGCAAGGATGTGATGCTGAGGCGTTATAAGGCACTGGTGAGGTCTCACCTTGAATATTGTGAACAGTTTTGGGCCCCTCATCTTAGAAAAAATGTTCTGGCATTGGAACGCGACCAGAGGAGGTTCACAATGATGCTTCCACGTATGAAAGGGTTATCATACGAGGAACGTTTGATGGCTCTGGGTCTCTCTCGCTGGAATTCAGAAGGATGAGGGGTGATCTCACTGAAACCTTTTAAATGTTGAAAGGCCTAGACAGAGAAAATGTGGAAAGGATGTTTCCCATGGTGGGAGAGTCTAGGACAAGAGGGCACAGCCTCAGGATAGAGGGGCGCCCTTTCAAAACAGAGATGCAGAGTAATTTCTTTAGCCAAAGGGTGGTGAATTTGTGGAATTTGTTGCCACATGCAGCTGTGAAGGCCAGTTGATTGGGTGTATTTAAGGCAGAGATTGACAAGTTCTTGATTGGACATGGCATCAAAGGTTACGGGGAGAAGGCCAGGAAAAGGGGTTGAGGAGATAAAGAAAAGGATCAGCCATGATTGAATGGTGGAGCAAACTCGATGGGCCAGATGGCCTAATTCTGCTCCTATATCTTGTGGTCAAACTCAGCAGGCCAGGCTGCATCTATGGAAAAGAGTACAGTCAACATTTCAGGCCAAGACCCTTAATCAGGAGTGGTGATGGATCTCGCCCAAAACGTCGACTGTACTCTTTTCCATAGATTCTGCCTGGACTGCTGAGTTTCTCCAGTATTTGGTGTGTGTTGCTTGGATTCTAGCCTCTGCAGATTTTCTCTTGTTCATTATTACATTGTGGTTGGACTGCAAAGTAAATCTTGTATTTCCTTTATTAGGGCAATGACCACACCAGCACCATGGTTGACGATGGACCTGTTTTGGAATTGTCTTTGACACTATCTCCCTGTCTTTCACTAATCAAATCCCCCTGCACTTACACCAGCTTCAACCAACAGAACAGTGAATCCTACTGATCATACATTATCTCTTATCATCCAGTCATAGACTAGTAGATGCATAGAAACAGCTCCTACAAAGTCCTGGAATGCCCTCCCAACACAATGAGTGTTTACATGTTTTCTTGATTTGACATCTGCAGGAGGTTCATTTGCATCACTTTCGCTTTCAATTCAAACACCCTTGACCATGTAATGAAATAATTCTGCAATTATATTTGAACAAAAAAATTGAGTCATACAAAATATTTTTTTCCAAGTCTCAGTACTTGTAGGCTTTTATTTTCAATTTGAATCAGTGAACATGATGTGAAGAATGAAGTTTGAATTCAAGCAGTTTCCACATCCAGTCTGTCCAGTGCACATCTTTAGTACTCGAATAGCTCAAAACATGGTCTTTTCTTTGATCTGTCATAGCTTCTTACTGACGACAACGTCTTGAAGCTCTTCTACGATGAACAAGATGTGCTCTGACAATAGTACTTGATTTTCGTTTGCAAGGTCTCTTGCCATTTTTCTGCCTGCGTCTGCGCCTGCGTTTGCGCACACACTTCTTCATGCTTCAGACTTCAGCCACTGACCACTTTGGAAGTGTTCAGTCTCTAGTTTTATAGCCTTTTCACCAGCTTGCCCGATTGTGATGTCATCATGATTTTACAGCTTTCAGCTACCTTGTACTTTCCATACTTGGCATTTTATCACAAATTTTTTTTGGGCTGTGTATGTTCAACATATAATTGCCTATTAAGGTGTTTTGTCCCAAACTGCCTTGTAAGGTATTTGTCTATATTTGGCATTTGGGCTCAAGTTGTTTTGGGATTGTTTATGTTTAGCAGATAACTGATTTTAAGGTATTTTGTGCAAATCTACTATTCAGATCACAATTATCCTGGAACACAACAATGGATTAAAACTTACAAAAGGTTTCCCATGTATATATTCTCACTGGTGAAATCTTGAATACAATCAAATTTGTGTAATATCTGCCAGGGCTGATTGGATTTACTTTAACTTGATAATTCTAAATTTACAGAGAGACAACTGAATCTTTCCACAGCCTATCTTTCACTCAAAGTAAAGAACCTCGGTTCCTCATTAGTTTAAATCAAAGTCTTTGGAAGCTTCTCTTTGCTCTGTTGGTACTTGTCTGGTCTCTCCTAACAATTGCTTGTACAATTTGATCATGATTTTCTCTGGATTATCATGTAGTATGGCACTATATATGGTTCAGCAAAATTTTGTTGGCCAGCTTTAGTGTTTTTTACATTTAACCTAAACTATTTGAAGTCAATGCATGAAACATTTGTTTCCATCCAACGGAGAGTATTTTTTATGTATTAAAATTTCAACTCTGCTATTCTCAGTCAATATTATTGAAGTAGGTGTCAAAGTACAAGGCAAGTCACTAAGGTGTTACTTCAATATGGCCTGGCAACATTTATCCAGTTATTCTATTCAGCCATGTTCAGGAATGGCACCAAGTCTCCTTGAGTGGAGAACCAAGAGTTAGATTATTCTCCACAACTTTCAGCATGAATATCCATTGCTAATATGTGTCATGTTAGCAGCATAGTGAGTGCAATTGGAAATCTAGGACCAAATGGTGAATAATTGTATCAGTTAAAGAAATAGGGTTAATTGTTTTTTTTTCCCATTTATCCTGTGACTGGCTTACATTTATTTCCCTTGAACTGAATGACTAGCTGGGCCTTTTTATGGGGACAAGCACTGTAAGTATTAGTTATTAAGGATTTCACATAAAGGCTTGTCCAGAGAAAGATGGATTAGCACTAATAAGAACAGCAATTCAAAAAAATGACATCAAACTAGGTAGTTTTACCTAAATTTCAATCGCCCAGCTACTATGATGGCATTCAAGCTCATCATGTAGGAGTTCAAAGTAAACTTTTATCAAAGTACATATGTGTTACCATATGCTACTACCTTAAGATTCATTTTCTTGCAGGCATTTACAGAAATAAAATAAATACTATAGAGTTTATTAAAAACTATACATAAACAGTTAAAAACTGACAAATAACCAATGTGCAAAAGAAATCAAACACTGCAAAATAACCTAATGCTGAGAACAAGAGTTGCCGAATCCTTGAAAGCGAGTCGTCAGGTTCTAGAATCAGTTCAGAGCAGCGGTGACTGAAGTTATCCATGCCGGTTCAAGAGCCTGATCATTGTAGGATATTAACTGTATCTGAACTTCAAAGTTAAAGTAAAATTTATTATCAAAGTACGTATATATTACCAAATACTACCTTAAGATCCATTTTCTTGTAGGCATTTACAGGAAAATAAAGAAATACAACAGAATTTATGAAAAAATATACATAAACATACACTGACAAATGAACAATGTGTTAAAGAAAATGAATTGTGTAAATAAAAAAATAATACCGAGAACATGAGCTGTAAAGAGTTCTTGAAACCCACAAGGCAGGACTATAGATTGTTTAATATTATAATTAATGATATTCTCTCTAAGATAGGTACTGGAGTGGATTTGCAGGTTGAAATAGGACAATTGCACTTACCATTGTGAAGGCTGAAGTTGTTGTTAACATACTGAATTAATCTGAAGGGGCAGAAAAAAATTATAACCCTGTTAAATGTCTGTTGGTAGACTGTTGGGAATGTCACAAGAAGAGCGTTTTTAATTTTGGGTGGCTGGGTTTGCTGGATTACTTAATATGTCCCACTGTAGATTTTTTGATAACTCCACCGTGGTTTTTTCCAATGATTTTAGTTGATTTTAGGTTGCGTGATTTAATGAAATCCAAGGATCCTGATATGCCTGAGAGTCTGTTGGTTCATCAGTATGTTAAGGAAAATTATTGTGATACGTTAACCATTTTTGCTGATGGATTAAAAGATAATTTAACTGGGAATGTTGGTGTGGCTGTTTGTGTGCCTGAATTGCAGATAACAATAAGTAAACTTTTTACTATTTATCAGCACATACAGCAGAACTGGTTGCCATCAATTTGGGCTTACAGTGGGTAGTGGAAATTTGTCCTTGCCAAGTTGTAATATGTTCAGGTTATTTTTGTCTTTAAACAGGTCTTTCTAGCAGTAGGTTAGATTTACTGCTGGAAGCTCTTCAAACTTTATTTCATATTCAAAGTATTGGTTTACATGTCTCTTTTTTATGGGTCCCTGAACATACCAGTATTGAGGGGAATGAGCAGGATGATTCTTTGGCCAAAAAAGTTGTTAAAAGCTCATCTGTGTATATAGACCTTCCACTTAACAAATTAGAAGCTAAGGGTTTGGCTGAGCTAAGATTAGGGGATTATGGCAATACTTGTGAAATAATGGGTATAAGGGGAGACAACTTTTCAGGATACATAAACAGCTGGGTGGATAAGAGAAGGGGATAAAACAAGAATGGAAGGAATTGTATTGACTCAACTAAGAATTGGATATATTTTGCTTAATTATTCCTTGTGTTGGAAAACTTCACTGTGGGGTGTGTAGGTTTTGTCATCATTATGAAACAGTTGAACACACTCTTTTACAATCTAAAGCATATAAGGTTGAAAGAAAGCAAATACAGACTGCACTACTATCTTTGGGGTTGATAGTTTTCATTTTAAAACTTTACTAAGTTATGGAAATTAATTCACAATGTTGTGTTTCATTATTTACAATCTATATGGCTTTTGGGGTAATTTAGTTGTCTTTGAAAAGGAACCAAATAGGGGTTTGTTTCCCAACTCTTTACACCACACTCCAGTCCAGTTGGTGGCAGTAATGCCCCTTTAAGTTGCACTGCCAATCGCCATTAAATGTCAAAAGGAGAAGATTCAGTGCTCAATCGTAAGCCTATTAGTGATATCATCTAGCATTTGCTTTGTGCTCTTATCCAGGTTGATACTGTGTCTTGAACCTTGCTTCGGATACCCCAGCATTTAGGTCCAAAGCATTTCTTGTAAGAACTCTCACCACAGCATGATTGAGCCAACATGGAACCAGTGGGGTACTGAAGCCTTCCATCAGCTGTGTCTAGCCACAGTGAGAACATTTCCGGACAGTCTAGAGATACACAGCCTCCAGGTCATCACTTGCCTACTATTGCAGGCAGGAAGCTAAAGTCGCTCAGGTGAGGCTGTAGGTCTCTCTGCAGAGCCAGTCTATCTTCAGCCTTGGAGGGATTCAATGGTGACATGGGTTCTTGACGAAACGTCCTTGTCTAATGCTCGTTAGTATTTGAACTTCAGCCGTCTTGGTTCCCTTCAGAGCGTGGAATATATTTTAGGAATATAAAATTGGATAAATCTCTGGGTCCTGACAGGATATTCCCTGGACCTTGAGGGAAGTTACTATGAAAATAACAGGGGCTCTGACAGAAATATTTTAGTTTTTCAAAAACAGTAGTTTTTCAAAGCTTGCAGAGAGATTTAGGCCAGTTAGAAGAGTGGGCTGAACAATGGCAGATGGAGTTTAATGCTGATAAGTGTGAGGTGCTACATTTTGGTAGGAATAATCCAAGTAGGACATACATGGTAAATGGTAGGGCATTGAAGAATGCAGTAGACAGGGTGATCTAGGAATAATGGCGCATAGTTCCCTGAAGGTGGAATCTCATGTGGAAAAGGTGGTGAAGAAAGCTTTTGGTATGTTGGCCTTTATAAATCAGAGCATTGAGTATAGGAGTTGGGATGTAATGTTAAAATTGTACAAGGCATTGGTAAGGCCAAATTTGGAGTATTGTGTACAGTTCTGGTCACCAAATTATAGGAAAGATGTCAACAAAATAGAGAGAGTACAGAGAAGATTTACTAGAATGTTACCTGGGTTTCAGCACCTAAGTTACAGGGAAAGGTTGAGCAAGTTAGGTCTTTATTCTTTGGAGCATAGAAGGTTGAGGGGGGACTTGATAGAGGTATTTAAAGTTATGAGGGGGATAGATAGAGTTGACGTGGATAGGCTTTTTCCATTGAGAGTAGGGGAGATTCAAACAAGAGGATATGAGTTGAGAGTTAGGAGGCAAAAGTTTAAGGGTAACACAAGGGGGAATTTCTTTACACAGAGAGTGGTAGCTGTGTGGAACAAGCTTCCAGTAGAAGTGCTAGAGGCAGGTTTGGTATTGTCATTTAAAGTAAAATTGGACAGGTATATGGACAGGAAAGGAATGGAAGGTTATGGGCTGAGTGCGGGTCAGTGGGATTAGGTGAGAGTAAGTGTTCGGCATGGACTAGAAGGGCTGAGATGGCCTGTTTCCGTGCTGTAATGGTTATATGGAAAGGAGGCCTTCATTATCTCTCTTCTGACTGGAAGAGCCCTGGCCTGAGCCACTGTACATTGGGAACGTAAGTCAGAGATTTGCCAGAGGAATTCAGGATTACCATGAGGTAGGTGTTTCATCACCCTTCTAGAGCCAGCCGAGCCTCAGACTGCCTGATGAAGGTTCGACAGGAGGAACAGTCAGCAGCCAACTACACAATCGAATTTCAGACCTTTGCTCAGCTGAATGATTAGAATGGGGAGGCCTTAGCCACGCTATGCCACCAGACTCTGAGATAAACTGAAGGATGCCCTCGCCTGAGAGAGCCAGCAGAAGACTCAGAGGTTCTGATCAACCAGTCCTTCTGTTGCGATAATCATCTGGAAGCGTGAAAGTGGGTCCACATCAGGAGATTGAAGAGAGCCAGCCCAAGCCCAGTCCCCATACATTGCAGTTGCAATCCCCAGCCTCAGGGCATGACCAGTCCATCACCTACTCAAGACCCAGTGGAATCTATGCAGGTCTGTGGCACTGGACTATCTGCCAGTGAGAGGTCCTGGTGTCGGAACAAGGTTGCTGCTTTTACTGCAGGGAAGTAGGTCACCTGTGAGCTGAATGTCTGTAACTGCAGGCAGCTGGGGTACTACTAACACCGTCCAGTGTTCGAGGACTGTGACGGTAGCAGCCACTGCACCACATCCCATGGATTCTAGTTTTGTGCTGACGGCAGAATTCTTAGTATTACAACTTGAAGCAAGTGAAGGCTTTTGTGGACTCGGGGGCAGCAGGTAATTTTCTGGATTTAGAAACCGCCTGTCAGTTTGACATAACACTGCAAGATTTTTTTTCCAAAAATATACTTTATTCAGAAATATTACAAAATAAACTGACTTACAAAAACCACTCGTTGACTGTCCTTGGCCAACCGCTAGGTTCCGGGCAGATCCAGTAACAGGCTGTTGGAATTACAGATGAGGAGAGGGGATCATGTGGAAGACATTAGATTCTACATTATTGACTCTCCACTCATACTCTGATCCTTGGACACCCTTGACTGTCCCAGCATAACCCATGCATGGACTACACTGAAGGCTGACCCCTGATATGTCATTGGTCACTAGAGAGTCTGGGTATCGAAACACCATGCTGGAAACAAAGCATCTTACAATTACTGCACCAAGCAATGATTCTCCCCGCTCTCAAGGGAACAGGCTTCAGTGCAAGGGAACCTGAGACCTTCTGGAGACCTTGTCCAGTCCTCAAGAGCAGTCTCTAGTAGCCAACAGGACAGTGCGAGTCCCAACACAGTCCAGTTGGAATCCCACAGGAACTAAAGAGAGGGAATTTCTAGGTCAGGAGAAGACCAAGCAGATGCCCAAGCAGTCTGGGAGACTTGTATCGAAGCTGAAGGGAGCCAGCTGCAAGGTCTCAAGGAAGGGGCTGATTCCTGTATGCTGATCCTTGAAGCCTAATCCTGGGGATGCAAGAACCCTCTGTAAGAATCTCACTGCTGTTGCTTGTGAACTCTGAAGCCGGTTGAATCACCCCTGTCAACAAAAAAGTCTCAGGAGTCATCCTCAAAGTAAGGTCTGGAGAAGATAGCATCATCCAAACCAGTCAAAATCCCCAGTATTTAGAAGGACTTAGAGGAGGTTTTCAGCAAGGAAAAGGCCTCAACTCTTCCACTATGCTGACCCCACAATTGTACCATGGAACTGCTGCCTGGAACTTGTCCTCTACAGGGTCATTTGTACATGCTTTCAGGCCTAGAGAGAGATACTATGGAGGAGTATATCAAGGAAGCTCTTGCCATGGACCTTATTAGGCCCTCCGCCTCACCAGCCGGCACAAGGTTCTTTGTACAAAAGAATGATGGTAGCTTGCAGTCATGCATCGATTACAGGGGATTAAACTGCATAACGACCAAGAGTGGCTACCCGCTTTCTCTTTCAAGATGCACCAAGGAGCAAGGATATTCACAAAATTAGATCTCCAGAGTGCCTACAATCTGGTCCGTATCAGGGAGGGCAATGATTGGAAGATGGCATTCAATAGCCCGACAGAACACTACAAGTACCAGGTTATGTCCTTCAGCCCAGTGAACACCCCAACTGTTTTCAGGGCCTTTATAAACACTGTGCTCTAAGATACTCTCCATAAGTGTGTCTTTGTCTACGTGGACGATATCCTAATCTTCTCAAAGTCCATGGAGGAGCATGTCACTCACATCAGAGACATTTTAAAGAGGATACTGGACTATGGACTTTATGTCAATTTGCGGAAGTCTGAGTTTCGTGTGAGGACTTTTATATTTGGGTTTCATCATCCTTAATGGTAATCTTGAAATGGACCCTACCAAGACCCAGACAGTCAGAGACTGGCCACCACCATCCCATATCAAACAGGTCCAACGATTTTTGGGGTTTGCTAACTTCTACCAGAAGTTCATTAGGAACACTGATGGCTCTAACTAAGAAATCCACAGGCCCTTTTGTCTGGACTACTGAAGCAGAGGCTGCTTTCACAGAGCTTAAACAGCCATTTGCAACAGCTCCCATCTTTGTTTCTCCTAACCTGGACCTTCCCTTTACTGGGGAGGTGGACACCTCAGACATCAGAGTAGGTGCTGTCATGTCTCAACAATTACCTTCAGACAGCAAACTGCACCCGTGTGCATTCTTCTCCAGGCAGCTATCCCTGGCAAAGAATAACTATGACATCAGGAATCAGGAGCTTCTTGTGGTTAAGTTAGCTTTGGAGGAATGGCCTCACTGGCCTGGGGGTGGGGGGCAAGAACCTTTTATCATTTGAACTGACATAAAAACCTGGCCTATATTCAGGAGGCCAAGAGGCTGAATTCCAGGCTGGCCAGGTGGTCTTTGTTTTTTAACCGGTTTAATTTCATCCTGACCTATCAACTAGGGTTGAAGAGCCAGAATCCAGATACCCCTTCCCGTCAATTTGATGATCTGGAACAAGAGGAGCAGCCTACCACCATTTTGCCCTAGGCCAGGGTAGTAGTGCCAATTCATTGGGGAATTCACACTTTTATTCACAAGGCCTGAGTGCAAGAGGAGATTCCTGAGAATGGTCCTCCAGGTTGGCTCTTCATCCCAAGTTCCATCCGGTCCCAGGTACATTCATCAAGAATAACCACAAACCAGGGATTACCAGTACCCTTGAGTTTATCAAGAGGAGGTACTGATGACCCGGAATGACAAGAGAAGTTCGGCAGAACGTGCCAGCAGGCGTGGTGTGCGCCCAGAACAAGAAGCCCTGTACCCGACCACATGAGCTGCTCCACCCCCTACCTGTTCCGAAGAGACCTTGAGTACACACTTCCATGGACTTTGTCACGGGTCTTCTGTCCGTCATTATGGTGGCTGTCGATCGGTTTTCAAATTTCATTGCCTGGGTGAAGCTACCTTCCATGGAGGAGATGGCCAAAGTTGTCCTGGACAAGGTCTTCAGGATTCCCGGATCCCCAATGGACATTGTCTCAGATCGTGGTCCACAATTCACATCACATTTCTGGAAGGCTCTCCGTAAACTGATAGGAATAACAGCAAGCCTTTCCTGTGGGTTTTCCCACAGTCCAACAGTCAGATGGAGCAGACCATCCAAGATTTAGAATGTACCCTGAGATGCCTGGCCTCGGAAAGACCTGAGGAGTGGTGTGACCATTTAATGTGGGCAGAGATCACCCAGAACACCTTACAGCACTCGGTGCATGGGATGTCACCGTTCAAGTGCCAGTTTGGTTATCCTCCGTCTATTTCCAGAGGAAGAAACCGAAGTTGGGGTCCCTGAGGAAGAAGATCGTGTCCAATGCTGCAAGCAGTAATGGATGAGGGCAAGAGAGATTTTGCAGAGACCAAGACAAGCCAAAGGAAAAGTCTGCAATCCACGTTACAGCCTGGGCAACAGGTCTGACTATCCACTTATTATTTGCCTCTCTGAGTGGAATCTAGAAAGTTGGCACCCAAATTCATTGGTCTCTTTGAGATCTCTGGATTAAAACCTGTCTGCACCAGCCCCTTAGCCCCACAACTATCATCTCCCCACCACCCAGGTTTATTGAGGGGGAACAGACTTCATGGGGAAAAGGCTTTTGGACTCATGTACTGCCGGAGGTGTTCAGCAATACCTGGTGAACTGGGAGGGATTCGGACTGGAGGAAAGGTGCTGGATGCTGGAAAGAGACTTTGTGGATCCGACTCTCTTTAATGATTGTCATTACCAACTCTCTGATCAACCAGGGCCATCAGGAGTCAGCTTGCAACTACGCCAACTTCTGAGATTTAAACTCTTTAATTCTGCAGAATACAGATATTTGGCACGGCCTCTTTAAGGACTTAGGATGTTCCCATTAATCGATAATCATGTGTTGGGCGCCAAGAATCAGGTATTTAAGGAGCACATGAGCATAAGTTCTGTGCTCAGTAGTAAGCCTGCTAGTGATATCATCCAGCATTTCTTCTGTGCTCTGATCCAGTTTGATAACATGTCTCAAACCTAGCTTCAGATACTCCAGCATTTGGGTTCAAACCACCTTCTTCAAGAACTCTCTTCAATGGACTGTAATGTATGGATCTATTTCTTTTAGACCAATGACTTTCCACCTTAGCACTACATACTGATCCATTGTCTGCGCATGTGCTAATGTCTACACATGCGTATTGTTCGTTCTCTCTCTCTCTCCCCCCCCCCAACTTTCGTGCATTCAAAAGCACCAAAGCTCCAACAATTCCTGTCTCACTATATTAACTTTATATAGTGATTTTCACTCCTGTGATTCTGAATCATCCCCCTGTTTTGTGGGCATTTACAAAATTCCATGCAATGCTGCATCTCTACTCATAGGATGATCTGAAACCCAGATTCATTGTTTATTTCTTCAGCGCTATCTCTTCTGAAAGTCACCTATTTCCAAATTTATATGTGATTGTGGCCCTTTCCACATCAACTGGTGCTGCTGCAGAAATTCAACCAGATGCCAAGTTAGTGGCTTTCAGTGGTGACTCTTTGCATTCAGCTCCAAAGAAAATCATCAAATATCCCCATTTAGGACTACAGCTGAATGCAGAGTCATAGTCAGGGGTATTTCAATGTTCATATAGGAGCTGATTGTGAATTACAGAAGGAATGGAGATGGGGTAACCCCTACTGACATCAATGGATCTGGGGCTGAGAGGGTAAACAGCTTTAAGTTCCTCAGCATCCACATCACCGAGGACCTCACGTGGTCTGTACACACCAGCTGTGTGGTGAAAAAGGCACAACAGCGCCTCTTTCACTTCAGACGGTTGTGGAAGTTTGGTATGGGCCCCCAAATGCTAAGAACTTTCTACAGGGGCAAAATTGAGAGCATCCTGACTGACTGCATCACTGCCTGGTATGGGAACTGTATCTCACTTAATCGCAGGATTCTGCAGAGAGTGGTGCGGACAGCCAAGCATATCTGTATTTATGAACTTCCCATGATTCAGGACATTTACAAAGACAGGTGTGTAGAAAGGGCCCGAAGGATCATTGGGGAACGGAGTTACCCTAATCTCAATCTATTCCAGCAGCTACCACAGCATAAACGCTAGGACCAACAGGCTCCAAGACAGCTTCTTCCATCAGACTGATAAACTCATGCTGATTTGAGTGTATTTCTATGTTACATTGATTGTTCTATTTATTATAAATTACTATGATTGCACATTGCACATTTTTACTCCTCAAGTCTGTGCAGGATGTAAGAAATAAAGTCAATTCAATATGTCACCATTTACAACCATGAGATTCATTTTCTTGCACGCATACTCAATAAATCTGTTGTAAACTTCTTTCGATCTACCTGATGCAGACACCATGTACTATGGTGAAAGTAACTTTAACTCTTTATTAGCAAGTTACTCGAGAGAGCCCCCCCCCCCAAGTACTCTCTCTCTGAGACTGCTTTGAGGGTCTCTCCCTCCTGAAGCAAATACAGTTCTTTTTATATAATGCAGTCACGTACACAGATACCTGTGGGTTCACCCCCCTTAGTTTCTGTACAGATGAGTATTGTTAACTTTATCAGTCATAAATTGGTCATATAACAGTTTTAATTGCTACTATGTCTGGATACAGACAGGCTCAGCCCTTGAAAATACAGACAGCCTCCTGCCCTTGAAAATAGCCACTCTTTTTTATGCTTATCTTGCAGGTGCCATAAGAAATACAAGGCAAAATAGGCTTCTCACAGCAAATAATCAAGCAATGATACAAGTTACTCTAAGCAAAACCGAAGTTAAGCGCAGATTGCATACCAAGGATGACGTCACCCGCTCAGCTTATTTTATGAGAAAGCATTTGGGATTCTATAGCTTTTTCCTCAAACGCTTAGCTGCTCTGACCCTTACAAAAAATAGCCAGAGTGTGTGCCTTCGATAACATGGCATACCCAAATGTAAAGCCATGGATGAACTAGGAGATTCGTAGTCTGCTGTGGGCTGTATCTGTGACATTAAGACTGCTGATACAGAACAATGCAAGAAATCCAGGTACACCCTATGGAAGGCTATCTTAAGAGCAAACAAAACGATTCTGTTTGCAGTTAGAGGTGGAATCAGATGCATGTTGGCTCTGGCAGGGTTTGCAGGTTATTACTTCCTACAGGGCAAGCTCTAACAGCAGGAATTGCTCTGATGCTTCACTCCCAGATGAGCTAAATGACTTGTATACATGCTTTGAAAGGGAGGTTAAAATCTGTCACATCTGATGACGCTGTAATCTTTGTCTCAGAGGTCGACATCATAATTTCTTTCATGAGCAATAACCCTTCTGAGGTATCAGGCCCTGATGGTGTATCTGGTAGGGCAGTGAAAACCTGTGCCAACCAACTGGCGGGAAATTTTCAAGGATATCTTCAATCTCTCACTGCTGTAGTCTGAGGTTTCCACCTCCTTCATAAAGGTGAGAATCATAGCATCGCCCAAGACGAGCAGGGTGATCTGCCTCAATAACTATCACCCAGTTGCACCCACATCTACTGTGATGAGGTGCTTTGAGAGGTGATCATGGCTAGAATCAACTCCTGCCTAAGCAAGGACATGGAGCCACTGCAATTTGCCTATTGCCACTATTGGTCCACTGTAGTTGCAATCCCATTGGTTCTCCAGTTGGCATTGGATCACCTGCTGTTTATTGATTACAGCTCAGCATTCAATGCCATCGTACCTTCAGTACTAATTAAAATGCTCCAAAACCTGGGCCTCTGTACCTCCCTGTGCAACTGGATCCTTGACTATCTCATCAGAAGACCAGAGAAATGCAAACTGGAAATAACACCACCTCCTCACAGACAACCAACATGGGCATAGCTCAAGGATGAGTGCTTTTCCCACTGCTCTGCTCTCTACACCCACAACTGGACACAGCTCAAATGCAGATGACACAAATATTGTTGGCAGAATTCCAAATGGTGATCAAGAGGTATATAGGAGCAGGATAGATCAACTGGTTGAGTGGTGTCGAAACAACAACCTTGCACTCAACATCGGTAAGATTGTGGACCTGATAGTTTGTAGACTTCCGGAAGTAGAAGTCATGGGAACGCACACCAGTCCTCATTGAGGTTTCAGCAGGGTAAAGGGTGAGCAGTTCCAGTATCTCTGAAGATCTGTCCTGGGCCCAAAATATTGATTCAATTACAAAGAAGGCACAACAGTGCCGATATTTCATTAGGGGTTTGAGGAGACTTGGTATGTCACAAAAGACTGTCACATGTTTCTGTAGATGTACCATGGAGAGCATTCTAACTGGTTGCATCACTGTCTGTTCTGAAGGGGCCACTGCACAGGATTGGAAAAAGCTGCAGACAGTTGTAAACTCAGCCAGCTCCAACATGGGCACCAGACTCCCCAGTATTGAGAACATGTTCAAAAGACGATGCCTCAAAAAGGTGACATCCTTCATCAAGGACCCCGTCACCCAGGACATGGCTCTTCTCATTGCTCCCATCAAGAAGGAGACACAGGAACCTGAAGACATACACTGAATGTCTTAGGAACAGTTTCTTCTCCACCGCCATCAGATTTCTGAATGGACAATGAACCCATGTACACTACCTCACTATTTTCTTTTATTTTTTTTGCTCTTTTTGCACTACTTGTTTAATTTATCTATATACTACTAAAACTCTCATGTTCTGTTTGTGACCTCCAATTAGCGCAAACGGTGCATTACAGTGGCACTTTTTTTGGCTAAATCAATTTAAAATACGCTAACTTACAGAATGTAGGCAATGTTCAGGGTTATATATTCGTATAAAATTGCTCATTTGCAAAAATAAACAGGCTGGCTTTCACCCGCGAGACGATCCGCCATCATGGAAATCGGGATGCGACACCACGACGCATGCGCACGGCCAGCCTCAGCAGCGACACCAACCGGAGCAAAAGGGCAGGGCAGCTCTATTTCGAGTGGTCACATATCACCATCAGGATTGGGACAGATCTAACTGCCACCCATCAATAAGAGATCATTAAATCTTATTGTAACGACGTACTTCTCTTTCAATATTTATATTCCTTTATGCAGAAACTAATAAAGAGTACAAGAAAATATATATTATAAGTTAAAAAAAAGTACCAAATACATTGTATTAAAAATAGTTACAATCACAGAACCCTGAATTCATAAAAATTAAATTAAATCGTTATATTGAAATATAAAAAATTCGGTATACAGAAAAAAATGTAAACCCACTACCAAAGTCAGAGCTGTTCGGAAAAGCAAGAAAAAAGGGGGGGAAAGCCCCTTATCATATAACAAAATATATTATTAGCCACCATCTGTACTTTTACAACAAATCAAAGGTTTTGAAAATAACTCAAAAATGGTCCCCACAATGTGTAAAAGTCTTGACTAGATTCAAAAACTGAGCATCGGATCTTGTCTAAATTTAAGCATGATTTAACATCCCGTAACCTGTAATGACGTACTTCAAGTCACCCATAAAACCCTTTGCTGCAGACAAAGGACAGCAGTAACTATATCATGTCCATTTAGGAGAGCGCCAACAACATCATCAAGAATAATCAGCTTCCATTTACTGCTTCGTATCTTCCATCCAGCATTAGGGTAAAAAAATATGGTCGGCCTGTTTATGCCACGTGGAAAGAGAAGGGGGACGCCAAACGTCGTCGGGAAGCAGCAAGCAGAGGGAGAGAACAAGAATCGGATGAACTCACACCACACCACTCCAGGATCAAAGAGTCAGGACAGAAAAGATGAGAGAAGAAGAGACTGAGGAGGAGAGGCATGCACATCTCCAGAATGACAACAACAGGCACAGAAGGAGGAGAGAGGAAGAGGCAAAGGAGCTGAGAAATGCACGTCTCCAAGATCAGAGACAACGAACAAACAGCAGAAGAGATGAAGAGACTGCGCATGAAAGGACTGCACGTCTCCAGAATGACAACGAGAGGCACAAGGGTGGCAGATCAACCAGAAATGTTGCCATCAGAAGTGTCCTTCGTTAAACAAGGAGGAGCTACATTTGCCTTGCTAGGCGTCTTTCTTCTTTAATAAACTGGTTTTTATTCTTCAATTTCCAAAGCAAAGCAATACCAATAGCATTCAGGAAAATTTAACGTTCATTCTGGTCACATCAGACTGCACTACCTTTCTCTCAAAGAGTGCTCCAACGGGTCACCCCAGTGTCTAGTTTTATATAATTTTTATTGTATTTTATAGATTTTTATTATGTATTGTAATGTTTCTGATTCTGAAACTTCAAAGTAAATTTATTATCAAAGTCTATATATGAACCTGTTACGAACCCTATAACTGGGTGTCTTACCAGCAAAGATAGGAGTATCCGTTGAAGTCTGATGATACTATTTTTAACAGTATTTATTAGTAAAAATACACAAAAATAATATCAATGCAAATATACAGATAATATACGTCATCAATACTAAACCTAAGAGTGCAGGTATAATGATAATCAATAAGAAATAAGCTCTATCGTTGTCTAGAGGATAATGAACTGTCCAAGGGAAATATAAAGTTCAGTTCAGTTCATACAGGCTGCAGTAGTTGTTGTTCACTGTGTTGCAATTGTTGGAGAGAGAGAGAGAGAGAGAATAACTTGCCGACTTTCCTTTTACGATCTTGATCAGTCTCCGTCTTTTAGCTAGACCGTTCCATGGAGGACTCATCACCCAGGCAAGGGTGGACACACACACAAGCCCCCACTGGTCTCGTAGCGTCTCTCCTGGTGCGTCAGAGGGGTGTTCCCCAGACCCTACTTTTATCCCCACTCACGAGGTCTCAGATGTCAATCAGGTTGGGATGATGCAACCCATCAACCAGACCACTCTGGTTGCCCCCTGAGGGGTTTCAATGAATAGAACAGTACTCAATACACAATTCCTTCTTCAAGAGACAATAGCAGTAATCTCTCTTTTTGTCAATAGGAGACATTCCAACCTGTGGCTTCTCTCTCATCAATTTTTCATGAGCATTGTCAATCTCTCTCATTTCCTGGGTATCAGACCGGAAATAATAGCGATTTTGCGATTCTCAAAAGGGGGGGGGGCGACTTTGCACCCTTCTGCCCATCAGAGTTGCTCCTCATTCGTAACAAACCATATACTACCCAGGATCCATTTCTTTACGGGCATTCACAGTAGATTCAAGGAAATACAATAGAATCAATAAAAACAAAGACAGATAAACAACCAGTGTACTAAAGGGGTGGCATGGTAGCGTAGTGGTTAGCACCACGCTTTTCAGTACAGATAAACTGGGTTCAATTCCCACCACTGCCTGTAAAGAGTTTGTTTGTTCTCCCTGTGACTGCATGGGTTTCCTCTGGGTCCTCTGGTTTCCTTCCACTGTCCAAAGACCTACCAATTGGTAAGTTAATTGGCCATTATAAACTGTCCTGTAATTAGGCGAGAACTAAATTGGGGAATTGCTGGACGGCATGGCTCGTAGGGCCAAGTGGGCATATTCCACGCTAATTCTCAATAAAAAAAAACAAACTGTGCAAATACATAAATAAATAACAGATAATACTAAGATATGAGTTGTGGAGTCCTTGATAGTGAGTCCATAAGTGTGGAATCAGTTTGATGTTGAGGTGAGTGTGGTTATCCAGATTGCTTCAGGAGCCTGCTGGTTGAGGGGCAATAACTGTTCCTGAACCCAGTAGTATTGGATGTAAGGCTCCTGTACCTTTTTCTTAATGGCAGCAGAGAGAAAAGAACATGGATGGTGGGGGCCCTTGTTGATGGATGCTGCTTTCTTGTGGCAGTGCTACTTGTAGCTGTATTGAATGGTGGGAGGGCTTTTCCTATGATGCAATGGACTGCATCCACGACTTTTTATAGGTTTTTTCCATTCAAGGGGATTGGTCTTTCCATATCAAGCTGTGATGGAACCTGTCATGATACTCTCCACCGTGCATCAACAGAAGTTTTTAAAGTTTTAAATGTAAATTTGAATTTGTACTAGCTTCTAAAAAAAAACCAGAGGCACTGCTGTGCCTTCTTTGTAGTGACTCTTACATGCTCATCCTAGGACAAAGTCTCTGAAATGATAACACTAAGGAATTTAAAGTTACTGATCCTCTCCAACTCAGTTCAATAAATTAGAGTCAAGATACACAATAGTTATTTGCTTCGAATTTTATTCAAAATGACTCCAGTATAAGAAGCAGCAAATGTATTGAATTCAGGGAGTACCTCATCACAAACAGCGAACGTTTCTTAAGAAAATTCATTAGGAATAGTTCTTGTTAGCTGGATGAAGACTGACAAGCAATTCTTAACATCTTCTTCTTCTTCTTCTTCTTGGCAATCTTCTAATGTGGCGTCTTCTACAATATGTTTTAGACCTGTCTCTTTTACTTAGATTTAATCGTCGTAAGTGCTGCCTCCGTATATAACAAGTTCGTTGTTTCTTAGCAGGCTTGCAGCACTTCATTATTATATCTCATCCACCTTTCTTTTGACTCTTAAATCTCAGCGTCCGGTCTTTTAGTTACGTTTAAATATCCTTCACAGCTTAAATATATAAAGTATCCATTATGATGTGTTAGAGTTTTGTGACCATTCATGCCTTGTAAGGTATTGACAACATGATGTATTCAGTCTCAATTGTGATGAAGAGGCGATATCGCTACCTTATAAGGAATTGGGTACAGCTGGGATCTGTTACCTCTTTTTCATCCTTCATTTTGTTAAAATTTTGTGTAGAGCAAGTTCATCAGTAGCCCCTGAACAGCAAGTGATATCTACATTTCTGAGGTCAGGTAGATCACAAGCAGCTGCAGAGCTAATCTCTCACTACTTAATACTGTCCTCACCCCACTCCCCCATTTCTATATAATGCACAAGCCACTATTATTGCCTTTTAAGTACATCATTAATTAAATGCCAAATTAGAGGGAGTTGTTCAACACAAAGACTCAACTGAAGCCGTGTGTTGGCTTTTTCGGTTAATCTGTTGTGCCCTTCACTCTCCATAAACATAATAAATATAGAACAATTAAACCTAGAGCCGCAAGCTTTACTGGCTGCTTTTGGGTTAGTTATTCCAGATTTAATAAGTGGCAGCTCAGTGGGAAGATTTATGGAGATTGGATTCCAGCAATCCCAATTTTGAGAACTGGATTCAAATCCAGCATGTCTGATGAAAAGATATAGAATATGCATTGCAGTCCATGCATATTCCTCAACCTGGAATAAAGTTGCTATTTCTTAATTAGATGGTCTAATTGTTTTAGAATGCAGTACACAAGGGCATTCAGTTTGTTGTGTCTTGTGACTTCTATGGAAGAACTCTTAAGAATTTCCACTTGCTTGTTCTTTGCAATTGTCTCCCCTTCACCACTAACCTCATTTCCTTTTGAAAGTCGTAATCAACTCTAATTTGCACAACAGCTAAAGAAACAGGTCCAATTTAGGTGGCATCTTTATGCAGTGATTACCTCAAGGGATTTCATGAAAGTGTAGTCAAACTTTAGACAGAGCTGCATAAGGAGCTATTAGGGCCTGCGACAACAGGCTTTCATGTAAAGCCCTCTATGCGTAGTGGATAAAATGAATTTTCACCTCCTCTCTGGTTCTTAGCAATTACTTTAAATCTGTATCTTCCACCTGTGTGTGAGTTTATGTAGCTTTTTTGCAATATTATATTCAAGTTCTTGAGTCTTGACTTCCCACATTAATCTCAAAAAGTTGTCTCATCTCCTTGTCTCAAAAGATCCTGGTGGGATTTATATACAGTGCATAGTAGCCAAGATGTGAGGTGCACATAACAACAAGAGATTAAAAACGGAACTAAGAAAGACAATGTTACAATGGTAACGTTGGACTTCAATATGCAGATAGACTGAAAAAAATCACGCTGTCACAGGACTTGATTTTCCAGTTGATCTACACACCGTTATGTAGACTGTATGTACAGTATCCCTACTAGATGGCTCCCACTAGGGAAATCACAATTCTGGATTTCATGCTGTGCAATTAACAAAATTTGAGTAAAGAGCTTAAGGTAAAGGAACCCTTAGGAAACAGTGATCATAATATGATAGAATTTACCCTGCAAGTTTGCTGGAGGATTGGAGGATAGCAAATGATGTTTCATTGTTTAAGAAAGGCTCCAAGCTGTGAAATTATAGGCCAGTAAGTCTGATATCAATAGTGGAAACGTTATTGGAAGTGGATACGTTATTGGTAGTGGATATGTTATTGGAAGGTGTTTTAAGGGACTGTATATAAAAGTATTTGGATAGACAGAGACTGATTAGGCTTAAATTGCCCCTCGTGGGGGTGTGAGGAGAGAGTGTGGCATGAGTAAAAGTAGATTAGTGCAAATGAACTTTTGGCAGGGACTTGGTGGGCTGAAGGGCCTGTTTTTGAGCTCTATCACATGATTCTAATAGCCTGAAAAATACACACATAAGCCACTCTGGAACTGTTGCCTCTTCTGTAATGTCTGGCAGTAGTGCATTGCAAACTAATTACTGGGCCCAAACGTTTCCCAATTCAAATCAACTAGGAATGATTCCATTGAGAAGCACCAAGCCAGTTTCTTTGAACAACATAGAAAACAGTGCTAATCCAACTTCCATAGATTGTTCCTTGTTTTGTGAATATGCCATGGACTGCTGAATACATCAGCAGTAGCAAGAAATACAATAAAATAGAGGCTTGCATTTACATACCATGTTTCCCATCATCCCAAAGAACTTCAGAGGCAATGAAATAGTTTTGAAATGTAATATTTTTATTATATGAAAAGCAGCTGCTAATTTGCATACAGTAATGCTTTACAATCTCATTTGGATAACAAAGGGACGTTGACCTGTAATATTAACTCTTGTTTCTCTCTCTTCAAATGCTGCTTAACCTGCTCAGCATTTCCAATAGTTCCTATTTTTATTTCAGATTATTGGCTTCTTCAGTACTTTACCTTTGTAACATTGATAGTCAAGTCAAATTTATCACCACATGCACAGGTACTGTGAAGTACAGGTCCAATGAAAAGGTCCATAAATAGTTTGTAAATTATATAAGACAGTGAAGAGAAAAAATACTACGCAAAGCAAAATGTGTGCAAGTGAAAACATACTTACAGACAAGTCCATAACAGGTGGTCCTTATTTTTCAGTTGCTGTAGCAGGGATAGGTTCGTTCAAGAACTTCAAAGTTGTAGGAAAAGAGCTCTATTTCAGGCTTCTGTACCTTCTGCTTGACAATAGTGGAACAAAGTCATGACCCAGGCAGCAGGGATCCTAGATGATAAGGCCCACTGAAGATGCAGCACCTGCTATAGATGCTGTTGCTGGTGGGGTGGGTTGTGCCCATGATTGACTGGGCCACAACCACTGTTGTTTATAGCCTCTTACATTAGGGTGGCTGGGTACACCCTATCCTCATTATATGCGGGGGATAAGTTCCTCGAAGTCGGCGCATAATGTGAATAATTATTTAAATGGAGAAAATAGGGATGTGTTCCAGAGGGCTTCCTAAATATATTTTATCTGTAATTTATTCACATTTTCATACCAATGCGACACAAAAGCAGTACCACAAGATAACATTTGTTTTATATTTCATCAATTTAAGGTAATACTCAATGTAATAAATCATAGAAAGTTAACATCCTGGGGTGTACAGTACTCACCAACAGTGGCAGGTGTGTTCGCTCCGGGTGATGAGTGGTTGTTATGGTGTCAGGCAGCTTTACATGGATAAGATGGATGGTTGTGGTCGTCAGGATCACATCAAGGGGTGAAGGAAGACTCACAGAACTCCCGGCAGCAGGAGATGACTCCGATTTGAAGAAAGCGGTGGGGGTTGTTTGCTTGGCAGCATTTTGATTTTCAGCATAAATTTGCTTGTAGGGAAGAAGGATTGATGGCAGAGAACGACTGAAATGCTGACTCCGTTCTAAACTTGGGTCCATGTCCATCGTCATTTATGCCAAATGTTCCGACTTCCACCATTTCCTCACCGTTGGAAAACTCCGGAGATTTTCAAAATCATTTGTTGTTTGCAGCATCTGAGAGACAGTTCGCCATTAAAAAAATACGTACACCTTGAATGTGGATTACACCTTGGTCGAGTGATTGAATCAGCGATGTTGTGTTAGGCAGCAGGAAATGCACTGTTATGTTAGGATGAATGCTGTCCAAACGTTTAGGATGGGCTGGCGCATTGTCAAGCAACAAAAGAACTTTAAAGGTAAGGTTCTGTTCTCAGCAGTTGCATCCCAGAGCTGCGTTACCTTCAGCTGATGCTGCGCTGTTTATAATTTCCAAATTTTTTTCAAGTGTTAAAGCGGTTCTCTGCCACACGGCTGATGGCCCAGGACATGACATCGGACGCTTAGGAGGCACAGTTAAATATTTCAAGCACAAGATCACTGCACTGTAGGTAAAACCAACAAAAGTTTAAGAGCTCAAGATCGCACATCCATACATTGCCAAA
The DNA here is from genome assembly GCF_030144855.1 of Hypanus sabinus. Lineage (NCBI taxonomy): Eukaryota > Metazoa > Chordata > Chondrichthyes > Myliobatiformes > Dasyatidae > Hypanus > Hypanus sabinus. The sequence goes on from NC_082706.1 coordinate 124,833,060, forward strand.
ACCAATGCGATACTGGCAGGAGTGAGACTGTGAGACATGTGCACGTGACTTGTATTGGCAGGAAAGCAGTGCTCCTCACATAACTGTGAGTTTTGGACGCATACAAGGAGACATTGGTAGAAATAGGTTCCTTGCATAACTGTGAATCCACATTGTCTGAAGATGCATATAATGAGGATAGGGTGTAGTGCAGTGGTTAGCATAATGCTTTACAGTACGTGTGATCCGGGTTCAATTCCCTTAAGGAGTTTGTATGTTCTCCCCATGACTATGTAAGTTTCCTCCCTCAGTCCAAAGATCTACCTGTGTGTAGGTTAATTGGTTATTGTAAATTGTCCGGTGGTTAGACAAGAATTAAATCTGGGGATTGCATGGTGGCGTAGCTCAAAGGGCCGGAAGTGTCAATACCACACAGTATCTTAATAAATAAATAGCATCCTGTATATTGGTATAATTTGTATATATGATATTGTCTGAGGAATAGGCAATGATCTGGATAGCAAAGACTACTCATCTTCTCTCAGAAGGATGCCAGAGAAATTTTTTATAGACACTTGAGAGAATAGACAAGATCTTGAGATAATGTTTCACTCAGAAGCAGCACCAGAATCCCACCTGAGATACCTGTGTTGAACTCTCTGCAGCCTTCGGCTCTGAGGCAAAATTGGATCCTACTCAGGCACAGACAGCAACAGGGAATTTGGGGGAAAATTGTGGCCTCTTTAACATGTTCTATATAATGCCTATTTCATTGTCTTTATTTTCAGCATAAGGATCAGTTGCCTCTACATTTTGCTGCCAGTCGACCCAGTGGTGCTCTCAACATAGTACAGATGCTACTGAGGTCCTCGAACAAAGATGCTCGATTGATGCAAGATAAGGTAGGAGATAGGCACTCTTTACCTTTAATAGCTGCAGCTAAGTATGCTTGGGTTCTATTCGTGTGTAGTGAATATGTAATAAATTCTGGCCTGTCCTTGGTTTTATAAAATATTACTGATATACTGTTATCTTGCTGTACTACTTTCTCAAAAAAGAGCTTACACTTTTAATCAATGAACAGAGACTTGACTCATTTATTTCAAATAGTAATAGAATAACAATTTTTCATTCTTATCTGTTGTCCAGGAAAAGCAATGATTTACCTTATTAATGCTCATCAGTATAACATTGCAATGAAGAACAGCTAATAAACTAGCTTCTGATCAATAACTAACTTCCCTACCACTGAAATATCTTCTCTCTGGGAGAGGATTACTTACATAAAAAATAGATTACAAGGAAATCTAGAGTTTTCAAGACAAAGAAAAGCTCTGTGTAGAGAACCTACTTGATCATCATGACTGTCAAATCCCTTGCATGTGATATTCTTTTCACTTATTTACTTTTCACTTTTATTCTCTTTTAACCTGCAGAGTTGTTATTCCTCTCTGTGCCTTGTGGTGCACTGGGCAACAACCTTGCCACTTCTTTTGCATTCTGTGTGTTTTTTATGAGGCTGAATTGCTAGCTCGATTCTCAAGTCAGCATATATGGAAAGCATGTGAGGAGCCAGCAGGATTCGAACCCAGGACCACTCACATTAAAGGCTGGTGCTGATGCCACTACACCACTGGCTGGCTATCAATACTGACAGTACCTGTTAATTGCGATGCGTTTCATTACCTTACACATTTGCCAAACTTCTGAATATACTCAAATCATCTGTACTTTAAATGAAACAGAAGTACTCAGCTGGTCAGGCAGCATCTGCAAAAGAAAAACAGCTAAGATTTCAAGCCAGTGGTCTTGCCTCAGAACTAATTTATTAGTCCTGCCAGTTTTGCTTATTTTGTTTTTCTTTCTTTAAGATTTTGCATAAATGTGTCATTCTCTAGTATTAATTGCCATTGTAATAGTTCACAAGATAGCAGTGTCTTCAACTCAACTGACATTGAGTTTCTGGAGGTGCCTATAATTGTCATCTGACACACCTGCCCATATTTAACAATGGCAACCAAAAACAATTTTCTCAACAGATTATCCTGTCCAAAACCAGACGGTGGAAAGTCTGATTCAGATGGTACAGAGTTACAATTCCTCTGAAAAGACACCTTCAATAGTCAGGTGCTTTTTAGGACTGCAGTTTTTAACGAAAATTCATATTTAGGATAGAATGTCAAAACTAGCATTAAACTATTTTTAATACTCATCATAGATTTAACTGAGTTATTGGTACTAAACAATGCCTAATTATTCTTTAGTACCAACAATTCATTTTTAATTTATGATTATCAAAAATATTTTAATAGTGGTGTTTTGAATAGATCAAATTAGTAGACTCAAAAACTTGATTTTCATTCTTTTATTTTTTCAGTTAACAATTATTAGGATAAGATATTTAACCAAGGCTCTATCTACTCTCTTGAATATGTGTAATGTGGACGAGGAGTGAGAGAATCATCTTAAATGCAAAAACAAAAGCTGCTGGAGAATTCGGCAGGCCAGGCAGCGTCTGTGGAGAAAAACAGACATTGATCTTTTGGGTTAAAAGCTTCCTTTAGACCCTTCATCGAGACAATTACTCAATCCAGAGGAAGGGCTTCAACCCAAAATATCAACAGTCTAGTTTCCTCCACAGATGGTACTGGACTCCAACATCAGTAGTTTCTTGAATTATTCTCAGTATTCAGGGCCAAATTTAATAAATAAGGGTAAATAAAGATTTTCCAGTAATAATCACATAATTTGTCCAAGTGTCTCAATCCCATCAAGCAGATGGAAATGGTGTAACTTACAAGCTCCCCTCCAAGTTGTATACTGGCTTTGAAAAATATTATTATCCCGTAACCATTATCGAATCCAGGTCATGGAACTTATACAACAGTGAATCTAGATCCTGGAACTCCCTGCACAATAGTGCTATGGAAGTACCTTCACTGAAAGAGTTACAGATATTCAAGAGAGCAGCTTCTCAGGGGCATCTGGGGAAGGACAGCAAGTGCTTACAGGGATGGTTACAGGATCCTGCAGTGTGCTAGCTAATTGAGGTACTTCTTGCACTACCGTGCTAACCACATCTCAAAAGTATTATGAAGGGATGAAAGGCAATACTAAATGTCGTCTTTTCTTCTTCTGTGATCTCACTTTGTTCCACTTTGTTTATTTTCACAGGATGGCTGCATTCCCTTGTTTCTCAGTGCTGAAGTTGGCAATGTTACAGTATGCAAGGAACTGCTCAGTGTTAATGCTGATCTACAACTCAGGACACAACGGAAGGTACACGTTATCTGGGCCCAGGGTCAAGCACTGTCAGAACATTGTATTGCAGGGCTTGCCAACAAAAGAAGCAAACTCATTGGTCCATCTTACTAATGTTTGTTCTCACTACAAAAAGTTCAATGCTGGCTCTGCTGAGAGTACGTACTTAATCTCCAATGAGGCATCTGAAATAATCTGATATTATTCCTCCCTGTAAATAAAAACCTGCTTTGTTTCCATGCTGGGGTAGAATCCTTTATCCCCACTGGTATATTCTGTATTGAATCCATAGTAAGTCTCTTCTCCAAGTTGGGATGGTATGAGGTCACTCAGAAGATTACAGCCATTTTGGATTGGGTTATTAATTCTCCTTTGATGCTCTCAAAATGCTGAAAGTAAGTGGAAGAGCAATGCAGTACGGATACAGCCCACCCAATCCACGCTGAACGCAGTGCCCACCCAGCTGGTCCTAATTTTCTGCTTTTGGCCGATATCCTGCTAAACCCCAGCCCTCCATGTATCTATTCAAATGCTTCTTAAATGATACTATTGCACCTGCCTCAACCACTTCTGGCAGCTCATTCCATATACACTCAGTGGCCATATTATTAGGTATCTCCTGTACCCAATAAAGTGGCTAATGAGTGTATGTTTGTGACCCCCTGCTGCTGTAAATTATTCACTTCAAGGTTCGACGTGACGTGCAGTCAGGTTTGCTCTTCTGCACATCACTGTTGTAACACACAGTTATTTGAGTTACTGTCACATTCTTGTCAGCTTGAATCACTGTGGCCACTCACCTGCGAACTCTCTCATTAACAATGCATTTTTGCCTATAGAACTGCTGCTCACCGGATTTTTTTTTGTTTTTCACAAAATTCTCTGCAAACTCTAGAGAATGTTGTGCATGAAGATCCCAAGAGATTAGCAGTTTCTGAGATACTCAAACCACCACATTGGGCATCAACAATCATTCCATGGTCAAAGTCACTTTGATCGCATTTCTTCCCCATTCTGGTGTTTTTTCTGACAACAACTGAACGTCTTGACCATGTTTGCATGCTTCTATGCATTGAGTTGATCTGCTGATTAGGTATTTGTGTCAAAGAGTAGGTGTATCTAATAAAGTGGCCACTGAGTGTACATAACAATAGTCAGAACTAATTTTCTGTGATATAAATAATAAATAATAAGGGCCCAAACACTGATCCCTGTGGTATATCACCAGTCACCGGCCTCTATTCTGAGAAATAACTTTCAACCACCACACTCTGCTTCCTATCTATCAGTCAATTTTGAACCCACCTAACTAGCTGTCCCTAAATTTCTTGTGGCCTAACATTCCAGATCAGTCTACCATGCAGGACTTGTCGAAGGCCTTGCTAAAGTCCAAATAAGCAACATTCACTACCCTACCCTCATCCAATTTTTGGGTACTTCTTTGAAATAGATTTATTAAGCACAACTTCCCGTGCAGAAAGCCAAATTGACTCCTCCTCTTCAAGATTCAAGTACATTTATTATCAAAGAATGTATAAATTATACAACCTTGAGATTTGCTTGCTCAGATGTAGCCACAAAACAAGAAACCCAAAAGAACCAATTAAAGAAAAAAGAATAATAATTAAAATTAGAAGACCAACACTAGATGCACAAGAGAAAGAAAACAAATCATGCAAACCATTGAAGCGAACAACATCATTCTGAACCAAAATTGAGTCCTCAGATCCAAACGCCAGAGCAGCCCCCAGTAGGCCCAAAGCCTTGCTTATCAGTTCATCATATTAGTGGCCACGGAGCCTGTACTCACTGATTTGGGCCTGTACTCACTGGAATCTAGGAGAATTCAGTGGGATCTTATTGAAACCTACCGAATGTTGAAAGGACTAGATCTGGTGAGAAGAGAATGCTTCCTGTGGTGGGGGTGTGCTGTCTTTACGACAGTTATTTAGTTTATAATATTTTTGCTTAGTAATTCATTCGATAGTATTTTCTAGTTAGAATTAGAAGTGTTTAAAGTATATTCATTGCATGTAAAATATATCGGCATGCGATGACGTCACATCCGGTTTCGCCGCGTCTTGTGGGAAAATACCGGTTTGAAATTAGCGCGAGGGTGGGGGCTTACCACGAGGCTCACCTGAGCAGAAGTTGTTTTGCAGGCATGAGAAATCACAGTGAGAGCAACGCTGTAAGTTAATAGATAATCGATATGTTGAACTAAGATGTTAATGCCGATCCTGTTAGAAGTAACGACGGTCGATAATGTTTATGCTTTCGTTAGTTAAAGAGTCGCGGATAGTTTGCATGGAAGTGTATTTAAAGTAGTCAATGGAGCAGGTAAACTCTCCCTGTATACTGCACCTTAGTGTAATGTAGTTATAGTCACCTTTGCAAGTATTTACAATTGAAATGTGATATTAAGGAAGGAACAAATACTGTATCAATCTTGTATTGTTTTATCAACAGTTTTCACCATATGTTAATGTGAAGAGTGAACAGTAAATGGTTAATCTTACTGCGATCTGGTTCTTATTAACTGTGGTTTATCTCGACGTTTAATTCGGCGTTTCATTACACGCGAAGGAGAACGTTACAGTGAAAAAGCGACATTATCAGGTGTTTCAAGTGCTGCAATGTCAGCTCGATCCAGCATCAAGTCGACTCCGCCCAGCGACAAGGGCGGTAAACCGACATCAAGTAAGTCCACCCAGGCAAGAGCCAAGGCAGAAGCCGCCAAGGTGCGACTGCTTTACGCCAGACAAGAAGCAGTTTTGAAAATGCTGCAGGCCATCAGAGAAGCCGAAATCCAGAAAGAAAAGGCTGCCAGAGAAGCCGAAAGGGCCGCCAGAAAGGCAGAAGCCGCCAAGGTGCGACTGAGTTACGCCAGACAAGAAGCAGTTTTGAAAATGAAACAGGCCGCCAGAGAAGCCGAAATCCAGAAAGAAAAGGCTGCCGGAGAAGCCGAAAGGGCCACCAGAGAAGCCGAAATCCAGAAAGAAAAGGCTGCCAGAGAAGCCGAAAGGGCTGCCAGAGAAGCCGAAAGGGCTGCCAGAAAGGCAGAAGCCGCCAAGGTGCGACTGCGTTACGCCAGACAAGAAGCAGTTTTGAAAATGAAACAGGCCGCCAGAGAAGCCAAAATCCAGAAAGAACAGGCCATCAGAGAAGCCGAAATCCAGAAAGAAAAGGCTGCCGGAGAAGCCGAAAGGGCCGCCAGAGAAGCCGAAATCCAGAAAGAAAAGGCTGCCAGAGAAGCCGAAAGGGCCGCCAGAGAAGCCGAAATCCAGAAAGAAAAGGCTGCCAGAGAAGCCGAAATCCAGAAAGAAAAGGCTGCCAGAGAAGCCGAAATCCAGAAAGAAAAGGCTGCTAGAGAAGCCGAAATCCAGAAAGAAAAGGCTGCCAGAGAAGCCGAAATCCAGAAAGAAAAGGCCGCCAGAGAAGCCGAAATCCAGAAGGAAAAGGCCGCCAGACAAAGGAAAGCGGCCGCCCGAGAAGCCGAAACCCAGTTGGAAATGACAAAAATATCGACAGAGTTGCAAGTGCTGCAGCTAGAAAGAGAAGAAGAAGCTGCCATGGCGGAAGCAGAGTACATAGAAGAACCTGAAGGGTCGCATGATCTGACCAAAGTAAGATCTACTTTAGAAAGGACCAGACTGGAACGCACAAGCGACTATGTACAATATCAAATAGACAGGCAGGCTCGACTCCCCTCTCCATACGTATTCGATAACTTCCCCAGCTACGAGGAACCTCAGAGAGTCACGATTGCATCACATCCATACGAGGAAGGAAATTTACCCTCACGGCTCCGTGATGAAGTCAAGAATGAAAGAACCGACAACGCTCCTTCACCCCCACAACAGGACGGCGGGGAGGGAGAGATTCACTCCAGGACAACAATTGTCAGCTCGAACTGTACAGAAGTTTGCAGTCAAACTCAGTCAAGCCGTTCTTGTTCCAAGATCTGTCTCACTAAGGTGTACCCTAAAGAAGCACAACAAGACATTACCAAGCGTAAAGTAACCGACGAGACGCTAGGTCAGTCAGTTTTCGTTCGAACCGAGCACGGAAACAAACTTGCACAATCAGCTCAAGATACCATTTCTTTAAAAACCAAAGACACCAAGGTCTTCAGGGATGAAGCAAATAATTGGGTCGCCCCACTACCCTTCAGAGAACCACGCCAGCGGTTGCCAAATAACAAAGAGCAAGCGGTCAAGCGGTTCACGTCCTTACGGAAAACCCTGAACCGGAAACCCGAGATGCAACAGCAATATATAGCATTTATGGGAAAGATCTTCGCTAACGGACATGCCGAAGTAGCACCACCACTGCCGGAAGCCCGGGAGTGCTGGTACCTCCCAACATTTGGAGTTTACCATCCACAAAAACCCAATCAGATCAGGGTGGTCTTCGACTCCAGTGCCCAGTGTTCCAGCGTCTCCCTAAATGACGCGCTTCTCACAGGCCCCGACCTTAACAATACCCTACTCGGGGTCCTGCTGCGCTTCCGGAAGGAGAAGGTCGCAATCTTAGCGGACATCCAGCAGATGTTCCATTGCTTCTTGGTACAGGAGGACTATCGCAATTTCCTCCGTTTCTTATGGTATAAGGACAACGACATCAACAAAGAAGTTATCGAGTACCGGATGAAAGTCCATGTTTTCGGCAATAGTCCGTCACCGGCCGTGGCCATCTATGGGCTGCGAAGAGCCATCAGAGAGGGTGCACAGGAGCACGGTGACGACACCGTTAAGTTTGTAGAAAGGCACTTCTACGTCGACGATGGTTTGATATCACTACGGACAGAAGAGGAAGCAATCGATCTGCTCCGATGTACACAAGCCTCACTCGCAGAGTCAAACCTCCGCTTGCAAAAGTTTGCATCAAACCGTCAGGCAGTAATGGAGGCCTTTCCACACGATGACTGTGCTCCAGCAATCAAAGACCTAGATTTAGATGGAGAAACCATACCTACACAAAGGAGCTTGGATCTCCTCTGGGAGATAACGACCGACTCGTTCACATTCTCTGTGCCGACCGTGATCAAACCATTTACCCGCCGTGGAGTCCTCTCCACTGTCAACAGTATTTTCGATCCTTTGGGCCTACTGGCACCAGTTACGATTCAAGGAAGAGCCCTTCTCAGAGAACTTACGTCTGAGCCCTCTGACTGGGATACTCTTCTGCCTGAAGACAAGCTAAGCAAGTGGGAGGCTTGGAGAGATTCACTCCCGGATTTAAAACAGCTTCATATCCAACGCAGGTACACTGTGACCTCACCCACCGAGGCAGCGCTCACAGAATTGTGTGTTTTTTCGGATGCGTCCACCAAGGCCATCGGCGCTGTGGCTTACTTGAAAGTAGTCGGAAAGGACGGCCAAGTCGAAGTGGGATTTGTAACGGGTAAGGCGAAGCTCACTCCTCCGTCGGAGCCGACGATTCCAAGGCTTGAACTGTGCGCAGCCGTCCTGGCCGTGGAAATGGCAGATCTTATCCAGGACGAGCTGGACCTACGGTTCGACGATATCAAGTTCTACACGGACAGTAAAGTCGTGCTTGGTTATATTTACAACGAATCAAAACGCTTCTACGTGTACGTTCATAATAGAGTTCAACGCATCCGCCTGTCATCAAAGCCCTACAGTGGCATTATGTACGTACCGAGGATAACCCTGCAGACCATGCATCAAGATCCTTACCTGCATCCCGTCTGGCTCAGACAACCTGGCTTACCGGAGCCCCCTTTCTGCATCAGCCACCATCGGAAAGGACTCAAATGAACGAGATATTTGAACTGATCGAACCCGAGAGAGACTCGGAAATTCGGCCGCAAATACAAACAGGAGCCACCAACCTCACGGAATCGATACGTACCAACGAACGCTTTCGGCGGTTCTCCACTTTGAATTCTTTAGTGAGAGGACTTGCGTTCCTCATTCATATGGCCAGATCACACAAACATTCATCCCGTAACAGTAAATGTAGGGGATGGCACAAATGTACTTTGCCTCGCACCGCGGACGAATTAGCCCAGGCAAAGGACGTCATCTTCAAAGCAACACAAAGAGCGGCTTTCGCAAGGGAGTTTTCAGCTCTCCAAGTCAACAAACCAATACCAAAGGACAGCCCTTTGAGGAAGTTCAGCCCGATCCTGAAGAACAATATCATCTGCATTGGAGGCCGGTTAATACACTGCCAGCTTCCGGCCGCAGAAAAGAGTCCAGTACTCCTGCCCAAAGGCAGCCATGTATCCTTACTGCTCGCCCGCCATTATCATGAACAGGTAAAGCACCAGGGCCGTCACCTTACCGAAGGAGCAATAAGAGCAGCGGGACTGTGGATCTTGGGAGGTAAATCACTGATCAATTCGGTACTCATAAATGTGTAACCTGCAGGAAACTACAAGGCAGATTAGAAGTTCAACGCATGGCGGACCTCCCACCTGAGCGCCTTGAAGCCTGCCCTCCCTTTACAAATGTGGGGCTCGACGTATTCGGCCCCTGGTCTATCACTACGAGACGCACCAGAGGAGGACAAGCAGAGAGCAAGCGGTGGGCCATCATGTTTAGCTGCATGAGTTCAAGAGCAGTACACATTGAGGTCATCGAATCTTTGGATACCTCCAGCTGCATCAACGCTTTCAGGCGGTTCTTTGCGATAAGAGGCCCTGCAAAACAGTTAAGATCTGATTGCGGAACGAACTTTGTAGGAGCATCAAAGGAGCTGGGGATGGACAGAGCAGTGCAAAGGTACCTCAGTCAACAGGGATGCAACTGGGAGTTCAACACACCACACGCCTCCCACATGGGAGGCGCATGGGAGCGGATGATTGGGATCGCCAGAAGAATTCTGGATTCAATGTTTCTGCAGCAACGCACCCGATTGACCCACGAGGTACTGTGCACCCTAATGACAGAGGTCACAGCCATTATGAACTCACGACCACTCCTGCCTGTGTCCTCTGACCCAGAAAACCCCTTCATCCTTTCGCCATCAATGCTCCTTACACAGAAGGCAGGAGCACCTCCTCCACCAGGAGACTTTTCAGACAAGGATTTGTACACAAAGCAATGGAGACAAGTCCAGGCTCTGGCAAATCAGTTCTGGTCCTGCTGGAGACAGGAATATCTACCCTCGTTGCAACAGAGACGAAAGTGGACAGAACCCCGCAGGAATCTTCAAGTTGGAGACTTAGTCCTGCTCAGGGACAAGCAGATCACCCGCAACAGCTGGCCAATGGCCAGAATCACTGCTACATTCCCTAGCGAGGATGGACATGTCAGGAAGATCGAATTGAAGACTACCGACCAAGGCGATGTGAAAATTTACCAAAGGCCAGTTTACAGAAGTTATTCTACTTCTACCCAATGACTGATTAAGAGACTAAGTTTGTACTCTGCTCATTGTGACCTTACGAAGGTCAAGCGGGGAGTGTGCTGTCTTTACGACAGTTATTTAGTTTATAATATTTTTGCTTAGTAATTCATTCGATAGTATTTTCTAGTTAGAATTAGAAGTGTTTAAAGTATATTCATTGCATGTAAAATATATCGGCATGCGATGACGTCACATCCGGTTTCGCCGCGTCTTGTGGGAAAATACCGGTTTGAAATTAGCGCGAGGGTGGGGGCTTACCACGAGGCTCACCTGAGCAGAAGTTGTTTTGCAGGCATGAGAAATCACAGTGAGAGCAACGCTGTAAGTTAATAGATAATCGATATGTTGAACTAAGGTGTTAATGCCGATCCTGTTAGAAGTAACGACGGTCGATAATGTTTATGCTTTCGTTAGTTAGAGTCGCGGATAGTTTGCATGGAAGTGTATTTAAAGTAGTCAATGGAGCAGGTAAACTCTCCCTGTATACTGCACCTTAGTGTAATGTAGTTATAGTCACCTTTGCAAGTATTTACAATTGAAATGTGATATTAAGGAAGGAACAAATACTGTATCAATCTTGTATTGTTTTATCAACAGTTTTCACCATATGTTAATGTGAAGAGTGAACAGTAAATGGTTAATCTTACTGCGATCTGGTTCTTATTAACTGTGGTTTATCTCGACGTTTAATTCGGCGTTTCATTACACGCGAAGGAGAACGTTACAGGGGGTATCTAGAACTAGAGGACACAGCCTCAAAACTGAGGGGCAACCTTTTAGAACAGAGGTAAGGAGGAATTTTTTTAGCCAGGGATTAGTGAATCTGTGGAATGCCGGAAGAAACCTGAAGGCACACATTCACCGATTCAGGAGCAGCTTCTTCCCCTCTGCCATCTGATTCCTAAATGGACATTGAACCCGCACTATTTTTTTTAATGCAGGGTATTTCTGTTTTTTGCACAATTTTTAATCTATTCAATATGCATATACTTTATAAAATTTACTTGTTTATTATTTTTAATATTATTATTTTGTTTCCTTTTTTCTTCTATATTGTGTAATGCATTGAACTGATGTGGCTAAGTTAACAAATTTCACATCACATAATGGTGATAATAAACCTGATTCTGAATGCTCTGGCACAGATTGCGGTGAAGGCCTAGTCCATGAGTATATTTTAAGCGGAAATTGATGGTTTCCTGATTGGTCAGGGCATCAAAAGGTATGGCGAGAAGGCAGGTGTATGGAGTTGAGTGGGATCAGGGATCAGCCATGATGGAATGGTGGAGCTGAATGACCTTATTCTGCTCCTATGTCCTATGGAGCACAGCAGCTGGGGTAGTCTTCATAGCCTCCGTGCTGTGGAGAGAGGAGTGCCATCATGAAAAACGAGTAAAATTTGCTCTCATCCCAACCGACACCCTGTATTTTCAGTTTATCTAGCCCAGTGTTTAAATTGAATCAACAATGGAACAGTGAAAGGCTTTATGCCCGGAGAGAGGAGTGAAGATTGCAGAGAGTGAGAGAAATTGGCTCTCACCTCCAATCTGGGTCAGTGTTTAACCTGTCTAAACAGCATTTCATACCTCACACTAGGTCACAGGTACCACTGTTGTGAAAGGCTCCGGGCCTAGACCATGCTGCCTAGCGACTTGCTCCAGGCCCAGATTTTGCCACACAGCCGAAAGCCGCTGTCAAGCTCTTCAAATCAGCTCAGTGTCCAGAGCAATCCAACTTCACACCCGGGCCAGTTGTACAAGCGAGATCGGACTCCTTCTATCCAAATGCTATCCTTCAAAACTCCCTCTAGTTACTTTCCTACTATTGATGTCAAGCTGACCAGTCTGTAGTTCCCTTGCTTGTCCCTGCTACCTGTTTTAAACAACAGGACAACATTAAACTAAGCAACACCCTGAGCACACTTTGATAGAGTATTGGAAACAGATTTATATGGCTGAAGTATGAAAGGAGTTGTCTGGTGTTTGCAGGCATAATTCTATATCATGTTCAGACTAGCTACAATGGACTAAGTCAATGTGATTTATTCTAAATATCTTCTCTCTATTTACATTTACCATAATCTGTGTGATGAATTGTCTCTTTAACCAATACCTTTGTGCTGTCATAAGTAAAATAGGACCTTCCACAGAAGACATCTCTTCTGTATCAGCTAACACAAGACATTACCATCTTCTTATTTCTGGTAAGATAGCAGTGCACTTGGTCGCAGCGACAAGACCTTGTTGAACATTGGTAGTACAGAATACTGCAAGTTCAATTCATTCGATCATTTGGCAAGACTGATGGCAGGGAAGCTGTGTGGCATTGCCTGTGACAGACACCCAGGGGAGGAGGCACCCCAAGCGTTGTGGGAGAGAACAGAGGTGTGGCGGACGTGCTGGCATCTTTGCTGGGTTGGCGTCACGCCAGCCCTCACGTTGATGCTGCTCTCCAGGGTTCACCCCCTGGATTGTGAGATGAAGAACTGCTGTGTGCTTGTTTCTGCAGGAACATGGCTCTAGGACAATATCCCATGCACCATCAATCTTTAGGCCATGTCGCTCAGGGATTTGTGCTAATGTTATTTTATGATTGTATGTGCTGTGGGCTATGTATGTACTGAGTTTTACACCTTGCCCCTGGAGGAATAATGTTTGTTTAGCTGTGTACATGTGTATGGTTGAATGACAATTGAACTTAAACTACTTTCCATGTCTTGAGAAACACCACTAGCACATTAGTGATAAAATATTCTATTGCCTTTAATGGATTAGCTTAGTCTTTGGTTGTTTGAGGAAAAGGGTGTTTGAAATTCAAGATCTCAGTCACAGCATAAAATCATGTTTGACTGGGCAGCAGTGACCCCTAACCTCTTACATGCTCGCAAGCATTACATATCGCAGGGACTTGGAACACCAGAAAGATAACACTAACACTGCCTCTGCAAAACCCTCCATATTCATTGGAAGAATATGAAAAAGAAGACTGCATTTTGTTAGTGATGTCCATAGGGATCCCGAGCTTTGTGAAATATCTTCATCCTTTAATTCCACTATTAAGTAAAGCCATTAGCTTGTATGTGGATTTCTGTTGGACCATGCCCTTCTTGTACTGACAACTGCAAGGGCACCAGAATTCACACTGCTATCCAGTTGATAAGTAAGCTTCAAAGTAAATTTATTATCGAAGTATTTATATGATATCATATACTACCTTGAAATTCATTTTTACAGGTATTTACGGGAAAAGTGAAGAAATAATAGTAATAATAATTTATTTATAAAGCCCTTTTCATACCAACAATGTAGTCCAAAGTGGTTTACAATGGGATAAAGTGTGAACATGAAAATAAAAGACAAAGTGATGTTAGTGAAATGTAAGGATATTAAATGGGTTTTGAGCTGGTGTTTAAGAGTGTCAGCTGAGTTGGATCTCTGATAGTTTTGGTATTGAGTTCAACAGTTTAGGAATGTAGTTCAAAAAAACTGACCTGCCAATTATCTTTTGAGAGAGATTGTTTAAATTTAAGAGTTCAGCAGAAGAAGATCTGAGAACTTGAGTGGGGTTATAAGACAAAAGCAATTCTGTGATGTACTCTGGTCCCAAACTATTGAGAGCTTTAAAGCAATTAAGAAAGCTTTAGATTTATTTCTAAAAGACACAGGAAGCTAATGCAGAGGGGCTTGGACAAGAGTTATATGCCCCTTATCTGGATTTTAGTTAAAATTCTAGCAGCGGCATTCTGAATGAGTTGAAGTTTGTCAATAGATTACTTTGGAATGCCAGTAAAACGTGCATTGTAGTAATCTAGTCTATTCCATACAAAGACATGAATTAGATTTTCAGCATCATTATGTGACAGAAACAGACGTACCTTTGCAATATTTCTTAAGTATACAAATGTTGCTCTGGCTGCTTTCTTTATGTGGAATTTAAAATTCAAATAATAGAGTAGTATTGATGAAGAGCTACGTATACATAAACAAAGCCTGAATAATAACTAATGCGCAAAAGAGGACAAATTATGCAAATAAAAATTAAATGATTCATGAAGATGATTTATCTCACTTGTTCCAGGCATGAGCTGGTTTAGTAAACTTTGAACTCTGTAGTATGGTGCAATATGGATGAAAGTGAATCAACAGTTTAGCTTACAACAGTGTTGTTCCATTTCCATTGAATACATTTAAAGAGTTGTGGCTTTATTAACACTCTGTGGTATCAGATAATCCAAAGCCATCTGTTTGCTTTTCTGAAGCGCTGGGTTGACATGGGCTTTGGAAAATTTTTTATGTGGAAGAGCTTTTTAAGGAGAAGAAATTTCCACCTAACTGTCTGCTTTCCTTTCCAGGATAATGGGGATACAATCTTACATGTTTGCTGCAGAAAGAAAGATGTAGAATTGGCTAAACTCATGGTGGAACTTGGTGCTGGTGTTGACTTTCAGAATGTGAGTAAGCACAAGTGTAGAACAACTATGACAAATTACACCATTCCCTTATAGTAATAAACACCTAACACTAAATATGTGTGGGAGAAATTTCTTCAAATCATTAGTGGAATGATCAAATCACTGCTACCACAAAAGATGCAAAGTAGTAAATCTATAAGTTATAAATGAAAAGGTTCTACCACATTACAAAGCAAAAATTAATTTAAATAAACATTTAAATACAACCTAAATAAAGGCTGATTAGTTTAGTCAGCAGGGCGTAATGAGGGGCAGGTCATGATTAACCCTGATTTGATTCTTCAGGGAAGTAACAAAACAGACTGATGAAGGCTGAGCAGTGGGTGTAGTGTATCTGGATTTTAGTAAGTCGTTTGACAAGGTTACCCCATGAAAGGCTCATACAGAAAGACAGGGGACATGGGATCCAGAGAAGCTTGGCTGAGTGGATTTAGAACTGGCTTGCCTACAGAGGCAGAGGATGGTCATAGGTGGAACATATTCTGCCTGGAGATCAGTGACTGGTGGTGATCTGCAGGGATCTCTTCTGGGACTCCTGCTTTTTGTGATTTTTATAAATGACTTGAACGATGAAGTGGAATGGTGGGTAGATGACACGAAGGTGGGTGGCGTTGTGTATAGTGTAGAAGGTTGTCATGGGCTACAACAGGACATTGGTAGGATGCAGAGCTGGGCTTAAAATAGGCAGATGTGGGTCAATGTAGCAGGAAATAGTTAATACAAGAGGCTTAATTTCAAGGTGATTGGAAGAAAGTATGGGGAGGATGTCAGAGATAGGTTTTCTACACAGAGAATGATTGTGCATGGAATGTGCTGCCAGGGTTGGTTGGTAGAGGACCATTAAAGAAACTCTTAGATAAGCACATGGGTGAAAGAAAGCTGGAAGGCTGTGTGGGAGGGAAGAATTAAATTGTTCTTGGAGTAAGTTAAATTGTGTTCTACTTGTAACTCTGGCCCGCCATTTTATCAAACCTCCGCCCACAATCACAACTTTAACAGAGTTTAACCAGCGAATTAACAATTCATCTGGAGTACAAATATATACCCCACAGGTTCAATGCCCGGGGAATCACACAGCATCCAATGGGATCAATCACGGACGAGCCTTCACAGTTGGAACTCTTGCTTCGGCTGGTGGCTTTGATAGGGGGCGATAACCTCTGGCCCAGCCACACTTACGAAATCTCATTTGGGTGGATGCTGTGCGATTTGTCCGCTGTTACAAATCAGTACCATGAGATAGCAAACAGTACACAATATGCAATTAAATGATTGAGCTTTATAATTCTTAATTTGACTATATGGTTAGTAAAGAAAACAAAAATAGAAAAAGGGTCCATTTTCGTGAAACAGTTCATTGCACAATGTTGGAGCTCACTGATAAACCAATCGTCCGCCATTGACCTCCTCCGATTGTTGCTGACCTTCGGACCCTCGCTCCAAACCCACTCCATCCGGCGGTCTACCAACTCTCTCCATTCACATCTTCTGTCCCCTCTCTCCCCGGCAAAAGACTGCAAAACCCTGTCTTCCAGACTCACAAGATAAAACAACATTTCTCTCTTTGAAAAGTCCCCACATTCCAAAGCACCATTTTCTCTGGTCATAACCCAAACATTGCTGCTACAGAGAGGCCATTACATTAGCAGTGAAACCTTACAGCGTGTCACATACTGTCCTAATTTAAATGTAAATTTTATATCATTGAAGAAAGTGGACAATGTATATTGACTCACAAATTTGGGTT
Organism: Hypanus sabinus; assembly: GCF_030144855.1. Classification (NCBI taxonomy): domain Eukaryota; kingdom Metazoa; phylum Chordata; class Chondrichthyes; order Myliobatiformes; family Dasyatidae; genus Hypanus; species Hypanus sabinus. Next base: position 124,849,898 of record NC_082706.1, read on the forward strand.
TTTCTAAAAGAATTGACAACAGCCGGGTAGTTGAAGTTGCTGACATGGACTTTACTGTATGGCTGTTCAGATATGGCCCAAGTGTGGAGCGAAAGAGACGCTGAATCCGGTCAATAGTGCACAAACAGGATTTTACTGCAAACAGGATTTTAAATAAAAGGAAAACAATAAACACTAGGTCAAACTAAAACCCTCAAATAAAAAACCAGATGCCAATACTGTGGCCACAAGTAATATCTAAATAGAAAATGAATATCGCTAGTCTTCAATGTCATTTGACTTGATAGACCATTTTCCCAGACAAGACCAGATGCAAGCAGGTAGTGTAATGTTGGTACGCTTTGCTCAAGTCTCGACAAGCGCTACAACAAAAAGAAATGAGTTAAATACCGCCATAATGAAATAATAATTAGCTGACACGTGGACGCTCACAAGTGGAATTGCCAAGTCTGCTACGCAGCTGAGTCCCCGTGGTTGTAACACTTTACTATGTGGGACATTTGGCATTTTCCCCACATTAAGTGCCAGGGCAAGTGCAGGGGATTCTGTGGATTTCTTCTGATCACATTCCTACGTAACCACGATAATGAACAGTAAAATAGCAAGATAAATTTTTGGTAACATCAAAAGTGTTGCAGCAGGAAATGCAGCACAAAGGTAACTGCTGTAAGAAATAAAATACACAGAAATATGAGAAAATGGCACACAAGTCGGGCAATGTTAAAAGTAATTTCAGAAGCATCGTGTTGTAAACTCTCCAATAATTTTAAAGGAATAGCTACAATAATGTGGCCATTGAGAACACATTGTTCTAAAAGGCAGTAGAGGATTAATGAGTAAGTTATTTACTGTGCTGAAAACTTCATTAATGACAGAAGGAAAACAGTTGCCTCAGGGATAAACAAGTTAGTTCTGCATTCCTTGTTCATACTGTACCAGTGAAGAGGAGGGCAGAGTTTCTGGCAATATAATAAATGTTGCTGATGAAGTTGAATGATGTGATCAGACTTCAGTGCACAAGAGTTATAATCTGAGAGGCTACAAATATTTTATGAATTATACCTCATCAATGTTATGAATGGACTCATGCTGCTTTTTGACACACTCCTGCTGTAGAGTTAATATCAAAACTCACATTTGGCAAACTCTGGGATTAAAAATTAATTCCAATGGAATGTTAAATTAGAACCATTCCTGGAATTTCATTTGTTTCTGAGGCTTGTAATGATTTCTCTGTATTGGCTAAGACCCAAGGAAAAACCAAGTGTTCAAGAGGATTAGGTGGTGGGGGGAACAGCAGAATTCACAACAATTTTAATATATTCATGCTTCAGTGGACAGAAGAGTAGATGGTACTTTTCACCTCGGCCTGTTCCTTCATTGCAGGAAGAAGGCCAGGTTCCCTTGCATGTTGCTGCCTCGGAAGGAGATGAACTCATGCTGAAGTTCTTCTATCAGTACAAAGCCAACCCAAACATTACAGACAAGGTACTCTCTTCCATTCTCATGCGCTGAAGATATTTAATTTCTCTTATTTTTATTTTAATGAGATACAGCACAGAATAGGCCTTTCTGGCCCTTCAATACCAACCAGCAAACCCCCAATTTTTCACACTAACCTAATTAAGAGGCAATTTACAAATTTACAATGACCGATTAACATAGCAATGACAAAGTAGGTCGTTGGACTGTGGGAGGAAACTGGAGCACCCAAGGGAAACCCACACAGTCACGGGCAGAACATACCAACGCCTTAAGAGCAGCACGGGAATTGAACCCCAGTTTCCCGCCCCGTAAAGCATTGTGCTAACTGCTGTTGGGTAAGATATGTATTTTAGGTGATAAAAAGATTCCAGCTGGAAAATTGGAAGTTAAGTTTTGGCCGCATTCTAATAGACACGCGTAGATGAGCAGAGCAAGACAGAGGACCACAAAGATCCAATGGGGGAGTTGTGTAGGGAGTGAGAGAAGTCAGAATCAGGTTTAATATCACCGGCATATGTAGTGAAATTTGTTAATTTTGCAGACGCAGTACAATGCAATACACAAACTGTGAATTACAGTGAGTATATATATTGCATGAATATCAAATAGTGAACATAAATAAGTAGTGCAAAAACGTAAGTAAAAAAAGGAGTGAGGTAATGTTCATGAATTCAATGTCTGTCCTGAAATTAGTTGGCAGAGAGAAAGAAGCTGTCCCTGAGTCGCTGAGTGTGTCTCTTCAGACTTCTTAGACCATAAAACCATAAGACATAGGAGCAGAATTAGGCCATTGACTGATCCCAGATCCCACTCAACCCCATACACACACCTTCTCACCATGTCCTTTATTACCCAGACCAATCAAGAAACTATCAACTTCCACCTTACAGATGCCCACATACTTGGCCCCAACCTGTAATCTGTGGCAGAGCCTTCCACAGGTTCACTACTCTCTGGCTAAACAGAATTCCTCCTTACCTCAGTTCTAAAGGGTCACCACTCAGTTTTGAGGCTGTACCCTCTAGTTCCAGATACCCCCATAGGAAACATCCTCTCCTCATCCACCCTGTCCAGTCTTTTCAACATTCGGTAGGTGTCTCCTTCCCAATGGTAACAATGAAAAAAAAAGCACTGGAGATGCAATTAGACATTTGGAGATATTAGAAATCAAACTAAGATTAATGACCTTGCTCATCTGTCATTTTATTCTATTTTTGTGGACTCCTGAAACAGTGGTAACATTTTGCACTGATAATGAGATAATGGTTGTGGGGAACAAAATAAATTAGGTCATTAAATACAATCAGAACCTTAATTCATTAGCTATGTAAAAAGTTAGCAGGTACCTATCTCCTATCACTCAGCCAGTTACTAATCAGTGAACCAATTTGTTTTCAGTTCCATTGGTTTTAGCCAAAATTGATGAGGTACTTATTCAGCGACACTGTGGCATAACTTCCCCATGTCAGCTACACAGGTTCAATCTGAGCCAAAGATATGTTCTGTAGTGGGTTGGTTGGCCACTCTGAATTGTCACATGAGTAGTGGAATCTAAATCAGAATCAAAATCAGCTTTATTATCCTGGATGTATGACGTGAAATCTGTCGTTTTGCCGCAGGAGTACAGTGCAAAGACATAAAAATCTATAAATTACAAAAGTAAATAAACACTGCAAAAAAAATAATACTGAGGTAGTTTTCATGGTGTTCAGAAATCTAATGGTGGAGGCGAAGACGCTGTTCCTAAATCATTGAGTGTGGGTCTTCAAACACTTGTACTTCTTTCTTGATAGTAGTAATGAGAAGAGGGCATGTCCCAGAGCGTGAGATTCTGGAGGGAGTTGATGAGAATGCAGGAAGAATTTTTTTAAAATGAACAATGTAGGATTATTGTAAATGGATGGCTAATGGCCAGTGTGCACCTGGTAGGCCGAATGGTCTGTTTCTGTGCCATATCTCTGTGTCTATGTCGGTATGTATGCCCATACCTCACAGACATAATAGGCCTAAAGGCCTCCTTTGTGCAGTGAATCATTATGATTCTATAAGTTTATGAAATAGCTTATGGTTAATAGCATTGGATTATACTGATGAATGGTGATTGAATTTGGATTAATCCTGTCTATTTCACTATTACAGCTGGACCGGTCACCACTGCACATTGCTGCTGAACGCGGACACACCAATGTGGTTGAAGTACTAACTGAGAAATTTAAATCCAATGTACTGGCCCGAACAAAGGTATTTTCACTACTCAAACATCGATAAGCTTCAATTGTAACTAAGTGAGCAGGAACTACTGAAAGATTAGGGGCCTCGTGTTCTGAACAGGACAAGTAAGATTCCCACAAACATATCTAAATGGTGGCCAATGAACTATCAACCAGTCCAACAATCCAATCCTACAAAAACTGCCTGAGCATCAGGAATTAATAATCAAAAACTGCCGGTACTGGAAATTGGAAATAAAAACAAAGTGTGAAAGTCACTCAGCCGGTCAGGCAGCATCTGTGGAAAGAGATAAGGCTTTAGGTTTTGAAAGGCTTTGTCAGAACTCCAAAATAAAATCGGGATAATAACATTGGATTATATAGATTTTTATGGTGATTTATTGTAACCTAGATCAATGTTACTTCTCCCACTATCCACCATAAATTTATATTAAAATTTCCACAACTCAGAAGGAGGCCATTCAGCCTATTGAGTGAATGCCAGCTCTTAGCAATCCACTTTCCCATAATCTTTCCTGTAATTCCTCCCCCACCCACCTGCATTGCATTGAGATGTGGGGGGGAAACCCACAGGGTCACAGGGAGAACATGCAAACGCCTCACAGAGGCCATGATTAAACCTGGGTAGCTGGATCACTGAGACAGTGGCCCCATTGGCCGGGCCACCCACAACATCCTACACAAGATTCTTCTAGGCAAGTTATAGCTGAGTGCAGCAAGAGGCATAAACAACCAAAAAAAAACAAAGTGCAATAATTTTGGAAAAAGTTGTAGTAGAAAATATTAAGCCCCCTTTTAACTGAAAGCTAGTCAGGTTTGCCAATACTACCACATGTTCACTAGATGGCAGCAAATGTTTAAGATTGGAGATTCACTGACAGCTCAGGCATTGAACTCCAGTAACAATCCTGAATGTTCTTCAGGATAGGAAATCTGCCATTCTCCAAATCTACCATCACCTGTATGTGTCTGCAGCACCACAGATATAGTTGGTGCCTAATAACCTCCATCATTGCCCATCTATCACCCAGTAGCATTCACATCTACAGTGATGTAATGCTTTGAGAGGTTGGTCATGGCTAGAATGAATTCCTGCCTCAGCAAGGTCCAGGACCCATTGCAATTTGCCTATCGCCGTAACATGTACAGAAACCTGAAGGCACACACTCAGCGATTCAGGGACAGCTTCTTCCCCTCTGCCATATGATTCCTAAATAGATACAGAACCCAGGAACACTACTTCATTTTTTTATTTATATTACTTCTGTTTTTGCACTATTTTTAATTTATTTAATGTACATATATATATATATATATAATTACATTAATTGATTTGCTTATTTTTTCTTTCTGTATTATTATGTATTGCATTGTACTGCTACAGTTAAGTTAACAAATTTCATGACACATGACAGTGATAATAAAATTGATTCTGATCCATCAGACACACCGAGGGATGCAGGCTTTGCCAGCAATGTCCACATCCTGTACATGAATAAATGAAATCAATAGTTTATTTTTTTAAACATGTCTATGGTTCTTCCACTTGAGGGCTAGATTCCACTTAGTTATTATCCTTCCTTATAAAAGAAATCTATATTTTGATTCATTTGCATAAATCTGCAAGACGCTGGCAAGTCAGCGTTCATTGCTCTTGAGAGGGCAGCAAGTGAGCTGTTCCAGGTTTTATCTCCTGAAAATGTCAAGGAAGGTGCTGTGGAGGGGGACGAGAGCATGCCCATCAGTGTATTAAAGGCATGTTTCAGCACTCATGTGTCCATTAATGTTGCAAAACTAAATGTCTGAATTTGTGTTTACATATTGTCTCTAATGAATTTAATTATAGTAGGAACAAATAAAACTGTCATCAGTTTATTTTAGAAAGGTTAAATATAAAGGTGTAAGTTCCTTTTCACAAAGATATTACATAATAAATGACACGGAAGTGCAAAACACAGCTGACAAAATGTCTTGTGGTGAGCACCTCTGTTGAAAATAATATCTGCCAGAAGGTTAAACTTAGAATAGAGGTAGATTAGACCTCCCTGTTAGTTGTATTAACTTCCAAGCTTTAACGGCAATGAACCATGCAGCACACTGTGTGAACACTGTTTGCTGACTGCAATACTAATTGTCAGCAATCAGTCTCGCAGCATTTGGCAAAATCGTATGAATCTTTTTAAAAACCCAGTGAGGTCTTGGAAAGGACAGATTGTACTGTACCTGCCTCTACGCTTTGAATGTGCTCACTATATTCCATCTGCTTCCTGTTCAACTGGCATGCAGGGGAGTCCAGGAACATGACAATTAGGGACAGGTGCAATAGCAAGAAGGGTGAGCCTCAATGAACCTTGAAAGAAATAAAAGCCCAGGTCTGTTTGCCTATGGCAAAGGCCAGCTATTTCATCCCGGCACATCACTCCTTTGCTGCAATAACCTGTCTAAAAAAAATTCCCTTGCATTGCAAAAGCAACTGTTCTTCAAAACTGCCTCATTGTCTGCAGAGCAGTTAGGGGATTTATGAAGCCACGTAAATATACAAACGTGTAGATGTTTCCATATAGCAGGAAACACTAGTTAGCCATTTGGCTAAAATAATACCAAAAAGAGTTAAAATTAAAATGCACTTCTGAAACTGAAGCTAATTCATTGTGATATAGTTAGTTCCTTCCATTATATTGTACACTATAGGGTAACATTTTAATGACATGAAGTTGTACACTGAAGGGAAAAGGTCCAAAACTTTCAGATTCAATGGATGGTGGTATTGTTTGTCGTGAGGAAACCAAAATTAATGTGGGGAACAGCTGGTACTGCCCAGTTTTGCATTCTCTCTGAAAAGCCAGGCACATGATAGAATACTATGCCAACTGTCAGTTGTATCCTGCAATGCCTGCTACTTTATAGCCATGGATAGTGACTAAAGGCAGGCACAATTCCTGAGGAGCACAGAGGATGTAGCACAATGGGAGAGTGGGAAATACATCCTTGCCCTGATCATAACAATTTCAGGAAGTTGCAAGGTGCTTAGTGATTACATTGTTGATCTGACACCCAGAGGTCTGCACCTGACAGATGGGAGTACAAATCTCACCTCAACAAATGTGCTGTTTAAATATAAGCAATTAAAATGAACATGGACACAGTGATGATACATTTAGACTCCACTATTCAATCATGGCTGCAATGTCAGGAGTACCAGTGTCTATACGTATTAGCATTTAAATATGAGTAACATCTATGAGTTCATAGAGAGACTCTATGAACGCAGGAGACAGCAGCACATATGAGTGCGAAAATATATTGGAATGCCAATATGACAAGGGAACAGGTTCTTGCACGTGTGGGAGGTCAAATGTGGGAGGAAATTATGTGTTAAATGGGAGCATTGGTATACAGAGTGATTTCGAGACACAGGTCCATTGCTCCATCAGTAGAATGGGCATTGAGCAGAAGAACTCAGAAGTCATGTTGAAGCTGTTTTAACATTTGGTTTGGCTGCACTGGAAGTATTGTGTGTACTTCTGGTCACCCCATTCTTGGAAGAATGGAAAGGCTTTAGAGTGGGTGCAGGAGAGATTCACCAGGACTGAGGAGTATGAGAAGTTGGCAAACGTCTGGAGTGTTTCAGTGCTCTCTGGAGCATCAGATGCTGATCAGCAACCTGATAGAAGTTCTGTATGTAAAATTATGAGAGGCGTAGGTAGTGTAGAAATATCAAATATTTGAGGTTGTAGCATTAAGGTGAGGGGGGAGAGTTTAAAGGAGATTTACAAGTTTTTTTACACAGTATTATGGTTAAAATACACATTGTAAGTTGAGGGATCAATTCCTGCTCTCATCTTCTCTCAGGAGGAGGCTTTTCATTCTGGAACGAAGGAGGTGTCCTCCTTTTGCAAAGAAAGGGGTTTCATTCCGTCCACCGTCAACCGCATCTCTTCCATTTCATGCACATCTGCTCTTACCCCATCCTCCCACCACACTACCAGGGATAGGTTCCTCTTGTTTTCACCTCCCTCTCTACAAGGCTCCACATCCAGCACATAATTCTCCGAAACTTCCGCCACCTCCAACTGAATCCCACCAATAAACACAACTTGTCCTCCTCCCCACTTTCTGCTTTCCACAGAGGTCGCTTCCTATGCAACTCCCTTGTGCATTCATCCCTCCCCACTGATCCTCTTCTTGGCACTTATCCTTGCAAGTGGAACAAGTGCTACATTTGCCCCACACCTCCTCCCCCAGTACCATTCAGGGCCCCAACCAGTCTTTCCAGGTGAGCCGAGTCTGTCGGGGTCATATACTGTGTTCAGTGTGGCCTCTTGTATATCGGTGAGATCCGATGTAGATTGGGAGACTGCGAACAAGTGGAACATCCCAGTGACCACCCATTTTAATTCCTCTTCCCATTCCCATTCCAATATGTCCATCCATGGCCTCCTCCACTATCCGGATAAGACCACACTTAGGTTGGAGGAACAACAACATCTTATATTCCATCTGGGTAGCCTCCAACCTGATGACATGAGCATCGATTTCCCTAATTTCCAGTAATGCCCCCCCCACCTTTCACCATTTCCCATCCCATTGTTCCTCTCTCATGTTATCTCCTTGCCTACCCATTGCCACCCTCTGGTCCTCCTCCCCACCCACCTTTCCTTTCTTCCATGGCCTTCTGTCCCTCCAAGTTTCAACTATATCCTGATGCTTCTCTCTCCCCCCACCACCTTTCCAAACTACTTCTCATCTTTTTTTCTCCAGTCCTGCCAAAGGGTTTCAGCCAAAACGTCAACTGTACTTTTTTCCATAGATGCTGCCTGGCCTGCTGAGTTCCTCCAGCACTTTGTGTGTGTTGCTCGTTTTTCCAGCATCTGCAGATTTTCTCTTGTTTGTGGGACTATTCCTGTTTTATTTTCTATGTTCTGTAACAAAATCTAAAGTAAAATCCAGAAAAATGTAGATGCTGGAAACCTGAAGTATACACAGAGAATGCTAGAAATACTTAGTATCTGTGGAAAGTAAAACAGTTTATATTTCAGGTCCAAGACCCTCCATCAGAACAGAGAAAGAGAGAAAAAAAACAAGTTAATTGAAGTAGCAGAGAAAGTGGGTAGAATAAAAATAATTTCTTTGATAGGGTGAGACAAATTAATGTGGTGATGAAGTAGCAGATAAAGTTTCTTTGTCAACATGAAGTTTTGCTCCAATGGTGAGTATGTGGGACATTCCCATCATAAACTATATAAAAAAATAAGAAAAGCTGAACCAAAATTATTATGGGAAAGGCTAGATCTGCTGCAGACAGAATTAAAGAGTGATGATCTATAGTTGGCGAGTTTTAAATTGACTCGTGTGATATGCCCAGAAGGATGAAGTTTTGTCCCTGAGGCTTGAGTTGAACGTTGTTGTAACAGAACTCCACATGCTGGTTGCAGTAGGAGTGACATGGTGAATTGAAGTGTAAGGAACAGGAAACTGAATACCATTCCTTTCGGCTGAGTGCAGGTGCTCTACACACCTAAACTGCTCTATTAATACCATCAACATTGACACAGTCGGGCTATATAAGATATAACAATATGTGCAAGTGTGGCTTATCCTTCTGGGTTCTACCAGCCCATTCCAGAAACAATAAGGGCAGTATTGCCATCTGAATTGAAGTCAGCTGATTCTGCAAGCTTGGAATCAGGCTTGTATACCTCACGGCTGTACCAGAGACAGTACTTATTTTTAATGGAAATAAAAACTTAAAGCTGTCACTGTTGCATAAACAGATATAATGTGTTTTATCAATAGGATGGAAATACTTTAATGCACATCGCCTCACACTGCGGCCACCCTGAGACAGCGCTGGCATTCCTGAGGAAAGGAGTCCCTCTCCACATGCCCAATAAGGTAGCACTCATCCCTTTTTATTCTTTCACCTTGGGTCTTTGACCACAAACCAGCTGGGTAGAGTTTAGATGCACAATGCCCGCACCATTTTGGCAAGCATTGTTCCTCTTGTAGTCATCAATCTTGCTCTCCTAAAGGGGAAGTATGTCTGAGGGGAGAGGCCACAGATCTACATTTCAGAAGTTCCAGCCAGTACTTACTCATAGTTCGGGGTCCTCCTGACTCTATGGACATATCGTACCCGTGAATTTAACCCGGTTGTCCATACTCCATCCTGCTAAATGTACATTTTAAGCAATTAGAAAGAAGGAATTTCAGGAATTAAATTTTTTCTTTAAAACCATGCGTTTCTTTGCCAACATTTCTCTCTTCATCTCCAAGCTAAAATGCATAGTTCCACAAAAGTTAGCAGTTCAGCCATTGTTATGATAATGCCCCCTTAGTCAAGGAAACCATCAGAACCTGTCTGGAGCCTGTTTGAGGCTCAGATGAGGAAGACTGAAATAGGTGGCAAGCATCTTGCTGTATTAGATATGAATCCAGCCCCAATTTAAAGACCTTTGACCTTGTTTTCAAATCCCTCCATGGTTTTTCCCTTCCTCTCTGTAATTCCTTCCCACTCTCTACCTTTTTCAGTGACACATACTCCTCTGATTCTAGTTTCTCACTCATGCATTATTTTCCAGATTTAGGGCCACGACATTAGATGCTGAGGCCTGAAGCTTCAGAATTCCCTCCTCCACTTCTCCATCTCTTTACTTCTCTTCCTTTTTTTTGTGATGCTCCTTTGAGCATTTGACTGATTTCTTTTCTGACCATATGTACACCAATGCCTCTCTTAAATGACTCAACACCTTGGGATATTTTTGCCTCACACCAACCTAATAAAAGTGTACCTCTAAAGGGTAATTTAAAACTTCCAGAACTGCAGTATGGAAATAGGAGCTGCTGTGGAGGTTTTTCTGTTCATCTCCCTCCCCTTTCCAATCCAACTATCCCCATTAAACCATTTTCAGGTTGGTAAGCTCTCAGCCTTATGCTTTTCCACATGAGATTCAGAAGACCGTGAGGAAGAACTATGACAATTCTTGTAAATTTTAGTTAATGTGAAATACAATTATTTTGTGTTTTGTTTTAAAGTACATGGTCATAAAATCTTTTTCAAAGCATTTATTTCTGTATATTTCCATTCATGAGAAGTCTTCAGTGCTTGACCATGTGAAGTGACATGGAAAGTTATGTTACAGTTCCCAGAGAATTTGCATAATGTAACTTGACATCATTATTGTTCTAAATTTGTCCACTGAAGACTTGTTTTTCTATGTCACTGTAATTGCTTTAAGTATATTCCATGAAGTTAATGAAGTATTGTAACAGTCTGTATTACTTCTGAAGTGATGTGCACTGGAATGTATGATTACAAGGAACTTTTTAACATTGAAAAACATAAGAAGTAAAAGCACAGGTAAGTCACAAAGCCTCTATCATCCACTGGTCCCCATATCCCTTAATTTCCCAGCAGTTCAAAAATCCAATAACTTCAGAAGTTTCTATACTCACCATGAAAAGCTGTGTAAACTTAATTTTTTTCAATCTAGAATAATAAACAGCAAACTTATTTCCTAAGCAATTTCAGAAAGAAGTTAACAAATTCTTGGTGGATTGTATTTCTAGCGTATCTTCTCATGATATTAAATTATTTTCTTCCTCCAGTCTGGGGCAGTGTGCCTCCATGCTGCCGCAAAGAGAGGGCACACAGCTGTAGTGAGAGTGTTACTCCAGAAGGGGGCGCATGTTGATGCTAAGACAAAGGATTGCTACACAGCCCTACACATTGCAGTGCAGCACTGTAAGCCTCTAGTGGTACAGACCTTGTTGGGTTTTGGGGCTCAGGTTCAGCTCAAAGGAGGCAAGGTAAGAAATTGTTATTGTGTACTGGAGATTACCAGTGAAGGTAATCATGTTAACAAATCTGTGTATCTGGTCCAAGTGTGATTGTGTTAGGAAGGTGGGTCTAACTCGTAATTACCCTTACTTCACATATTTTGACACAAAATTATTAAAGTATGTTGCCTGAAGCTAGTTCTAAAGTGAAAGGAGAAGATATTTCTCTTGTAACCATTTTAATTTCCCCCAGGTGAACTCTGTTCAATAAAGCCAGACAGTATTTTGAAAATTATGTGGTTGCACAGGCCTGCATGTAACTCACAGTGGACTATGATATGTCATTCAATACCATGTCACATTTTGTACACACATTCAATTCCCATCACCTTGTGATTCTCTTAGCCTCCAAAAGTCTGTTGATCTCAGAATCAGAATCAGGTTTATTATCACCAGCATGTGACATGAAATTTGTTAACTTAGCAGCAGCAGTTCAATGCAATACATAATCTAGCAGAGAGAGAGAGAGAAAAAAAAATAAACAAGTAAATCAATTACATGTATTGAATAGATTTTTTAAAATGTGCAAAAAACAGAAATACTGCATATTTTTTAAAAAGTGAGGTAATGTCCAAAGCTTCAATGTCCATTCAGGAATCAGATGGCAGAGGGGAAGAAGCTGTTCCTGAATCACTGAGTGTGTGTCTTCAGGCTTCTGTACCTCCTACCTGATGGTGACAGTGAGAAAAGTGCATGCCCTGGGTGCTGGAGGTCCTTAATAATGGACACCGCCTTTCTGAGACACCGCTCCCTAAATATGTCCTGGATACTTGTGTGCTGACTAGATTTACAACCTTCGGTAGCTTCTTTTGGTCCTGTTTAGTAGCCCCTCCATACCAGACAGTGATGCAGCCTGTCAGAATGTCCTCCACGGTGCAACTATAGAAGTTTTTGAGTGTTTGTATTTGTTGACATGCCAAATCTCTTCAAACTCCTAATAAAGTATAGCCACTGTCTTGCCTTCTTTATAACTACACTGATATGTTGGGACCAGGTTAGATCCTTAGAGATCTTGACACTGAGGAATTTGAAGCTGCTCACTCTCTCCACTTCTGATCCCTCTATGAGGATTGGTATGTGTTCCTTCATCTTACCCTTCCTGAAGTCCACAGTCAGCTCTTTTGTCTTACTGATGTTGAGTGCCAGGTTGTTGCAGCACCACTCCACTAGTTGGCATATCTCACTCGTGTACGCCCTCTCGTCACCACCTGAGATTCTACCAACAATGGTTGTATCCTCTTCACATCGGTAGCACAGCAGTGCAAACTGTGAGCAGTTTCAAACTCCTGGGAGTGTACATCTTGCACAAGCTCTCATGGTCCCAGAACAGGTTCCCTCCAGACAAGAAAGCTCAGTAACAACTTTACTTTCTGAGGAAGCTGAAGAGAGCTGGTCTTTGTACATCAATACTCACAGCCTTCTGCAGATACACAGCTGACAGCATCCTAACACTGTGTGGTATGGAAACCGCATTGCAGCAGACAGGAGGGCTCCACAACAGGTAGTTAAACTGGCCAACACACCACCAGTACGCATCCACCCACCATCAAGGACATACATACAGAAAAGTGCTTGAATAAGGCCAGCAATGTCATGAAGCTTCCCTTCTACTCTGCCGATGGACTGTTTGTCCCACTCCCATCAGAGAAGAGGTGATGCAGTATTGATGCCAGGACAATTAGAGTCCAAAACAGTTACTTCCCCCAAGCTATCAGGCAGATCAACACCTCCACCCATTAACCTAGCCCACCACTACTGCAAACACATCACCTAGCATCACTTTGGGTACTTTACATGTAATCCATCTATGTGTATAACAGTTATGTTGTGTTTTATATGATTACTTTTATATTTATTGTGGAATTATGTTTTATTGTGACCTTTATGTTTATTGACTTTTTTATGCCATATTGGATCCAGAGTAGCAATCATTTCATTCTCCTTTACTCTCGTGTCCTGAAGAATGACAATAAACATCCTTGAATCTTAAAAAACACAATAGAAATCGATAGTTCCTCCATGTTTTCTGTATTAAAAATCATCCTACTCCATGACCTCTTTTTGTGCCTACAACATAGGGATCATTTAATGGCTATTTATCTACTTCACATTGATTGAGCTTGCTTTGCACAAACTGCTCGCTACGTTTCCCTACATTATGAAACGTAACAAGTTCATTGAGAGTGAAGGCCGTTGGGAATCCCAAGGGTATAAAAACATAAGCTTCCCTCCAGGCATGGGATTTATGCAACTATCTGATTCTTGTTCCAATCCTTTCTTGCACATAACTGAGTCCTATTACAGCCCCTTTCCCTCTGCAGGCTCAGGAGACTCCTCTGCACATTGCTGCTCAAGTGAAAGATGGTGAGAAGGTGGCAGTAATGCTGTTAAAAAGTGGAGCAGAAGTAAATGCTGAGCAAGAGGTAAGAATATGCATAATCAGACTTAAGGCATGTAGAGCAGTCATGGGATGAGTAGGGGCAGTGTTTGAAATCTGCCACTGAATTATACGATCTTGGAGTCAGTGATGTAGAGCACAACGTAATTAGCATTCTTATGCTGTGTATGTATGACTTTGGGCCAAGGACAAATTAAGTTCCCAGATGCCCTTTAATAAATTATATTTGACAGGCATTGATATCGCAAAAGTGCTTCATATTGCATTTTGAATCCTGAAGAATTGGAATACAATTCACCATGAGGTTGAAATAAGAATATTAGGTTGAATAAAGAAGTTTACTCGCTATTGAATATTCTTTTATAGAAGCTCAATAACACGAAACCTAATGAAGTGACTTAAAAGCTGAAGAGTCACTAAGAGGGTTTCCTAATGCCCATCTTAATGAAGGACTGATCCACATCAGCAAACAAGATTTACATGGGAACTAAGAATTAGAGAATGAGCTGTATATTATATTGCAGGATCTGCTATATTGATATAAAGATTGATATAATGACCTGTTATATTATTATAAAGATTGGTGAATAACAAAATGTAAGTAGGAAATTAATGAAATCTAAAGTGACTAGAAGAATGGTTAATAGAGAAAATAGCATGTGAATGCAAGAAATATGTTACAAGACTGGAATAACCAAGTACTCACAAAGCCATAAGATCATAAGACTTAAGAGCAGAAATCAGCCCATCAAGTCTACTCCACCATTCCAGCATGGCTAATTTGTTATCCCTCTCAACTCCACCCACCTGCCTTCTCTCTGTAACCTTAGACACCCTGACTAATCAAGAACCTATCAACCTCTCCATTAAATATACCCAATGACTTGGCCTCCACAGATGTCTGTGGCAATGAATTCCACATACTTACCACCCTCTGGCTAAATAAATTCCTTCACATCTCCGTTCTAACTGAATTGAATTCAAGAAGGCTGAAATTTACATAAATGGAAGATTAGCTTCTGTTTCCCCAGCTACTCTGAGCTTCATTGGAAGAGTGTGGGATATTAGATTAGTTGTGGAATGAAAAATTAGAACAAAAGACAAATGGAAGCTCATTGATGCCTCTGCAGACTGAATACAGCCTCTCCAACGCTGTCACCCTCAATGTATTTGGTTTTCCCAAAATGGTTAACTGCATATCACAATTATCAAGTGAAGTACTTCTACTCAGAAGTGACAGTAACTCATTGTTGGAAGAGCATCTGTGGACCTGTATGCAGGGAGGGAGAAGGTAAAAGGAGAAGAGAACTGACATCTTCTACAGTTGCTCGGAAAGTGGCATGACATAAAGGAGTTGGTTTTGGTGGAGATGGAAGAGTAAATTAGAGCATGCTGCATAGAACAATCCTTTCAGGATACTGAAGATTAAGAGAAGATGGAAGTACAAGTAGTTGTGGCATTACATTTGAGGTGTTGGAAAAGACAGAGGATAAGTTGTAGAACGTGGAGACTTCCAATGAGGACAAAGGGAAATGTATTCTTGTTTTGGTTGAAGGAAAGAGCAGTTACTTAAAGTCTGACTTGTGGATATATTTTGTCATATCTTAATAAACTTAATGAAAATTATACATGATAAATTATGTTGCTGAATTGGACCAGTATATATTTATTTACAGGGACCATCAATGCTACACAATTCATCATTCTCTGCTTTATGAAATCACATAATAGTAACAGTAAATGATTCAATCTCTACAATTCTGTAGTTGTACTTATTTAAATGCAAAATACATGATGAAATAAAGCTTGACCATAGTTGTATAGAGATTATAAAGATTGCTCTATGCAGTATATGTAGAATACTGTAGAACATCAATTCATGTTTAGTATGTTTAGATATGTTGACATGTAATGGGGACGAACATGGATCTCTAAAACTAACACTTTCAGATATTCACACTATTAACGCGGAAGGAATTAAAATGATCTATCAATGCAAGCAAACATTGGTGAATCTTTCCTAAGGGAAATTAATTCTTCAGGCTGAGAAATGCAATGTTTTACCCAGTTACAGTAATTTTATATGATTTTTGGATTGTGCTCTGCATAAATTTTGAACATAACTCTAAGGCTACATTGCTGTGTTGTTTGAAAAGCCTCTTGTGTTAGTATACAGCTGCACAGGTGAGTGTCAGATGATTTCAACATGTTTTATCTTGTCACAAACTTAACTACAAACAGTACTTCAGTGTAAAACCAAAGTAGGTTAGTTTGGCTCAGATTTCTTTGGAACAGTTGATTAATTTTGTTTTTATAGCGTAATTTATTCTGAGAAGTCCCAGAAGGCTTGGGACTTATTATCAGTGGCGGGTGTTCTGAGCTGTAGTGTGGTTAATGCCATCTATATGATGTCCACAGAATAGTGAGACAGCCATGCATATAGCAGCCCGGCACGGCAACCTGAAAATGATCCAAGCTTTGATTGAGGAGGGAGGTGACCTAACGTGGCTGTCCAAGGTAGGAGGACCCAACACTGCCAACAAAGATTGAATGAATATATCATGTAGAAGCATGAAAGCACGTAGATAGAAGCATGAATGTGACTTTTGATCTGTCAAGCCTGTTCTACCATTCAATGCCGACGTGTTGACATTCAATAGAATCATGGCTTAAATCTCTTTCATTCCCTTTCTACATGTTACAGATTCATGTCATGTTTTATAGGACAGAAGCAGACTAACTGTCTCCCCACCTCACTTCATGGAGGAAATTTCTAATCTTCCTTCCTCCCTACATTCTTGTCAGGCTGTCTCTTGGCTGCATTCTCATTCATCCCTCCCTATCATTGAGTCATACAGTAAACATGCCAGTCAGTCCATCTCATCCACACCGACCTGTGAACAAACTTCCATCTTACTCTCAGCTACCAACCCGAAGCCTTAATTGCCCAGGTGAATCAAGTGCTCGTCTAGTCAAGTCTTAAATGTTGTTAACAATTCTGCTTCCAAAAGTGATTCTCACCACTGCCTGGGTTAAAACAGTCATCTACAGTTCCACTCTTGAACTTTTACCTCTTATCCTAAATCCAAGTCCTCTAGTTTTATTCACCTTTGGTAATGGTCAAAGATTCTTGCAGTCTACCCTGTTTATATCTTTTATAACTTTATCTACATTAATTATGTCTTTTCTAAATCTCCAGGGAAAACAGACCTGAACTTTCCAATCTCTCCTCATTATCTAAAACAACTGCCAGGGGAGCTCAAGCAACACACACAAAATGCTGGAGGAACTCAGCAGTCCAGACAGCATCCATGGAAAAGAGTAACCAGTCAACGTTTTGGGCTGAGGCCCTTCATCAGGACAGATGGAGGGTACTGAAAAAGGATATCCGCCAGAAATATCAACGGTTTACTCTCATCCATCGAGCTCCCTGGCCTGCGGAGTTCCTCCGGCATTTTGTGTGTGTTGCTTAGATTTCCAGAGTCTGCAGATTTTCTCATCTTTGTGCTAGGGTAGCTCAATGGGTTGGGACCCTTAATGACTGAGGATCAGTCCCTGGTGAATGGTCTCAAACCGAAATGTCAAGAATTCCTTTCTTACATACTCTCAGTTCTGATGCAAGGTCTCAACCCAGAACATCAACAGTTTTCCACTCCTCCACAGATGCTGCTTAACCTGCCAACTTCCTCCAACAGTTTGCTTTTTATTCCAGATTCCAGCATCTACAACCTCATGTGCCTCCTCATAAGTAAAGTGTTCTGCACCCTCTCCGATGCTAGTGTGGAGACCAGAACTGCATATAGTACTGCAACTGAGGTCTGACCAAGACTCTTTAAATGTGGAGCATAACTTCTGTGTTCTTGTATCAATATCTTGACCAGTGAAGGCCAACATCGCATATTCCATCTACACTACTTTATCTTCCTGTGCTGCTACCTTCAAGAATCTAATAACTCACAAACCGAGGTCCCTCTGTTCCTCAATACCCACTATGACCTTACTATTCATGATATATGTCCTGCCCTCAATAGTGCTCCATCTGCTATTTCTCAGCCCATTTTGCCATCATATCCATATCACCTGAAGAATGACCCTGTCCTTCACACTGTTGACAACTCTGTCGATCTTAGTGTCATCTGTGAGGTTACTGATCACATCACCAGCATCTGCATTCAAATCATCCACATATAATTGAGTATTCCACACTCGTACCTAATACTGAGTACAGGAGCTTCTACAGAATACCCTGCATTTGGGATCACCTCCTTTTTCTGACCCCAAAACAGCAATTTTGTTTATAGAGCAACATCTGTAAATTGCTTTGAAGTTTATGAACCTGTAGTAAAACATGTACAAGGTTTCTTCTTTCTTCATGAAAGAACCCATGCAGTTCTCATAATTCCACTTTCTCAGTTTTAATATAAATCTTATTAATATAGTTTACAAGCAACACACACAAAATGCTGGAGCAAATCAGGTCAGACAGCATCTATGGTGAGGAATAATTTTGGGACATTTTGGGAGAAGACCTTTCATCAGGACTGAAAGGGAGGGGGAAGAAGACTGGATACAAAGGTGGGGAGGGGGAGGGCAAGATGGCAGGTGACATGTGTAACATGTCACAGCGCATGCACTCTCTGGTGGTGGTGGTATGTGGGCTGCTTTCTCATGTACAGCATCAAGCTTCTTGAGTATTGTTGGTGCTACATCCATGCAAGTGAAGGTGTCCATCGTGCTCCTGATTTACGCTACGTAGATGCTGGAAAGACTTTGGGGCATCAAGAGCTGAGTCACTTACAGCAAGATCCCAGTTTCTGACATTCAAATTTCCAAGTTCAAAGTAAATTTATTATCAAAGTACATATATGTCAGCATATATAACTATATAGAATATCACTGATCTAGTTATTTTCAATGCTAGCCACCAGAGTGATGATGTAAGGTGGGAAGAATAAAACGGGATGAGTGTAGAATGAATGTAATTGGGTGCTTGATGGTTAGTCAATGAATTGAAGAATCTATTTCTAGCACGTAAGTGTCATTACGAAGAAAGCATGGCAGTACCTCTACTTTTTTAGAGGTTTGCGAAGATTTGGCACGTCACCTAAAACTCTGACTAATTTCTGTAGATGTGTGACAGAGAGTATATGTACTGTATGTACCATGGAAAACATTCTAACCGGCTGCATCAACTTTTGGTATGGCAAAGGTCCGCTACTCAATGTTTAACACAAGTAGTCCTTGACTGACCTAAAAGTTTCAAAACCTGGGCCCCTGTATCTCCCTCTGCAACTGGATTCTTGACCTCCTTGCCAGAAGGCCACTATCTGTGCGAATCAGAAATAACATCTCCACCTGCCTGATAATCAACACTGGCACACCATAAGGATGTATACTTAGCCCACGACTCTACTCTCTCTACATCCATGACTGTGTCACTGGGCACAGCTCAAGTGCCACCTATAAATTTTCTGACAACAAACTATTGTTGGCAGAATTTCATATAGTGACAAGAAGGCATACAGGAGTGAGATATGTGAACTAATCACAGCAGCCACCTTGTACTCAACATCGGTAAGACCCCAGAATTGATTGTGGACTTCAGAAACAGTAGGATGAGGGAACACGCACCAGTCCTCATAGAGGAATCAGTAGTGGAAAGGGTGAACAATTTCAAGTTCCTTGGTGTCAACATCACTGAGGATCTATCCTGGGCCCAACATATCGTATGTTCAAAGGAAACCTAACATAAAGATGGCAAGAGAGAGTGAAGAAATTCCAAAGCCTTGCAATCACCAGTCTTGCACTCATGGAAATTTTGATTTGTGCAAGAGGTCAGAATCCGAGGAGTACAGATAACTCCATTGCTCATGTGGTTTAATGTAGCTGTCAGCCTGAGGATTAGCAATGCCATAAGAAAAATATTGCAGGGCTAGTTTTTAGTAACTAGTAGACAACTGGGTGACCCGTTGGGGCACCCTTTGAGAGAAAGGTAGTGCAGTCTGATGTGACCAGAATGAACATTAAATTTTCCTTAATGCTATTGCTATCACTTTGCTTTGGAAATTAAAGAAGAAAAACTCAGTTTATTAAAAAAGAAAGACAGGTAGCAAGGGAAATATAGCTCCTCCTCATTTAACGAAGGACACTTTTGATGGCAACATTTCTGGTTGATCTGCCACCCTTGTGCCTTCAGTTGTCATTCTGGAGACATGCAGCCGTTTCATCCCCCGTCTCTTCATCTCTTCTACCATTTGTTCTTTCTGTCTGATCCTGAAGACGTGCATTTCTCAGCTCCTTTTTCTTTTCCTCCCTCCTCCCTTTAGGCTGGAGAGAATCCACTTCACATTGCAGTCCGGCACTGTCATGTCAATGTTGTGGAAGAAATCCTGAACTACCTGACCAATGAGAGGAGTCGCCTTGAGGCTGTTGCATGTGTCAATCAGGAAAACCAGGTAAAAGAAAGATTAGTATTTTTATGATTCAAGCAAATGAAGGAGCTGAAAGAGCTGGAAATCTAAATCGATGCCACCTGTCTCTCACCAACCACCAAAAATAATACCAATGTCATAGTAAGTTAGAGTAGGACAGGTTGTGATGGATAAAAACATGACTCTGCTGGTAAGCCTTCAAAAAATTTGGATGTTCATCCAAATTCTTCTCTCCTCCCTTTAGTTATTAAAGTCAGCATACCTCTGATTGTTTACTGATTTATCTAATTTCATTGCTTATGCCACCTTATTTGAGTTGCTGCATTTCTCTTCATTGGCATTTGTGTTATCAAAGTTGATTCCTTCTTTTATTTCAGCTTCTGCAAGCATGCCCTTTTTTAACTCAAAAAAGTTCTCTTTTAACTCAAAAAAGTTCTCTTTTTCTTACCCTGACTAAATGATTTATTAAAACTAGGCCATTAGTTATCTCTGCAGATGTGGACAATCCAGGTCAAGTATAGCATCTGTACTGCCCTCCATCATTCATCTAAACCTATTAAATATGAGCTCAAAAACCTGCATCTCTCTCCTGACTCACAATATTGTGGTTTTCAATTACACTTTGAATCCAAATGTGAACCTTTAACTTTTCCGGATCAAGGCTGCTCATTCCCAAACAAATTGTGGAACCCATATTCTTGTAGCAAGTAAACTTCACGAGTTTTCACTGTTAAATGATGACAGCACCATGATGCAGTGTGATCTTAAGGTAATATTAATGCAATACAAGATCGGTATTCAGATTTCCTCATACCATTCTTGAAATCCTCAAATTTCCAGATGACTAATAGATGATTAACAAATAGGCATTTTCCCTTTGAAAAATTTTGTGATGTGAAAAGATACAGATAGAAGATCCACTTTCCAGAAATATGCAAAACAAATCTTTTTATCTTATTTTACAACATACTGTGAAATATTCTGAAGGTTATTTCATACATTTAACCTCCAGTTGTGGAGATCCAGCACACTGGAATGCTCTTCATAAGCCTCCTTGCCTAGCAGCATCCCCTACATCCTCAAAACTTTGAGACTTCAGTCACATGTACCAATCCTTCTGTCCCTTTCAAATGACACTCAACATTCACTCTGTAAAGCCTTTGAGCTGCAAAAGTATATGATCTGCGTATATAAAGCATATCTACAGCATTTTGACTTGTTCTTTTTAATTCCATGGAAAAATATAGATACTATTAAGCCAGTTTGAAAACCAGAAAGGAACTAAAGAGAAGAATATTGTTGTTTTCTGTTTCTGAACATCCAGTTTTGCAAGCTGACATGCTGTGGAATTTATTACTGCCTCCACATTAAACTCCTACGTTTACTTTATTTCTCAGGAAGGAGAAACATGCCTGCACTTAGCAGCAGAGATAACAAAGGACATGATTCACTTCAAGCAAGAGGACACTAAGATCGTTAAAATTCTCTTGGAGTATGATGCTGACATCACTGCAACTACAAAGCTGGTAAAATAATGTGTGGCACAAGGGGTCAAATATGTTGCTTAAGATCAGCAGCATATCTTCTGGGATACTTTTGTTGGAGATGTACTGTATACATATAAGTGAACAAGTCATGTACTTGGGAAACAAACATAAAGGGCCAATACACCACTGAAAGCATCAGATGTATCAAATTTGTCATTTGATTGACTGAGCATCACTTCATTTTTTTCTATTTTTATTCTTGGAAAATGTAGAGATTCTGGATGAAAATGAATCCACAAACTAGGTAGCAACATACTATTTGAAAGGTCCAAATGTCCTATTTTAATTTCACCTTTTTTTACTTTTTGCTATTTACGTAAAGATGCCTGATCTATGTGGAATAAAAAATATACTGCTAACTGAAGCTGACATAGTTTGTAGCGAAAGGGAAGAGAACTTCTGGATTAAGTTCCATCAGTGGCTGAAGTAAAAATAGAACTAACAGCTCCAGGCCAGTGGTCACCACATGTTTACAGTGCCTGAATGCAAAAGTCCATTGTTGTTCTATAATTAATTCCTGGTTCAAACACTTCCTCATCCCATCTTTCTACTTATTATTATTCAGTTCCTTCAGAAAACAGCTTCTGCAATTAGTTGCTTGTTCAAACTCCAAAATTCAAGGTTGGATCGAGAGATAATGTTCCTCTCATGTTTCCATTGAGTATTCCATCAAGTTGTTCCATCCCCTCACTTATTTCCCTGTAACAAATTCTCTATCACAGATCTAATGGTATTCTCCCCCAACATTCTCCTGCCATCCACCAATATTAGGAGTAATTTACAGCAGTCAGTTAACCTAACAAACAGCATATATTAGTGATGTCTCCACAGCCATGAGAAGCCACAAGGTCACAGAAGAGTAGAGCAGCTGCCTCCAAGTGCCAGAGATCTGGGTTCAATCGTGACATTGGGTGCTGTCTGTGTGGATTTTGCATGGTGTCCCAATGAATACGTGGGTGCTCCGATATCCTCCTGCATACAAAAGAGATGCAGATCGGTTGGTTAATTGGCCACTGTATATCTTGGGGGCATTAGGGATTATATGAGAAAAAGATAAAATGTTTTTAATGTGGGATTAGTGTAAAATGGATGGTTAATGCTCAATACAGACTTGAAGAGGATATTCCCACATTGTGACTATGATTCAAATTATCATAGAATCAAACCTCGGTTGCTGGAGCTGTGAAGCAGTGGTACAGTATTACCTGTCGCCCCACTTTTCTGCCATGCCAATAAAGGAGGAAGATGGAAGCAAAATGGTCATTGGTTTGGTGAATGAGGTTGAATATCTAACCTGTCAAAAGGAGATAATTATAAAGCAAAACTACCTTGTGCTTTAGCTGTAAACTTTGTCTTGGGAAACTTAATAAAGAGTAACTTTTGTTTGTAGATGCATGAAACTCCATTACATTACTGTGCACACGTTGGGAATTCAGATGTTCTTCTTGAAATCTTGAAATACATTGGCTCAAATAGAATGCAGCAGGCCATCAATAAACAATCTAAGGTACTCTTCCTCCATATTTTCTAAATTTCTAACAGTGTGTAGACCATCTAGATGTTAGGAATAGATCCTCCTTCATAAATAGGCATCACACAAGCCATAGACTATAACAACATCTTGACTGTAGTACTGTGGGCTTCTAGCAAAATTTAACATAACCACGACATTGACAAAGGAAATGCAAATGCACTCAGTTCACAAGAATAATGGACTAATCCAACCACCTATAGCTTCAGCTGTAAAAATAAAAATAAATACCACAAGCTGACTATTTTCAATAGACTAGATACACTCCAGTCACAAAGAAAAAATCCAAGGGAAGGACTAAACTATAAAAGTTTCTTTAAGTTTGATTCTATCTGTAAAAGTATCTAATTGTGCCAAGATGTGTGGCAGATCAGAAGACTGGATATAATAGAAAGAACTACGTTAAAGATGGGACTTGGGTTTGATCCTGACTTCCAATGCTGTATCTGGGGTTCGCATGTTCACCTCTTGACCATTTTGATTTCTGCTGGGTGCTTCGCTTTCTCCCAATAGCTTGTTGTCGGTTAATTGGCCACTGTAAATGACCCTCAGAGTAGGCAAGTGGCAAAATAAAGGGAAGTTTATTAATATATGACAGAAAATGGGTTGCAAGCATACTGAGTGATAAGGAGGGGAATGAAATGAAAGGAACTGTCCTCCTTATAATTCAGATCTCCAATCCCAGCAACATCCTTCTGAATCTTTTTTCTGCACCCTCTCTGGCTTAATCACTTCCTTCCAATAGTCAGGTGATCAGAACTGCACATAATATCTTGGAGTGGAATATACAATGTCTCAACATGACATCTCAACTCACGTACTCAATGTCCCTATCAATGGAGGCACACATCCCATACTTCTCCTTCACCACCCTGTCAGACTGTGTTGTCACTTTCAGAGAACATCATAACAGCGAGGGATTGGCTGTTTCTTAGTCAGCAATTAGCTGCATTTCCAAACCTTTCAGTAATTAAACAACAATCAGTCTTAAGCATGGGTCAACAAAGTTTCTTGCATTTAAGTCAACTTATGGCCTTTCCCTTCTATGTTGTAACAACCTCTTGCTTCTTCTGTAATCCTAACATATTTTACTTACCAGTTTAGGTTGAGTCTGAAATCTAAAATTTTCACCCTGATGATCCCTGCATTTTTTCTATTTGTCTCTCTCCCTCTCCTTCTCTCTCTCCTATAAGCTTCTTAAGGATTTCTGCTTTGACTTCCTAACTTGCTGTCGGATTGTGCTCCTAGAAAGCACATCAGATTGTTTTATCCCATTCTGAGTCCAATCTAAATGCAAGCTTCTAACATTGTAAGGAACCACAATACATTCAAGAGTTTATTTGTGCAGATATCATCTTATTCTAGTTTAGTAATTTAAAATGGAGGGACTGCTAAAGGACAATGTGAGTGTGAAGGTCTGCATTCAGGGAAAGCAGCACAATAGCAATGATCAGAATCAGTTTTAATATCACTGTCACACTTGTTTTGTGACAGCAGTACATTGCAGTACATAATAATAAAAAATTATAAATTACAGTAAGTATATCTGAAAAAATGAATGAAATAAGTAATGCAAAAAGAGAGGAAAAAGTACTGAGGCAGTGTTCATGGGTTCATTGTCCATTCAGAAATCTGATGGCAGAGGGGCTGAAGATGTTCCTGAAACATTGAGTGTCTGTCTTGAGACCCATTGATGGTAGCAATGAGAAGAGGGCATGTCCCGGGTGAAGGGGGTCTTTAAAGATGGATGCCGCATTTTTGAGACATCGTCTTTTGTAGGTGTACTGGATACCTGTGAGTCGAGTGTCCTTGATGGAGCTGGCTGAGTTTACAACTTTCTGCAGCACTTTCAAATCCTTTGCAGTGGCCTCTCCATTCCAGATAGTGATGCAACCAGTTAGAACACTCTCTGTAGAAATGTTCAAGTGGCTTTGGTGACATACCAATTCTCCTCGAGCACCTCATGAAATACAGCCACTGTCATTCCTTCTTTGTAATTGCAGCAATAGGTTGGGCCTAGGTTAGATTCTCAGAGATGCTGACACCCAGCAACTTGAAACTGGTCACCCCTTCTACTTCTGATCCCTCGATGAGCCTCAAATAATGTAAAACATTAATCTCATGGTTTTTTGTGCAAAACTTATGCTATCTCAATAAACAGTCAAGCCAATATGGTACTCATTAGTTATGGTATTTTCAGATTCTCCAAAATATTCTGTGCAAATCTTCAGTATTGCTAAAAATTACTTACTCTCATCAGCATTTAATATCTAAATGCCATAGACATTAACTATGCATTAATAAATTGCCATTGACATTAACTACGCATTAACTATGCATTCATGAAGGAAGCTTTATAAATGAGATTCATTCTTCCTTGCTGTTTAATAGTGGGACCAACACTGGAGCTACAAAGGATCTACACCAAATACATGTACGCGTTTTTCCGTGTTTATGATTTAGCGGAAGAAGAATATCCCTTAACTCGGCAGTGGAGTTATCGGGGCACCATCTTTTGACGGTGTTTCCGTAACAAGCTATTCTTGTTTTTACGAGGCCGAGTTGCTAGCTTGACGCTCAGCCCGACTTGCACTCGAACTTGGAAAACTTCGCTCTGGAGGCCGGTGCTGATATTATTGCGCCACCAAGTTGATTTGTTGATTGTTTTGCCTCTTACAGATGTCCATGTGCTGATGTGTTTCTATCTTAGTATAAGAGATGGCAATTATCAGGTTCACCAATAGTTAATTTTGATCATTTGGACTTGAGGAAGTGGACGTAGCTTACCTGTTTCCAGTTAATATTCCTGCTCTTGGCCACTTTCTTCAAGCTTCAGCCTCGGTACATTGCATATATGTAACAAAGTAAATGTTTACACTAATGATTACTATATGCTTGTGTGTCTTTATAATGAAACCCATTTAAAACATTCCCACAATTCTCACTGTAAAACAGAATGGCTGTTCACCATTGCTTCTGGCTGCAGAGAGAGGACACACAGAGATGGTGAAAATATTGCTGCTAAACCATGCCAGAGTGGATGTATTTGACGAGGTAACTCTGATGTCTATTTTAAAGTATTTAGCTAATTATTTAAATGTTAGTAGAGATCTTTAAAATATGTTTGCCTAATAAAGGGACACTAAGCAATTATAACTCTAAATTCATTATTTAAATACACCATACACTGAACTTTTTGCAACCAAAGGATCCCTGAGTTCAAAGCCTCACAGTTATGGTGGGTATTGTAATATATTTCATGACTGATGCAAAGATAAAAAAAAACACTGAAGACACTCGTGTTAATATATTAACACTATTTCTTTATCCACTGATGCTGGCTGACTTGCTGTGTTTCCGGCATTGTCTGTTTATATTTCGTATTTCCACCGTCTGTAGTTTTCTTCTCCATTTACATCTCTGTTGGAATGAGATGGTGGAAGTTCAGTAACATTTACCAGCCATTCATTCAGATGGCAGTTTTAAAGGTGCAATTTAATAAACCAAGTGGCGGAGCAGATCTAGTGAGCTTGGTTCAGCTGGGACCCCTGGTCCTGTTAGTGTGGAGCTTACATGTCCTCCCTGTGACCATATTGGCTTTCTCTGGGTACACTAGATTCTCACCACATCCCAAAGAGTTGTGCAGGTTGGTAGGCTAACTAACCACCGTAAATTGTGCCCAGTGTGTAGAGTGGTAGAATCTGGGGGGGGGGGGGGGTGGGTAGACTGATGAGAATACGGGTAGAATAAAAATGGGATTGATGTAGGATTAGTTTTAATGGGTTGATGAGTTAATGGCTGAAGGATCCATTTCCTTGTGATATCTCTCTGACTCTGTGGGACATGGGTAGTGCTCTAGTATGTCAAACACCAGGCCCTGCAATACTTCTGTAAAGTGTGGTGTTTCTTTTTGGTTTATTCTACAGCATGGTAAAGCTGGACTTCACTTGGCAGCAGAGAACGGTCATGATCAAATCTCGGATATCCTGCTCTGGCACAAGGCCTTTGTCAATGCCAAAACTAAGCTTGGCTTGACACCACTTCACCTGGGAGCGCAGAATGGTTATAACAGGCTGGTAAAGCTTCTGGTCGAGACCCATGCTGCCAGCATTGATGCACTCTCTCTGGTAAGTCACTTACAATGAGTTAATCGTATCTCCAGATTATAGTTGGCTAAAAGCACACACATTGCATCACCAGATAATGGCCACCCTTGGTACTCAAGGACCTGACTAGACTAGACTGACCACAGATGTCTTCACATTATGGAGGAAACATGAGGGCAACCAATAAAAAGTGAAAGAAAGAAATCACAGAGGCTCTTAAATATCCTCCCAAGACCTGAAGTAATGAATAAGGTCGATTGCCTTTGTTACTAGTATGACACGGGAGACTATTCAGCCCATCAGGTTAATGTCAGCTCCAAACAGAGGAATGTCATGTCTCATTCTCCTTTTCTTTAGCATTGTAGCTCATTCTTACTCAAATGCTCTTGCTACCCACCTTACGAGGTAACTTGTAGTTAACCACATCTTCCGAATGTGAGAAGAAACCAGAGCATCCAGCAGAAATGCATGGTTCTATAAACTCCACATAGGCAGCACACGAGGATAGGATTGAACCGCATCCTGGAGTTATCAGGCAACTGCTGCACTGCAATGCTGATATATCACTCGGGAGCTTTGAATGGTTTATCAAATTAAACATTAATAAATCTCAAATGTACTGGACATAGCACCGGAAATTGGGTGAAATGGTACTTGATCTGGGATTGTGTCTGCATACACTCACCAGGCCATTCCAACAGACATGATAACTTTAAAAGGCCCAATGAAACTGGAATTGGAAGTAGCATTGCTTTATTATTGTCACATGTACCGAGGTAGAGTGAAAAGCTTGTCTTGCATACTGTTCATACAGATCAATTCATTGCATAGTGCAGCAAGGTAGTAATAGGTAAAACTATAACAGAATGTAGAATAAACTGCAACAGCTACACAGAATGTGTGTTGCAGTTATAATTAGGGAGCAAGATCATAATGAGATAGATAGGGAGGTCAAGAGAATATCTTGAAAAGGCAACAGTATGAAACGCTCCAGTCAAGATGGCACTAGCATGCAACGCTCCCCCTGTCAACATCTTCTAAATAGTTTACGAAAATAGCTTTCCTACTTCTTTTACATCTACTTTTCACCTTTAATGTGTTCCTGGGACTGTTTGAGCCTGTGATTTGCAGCTTGGAGAACATTTGAGTAATCTAGCACTTTGCTGGCTCCAAGAAGGTTCTGCGAAGCAAGGGCATGCTCGGACAGCCTCAGTGCAAAGAAACTTTGAGATGGGATGTGAGCTGATGTTCGACTCCATTTTGCTGTATAAAGCGTCCACTAATCACCGACTAAAGCTTCGAGGAAGGCTGAGACATTGAGGCGAATGCAGAAGGCAAGCGAGAGTTCCAGGACCGACTGCCTGTCTTTTGATCAGTGCCAGAGAAGGAGTCTGTGAGTGGCCCGTCGCAGTGTGGCGGGCAAGAAGGCCTCTCTGCCTCATGTGCTGTCCCTCTCTTTTGATGAATGTCGGTGATATTGTAGATGGTGTCGTAGTTCTGCCTGTATGGATTGGACTGGTGTGTTTATGGATTGTGGACTTTTCAGACTTACGGTTTTTACATTCTGAATTTTTGATTGCCCACTCCTTTTTGGTTTTTGTTGTGCGAGGGGAGGATATTTGGGGGTTGATGTTCTTTTAGTGTTCTGTTAGTTTTTTTGTGTGGCGGCAGGATTGTTTCTGGGGGTGGATGTTCCTGTTCCATTTTGTGCAGGGGAGGGTTTTTTGGGTGGGGGGGGTTGATGATCAGGATGCCATTCTTTTTTGTACAGGGGGAGCAGTGGGTTTGATGTTATCTGAATGATTTTCATGTTCTTTGTTTCGTGGCTATTTGGAGAAGACAAATTTCAGATTTGTATATAAATGCATGCTTTGATTTAAAAAATGAACCTTTGACCTTTGATCTTATCTACGGGAACCATTCAATAGTTATAACAGTAGGCTAGAAGGTGTCCTTGAACTTGGTGGTACTAGCTTTCAGGCTTATCCAGTCAAACTCAAGGTCTCATTGCTGTGACCATTCCATGACGTGAGTACATTTTTTCAAAATAGTTCAGTGAACCTTTTCAAATGAATGAGATAACACTTATATAGATCAGCAATCTCTGGCAGAAAGATATCCCTTGATTCATTCAGGTAAGGATATTAATCTTCTGTCCTAGTACTCCGGTTCTTTTAAGGTTGTTGTAGTTGGGTGTGGTAGTGGGGAAAAGCTCTCACTACCTCTTAAATGCTCCCAAAAGCATGCATCTCAAATAGCCTCTGTCTACCAAGTCCAGCTCCTGGCCTTCATGTGTGGCTTAGCTACTAAGCCCACTGGAACTATTTCTACTGGCAAGAGAAGGGACAAAGGCGGGTTACCAGATCTGAAATCCAGTTACTTCGGGCAGCTGGGGCTCATCAGCCATGGTTGGCAGCTCATCTAGAAAGAAAACTCCGATCTCAAACTTTCACTGCCTTGGAGCTGTACCCACTCATGGAGAAGGCTCCGGAAGTAAACCTAGAGGAAAAATCCGTTGGCGTCCTGAAAGAAGTCCTACATTGTTTTAAATGCTGTCTGGCAACTCCTCGATGCTGCTGGTGCCAAACTGTATCAGTCTCTGCCATTCCTTTGGCAGATATCAGCTGCATAGAGAGTGGGAGCCTGCTACGTGGGCAACAGCCTGCTCTCCATATCACACTGTCCTGGTTTACATACTGGCTAGATTACACATAGACAGCTGGAATACAACATCCATGCTTTACCCTGACTAATAGAGAGGCCTAGAACTTAACACTGATTCCACCTCTTTCCTGTCGTCCACGCTGCAATCCACGGCCATAAAAGTCAGGGACAAACGGACCCATAAACAGCAGATAGCTGAACATTCTCAATGGAATGGTGAGGTGGGAGATGCACAATCCAGTCCACTTTGCCTAATCAGACTTGTCCTTGCACCGTTCATTTCTAAATTCTATTTTCCCACGGATTATCAAGTAAGCTGACGATGGGACAGCTAGACCTCAGGAACCTCGTACACCTAGATGATAAAAATAGAACCGTGGTCACCTTTAACAAATAACAGTAATATTGTGTACTGTGTACTTACCGATTGTTGAAATATGGAAGAATTCTGTGTTCAGCCACACTTTATATTTGCATGTTTAGCACTTCTGATTTTGTCACCGGTCAGCTTTTAACACTACAGACCTAAAATGAATTTCTAGGAATTTACCATCTCAGCCACTGAGACTAAAGGGTTGAGAAATAAATACTGAGACAAAATAGTGAATTTAAATTGGTGAATTCAGTGCCAAATCAGATGCAAATAGAGAAATGAAAAAAATTAATGCCTACAAATGAAAAAAGAAAAAGTAAGAAAAAAACAGAGCATATGCTGGTTTTTAAATCTTCAACAAGATAAGAATGGGAGACCAGTCCACCAGTTTTCCGTTCACTAGCTTGGCAGTCATTAAAATCATCATGGTTTTGAAAGGGAACTTTTCCTATTAAAATTAATTACAAGAATTAATTTTCTGTGATGAGTTTCATGATCGATGTGACCTGGGAAGATTAGGCACTGTACGATAACGTAAAAGAAATTCTGGGCAGTCATTTAGTAAAGCTGACATGACATTGTGAGGCAAAGAATAAGGCCTTCTGTCCTTGTAGTATTCTGTCAAGTGAAGCCATGCAAGTCCATTGTTCCTGCAGCTGGTGCAGAGGCTGGTTTGAAAGTACGACTCTTGCTCATCTATTTAATACAACGTGATCCATGTTCATACAAATACAGATTTCTTTTTAAAGTCAAAATGTCTTCTAACCGTGAAGTGGAAATATTTTATGATCTGTAGTTTTCTAAGGTCACTTGCCAGGATTTAAACTATAAATAGAGCAGTGAAGTGAGACATTTAGCTTCAAAAATAGATTATGTTGATGT
The DNA here is from genome assembly GCF_030144855.1 of Hypanus sabinus. Taxonomy (NCBI): domain Eukaryota; kingdom Metazoa; phylum Chordata; class Chondrichthyes; order Myliobatiformes; family Dasyatidae; genus Hypanus; species Hypanus sabinus. Next base: position 124,881,385 of record NC_082706.1, read on the forward strand.
TGACTTAGTGACGTCGGTATTTCATTGTGCTTAGATAAGATGATTCCCCAAAGACTTTTCAAAACTTAGAGTCTGGAACCCTGAGAAGCTGAAAGACACTTACCCAGAGAAAAAACAATGAATGACTGGATCCTCCTTATGACGCAGTTCAGGAATGAACAAGTTATATATCGGAAAGACTTGTGACAGTTGGTACTCATTAGCAGTGTAACTAGATATCTGCACTGTAAATATTGTCAGGGGTCCTCAGTTGTGAAGCAGCTGCATCTCTTCAGACATCTTACTAAGTTGTCAAATGTATATGTGCAGAAAGCACTAATCTAGAGATTTTCATTGAAGTTTGCTCTGCCTGGGTAATTTCTATTATGGGATGGCATATGAATGTCAGGGACTGTGTTGCTCAGATTGATCAAACGCTGGTGTATTTCCTACATGTTCACCCTGACTTTCTCATAACCTGACAAATATTTTGTAAAGATTCATCATGAATTCTTTGCGCAAGAACATTCTGCCAAAACAAAGGTTAAACAGAGTAGGATATATTAGCTGGATGTATTGTTACACTTTGTTTATATACACTGTTATGACAATTGTGATCCTCCAGTTCTTACGATACAAGCCTGAATCTCTGGACATTTATAAGATTATGGCCAATATTCCAAGCTTCTTTCCACAGCAATGTAGAACAGAACTATCTGGGTTGTTATAAACAATAGAAAGTCTGCGGGTGCTGGCTATCCAAAGCAGCACACACAAAATGATGGAGGAATTCAACAGGTCAGGCAGCAACTGTGGAAATGAATAAATAGTCGACATTTCAGCTCGAGACACTTCTTCCAGATTAACTATAAATTAACTATCTGGATAGTCAATGTACAGTATTCACTTTGAGTCTTGCTAACCTCCTAGTATCTCTTTAACAATTTTTAGCCCATGCAATATCTCATCATACTTTCCTTTGTGAGTTCAAACTGTAATAAAATATACAATCAATACCCTTTGCCTCCATGAGTAAATCTTTTCCTTGGCTCCTGAGCAGTTCCATCTCTCATCTTACTACTGTTACGTACCCCATAATTGGGTGACTGACCAGCAAAGATAGAAATATCCATTGGAGTCTGGTGGTACTATTTTCAAACAGTGTTTATTAGTAAAATATACAAATCAATATCAACAATGCAAATATATAGATAATACACGTTAGCAATACTAAACCTAAAAGTGTGGGTATATTAATAATAATAAACAAGCTCTATCGATGTCTAGGGGATAATGAACTGTCATATGTGAATATAAAGTTCAGTTCAGTTCATACACGCTGAGGTAGTTGTTGGTGGTTTTTGTGTTTTAATTGATGGAGAGGGAGAGAGAGAGAGCAAGAAAGAGCAAACAGTGACAACTACAGTCAGGCAAACCTTCCTTTATGTTCTTGATCCGTCGATGGGTTGTGGCCATTCAGGTATGACCCCTCTGTCCTTCAGCTAGACCGTTCTTCTGTGGTGGACTCGTCACTCTGGCAAGGGCGGACACACACACAAGCCTCCACCGGCCCTGCTGTAACACTGTGAGTTAAACTGACCGATCCTTTGTTCGGTCCCCGATGCCCCACACCTTCTTGTGGGTTCCAACACTCAAGCAGTGCTCACTAGTGTGTCTCCTGGTGTGTCTGAGGGGTGTCTCCCCAGACCTCACTTTTATCCCCACTCACGGGGCCTCAGGTGTCAATCAGTTTTGAATGGCTTAGACCGGGGGTCGGCAACCCGCGGCTCCGGAGCCACATGTGGCTCTTTTACGTCTGTGCTGCGGCTCCCTGTTGCTTTGGGAAATAATTGGTTGTGGTGACCCTTTTCCTGGCACATCCAAACCTGCTCACAATTAGATAGCCTACGGGGGTTTGCGAGCACAGAGCTTTGGAGCCTCTGCGCCATGGGGGGCAGGTTGAGGGAGGCTTAAAAGTGAGGCTGAAGATTTTGAATAAAGTTTTTTCCTTCGCCTGCAGTTACCGACTCCGTGTCGTAATTTTAGCGCTGTGTGTAGCACACCGCTACATGGTCAGTATTTAATTAAAATGTATTTTATGTTAGTTTGTTAGTTTTTGAAATGTAAATCTAAATTTGAAGATTATGGTGATCTTGTACAATCTAAATAAGACGTTGTGGCGACCCATTTCCTGACACATCCGAACCGGCTCACAATTAGCCAGCATTCAGGCTAAGGGGGTTTGTGAGTACGTGTCTTTTGCAGCATCCGCGCCCATGGGGGGGCGGGTTGAGGGAGGCTTAAAAGCAAGGCTGTTTAGTTCGAATAAAGCTATCTTTGACTGCAGTTTACTGACTGCGTGTAGCACACCGCTACAACGTGTTTTTATCGCTGGCTGTCCAGAGGGGAGGTGCTGAAACGCTTTGTCGCGTGTCTGGAAGAAGTGAAAACTTTCCTGGGCAGCAAAGGGCTCAACTTTCCTGAGCTGGAACAGTCAGAGTGGCTGGAAAAGCTACACTTCATGGCAGACATGACAGCGCACCTGAACACGCTGAACACAGCTCTTCAACGGGGTAAGGACGTACAGCCCTGCACATGTTGGAGGATGTTTTGGCATTCGAGCGCAAGTTGACGTTGCTTGCCAGAGATTTACAGAAAGGCACATTGTCTCACTTCCCCAATTTGAGAGAGTTCAAACAAGGTCACGACATGATAAATTCGGAATATTTACATTCTGCAATCATCGCAATGCAAACATCGTTTGGGAAACGCTTCTGTGAGTTCAGAGAGGAAAAAAAACACATTATCCTTCCCGGTCACTCCCCTAAGCATCGATCCATCCCTACTGAATACGACTACATTGTCAGGTGTGAGTCAACCTGACCAAGTATGATAAATATTTTAATTGCCTATTATTTTACGTATATTCATATGTTTTCATTGTTCAGTGAAATAGTCCTTTTATTTTTCAGGTTGACAGCTGGCTGACGTTATTTTTGGTTTGCTGCTGGCGGCAAATTTAAGTTTGGCGTTTTTCATAAATACAAGAAGGACTCAAATAGACGTTGAGTATTTTACTTAAAAGTAACCTTCAACCCAACGTCTTTTTTTCGGAGTTCAAAATGTTTTTGTTGCATGCAGAAATGTAATTTCGTTTTCTCTGCAGGAGTTCATCAATTTCATAAATGCAAAACATTATAGTTTGTTTATACATAGCATAAAGGCAAAACAAAACGTTGTATGCAGTGTTATTTCATTTTAAATGTCAAACGGGTTTTGCGGCTCCCAGTGTTTTCTTTTCTGTGGGAAACGGGTCCAAGTGGCTCTTTCAGTGGTAAAGGTTGCTGACCCCTGGCTTAGACCATCAAACCAGCCCACTCCGGCTGTCCACTGAGGAATTTTAATGAACAGAATGGTACCAAGTAAACAGCCCTCTCCAGAGCCATGAGTCTTTTAGGAGTCATAATATGGTGGGTCAACAAGTCTCTCTCCCCCGGTGTTATCTCTCCCTTATCTGAAGCAGATGTTCCAGTCCCAGTATGTTTTCCCTTTGTCTCTCTTTCTCTCTCATTAGCAGCGTGGTAGCAGTAACAGTTTGTGATTCCCCCAGGGGGGAATATGGGCAACTCTGTACCCTTCTGCCCATCAGAGTTGTCCATAACACTACACATTTACTCTTAACAGTCTGGTTGAATATTTTTGGATTTTCTTTCAACTTTGTTGGTAATGTTTTCTAGTACTCTCTCTTATTTTCTTTTCTACTACCCCTCTAAGCTTTCCTTAATCAGCTCAAGTATTGCTCATGTTAAGAAATCTAAAAAACTATGATACTGTGGTGAACTACATATACCTGTCTGGACACGCCCCTCTGCTGACTGTGGTAAACCATGTATATCTGTCTGCACACGCCCCTCTGCTGACTGTGGTAAACCATGTATACCTGTCTGGACACGCCCCTCTGCTGACTGTGGTAAACCATGTATATCTGTCTGCACACGCCCCTCTGCTGACTGTGGTAAACCATGTATACCTGTCTGGACACGCCCCTCTGCTGACTGTGGTAAACCATGTATACCTGTCTGGACACACCCCTCTGCTGACTGTGGTAAACCATGTATACCTGTCTGGACACACCCCTCTGCTGACTGTGGTAAACCATGTATACCTGTCTGGACACGCCCCTCTGCTGACTGTGGTAAACCATGTATACCTGTCTGGACACACCCCTCTGCTGACTGTGGTAAACCATGTATACCTGTCTGGACACACCCCTCTGCTGACTGTGGTAAACCATGTATACCTGTCTGGACACGCCCCTCTGCTGTCTGTGGTAAACCATGTATACCTGTCTGGACACGCCCCTCTGCTGACTGTGGTAAACCATGTATACCTGTCTGGACACACCCCTCTGCTGTCTGTGGTAAACCATGTATACCTGTCTGGACACGCCCCTCTGCTGACTGTGGTAAACCATGTATACCTGTCTGGACACACCCCCCTGCTGACTGTGGTAAACCATATATACCCGTCTGGACACTCCCCTCTGCTGACTGTGGTGAACTACATATACCTGTCTGGACACGCCCCCTGCTGACTGTGGTGAACTACATATACCTGTCTGGACACACACCTCTGCTGACTGCTCCTGTGGCTCCTCCCACAGACCCCTCTATAAAGGCGATCAAGGCCTGAGCCCGGCCTCTCAGTCTCCAGGATGTAGTATGGTGGTCACTCACTGCTGGTTCCTTCTTCCAGTCAATAAAAGCCGATATCTCACCTTACGTCTCAGAGTGAGTTATTGATGGCGCATCAGATACTTTCTCTGAAGCTGCAGTGGTGGGGTAGAGACATGATAGAAATTTTCAAATTATGGGAGTTTATGCTTCTGATGCTACAGGAAGGCAAAATCTTTTCCACAGGGTTGAAATATATAACCCTGTCCTTACATTTACTTGGGCCGTTTCTGACAATTCCCTCTCCTTTCTTGATCTGTCTGCATCCATCTCCGGAGACAAACTGTCAACAAACATAGTTTGTAAACATACTGATTCCCATGGTTATCTTGACTATACATCCATTTAGCATTCATTTCAAGAGGTCTAGAGTAGGGATGTGATGCTGAGGCTTTATAAAGCACTGGTGAAGCCTCACCTTGAGTATTGTGGACAGTTTTAAGCTCTTCATCGAAGAAAAGATGTGTTGGCATTGGAAAGGGTTCAGAGGGTTTCCGGTGACGTCATTGTCGAGAATGGCAGCTTAACTCACTAGCTCCTCCGGAAAAATGCGTATTAAGCCCCGTTAACCCATCAAATATAGTATTTTTCAAAAAATATTTGAAATGAAAAGAGGGGCAAGAATGGGGAAAAGGAATGGAAATAAAAAAAGCGACACTGCGGAGCCTGCAGCCGAGAGGAGTGCAGCGAGCGGCTCTCCGACCCGACCGCGTGCGAGCGAGGCGGACACTGGGCCTCATTCAGGCAAAGCGGCGAATACGATCAAAATTCTGAAAGAGATGAGGGAGTTTCAGAAAGCAATAAAGCAGCAGCTCCATGATATTAAGTCAGAGCTCGCCAGCGTCAATCAAAAAATAGCGGTGGCAGAGACTCGAATTGAGAAGGTGGAAGATCACATTCAAAACATGAAACGGATACTGAGCAAGACAATAAAAATATTAAATCACCAAGAAGGTAAACTGCTTGACCTGGAGAGAAGATCATGGCGGAAAAATATCAGAACCTACAATGTTCCCAAAGGAGTGGAGGGCTCATCTCTGACGGAGTTTGTTGGAAAGTTACTGCAGGACGCGCTGGATCTTCCCCCGGCTATGGAGCTGGAAGTCAAAAGAGCCCACTGCGCGTTAGTCCCAAAGTCTATCCAAGATAAGCCATGCTCAATAATAATTAAATTGCTTTGGTACAGCACCAAGGCGGAGATTCTACAAAGGGCCTGGGGTAAGAAGAGAGTGCTTTTAGACGGTAAATTAATATATTTCGACCAAGATTACCCACCCGCGGTCCTGCAGAAATGCAAAGAATACTCTGAAGTAAAGCGGGTACTAAAGCAAAAAACGATTAGATTTCAAACTCCGTACCCTGCTAAACTTCGAGTGTTTGATGACAACGGGACGCAGTTGTACCAGACAGTGGAAGAGGTGACTACAGACATGAAGGCCAGAGGGTTGCCCGTCAGTGTGACCAAAACGAGGAAAAGCCTGGCTGAGGAATTATCCCGCTCTGCTTGGGAAATAGTGCGAGAATCGAGAAGGCAGTTGACGGGAGGAGGCCGAGAGAAATATATCAGGAAGAGACTGGGAGTTTCCCAAAGACAGTCCTCACCCCCTTCAGAAGAGCCATAAGGTTTGGCTAACTTTAAAAATGTTGAGAAGCTAAACAAAAGCAAGAGTAGACGGTGATATACCTATCTCAAGAAATACTTATTATAATGTGGATTATATATTACTTAGTTGTTATTCTTTATTTGCTCACTTACTCCTTTTTCCCCACCAAAATGAGAATATATATATGTGTGCATTTATGTGTATGTATGTAATATATATGTGTGTATATATATACACATTTGTGTATGTGTGCGTGTGTCTGTGTGTGTATATATATATATATATATATATATATATATATATATATAGGAGGAGTACACAGGGAAATCTTTTCTGTGTAATGGATTTGTTTGCTGACTTTTATGATTTTATGAATACTGCAATGGGGGCCCTCAACTCACAAGTCGGAGGGGTTATCCCCCGCAGCTAGACATTTCCTCTAGCTCAACGCAGGGTCATTTACTAGAGACCTCAGCCTTGGAATCACACGTTCATTGCCATTTTTGTTATTATTTGCATTTCTTGGTTCTTATTTGTTCAGGGAGTAGATCGATTTAAGTTTTATTCTAATTTCAATGATACATTGACAGATAAATACAGATGGCTAAGGACAAGGTAAAACTCATTTCTTTTGATGTCAGTGGGCTATTGAATCCAATCAAACGTAATAGAATTTTATCCAAAATGAGAAAAAAACAAGCCCATGTAGTATATTTACAGGAAACTCATTTAAGTGATAATGAGCGTAAAAAACTAAAGAGAATGGGCCTCACTAATCTGTTTTTCTCCTCATATAAATCAGGACATAGGAGAGGAGTTGCTATTCTTATCTCAAGTAAGCTAAATTTTGAAACAGTATTCGAAATGGGAGATAAAGAGGGCAGATATATTCTGGCAAGGGGAATATAGATGGAAATTCAGTTACTCTATTGAATATATACGCACCCCTGGGAAACAATATTGGTTTCTTTCAGAAAATTACTGATATTATGGTAACAGAAACAGAAGGTCTCCTGATATGTGGGGGAGACTTAAATTTACAATTACAACCAAACTTAGACTCTTCCAATAGAAAAACCTTTGAAACAAAATCTTTACATAAGAAAGTTAATACACTTTTTGAGGATGTTGGTTTAATTAATATATGGAGGGACCTTTTCCCCGACAGAAGGGATTACACTCGTTATTCTGCTCCCCATTCTGTATATACAAGAATAGACTATTTCATAACATTTGGAAAAGACAAAGACAAAATAAACACCTGTGGAATTGGGACAATAGATGTAAGTGGCCATGCACCTATATATTTATCTGTTGATTTTGACCTACAACCAAATAATACTATTTGGAAACTAAATTCAAGTCTACTCAATGATACGTACTTAAAGGAACAAATTAAAAAAGAAATTGGTCTCTACTTAGAATTTAATGATAATGGAGAGGTTTCCCCTCCCATTTATGGGATACTCTGAAGGCGGTCTTAAGAGGGAAAATTATAGTGATATCTTCATATAAGAAAAAAATAAGGAATAAAACAGAGGAATTACAAAACAGGCTGAAGGAACTAGAGAAAAAGCTCAAATTGAATTTGGCACAGGATACATATGGGGAAATTAAATGAATTAAGAATGATATAATTAGTAGTTTGGCTATGCAAGAAATCAGGAAAAATTTAATGTTTCTGAAACAGAGACATTATGAAAGTGGATCTAAATCTATGAAAATACTGGCATGGAAACTGAAAAAAAAGTTAGCAGAAAATACAATTCATAGAATTAGGGACCCAAGAACGAAAATGATAAAAAATTAAGCTAAGTGAAATTCAAGAAGCTTTTCAAGAATCTTCCTCTCCCACCCTTTACCTTTCTCACCCACCTGGCTTCACCTATCTCCTTCTAGCTATCCTCCTTTCCCTACCCACCTTTTCATTCTGGCACCTTCCCCCTTCCCTCGTCCTTTCCGACCCTGAAGAAGGTTCTCAGTCCGAAACATCATCTGTTTATTCATTTCTGTGCATGCTGCCTGACTAGCTGAATACCTCCAGCATTCTGTGCGTGTTACTTTTGAAATATATAGTATTAGAAACGTAGTTGAGATGAAAGGGCAAAAGTTCAAAGGCTGCATGCAGGGCAAGTCATTTTTATACGAGAGTGATAGGTGTCTGGAATGTGTTACCAGTGAGGCAGATATGATAGAGGTTTTTAAGAGATTCTCTGATCGGCACATGAATATGCAAAGATGGTGGGATATGGACCACGTTCAGGCAGGAGGGATTAGTTTAATAAGACATCATTAGCTTAATTAATGTGACACCGGATCATGGGCCAAAGGTTTGATCCTGGCTGTGTTGTTCTACTTTCTAACATCCGTCATTTGTCCTTTCTTTACAAAATGTTCTGACTATAATTACTGAAATCTCCTTATGGGATTTGATGTGTATAAATTGTACTGAACTGACACATCCTGAAAGTCAGATATGTGTTCCATTACTGATGTGGCAAGGAGTTGGAACTGGTGCCACAGAGCTCCAATGAGCTGTGTTCGGTTCTGACCTCTGGCCTGTGTGGAATTTGCATGTTCTCCTTTTGGCTCAACCTTTCAGGTTATCTGCTTTCCTCACACATTCCAACGATATGCAGCTGATGGGTTAGTTGGCCACTGTAAATTCGTTCTCATACAGGTGGGTTGTTTGAAAGCAAGGCATTTGAGAGAAATCTTGTTAGAGAGAAACAGTTGAAGAATGGAACTGATGAGATTACTCTGGAATGGACCAGCTGAATGATGCCCTTATCTATCATAAGAAAATAAAAATACATTGCTCAAGACACTAGAGAGGAATTCCCCCCCCCCCACTGTTACCCCTTGAGTATGTTCGGAATAAATCTCACATGATTAACGTTAAATAGTTGGAGAAAATCTGCTGCTTTTTTCGTTGCGGTACATGAGACATCTGATTTCGCCTTTGCTGTTGCTGTTGCTGCTCCTGGCATGGGTTCAGTCACCCAACAGGGGCAATAGTGGAAAAAGCTTCAGATCCATCTCTTTATAAAGGAAAAGGCCAAAATTAGAAAAAAAAGTAAGATTGGAATGCTTTGTCATTTAAATATGAAAGTGTGAGTAATTATCTGCTCTTATAGTTTCAGATATTAATAATTTATTTTTAACTGCTTCTAGTCAAAACGGACACCTCTACACCTGGCAGCAGCAAATGGGCGGCTTGATGTCTGCAACAGTTTACTCAAGATGAAGGCGGATGCAAATGCCACTGATATCGTAAGTGGACTGAAAGCTATTTGATCCAAGTATATTGCTCGGCAAAACTGAGGCCAAATTCCAATGAACCTTCCTGAGTATAATAAGTTACTTCTAAATTCAAATCAATAACTTTTATTCATTCAGATCTTTAAAACAGTCCAGGCACTCTAGAAGGGTGTAAACAAACAACTGAAACCCTGAGCTGAGGTGCAGCCAGTGAGCAGGTGCCTCACTACTCCACTGACCCTGGTTCAATCCTGACCTTGGATTCTGCCTGTGTGGAGTTTGCACATTCTCGCTGTGACGTTGTGGATTTCCTCCAAGTGCTCATGTTCTTTCCCCTCCCACCCCCCCCCCCCACCCCCCAACATCCCAGAGATAAGCTGGTCACTTGAAATTGTTCTCCTAATGCGGGTTAGTGATACACTCTGGGAGGAGTTATAAGATTAGTGTAAATGGATGCTTGACAGTTTGCACACACTTGGTCAGCCAATGGGCCTGTTTCACAATGATAACACCATATAAAAGGAAATTAGGACAGGTGACCAAAAGCTTAAAGAAGTTTTTAGGAAGAAAAAAATGAATTCCAAAATGCAGGAATTGGAGAGATTCAAGCAGACTTCAGTATACTGATGCCTAGAAGAACATGGTAACCTGTCTCAATGACTATCACTCAGCAGCACTTACATCTACTGTGATGAAGTGTTTTGAAAGGTTGATGATGAAACATATTAACTCCTGCCTGAAAAGCATCTTGGATCAGCTCCAACTTGCCTACCACACAACAATTGGCAGATTGGCTCCACTGGCTCTTCTCTCAGCACTGGAACATCTGGACAGCAAAGGTGCATACAACAGGATGCTTTTTATTGACAATAGCTCAGTGTCCAATAGTATCACCCCCTCAAAACTAATCAATAAGCTTCAAGATTTTGGCCTCAATACCTTCTTGCACAATTGGATCCTGACGCACAGACCCCAGTCAGTTCGGATTGGCAAAAACATCTCCTCCACAATCTCCATCAGCACTGGTGCACCACAAGGCTGTGTGCTTTGCCCCTATTTTACTCACTTTATACTTATGACTGTGAGGCTAAGCACCATATTTAGGTTTGCTAATGACACCACTGTCGTTGGTTGATTCAGAGGTGACGATGAATCAACATATAGGAGGGAGAGTGAAAATTTGGCTGAGTGGTGCCACAACAAAAACTTCTCATTCAATGTCAGCAAGATCAAGGAGCTGATTATTGACTTCAGAAGGAGAAACTGGAGGTCCATGGTCCACGAGTCAGTCCTCATTGGGGGATCAGAAGTGGACAGGGTCAACAACTTTAAAATCTTTGGTGTTATCATTTCAGAGCATCAGTTCTTGGACCAGCACAGAAGTGTTATTACAATGAAAGCACAACCGTGCTTCCTCTTCCTTAGATGTTTGCAAAGATTTGGCAGAACATCTAAAACTTTAATAAACTTCTATTGATGTGCGGGGAAGATATATTTTTTCTGGCTGCATCTCAAACTGGTGTGGAAAAGCCAATGCCCTTGAGCAGAAAATTCTCCAAAAAGTCTGACCCAGCCAAGATGGGTAAAGCTCTCCCCTCCATTGAGGACATCTACATTGGAGCACTGCCGCAGGAAAGCAGCATCCATCATCCAGGCATGCTCACTGCTGCCATCAGGAAGAAGGTACTGGATCCTCAGGACATGCACCAGGTTCAGGAACAGTTATTGCCTCTTATCTCACACAAAATACTGGAAGAACTCAGCAGCCATGCAGCATCTAAGGAAAAAAGTACAGTTGACATTTTGGGCTGAAACTCTTCAGCAAGACTGGAGGATTAGATTTAAAAGGAGGGCGAAGGGGAGAGAGAACCACCAAGTGATAGGTGACACCTGGAGGGGGAGGGATGAGATAAAGTGCTGAAGTTGATTGATGAGATGAGGTGAGAGAGGGAAAAGGGGATGGGAAATGGAGGGGGGGCGGAGGTTGGGGAGCATTACTGGAAGTTTGAGTAATCAACGTTCATGCCATCAGGTTGGAGGCTACACAAACGGAATATAAGGTGTTGATCCTCCAACCTAAGTGTGGCCTCATCACAACAGTAAAGGAAGCTGTAAATGGACATACCGGAATGGGAATAGGAGTGGGAAGTGGAATTAAAATGGGTAGCCATTTTGTGTGTGTTGCTAAGATTTTCATTATCTGCAGATTTTCTGTCAGGCTCTTGAACCAAAGGGGATAACGTCATTCAACTTCACCCTCCCCACCTATGAACTCTCTTTCAAGGACTTCATCTCATGCTCTCAATATTTATTGCTTATTTATTTATTATTTTTTCATTCTTCTGTATTTGCACAGTTAGCTGTCTTTTGCACATTGGTTCATTCTGTTGGGTGCGGTCTTTCATTGACTCTATTGTGTTTCTTGAATTCCTACAAGAAAAGGAAGGCATGTGGATGCTGACATATATGTACTTTGATTATAGTTTTATTATGAAATTTGAACTTTGGAGAACTGAATACATGGGATAGAACTCAGGAAAGATCAAGAGTTAAGAACAAGTGTGAAGTGTTGTACTTTGGCAGGTCATACCAGATAGGATTTACCCAGTGAAAGGAAGGGCACTGATTGTGTGGTATAACAAAAGGATCTGGAAATAGTGATCCATAATTCCTTGTAAGTCATGTCATAGATAAATAGGGTCATGAAGGAAGCGTTTGGCACATTGGCCTTCATAAATCAGGGTATTGAGTAAAGGAATTATGATGTTATGTTAGTTGAATAAAGTGTTGGTGAGGTTGAATTTGGAGTATTGTGTGCCATTCTGCTCACTTGAAAGAAAAAAATATTTATAAGGATGCTGCCGGGATCCTCGGAACCTGAATTATAAGGAAAGGTTGAATAGGTTAGAACTTCTATTGGCTTGGAAAGTAGAAGAATAAAGAGAGATCTTACAGAGGTATACAAAATTATGAAAGGTATAGATAGGGGAAATATACGCAGTCATTTTCCCTTGAGGCTGTGTGAGATTACAACTGGAGGTTATACGTTTAGGGAGAGAAGGTAATGTAAGTGTAGAAAGAGCTGTCAGTGGATGCAGGTTCTATGGCAATATTTAAGAGAAGATTGGATAAGTACATGGACGGGAGAGGTATGGAGGGCTATGGGTCAGATGTATGTTAGTAAATGGGATTAGGCTGAAAAACAGGTCGTCACAGATAGATGGGCCAAAAGGCCTGTTTCTATGTTGTAATGCTCTATAACTTTAAGAAGCGGAGTCCAGAGATTGTGGCAGGTGCCGGAGGTTTATAAGAGGACAAAGATTTTGAGGAATATGAACCAAGGATGAGTGTTTTAAATGATTAAATATGGACCGCAAGTGGAGAATGATAGGTCAATTGAATTTGCAAAATAAACCATGGAGAAATTGCAGGGTCAGTCCATTAGGTAATCAAACATAGAGAGTGCGAGTATTTTTTTAAGTAGAGAAAGATTGAAAATGTTTATTGCTTACAGGACCTGGTTATCCTTGAATGCAGATCACTGAGAGTTAATGTAGGACTTCTGGTCAAGATGGCGCCTGCGTACAATGCTCCTTTGTTCAACATCTTCTGGTTAAATCATCAAGCTATATATTTCACTTCTTTTATGTCTTTTATGTTTGTTTTTTGTCTTGGGTGTGATTCTTGAACTGTTGGAACCTGTGATTTGCTGTTTGGAGATCGTTTGTGTGTTCCAGCACTCTGCAGTCTCCGGGAGGATTCCAGGACCTGGACCTGAGAGTGAGGAAAGATCCGAGATTTGATCGATTAAAGTACCAAGCTGAATTGAAAAGGTTGGGCATGGGTTGAATTCAGGTTATGGGGCATCAGCCTGAGAGCATTTGGAAGTGCAGGATCCGGGTCCAAGAGAAAGGTCTGGGCAGTTTAAGCACCAGGCCTGATTGAAAAGTACAGGGTGTCAGGGACCGAGGAAAGGCACAGGCCAGTTCAATTCACTGTTCCAAGAGGCTTACTCATCACTGCGTTGAAATTCAACTCGTTACTCTGCGAGGTTTACTCATCTCTGCTCCGAACTGTGGCTGTAACCTGCAACTATCACAGTGAAATAGTTCTGAATGCTATTTGGTTACTTATATTGTTTCCACATTTTCTTTCTCTACATGTTGGGTGTTTGATGGACGTCTTTTGTTTTAATGGATTCTATTGGGTTTCTTTGTTTTGAAGCTGCCTGTAAGACGACTGTCAAGGCTGCATAAAGCAGTGGTCCACAACCACCGGGTCACTGGTATAAAGCATACATACTTTGATAATAAATGTACTTTGAATTTGACTTTGAAGATCATGCTGCCTTATACTTTGATAATAAATGAACCTTTGAAATATAATTAATTAGGAAGATAAACAGTATGTTTATCTTTGTTTTAAAATCATTATGAGCATAGTTAAGGTGGATAGTCACAGTCTTTTACCCAAGGTGGAGGAGTCTAAAGGTATAGCTTTAAAGTGGGAAGAGAAAAATTCATAAGGAACCTGAGGGGGCAACTTATTCACACAGAGAATGATGCATTTCAGAGTTAAAGTCAAAGCAAATTTATTAATAAAATACATATGTCACTATTGAGATTTATTTTCTAGCAGGCATTTACAAGAAGATAAAGAAATTCAATAGTTATAGAGTCTGTAAGTTGTGAAATTGTTTCAGAGTTGTGGTGAGTGAAGTTATCCGCACTGGTTCAGGAGTACCTGGAGTACTGCATGCAGTTCTGGTCCCCTTACTTGAGGAAGTGGTGCAGAGGAAGTTCATCAGGTTGATTCCAGAGATGAGGAGGTTAGACTATGAAGAGAGACTGAGTTGCCTGAGACTGTACTCACTGGAATTCAGAAGAATGAGAGGAGATCCTACGGAAACATAAAGGTATGAAAAGGATAAGATAAAGACAGGAAAGTTGTTTCCTCTGTTAGGTGAGTCTAGAACCAGGGGATACAGCAAGTTTCGGGGGAGTAGATTTAGGATGGAGGTGAGGAGAGTGATTTTTTCCAAAAGATTTTTTCCCAAAGAGTGGTGAATCTGTGGAATTCTCTGCCCAGTGAAGCAGTGGAGGCTACTTCAGTAAATATATTTTAAGACAAGGTTAGATAGATTTTTGTATAGTAGGGAAATTAAGGGCTGTGGGGAAAAGGCAGTTAGGTGGAGATGAGTCCATGTAATGGTGGAGCAGACTCGACAGGCCAGAAGGCCTACTCCTGCTCCTGTTTCTTAAGTTCTTATTAGCCTGATGGATGTAGGGTAATAATTATTCTTGAACCTCGTGGTGTAGGACCTAAGGCTCCTGTACCTCCTGCTCAATTGCAGTGGAGAAAGGAGAGCTTGGCTCACATGCTGGGGTCCATGATGATGGATGTTAGTTTCTGTTGACAGTACTCTTTGTAAATGTGCTCAGTGCTGGGGAGGGCTTTGCCTGTGATGGACTAGGCTGTGTCCACCAGGACTTTTCTGTTCCTGGGCATTGGTGTTTACATATCATGCTGTGATGCACTATAGTGAGGATACTCTCCACTGTGCATCTACAGAAGTTTGTCAGAGTTTTAGATAATATGTTGAATCTGCAGTATGCAAACCTTTTAAGAAAGTAGAGGCAATGTCATGCCTTCTTGGTGATGTCAATTACATACTGGTCCCCTGGACAGAAACTTTCAACTGACCCTCTCAATCTCTGCTCCCTTAATAAGGACTGGCTCATAGACCACTAGCATCTTCCTCCTGTAGCCGATAATCAGCTCTTTGGTTTTGCTGGCATTGAGTGAGAGGTTGTTGCTGTGCCCCATTCAATGAGATTTTTGATCTCCTTCCCTTATGTCCATTTGTCACCACTCTTGATTTGGCCAACAAGCTGCCAAGAGGAAATGGTAGAGATTACAATAGCTTGCAATATTTAAAATACACTTGGACAGGTTTTACATGGAGAGAAAGGTTTTAGAGGAAATTGGCTAAATACAGGCAAATGGGACTAGCTTATTTAGGCCAGTGGTCCCCAACCACCGGGCCACAAAGCACGTGCTACAGGGCCGCGAGGAAACAATATGATTTGGTGGTATGAAATCATACTGCACTACAGCTGACTCATATTGTTTCATACCATCAAATCATATTGTTTCCTCGCGGCCCAGTAGCATACGTTTTGCGGCCTGGAAACCGGTCCATGGCCCAGTGGTTGGGGACCACTGGTTTAGGCAACTGGGTTGGCATAGATGCATTGAGCTGAAGGGCCTGTTTCTATGCTGTAAGCTCACAGATTTGATTAGAGTTCTAGAAAAGACTTTGTCCAATTCTGTATAGCCCTGTTGAAACAGTATTTGGTGTAACATGTACAAGTGTGCTCTACCTATCTAAGGACAGATATAAATAGAGTACAGTAGTAGTTCTGTGATGGTTGATTTGTGATACAAAGGAAGTGAACTAGGTGGGGTCTATACTCTCCAAAGTTTAGAAAAATAGGAGGTTATCTCATTGAAACATATAAAATTCTAATGAGGCTTGACACAATAGATGTGACAATGTTTTCTTTGTATTATCAAGAACCACAGGTCAAAGTCTCAGACTAAAATTCTGGCCATTCAGGAGAGAGTTGAAATCTAATTCTGCACCTAGAACATAGTGAATCTCTGGAATTCTCTGCCCAAGAGGGCAATAGAGGGTCAGTCCTTTAATACATTCAAAGAATAGATTTCAGATATAAAGGAAATCAGCAGGTTAGGATTTGAGCAGGAGATTAGTGAGAGGTAAAAATAAATAGCCATAATGAAATGGTGAAGCAGGCATGGAGGACTGATTGGCCTACTCCTGTTTCTTAAATAGGAGGTAAGCTGAGAGGAAGATGCAGGCAGATGGTATCAGTTAGATTGGAATCATGGTCTGTGCTAATGTGATAGGCCAAGAGCCTGTCGCATGCTGTACTGGTGGGATGAAATGTACTGTGGCTACCTTTCACTCATTTATGTACACCCTTCTCTCAACTGTATTGCCATGTGTTTACGTTGTCCCAGTGAGTGGGCTAAATGAAAGGATCCGAGTAGAATCAAAGACATGTTTCAAGACTCGGGCACATGAATGCCATAAAGGCAATATTTCTGTTTTCAGTTTTATTAGTTAAATCAAAACTACTGAAAGTTTAACTCCAGTATGGAAATTCAAGGGAACAAAGATGCCTTATGGCGTGAACTGGATTTATTCAGTAGCTTCACGAGTCAAGTGTTGGGGAGGGGAAGAGGTACATATTAGTAGAGATACAGGTACACGTAAAGTTAGAAACATTCATATTCTCACTCTCACATTCAGCAAGTTTTAATTATCCTGTTTCAGCACGTTCTTTGCAGTTAGTAATATTTTGACTGAACTCGCTGTCACAATATCTTTCTCAATTTTAATAATGTTACAGCTTGTATTTTCTCTGCAATCTTTCTTTAAGTTAACAACCTTCACAACACTGTACCAACAACAGTACAAAAACACCAAGACAAGTCATGAACACTTCATATATGTAATACACTTTACTAATCATTTAAGTTGCATCTTCATGGGGAAATCATATTCAGGGAGAAATAGTAAAGAAAAAGGAGAATAGAGGTAAATTGTAGCCAAGGGTAAAAGAAAGGTAACTTCCTTCTATGATCTGCCAAAAGGATATCAAAGAACATAAAGGATAGTTATAGTAACACAAGCAAGATCTTTTTCTGTCATCTAAGCTATGAATTAGAGAGCAATTAATGATTAACGATAAATTCTTTGAATAACTCTTAAAGTGAATTGAATATGACAGGATTTAAAATGGTTACCTTGCATTAGTTCATAGAAGGGAGAATCAATGAGTTGATGCTGCAAATGAAAGTAGGAGCAGTTGCTTTGGGAAATCTATACAAAGAGAGATCTTGCTCATCACCTTGTTCATCTGTCTGCTGGATAAAGACACTGGAGAATTTATTCAGGAGCTTAGTAATGAAATAGAACATTCATGGGTATAAAAAGGTGAATGAGAAAAATTGGATATGTCAGATCAAAATGTGATGAAGGATAGAGTTAGTATCTGGCAGATGTCATTAAATAAATTGGAAGTTATTATGCACCTGGAAAAGGTCACTGGCCAAGCAGTAGTATATTGGACAACATGTTGAAAGAGAAAGACTTAGGTGCTATGGGAAATGAATCACACAGGTAAGTGTAGACCAGCTCCTAAAGTTGCATCATTGTTTGACTCAACAGCTTTTGTTCTAATGCTCCACATTTTGCCTTAATATTCCTCCTTAAGCAGAATGTATAATTTTTATTGACCAAGAATTAACAGGCTGTAAAGCAAGAGAAATCCAGATTTATAATTTCTATGTTTTAAACAGATTGGTAGACATTTAATATTGTGAACCCTTCTATGGGAAACAACACCTTCAAAGGGGAGAAAGGGGGAAAAACACCTATCATTATAAAGACTGGATTTGATCAGTTTGAAAACTGGTCTGTAGCAGTTACTTGAAAACAATCAAAACTGCCCAGAGATTAAGTGTGTGGTATGAACACTTCAAAATGATGAAGTTCCAAAGTCAAAGAAAGTACCTTCAATCTTTTATTAAGAAACCAGCAGAGACAATTGTGTAGAGATTTTTAAAAACTTAGAAAACCAAAACCAGTGATATAACAAAATAAGCAGTCTAATGGTTATATAATGGTCTAAGCCACAAAAAGATCACCTACCCCCTAACCAATCCCTGGTTCTAACCAGACTAAACTAAACTTAGACAGAGCATGAATATGTAACTCTATTGCTTCTACCACGCCTCAAGCCACATGACAGATTACCTATAATAAGCATGCAACACAAAATAAAAAACAGACAAAAAATAGATACATGGCTCCTATATCATCAATTTGTAATTTGAAACAACAATTAGGCTTCTAAACTCTTGGAAATGGTCAACCTTTTTCATAATTTAGCCTTCAAAATTCCAGTACCATTTGTGTAACTCTTCTAAAACGAGTGCACCATTCTGCAGATGAATTACCTAAAAGTTACTGAAGTCACCAATGCTACTTTTTCACTGGAAATAGAGTACAACATCCCACAAGAAATAGAGGTTTTTTTCACTTTTGTTGTTCACTTAATTAAAATTTCTAATACAGCAACAGGTCAGTTGGTCCATGCCATTGTTTATATTCTGCATAACCTACATCCCTGTAACTTCATTTAACAAATTATTTCAGAATTTTCTTCTACTTCCAAAGCTTTGTGTGCTAATCTGGCTTCCTTGTCAGTGCAGCTTTGCTATCAACCCCAGAAACTCTCTTTGATAATAAATTGTGCATTCTAATCATTCTCTGTGTAAAACCCTGTGTGATCTTTTTGACATTTCTCCTAGCAATCCTATGGCTGTCAGGAAAATGATTTCTAATTTATTGCCAATTAGTGCCAAAATTACAGCCAGGTCTTATTTTGTCAAGAGACTCTTATAACCTGCTAATCATATTTCCACTTCAGCTGTTCTCTAATTATCCTTCTGTGCTGTTTCTTCAGCAAGGACAAACACCTCTCCACTTGGCTGCAGAGAATAATCACTCGGAGGTTGTGAAACTCTTCCTCAAGCAGAAGCCTGAACTGGTGATGTCTGCAAACATGGAGGGATCCACTTGTGCACACATCGCTGCATCCAAGGGAAGTGTTGCTGTGATCAAGGAGCTGCTAAAGTTCAACAAAGCTGGAGTAACCATGGCTCGGAATAAGGTGACAACTACAGGCTTCGTACTGAGGGGAGAATAAATATAAACTATTGATTGTATGAGATACAAAGTAATATTTTAATACATCTTGAATAAACATTGGAGCTTAATACTTCTAAAAACAAAATAGCATAATTCATCAAAAATAAACAAAAGGCCACAAATGTTGAAAATTTGAGATAAACACCAGTTATGTTGGGAAGACCAGCAGGTCAGGCGGCATCCATAGAGAGTTCAAATTTCAGGTCAAAGATCCTTTACCCAATAATTCCATTCATTGTATGGTCTTTACTGCATTAAGTAGGCCAAATACAGAGGAATATTAGAGCCCAGCAGAGCTCGTCATTCACTCCACAAATATGACATCAAGCTTTTAGGCTTTAATTCTCCATCACATTCTTACTCCATCATCTATCTCATAAACTTTTCCAATAAATTTCAATGTAATTTAAGAAATAGTACCTCAGCTTTCAAAATTACACATCACTGGTTTCTTGACTCTACACTGTATTCAATAATTTCAGATGCAACTCTGGTATTCCTAGTTACATCTCATCCTGACCAAATATTTTCTTTGCTTGACCTGGTACCATCCATACTGGCTTTACACCATTATCCCCCAATCAATCTTTACCACACTCCTACCTAACACAGGATCTCCATTTTGTCCTCTCTTGCCACCAAGTCCTGTGGCAATGGGTAAGTAATGAAGCAGCAAGGGTACATTGGAAACTGTCGCCATGGACCTGCACACAGGCGGCTCATTTTTTTATTGACCAAAGTCGCAGCAGAACTCAGCAGTCACCTGAGTGACTGAACAGCCCTTTAAAGACCACACTGGTCTCCTCTGTAGTACAAGGAAGGGGCTAGAAAAGGTTCCCTGAACATTGTCTACTTCACTCAACCTTGGTCAGCAAACCATGCCTGGTGGAGATCCCACCTTAGCAGTCAAACTCAAGGAAATTAAATAAATGTGACATCACTCAGAATTGACACATGGAATGTACGAACCTTAGTAGGCATTGCCAAGTCTCACAGATCAGAGAGAAGAACCGTTTTGGTGGCAACAGAATTAGAGAGGTACAAGATTGACATCACAGTTCTCTCTAAGACTCACCTGGCTGATGAAGGCCAAATGGCAGAAGAAGGTGGCAACTATATATTCTTTTGGAGTGGGCGCAGCAAGACAGAATGATGCAATGCAGGAGTCAGATTTTCTATCATGAACCACCTTGTCCAAAAGTTTACCAGTCTACTAAGAGGATTCAACGATCATCTAATGACCATGCAACTACCCCTAAGGAACAAATGTAATGTCACGCTGATCACGCCTACGTCTCAATGATGATCAACCCAGAAGAAGCCAAAGACAAGCTTTATGGAGAGCTTGTTCCCCTGATTGTGGCTGCACCAAGATCAGACAAGCTTCCTGTCCTTGGAGATTTCAATGTTTGAGTGGGAAGAGACCACAATATCTGGGATGGAATCCTATGGTACAATGGGGTAGGCAAATGCAACAGCAGTGGTTTGCTTCTTCTGCAAACCTGTCTTATTCATGACCTGATCATCAACGTAGGAAGATGTCTAGGATGCATCCTCGCTCTAAGCACTGGCATCTGATTGACTATGTCATCACCAGAAGATGTAGCAGATGCGATGTCAGAGTGCCCAAAGCCATGTGTGGCGCAGTCTGCTGGACAGACCACTGTCTGATCGTTTCCAAACTTAATGTCCACAACAAACCCAAACGTCATCCACAGGCAAGAAAATTTGCCAAGAAGCTCAACGTCAGCAAGCTGAAATCGGGAACTTGCAGACTACCTGGTTAAAAGCCTCTAGTCACAGCTCACCAATGTTCGTCTTGGAGGGGATGTGGGGCTGCTTTCAGAGATTGCCTTTACTCTATCTCCTTTGTCCTTAGCCATGCAACAAGGAAGAACCAAAATTGGTTCGATGAGAATGATGAGGAGTTAAAAGCTCTCCTATAAGAAAAGCACAGGCTACACAGAGCTTATCAGAATGATCCTTCCTGCATCTCCAGGAAGACAGCATTTGCCAATACACGCAGAATAGTTCAAGCCAAATTCAGAAAGATGCATTACTCTTAGCCCTGCGAAAAAGCTGACGAGATTCAGGGCTACACTGATAAACATGACTCAAAGAGGTTCTTTGCTAATAAACACTCTATGGCCCTCAGCCTTCTGGGATCTCGCCCCTCCTAAGCGCAGATGATACCACACTCATCACTGAGAAGGCCAAGATTCTGGACAGATGGGCAGAGTATTTTGAATCTGTGCTGGACAGACCATCTACCATAAATGAGGAAGCAATTGATCGTCTTAATCATGTAAACATCAACCATGAGATCTCTTCCCCAAGAAGAGGAAGCCAAGAAAGCTATAGTCCAGCTGTCAAGTGACAAGGCTGCTGGAGCAGATGCTATACCAGCAGAAGTCTACAAAACAGGTTGTTCACTCATAACCAGCAAACTGACAGAGCTCTTCCAGTCCTTCTGGGAAAAGGGTCAGATTCTAAAAGAAATGAAAGATGCATCCATTGTACACCTGTACAAAAGCAAGGGAAACTGCCAAATATGCGACAACCGCAGAGGCATCTCGTTGCTCTCTATAGCTGGGAAAGTCTTACCCAGTGACCTGCTAGACAAACTAAAATGCTCATCTGGAAAAAGGTCATCTCCTGAAAAGTCAGTGCGGCTTCAGTAAAGGAAGAAGAGCTAGTAACATGATTTTTGCTGTGAGACAACTGTAGGAAAAATGCCAGGAGCAGAACAGACAGCCCTACACCACCTTTGTCGATGTTACCAAGCCTTCGACACTGTGAAGTGAGAGGGATTATGGAAAACCATGGTGAATTTTGGTCACCCTGGCAGACTCATGACGAGATGTCAGTGTGCTCGATGATGGTGACTGTTGTGGTGCTTTCTCAGTCACAGATGGGGTCAAGTAGGGATGTGTGCTGGTACCACCCTCTTCAGCATAATGTTCAGTGCGATGTTGACTGATGCATCCTGGAATCAGGGCAGCAATCCTGGAATCCACATCAAATACAGAATGGATGGCAAGCTGTTCAACCTGCGCAGGCTTCAAGCCGTTACTAAGGTCAAAGGGACAGTACTAAGAGTCTTCCTATTCACTGTGCACTCAACATAAGCAGAGTCTGATATCAGGACATCATTGACAAATTTTCCACTGGATGTAAGAACTTCGGTCTCACCATCAGTACCAAGAAAACGGAAGTCATGCACCAAGCAGCCCCAGATCAAACCTGTGTGGAGCCGTCCATCTCGGTGAACATTCAGCAGCTCCAGACAGTTAACAAGTTCACGTATCCTGGCAGCACACTCTCAAGAGTTCGCATTGACAAGGTCTGCCTGAGGATTACCAAGGCTAGTGCCAATTTTGGGAAACTATGTGACACTGGGGCAAAGGGGAATTACTCTGAAGACCAAGCTGGAACTCTACTGTGTTGTCATCCTACCCACCCTCCTTTACGTGTGTGAAACAAGGAATGTGTACATGAGACATGCATGTAGAGTGAACCACTTCCACTTGTCCCGCCTAAAGAAGATCATGAAAATCAATTGGCAAGACAGAATTCCTGACATGGAGATGCTGTCTGCAGCAGACATGCCCACCACCTGCACATTGTTGACAAAACATCAAGTCAGATGGACAGGCCGTGTCACCAAGATTTTAGATGATCGCATCCCCAAACAGTTATTCTTCAAGGAACTGTCCACAGGGAAGTGTTCTCATGGTGGTCAGTGAAAATGATTCAAGGACATGCTCAAGACTTTGCTGAAGGCCCTTAAAATCAACTACACTTCTTGGGAACATGCAGCCTTGAATTGTCCATCATGGTGCATTCTCAATAAGCGTGCCATCAAAGCTGAAAAGAATCGCAATGCCGAAGCAAAAAAGAAACAGTGGAAAGAACGAGCAGCAGGCACCTCAACTACAGAATCTTCACACACTTGCCCACATGTGGGAGGTACTTCCTAGGCCAGATTGGACTCACCAGTCACCACTGGACACAGAAGTAACAAACAAACCCACCCAAGGATGTCAGTGATCCTCGTCACTCACAATGGATAGATAGTCTCTCTCTCTCCCTCTCTCTACACTTCTACGCCTCTATACCTCTCCCAAAACATACACCTTCAGTATATAACTTACATAACTGGGATATTTTTGTTCAATCAAGGTTCTATTTATGACAATTGGCAGAACTGAATTGGCCAAGCAGAACAGGTGATAAATCCCCTTGAAGAGCAGAAGTTCCCTATTAAAACAGAAATCAGGTCCTAATAACATGTATTGTGTCCATTAACTGCTTTTGATAACTTTTGATTCAAGTTATTGAGGATCTTTAATTTGAAGTTTTAAACTTAAGCAGTTGACGTGCTTTACTTGCGGCAGGGTTTACCCTAACAAAGTAAATTTCAACCCTTACACTTGATTTTCTTCAGAGGCAAAAATCTAATTTAAAAACTGGTTTGAAAAAACAAAACTTTCTAATTTCACAAACATATTAGAGAAATGATGATTATAAAAAGAAGATGGGAAAGAGGACCCACAGACATATTGATGTACAAGTTTTCCCTGTTTTCATAATCAGGATTTGGTATTTTTCAGAATAAAGACTCCAGTCCTCTGCACCTGGCTGCCGCTGGAGGTCATGCTGAGGTTGTTAAGGTGTTGCTGGAGGCCGGTGCATCTGCCACTGATGAGAACGCTGTGAGTTTTGGTCTAATAGAGTCCTTAAAAATATGGAGGAGGAGGATAGGGTAGAGGGGAGGAGATTTGGTCATGAATGCAATATAATCACAAAAATCTAAAAAAATCTATCAAACATTTTGGAAAAGACTCTGGAATGTGCTGCCACATTCCAATAGCTGAAGCAAATATTGCAGACAGACACCTTTTAGGTGAAGTTAATTAAGTAAAGGATGAGAAAAAGAATTGAAGATGTCCTGTTAGATTCAACGCAGTGATAGTTTATGTGGAGTATATATGTTGGCATTGACATGCTATTTTTATGCAATAATTTGAACTAATTAACCTACTGAATAATTCTTAGAGGTTTCCATTGCTTTTATAATACTTTATTTCTTTCTCCACATGAATTCTGTAACTTTCCCCTTTCCACCCCAATTCATACAATGCCTATTCATGCCACTTAACAAAACACAAGTCAAGAAAATATATTCATTTTTTCCTGCATCAATAGCCATGTTTTTAACGATGTGTGTGCACCCTGTGATTCTGATCACTCACATTAGTGAATCATGGACCTCATTTAGTCCAGTGTCAGAACGCTGCCAACTTAATTTATATTAATGCAACACAAAATACAGCAGATTCTGGAAATCGGAATTAAAACTGGGTGCCTCAAATATTCAGCAGGCTGAGCAAATTTGCAGCAAGTGGAATACTTAATGTTAAGGGGAACATTAAATTAAGCAATTTCAGAATACCAGCCATTCCAGTTTACATTAAAATTGGCCTATCCTGGCGAAAGATCATTAATCAGAAACATTAACTCTGTGTTATCTGCTGGCTGACTGTCTGAGCATTTCCAGTACTTCCTGTTTTCTTTTCTAGCATCTGTAATGTTATTTTACTTCACAAGTCCAACATTTTTTTCCCAATTTTGTTCTTTTTGTCTCTCTCCTCCCCTCTGTTTTCTTTCAACTTCTTTGTTTATGCCTCACCCAGAGACATCATTTATAATTAATATGCCTTCACTACTTTCTCCCTTCCAGCATCACCACCTCTATGCTATTTGGTTTCTCTTGCTCACTTTGTTCTCACCACCCTCCCCCCTGTCTGTAATGTGAAATAAATTTAACTATTTTTTCTGAATGCTGATGAAAGGTCATCAGGTGAAGTATTGATCCTGTTCCACTGATAGTACCTGATCTGCTGAGTGTTTCTATGATCCTGTGTGTTGGCATTGGAGTAGAAGGGTCTTGGCCTGAAATGTGAACAGTTTATTCATTTCCATAGATGCTGCCTGACCTGCTGGGTTCCCCCTGCATTTTGTGTGTGTTGCTCTGGAGTGCCTCTGCACAGCCATGCCTGGAAATGAAACGAAGGAACATGCCCAGGGTGACATCCCAGTAGGAAAGGCAAATGCCACTACATTGTCACTTATCTTTCACTATGCAAATCTAGAAGTATCAGAGAAGGTATCAGTCTGTGAACCTTGCCTGCAAACCAGTCCCGGTTCTTGACAGGCTGGAAAGAGAAGTCTTAATTGGAAGAAGTTTGAGTACCCTGGAAGAAGTTCAAATTGTCTTATGAGACTTGGTGACCAATGTCTTTATTCTCATTTGTTATGTGCCATGTTTGTTCTCGGCATTTTTTTCTACAGAAATGGTTTGACATTGTCATCTTCTGGGCAGTGTCTTTACAAGACAGGTGACCCCAGCCATTTCAATACTCTTCAGAGGTTGTCTGTCTGGCATTAGTAGTTGCAGAACCAGGACATGTGACATGCACCAGCTACTCATATGACCATCCACCACCTGCTCCCATGGTTTTACATGACTCCAATTGAGGGGCTAAGCAGATGCTAGACCTTGCCCAAGGGTGATCTGCAGGGGGGAAGGAGCAGCATATTCTTCCTTTGGTAGAGATGCATCTCCACCCTGCTGTTACTCTAGTTCCCTGAAATTGCTAGTGCATACTATAGTTCCCACCCCAACCTCCGCACAAATTACTAGAAACATTCAGGAGATCAGACAACACAACATCATTCATAGAATTATGGTTGAGCACTCTATATCTATATATGTGGCTGGAAAGATGTCACCAAAGGACTCTCACTAGTCTCAGAACTTGACTTGTGCCTTTTGTTGTACATGTTTATGTAAAACTAATTTGGGGGCATGATAAAGTTTACAGATGATACAAAACTGGCTTTACAGGAGGAGGAAAACTTGTGACTTTAGCAGGGTGAATATAGATATTGTGATGAGTTGAACTTTTAAAGTAGAAAATTCAACCTCTGACGTCAGTGGTAATGGATTCGGAGAGATGCAACAATGCAGGGCAATATTCAATAAACTGGGAAACATTGTGAAATGTGGACAAAGCGACAGACTAAAGCACCTCAGCACCATCCAGGATAAAGTAACCTATTTGACTGCTCAAGGCCAATATATCCTCCCTTTGCTGCCCTATCTGGGCTGATCAATATGTAAGATAAGAATTATGCACAGTTCTATAAACCTGCACCATAACTTTGATTCTTTGCTACTTTATGTGATGAAGGCTAACATTGCATTATCCTTTCAATAGTTTAAAAAATTCTAATGGAATGGTAGCTTTCATCATTTACAGTTTGGGATATAGTGAACTTTAATTGATAAAATTTGTAAATTGGTTTATTGTTGTCATACATACCAAGGTATTAGTATCAGATTTGTTAGCAGTGACAGATGACATAAAATTTGTTTTGTGGCATATATCACATTATATGTTAGTAACTATACAGTATGATGAATATAGCACAGTATAAGTCAGGTACAGTGAAATACTTTGTATTGCATGTCATTCATACAGATTATTTCACATCAGTACGTCAAGGTAGTATAAGGGAAAATATAGCAGAGTGCGAAAAATGTTATATTTATGGAGACAGTCCATGCTGGCTGACAATAAGGCACAAGACCATGACAATTTAGATTAAGAGGTTAAGAGTCCATTTTATCATATATGAGGCATGATTGATAGTCTTATAACAGTAGGATAGAAGCTCTCCTTGAGCTTTCTGGTATGTGCTTTCAGACTTTTGTATCTTCTGCCAGATGAGAGTATTTATTACATTTCAGTGTGAAAGGTTTTAGTACAAAGGACATTCCAATGGCTCCCAGGCCTTGTTGATAATGGCCAGAAGCCATCATGCTTATTTAAAACTTAACCCCTGATGTTAATTGTTCCCCTGAGGGAAGGCATGGATCTAGTGAGCCGAATAGGGCCATAAATTCATCCTGCACAGAAACAGGCTCTTCAGCCCTCTGAAGCCGCAGAAAGCATCAAGCACTCTCCTACACTAATCCCGCTTTATTTCCCCATTCCTCTTGACCTCCCTCCCCCTCCCACACTCACACCTGACTACCATTCATGTGCACACTAGAGGCAATTTATAGAGGCCAGTTGAACTCCAAGCCTGCATGCCTTCTGGATGTGGGAGGAAACCAATGCAGTCACAATGAGGATGTGCAAAATCCACACGGACAGCAACTGAGCTCAGGCTTGTACCTGTGAGAGCTACTATACCAAACCAAACCAACTAGCATTCTTTGGTGCCATAAAGAAGTAAACCTTTGTGGAGTATGGAAGGGCACATGACCTACTTCAATGGAACATCGCAGATAGTAAAAGGCTTTCACTTCAGTTAAGTGAGGGCCTCATTGAGATTCAAAATTGACAGTATGAAAATACCTATCAGATTTTACCTGCCGATAGCAGGATTAGCACCAGTGCACTCAGGCTGAGAACTGATATTATAGAAAAGGCTATAAAAGCTAAGATTATTTTTGGTGTTCTCAGAAAATTTCAAGGATAATTGGAACTAGGCAGAAGATTAGGTGGCATAGACAAGATGGGCTGAAGGGCTTGTTTTTGTGCTGTAGTACTCTATGACTCTATGATTCCTTGGAGCTGATCAATTCTGATTACATCATACAGCTACCATCCTTGCATTGACAGGAACTCTGTCCGACTGCAAACTCCAGCCACCCTTCCTCATTCCTAATGCCAGATGAACCTAGGGAGCATTCAGGCCCTGGGTGACATGAAGACCATCTGTTACATGGCTAACCAAACTACTGTATGATGACCTTTATACTCACCTCACCAACCACATATCACAGCCTATCACACTAGGCATCATCAATTCAGAGCAAAAACTAGTTAAGATCAATAACCTTCATCAGAATTTCATCCAACATTCACTTGCACCTAGAAGTTGTCTTTGTCACTAATTTCTTTCCACAATTGTGTTTTGATGATTTTCTCATTCTGTCCAATGTTGAACCTCTCTCAGCTCTATTGCTGACACGTGTTTAAGCAGTTTCTTTCATGATTTGGACTATTGAGAATGTAGCACTGTAGTACAATTAACTATCAATAACCTGTGCAAGATAATAAACAGGGTTAGATTATATTTTGAAAATAATCAAACATTCTGCTTACTCACTATAATTAATGGTTCTGATTCCTCTAGTATATAATCATTTTTGTTGATTTCATTTCATTTTCTAGGAGGGAATGAACACAATTCATTTGGCTGCTAAAAATGGACACATTAATGTCCTTGAAGCTCTCAAAGGCACGCTATCCTTTAAAATAACCAGCACAAAGGTTAGTCACTAAATCAGTACTCATTCCACAATCTCATGGAATTTAAATTTACAAGATCCTTGCTAATAATTTTGTTACAATTTTAAGAAAAATCCACTTCCATATCATCTGCAAATAGTTTCAGTTATTACTGTGCAATTATATACTTACAGTGGTATTTCTGATAATTGACTGTTAACTTATACTAAATAGTTTCTATCATTGCATTTGGTAATCTGCCACCCAGTTATTTTGTAAAGCAGACTTAAATAATTTAAAAAATAAATAATTCCTGTTGTATTTCTGTGATAGGTCTCTAGAGATTCACACTTCCTAATGAACTAAACCAGGCCCATATTTCAGAGAACTATTGCAACAGATCTTCACTCTCTTTGAAAGAACTGGGCACATGGAGCAATACCAAGTTCACTTATGAGCAGGAAAAGAGTGGGCCAATGTGTGGACTCATGGAAATTTGAGAATGTTCCAGTACATGGATTATGATGATTGAATATGTACTAGAAAGGAAGAAATTGTATCCAGACTAACTATTTCTTCTGTGTCTTCCTCCTCCTCGGAGCTGTAGATATAATGCCATTGGGTAATGTGTGTCCAGAATAGAGACACAGATTTGAACAGAGCTGAGTAAAAATAATCCAGATTCAGTTAACAATGCCAAAAAGATTATTATTGTGAAGTAACAGTCATTTCAAAAGCAGAACACAAAACCATTTTCACAAATTGGTATGTTATTCAAGAATATATTGTGATAAGATTTCTGAATTCTCTTTAAGTGTTTTCAGTGAAGTAGGATTAATTTGGCTGAAAATGCAGGTGAAATGAATGCAAAGAAAGACATGCCCCAATCGTCTTTATTGTATACATTATAGATAAAGTATACTTTTGGGAAAAAGATAAACAAAAGGGTCCCACCACCTCTGGTTACTGAATGGCTGGGCCTGATGTAGCAGTCTTTCAAATGATTCACACATACAATGTTTAAAGGTGAAACATTAGTAACATTGACATATTGTTAGGCAATGTACTGGATTGAAATGCTTGGTACAATATGTAAAGATAATGGCAGTAGTGCTTGCTGTACACAATAAAGAGGAAGGTAGTGAAAGAACACACTGCAGGAATTCTCTGTCCAGTTCCTCAAGCAATCCCACCTTGTCTGTTCCCACATTCTTGGACTTTTGATATCTCTTTCAGGGTAGAGATAGCCAGTTCAAGAGGATGGGTTGCACTTGAACCGGAGAGGGACCTTGCAAGGAAATGAGCCACTGCTACATTGGAGTTTTTGAACAACATTGTCAGGGTGTGGGAATCTGTGAGAGCGAGTCCTATGACAAAGTAGTGGCCAACAAGAGTACGTTTAGTAGCCAGGGTAGCCACGAGCACTGTAGAGGGCCCCTGACAGGGTGTAATTTGTAAACTCTGTCCAGGAAACCTTCCTGAGTCTGTGTGTGGAGGACCCTTTATGGGAGGGCGCAATAATTGGCCTCCTTTTAGGGAATAAGGCAGGGCAAATAACTGAAGCTGCTCTAGTGACCTTAATTCTGTTGCTTTTAAGAATGCAATAAGGTTCCTAAAAGAGTGAAAGACTAATTTTCGGGGAATTAGGTTAAACTGGGGAACCTGTTTGAAGGGAAAAGACAAAAGCATGCATTTAAAAGAGAACGGAGGGCAATTCTTTCATGCAGAGGGCAGTGAATATAAAGAATGAACTGCCAGATGAAATGGTCACAGCAGGCATCATTTATAAGAAACACTTGGAGAGGCACTGCTTAAAGATATAAGAGTCATTTGCACCAGCTTGGTTGTCAACATGGTCAGTATGGACTAATTGGGCCAAAGGGCCTGTATCTATACTGTATTACTCTGTAAATCTATGTAAAGTGATCTTCTCACAGGCTATTAGTGGATTTAGCATTTTATTATGCAAATATAAAGATAGAATTTGGCAACTTTGTGGCAGTAGCCTTTAAAAACAATTTTGACTTGCTCACCTGCTCTGAAGTAGATGGAAAGGGTAACCCATTTAAGATGGAGATGGGAGGGGACTTCATTCAAAAGTTGTAAGTCTTGGAATCCTCTCTCTCTGAGACTGCAAAGGCTGATTTATCGAGGTCATGACATTATTGTTTGCAACAGGCTTAAGGTGCCATTTCCTACTCCTATTTCTTATGTTCCGCAGCTCAGATAGAAATATGTATATTGTTCCTCAGGAGGCAAAACATAACGGAATAAATGTACTACACCCCTTGCCCCCACCTTACGGCCTGCTTTGAATATAACTGATCCAAAAACAAAAGCAAATCTTGGTGCAATGCTCACAAGCCTTAAAATATTATGACAAATTAGCTATGATTTCATCATGTGATTCTAGATTGTTTTTTTCAAGCATGCACACTAGCGAGCCCAAGCTCTATAAAACTAAAATACAATTAATCTAACCAAACTTTCCTTTTTCTCTCCCCTGGAGACTGGATTCACAGCCCTTCATGTGGCCGCACACTTTGGCCAGATGGACTTTGTGAGGGAGATTCTCACCAAGATGCCGGCAACCATACGCAGTGAGACCCCAAAGATCACCAGTGAGGGACATCTAACAAAAAAGCAGCCAAGTGAGGTAATAAGAGTTGCTGTCCTTCTTCCACTTGCTACAAACAACAAACTGGGACGCTATGATCGGGTTTATTGATTTGAAGCAGTTTTATTAGACCTTCACTTACTGCTGTATTTTAAGTTAAACAGACTTGCAGACAAGAATTTCAGTACTTTTTGCAAATGGTGATGAATAAAGTAAATAAAATACTTGCCTTCAGATCAGGGTATGGTGGTTGTCCATCATGTCCAATAGATGTGTGCAGGAGAGTCTTTAAGTGGAAAACCTGGCGCACTGGGGCAGTTCAACTCTCCTGACCACAGAAGTCCAGGTCCAGTGGTACAAACAAGTGTTACAAACTGGGGACTTATTTGGTTGCATTGGATGACCACAACATCTTCTGTGCCTCATCATGCCCTTCGCTCTCCACAGAGCAATGTGGAAACGCCTTCCTGGCCATTGGATCTCACTGTAGATCTCATCCGCCCAGTCCGCCAGAGCAGACTTAGCATGCTAGGATGACCATGTCCCTATAACACCGGGATATGAGGCTTGCCAGCGACTCTCACCTTGTGTGGCCCACCTTTTGAACTGGTATACGAGGTATGGCCACTGTCACACGCAGACAGCTACTTGTGGTCCCAGTGGGGACCAAAGATGAGTAAGCTGCCCCGGAATGGACACAACAAGCCCTTTCACCGGAGGTGCTACCCTCCCTGGACACTGCTGTGGTGAACTACATATACCTGTCTGGACACGTCCCCTCTGCTGACTGCTCCTGTGGCTCCTCCCACAGACCCCTGTATAAAGGTGATTGGAGGCACTGCTCCTCCCTCAGTCTCTAGGATGTCATATGGTGATCTCTTGCTGCTGACTGCTCTCTTCCAGCGAATAAAGCCTATATCTTGCCTCACGTCTCCGAGAGTTATTGATGATGCATCAACCACATATATCAGGTTATAAAAAGCACTTAAAGGAATATGCTTTTGTTGTCCAGAACAAAAAAAGACAATAGGTGTTATGTTTTATCAAAAGGTAATGTCACTAGCTCTTATCATTATTTTAAATTCAAGACCATAATAGTTTTTTCTCCTAACAAAAGTATTAAACTATGGCCAAGAACAACAAATGGCAAGGGAGACTCAGGTGGTTGAATGTTCTGAAAAGCGTGTCAGATCAAAGTTCATATTACATTTCTGTATGTTAAAGCCTAAGGACTTAGTCTTAATTTCATCAGACTCAGAGGACACCCAAGTCTATGTCTGGGAGATGTTAAGAAACCCTTGTGAAAGAAACAATACACCTTTGGTGCAGTAAGTCCCTGTTGTTGCTGATAGTCATCATTATGTGCCATGTCGTATTATATGGGTGATCATGGTCTTGATTACTGTTGTTCATGGCAGATCTTTCTACAGGAGTGGTTTGTCATTGCACTTTCAATAGGGGACAAATTTTAAATTAAACAATGAAGAAGGGAGCAAAGGGAAAAAAAGAGTAAAATTAGAAGTGCTCCACATGTAAGTATCATAAAATAATTCATAGCTGACATAATATGTTTACACATTAATTGTTATTTAGCTTGTGGGTAAGAGAAAATGATTCACAATCATTAAACTACTGGAGTGTGCTTGCACTACTAATTATTAGAGTTGACTCTCTATATCAGAAGGGAACGAGGCAGAAGAAAGGAAATTATAGGCCAGTTAGCCTGACCTCAATGGTTGTGAAGATGTTGGAGTTGATTGTTAACTATAAGGCCTCAGCATACTTGGAGGCACTTTATAAAACAGGCCAAAGTCAGGAAGAGTTACCTTAAGGAAAAATCTTTCCTGACAAATCTGTTAGGATTCTTTGAATAAATAACAAGAAGGACAGTCAAAGGAGAATTGATGGATGTTGTATACTTGTATACTTAGATTTTCAAAAAGCCTTTGACAATGTGCCACACATGAGGTTGCTTAACAAGATAAGAACCCATGGTATTACAGGAAAGATACTAGCATGGATAGAAGATTGGCTGATTGACAAAAAGCAAAGAGTGGGCATAAAGGGAGCCTTTTTTGGTTGGCTGCCAGTGACTAGTGGTGTTTCACAGAGGCTAGTGTTCGGACCACTTTTTATGTTCTAGGTCCATGACAGAATTGATAGTTTTGTGCCAAGTTTGCTGATGATGGAGAGGCAGGTAGTGTTGAGGAAGCAGGGTGGATGCAGAAGGACTTAGACAGATTAGGAGAACGGGAAAAGAAGTAGGAGATGGAATGCAGTTTTGGGAAATGTATGATCATGCACTTTGGCAGATGGAACAAAAGTGTAGACAATTTTCTAAATGGGCAGAAAATTAAATCCGGGCTGCAAAGGGACTTGGGAGTCAATGTGCAGTATTCCCTAATGGTTAATTTACAGATTGAGTCAGTGTTGACAAAGTCCAATGCAATGGTAATATTCATTTCAAGAGGACTAGCAAATAAAAGCAAGGATGCAATGCTGACACTTTATAAGGCATTGATAAGGCCTCACTTGAAGTACTGTGACTGGTTTTGGACCCCTTATCTAAGAACGTATGTGCTGACATTGG
The DNA here is from genome assembly GCF_030144855.1 of Hypanus sabinus. Lineage (NCBI taxonomy): Eukaryota > Metazoa > Chordata > Chondrichthyes > Myliobatiformes > Dasyatidae > Hypanus > Hypanus sabinus. Next base: position 124,915,279 of record NC_082706.1, read on the forward strand.
AGAAGGCTCAGAGGAAGTTTCTGAGAATGAAAGATTTATTGTATGAGGGGCATTTGATGGGTTTAGGTTTGTACTCACTGGAATTTAGAAGAATGAAGGGGGATCTCATTGAAGCCTATCAAATGTTGAAAGGCCAAGAAAGAGTGAATGTAGAGAGGATGGTCCCTACGGTGGGAGAGCCTAGGACCTGGTGGCACAGCCTCAAAATAGAGGGACATTCATTTAGAATGGAGATGAGAAGAAATTTCTTTAGCTGGGGGTGGTGAATCTGTGGAATTTGTTGCCACGGTGGAGGCCAGATCATTGGATGTATTTAAGGTGAAGGATGATGGATTCTTAATTTGTCAGGCCGGGAAGACAGGAGGGAATGGTGTTACAAGGGAAATTGGATCAGCCATGATGAAATATTGGAGCAGACTCGATGGGCCAAATGGCTCAATTTTGCTCCTGTGTATAGTTTTATGGTCTTATTACTGTGAATAGTCAATCCAGGTGAATCAAGATTTAATGTTATTACTACTTTCATTTCAGTCAGGATACACACCTTTACACTTGGCAGCACAGTCTGGCCATGAAAACTTGGTCCGGCTTCTACTTAACTACCCAGGGGTCCAGGTGGATACTCAAACCAGCTTGCAGGTGAGTAGTCACTTTCAGTAAATTAATATATTTGGGTTTGTTACTGTATTATGGGGCTTATCACTTTTGTCACGTAACTGAACATGAGCTTTTTAAGCTCATGGAGATGGTATAAGGTGTATATTAATAGTCAGACAGACTGTGGCTCTGAAGGAAAGGGATATTAAGTGCTATCAGTTGCTCACATCAAAGGAAATCCCAGACTCTCATCTGAATACTGCCAAATGCAGAAGTTTGACACATGGCGAAGATCAGATAGTGGCACATCTACCGTTCACTGATCTTCTGGCTCATCATTGGCTCTCTAAGAAAAGTCCATTCAAACATCTCCAGCTCTCAGCATTATAACGGTGAAGACACTGTAGCAAAAACAATCCCAGTCATTGCTTTACTCATTGAGATGACTGCTGCTGGGAGTTTGATATTTCAACAAATGGTAGCCTCTGGCTTGATATATTTCTCCCAATATTCATATAGATGCCTTTGATAGAAGCAAACATGCTGAGTTTAAAGGATTACTGAGACAGCATCACTAATTTTTCACTGTTGTCTGAAGCCAAAATCATGTGCAGTGAAGGTCTCATTTGCACCTAGTTCAGCAGAGAAAGTCAAGTTATTAAACCCAATGGTGTCCTGATCTGTCATAGCATTGGATTTCCCTTGATGGCCATCATAGAGAGTTCTAACACTGAAAAAGAGCCTGTGGTTCTACAGTCCCCTTTATTGCAAAGTTTCTGCTCTTATTTATTAATTAGGGCATCTTCTCCCTGTGTTTTTCTAGATTGCTTTCCTTTTATCTCCTGCTCTCAATAGAAGTCTGTAGCCCTTGCTTAAAAACCCTTTGGCTGGAATAAGGCAGGATGATGGGTTGAGTAAGACAATAGAACTTAGTGCCTGATTTAGGGCCCAATTGTGCAATGGAAAAGATGAGTTGCCACCTGCCAACTGACATACCTAGAGCCTCACAACTCTTTGAACCACTCCATCAACAGTGACAGAAGTCCACTTGGCCAGATTGGTCTGCTAGCTGTGTTCCTTCTGGGTCAAGCTCCCAAGACAACTGCAAGCACTCAGAGTACAGAGTGAAGGCCAAGCTTGAGTATAAAATCCAACTTTCAGTAAGTCTGGAATAATTGTTTTCCAGGAACTGTTGGAGAGATCAGTCATCTTTGAAAATACACATACTGATTTATTGCTTTTCACTCAGCAATTGTCATTAAGACCATCTGCATGAAAGCTTATGATTTGATTGGTCAAAGTAGATAAAGGCTGCAATAACTAAGAGTGTCTCTTCTATTCCTCAGGATTCCTGAGAAATAGTGCAGTACAGGACGTGACAGCCGCTGAACAAATGTACATAACAAATGACGTCAGGCAGTGGTTGGTGGGAACATAGCAGAAAACAAGCCACTTTATTCTATGACTCATTTCCTAATTTATAATGAAGTAGTATTTAAAACAACTCTTCATATACATTTAGGTTCTTTAGTTATTTTGCAACAGTTTGATACTTCCCCATATTTGATAAATCTATGGGAATCAGCCAGTTGAATTTTCTCCTTAAGAACAATCATCCTTGGCCATTAGCAAAAATGAAAGTTTCAAAAGACATTCAATACTTAAAAGGATTAATATGTGTCATATCATCTTAGGGATGTGTACTGGATGTACCAAATTGACTAATATTAAAGAATAAACATGAGGAAGTCTGCAGATGCTGCAAATTCAAACAACTCACACAAAATGCTGGTGGAACACAGCAGGCCAGGCAGCATCTATAAGGAGAAGCACTGTCGGGCCGAGACCCTTCGTCAGGAATATATATATTAAAGAATATACAGTACAGTACAGATGCCTAAGACTTTTTGCACAGTACTGTAAATAAATATATATATCAGAAAACATATCAGGTCTCCATTTTAAACTTACCCAAAAATAATACTGAACATTAAATAGGTAATAATGAAAGGTATTAGGACATTCCAGTATTATTTTATACAAACAAATAATACAGCTGAATGTGTATTATATTTTTCATAGACCTTTACACAGTACTGTAGTAACTTTATGTATTGTACTATACTGCTGTCGCAAAAAAAAAATTCATGACATATGCGAGTGATGATAAACCTGATTCTGATGTATGTCTCTTTTGTGGACTGAGAGTGGGAAAGGGAAAGGAAGAGGAGAATCATGGTTAGGAAAAGGGAAAGGGAGAAGGAAGGGAGCAGGGATCACCAGACAGACATTCTGTAATGATCAATAAACCAGTTGTTTAGAAATACATGTCATTGCCAGGTATCTTAGTGCTGGGTGTCTCTGCACCTGCACCACACCCTCCACTCTGGCTCTCCTTCACTGCCTCCTGTCCCTCAGCATTCCCAACACCTTTTGCTCCTGCCAGATTTACAAACTCACTTTTCACTTCACATTGACAAATACAGTACTGTGCAAAAGTCTTAAGCACTCTAGCAATTTATATATGTGCCTAAGACCTTTGCACAGTACTGTAATCAACACTCTGTGCTAAGTCTAAGGTACCATTTGTGAAAATAAAACTGGAATTTACATCAAATTTTGCAGCAAAGAAACAGATTATTTACCTATAGATTTATATCTCATGTGAACCCCCTCCTAGCTTATTTCAACATCTCAAAAGTGGAACGCTGCATATGCAAAAGGTCTGAAATAAAATATGCTGGGAAAGCTGAATAGTTTAGGTGGCAGTGTGAAAAGAGAAATGATGGTTAATATTTGGGATCACTGGCATTTCATCAGTGTCCGTTGAAGAGTCATTGATCAGAAATTATAAGCCTGCATACCCCTCTGTTGACTTCCAGCTTACCCAGCATTTTTTATTTGTATTTCTTCCCAAATATTTAACATATCCATCCAGCTTTCCTGCTTTTAAAGAAAATCGACCTGTACCCAAGGGACGGCATTCTTTAATGGACAGCTTCAATGAAGTGCATTATTCACCTAAAAGCAAGACCTTCCAGTGAAATTCCTGACAAAGGGAATGTTACACAAAATTACTTAATTGGAATATGACAAATGATAATATGAATTTTGAGTCCCCAGGGCCAACCTTTTCCAAAGGAATTCACCTTTGGCATAATGGCACAAAGAACAAGCTATTTTCTTACTATAGTAAAACTTTTCCATCACTAAGAATCTTTTACTGCCTTTCTGTAGTTTTTACTGACCTTTATCTCATAATATAAATCCAGTCATGATTACATACCCATTCAGATGTATTTTTTTCATTCATACTCATACTGATGTCCATGATTGCACATGCATACGTGTAAAAACTGTTCTAAGAAAACATACTACTTACTTATTAATTATATTCACTCATATTTATTTATGAGTGACATTGAACGTGCTCCAAGTGTTTTAGTCTACAGTGTCTCAGAGTATATATTACACCCCTAAAACAAAACATGCCTTTCAATTCCATTGCATAAGTGAACTTTCCAAGAAAACACAACCTGGAATTGCATATTTAATTATTTGTGGCTGATTTTACAACACATCAATGGTGTAGAGTTGCTGATGACCAGGTATTCCTGATATGTGTTTCTGTCAGATAAAGTTCCATTCCTGCATGGTTGAATAGTCACATTTACTTTGAGCATGAGAGTTATAGTTGTTTCTAACAGGCCTATCTAGTTGAGTTCTCTTTATGGCATTCTTTAATAATATTTCGAAATTTGGTACGTTCTCTTCCACAAGTACCACCAAAGGACTGACAGAGCTTGGGCCCATCTGATTGCCTGAAGCTACACTTTTGACCAGAGTGGGACTTTAATTCACTGCCTTTGAACCCGATGCTACCTATTGACCCATGTCTAGATGAATATGATATCTAGTGCGTCTATGAGTGGGCTGTCATCACTGTTTGTTCATGTATATTAGGTCAAGTAGGCAATGACTTCATTTAAGAAGGTTTGGCAGATAATGGCAAGTTTAAACTAGGAGAAGAGCCAAAAGAACCAAATGTTCTTTTGTTCGCAGTGTAAGTGGTGTAATATATTGCAAGTGTCTTCAGGAACAGGAGGATACTAAACAAACATAATTTATCTGATTCATAGACACAAGAGATTCTGCATTTGCTAGAAATCCAGAGAAACACATACAAGATGCTGGAGGAACTCAGTAGCTCAAGCAGCCTCTCTGGAATAAAGTCAACATTTTGTGCCAAGATCAACTGTTTACTCCTCTCTCCGCAGATGCTGCCTGGCCTGTTGAGTTCCTCCAGCATCTTGTATTTGCTATTCCCTATTTTATCAGATTATTTTGCCACTTGATCATTTTTTATTGTAAGTTGATTTCCATATGTAGACACATTGATGAAGTGGTGTCTATGTGGATTTAAGAGGGTGGCTGGTTGACTTTTTTCCAGAGGGCCACCCCACTCCACCTCGCAGCACAGAGTGGTCACACTGCAGTCGTTGGACTCCTCCTGAGTAAATCCACCTCTCAGCTGCATCTGAAGGACAATCGGGGATGCACCTGCCTTCACCTGGCAGCTGCCAATGGACACATTGAGATGGCCCGAGCTCTCCTCGGCCAAGGAGCTGAGATCAATGCCATCGACAAGGTGCGTGGAAAGGAGCAAAACACACTGCCCAGTGTACAGTTTCCTTTCATGCTTTTCTGTGTCATGATTGGATTAGATACTGTATATAAAACATTGCAATCCAAACCACAATACAAAACCCTTGCACCAAGCCAGTCCTATTCCTTTTCAAGGGGGCTACTTCTGAACTTAAGATTGGAGTGCACGGAAGAACTTAGCTGCAGATTCCTCACCTCAAATAACTTCAGGTGTTCATCTGTAGTCCAAAGCACAAAGCAAAACTTCAGCTAGCGATTAGCATAGATATTTCTCTCTAGATCAGCCAGTCAGTGTCAAGGAAAATTGCAGGTATACCTTTACATGACAAATGAGGGTGAAGATTTATAAAAATGCATTAATGTCAAGCATCTGCAAGGGTTGGGGTAGGGACAGTAGATAGGAGGCAGGAGACACAAGTTGGGCAGTTCAGGGGGTAGAGAGGATTAAATCAAAGAGCATCCTATTATAAAGATAAAAGATTAGCTTTATTTGTCACATGTACATCAAAACATACAATGAAATGAGTCATTTTGCATCAAATCACATTAGCGAATATTGGACTGGGCAGCCCACAAGTGTCAATGCGTTTCCAATGCTAACATAGCATGCCCACAACTCACTAACCCTAACCATACATCTTTGAAATGCGAAAGGAAACCAGAACACCCTGAAAGAATCCACACAGTCACGGGGAGAATGTACAAACTCCTTAAAGAAATAGGTGGAAATCGAAACTGGCCATTGTAAAACTTTGCACTAGCCAACATTATTCTTCAGATTGGTCAATGGTGACAGACTACAGGAAGAGTAAACTAGTTTACTTATCAGAGCGTTCAGGAGTATTTTTAATTTTAATCATCAGATTATAAATAATAATATTTTTTCAGCTTCTTGACTTTTCCATTAACACCAAGACCAGTTAGGATATAAAATGATTAAGTTTTCACTTTAGATTCAGATTTATTTATCACAAGTATATTGAAACAAACAGTGAAATGTGCCATTTGCATTCACAACCAACACGCCTAAGGATGTGCTGGGGACTTGCAATAAAAGTTCAATTTACTTTCTTCCCCCCATACCCCCTGCCCCCTGCCCCATACTGTCACTCTATTCCCCAACCGATAATCAGAATCAGGTTTACTATAACCACAAGAAAATCTGCAGATGCTGGAAATCCAAAGCAACACAGGGCAGTAAGCCCCGGCCTGCTGAGTTCCTCCAGCATTACCTCAGGTTTATTATCACTCTCATAAGCTGTAAAATATATTGTTTTGTGACTGTCATGGAAGACATAAAAATTAATATAAATTACAATAAAGGTAAATAAATAAGCAGTTGTATAAAATAAAGAAGAATAGCAAGGTAATGTTTATAAGTTTGAGGACAATTTAGATTTGTTGTCTGGGAATCAGGCATTCTCCTTCTGATTTCTTCTGGCTTACTCCCAAATCCCAAAAGACATTAATAACTGGCTACTATAATTGACCCCTTGATGTGGGCAAACAGTAAAGGAATCATAGAGCATCGAACATTACCGCACAGTAGAGGCTCTTCAGCCCATGATGTTGTGATGACCCTTTACCCTATCCAAGAACAATCCATCCCTTCCCTCCCACATAGCCCTTCATTTTTCTTTCATCCATGTCCTTTTCTACGAAACTTTTATATGTCCCTAATGTATGTGCCTCAGTTAAATATCTCCAGCTATGAGTATGGGCTCAGTTCTTCTAACAGTTAGAGAACTAGAGAAGTGTGAGAGGAAAGTGTTTGCAGAGAACTGGATTAAGTAAGCTTTTTTCTTGTTCTTTTTTCAGAATAGTTGGACTCCTTTGCATTTTGCAGCAAAGTCTGGTTCCCTGGATACAGTACAGTTCCTGGTGGAAAATGGAGCTTCTCCCAAGTTGGAATGTAAGGAGGGAAAGACACCCATTCAGTATGCAGCAGCTGACCACCACCAGGAGGTGGTGAGTTTTTTAATCCAAAAGAATAACCTAACCTTGAAACTGACAGAGGACCGCAAGGTAGGTGATGGAAGTTCAAAACTCTGAACAGTGCAGACTAGAACCAACTGCACCTGGATCCAACATTTTATAGCACATCTCAGAAGTATATTTTTCAATGTTACTCAGAAGCCTTGAAATGAAAACTCAGATATGCTTTCTGTCTCTGCACTTTCCCTATAGCTCTTTGAAAATTTATCCAGTTCACTTTGAGTGACACTATTAAACAAACTTTTACTGTTCTTTCATTCCAGATGAAAGCAAATATTTATTCCTTCATGTTGCCTTCAAGTCATTTTCTAAATATTTTTGCTTTCATAAGTATACTTTACATTTTTGTGAAGTATGTCTTTTGTATAAAATAGCAGTCTGCAATGGAATATAGACAGATTGAATGAGTGAGCAAAGGTTTAATCAGGGAAGTGTGAGGTCATGTACTTTGTTTAAAAAAATCAAAAAAGTAGATTATTGCCTAAATGAAGAAAGATTGTAAGTGAGTTAAGTACAGAAAGACCTAGGTGTTCTGGTGCATGAATCACTAAGAGCTAGCAGGCAAGTTCAACACATAATTAAAAAGGCAAATGGCATTGAGATATTTAAAAATAAAGAGGTTTTGTTGCAATTCTACAGAGTACAGTGAGGGCTCATCTTGATTATTGCCTATATTTTTTGTCTTCTTACTTAAAAGACAAAAATATATTTTTTATATAGTATTGCAGCCAGTATTAAGTGGGTGACCTCATATTTTTAAACATTGACACCTAGTCCTAGATATTTCCACAAGAAGAAACAGCCTCACTACATCTACCATGTGAAGACCTCAGCAGATCTCATAGAAGTAACTCTCACTTTCCTAAACTCCAATAGACACAAGCCTTACATCTCCAACCTTCCCTCTTAATCCAAATTCCCCATTCCTGGTATTAATCTTGTAAACCTTATGGAAATCAAGCATGCTGAAGCGGGTAAAAAGAATAAAATAATATATCGGCAAAGTTATGTGAAGGATACGAGGGAGCGTTTATTGAGAACTGGCTAGTTGTATTTCTCTGGGGTATACTACATAAGTCTGCAAGAGATGGGCTGTCAATCATTTCACACTATCACTGTGCTTTAATTATGTGAAAGGTTTTCAGAGATTTCAATGGATAAGATTCACTATAAATATAATTACAATTGCTGGATTGTTCTGATTTTGTCAGTGCATTAATGAAGAACTAACATAATTCTTACGGATTTTGTTGCAGTTCCTCTTTGATCTCATGGTCTGTGGAAAACTGAATGGGAACAGGGTCATTGAAGAGTTTGTCCTGCACTCAGCTGCCCCCATGGACACAGCCGTCAAACTCTCCCATGCTTTTGGCATCACGGCTCTGAAGGAAAAGGAGAGATACAGGGAGTTGCTGGAAGCTGCCAAGTACTGTGAGAACATGGCCAGTGAGCTGCTTACGGTGGCATCTGGTTGCAAGAGTGCTGGCTATTTGCTTCGTGCTGTGGATCACCGGGGCACCACCATGCTGGACTCCTTAATAGAGTACGAACAGAAGGAAGTGGTAGCTCACCCAGCGGTACAGAAATACCTAACTGACGTCTGGTATGGCAACTTGAAGTGGGCCCACTGGAAAATAGTCCTTTTGTTTTTTATCTTCGTCATCTGCCCTCCTATTTGGCTGCTCTTCTCCCTCCCAGTTCACCAGTTTAACAGGATTCCAATTATGAAATTCATGAGTCATTTGGTTTCTCATATCTTCCTCCTGGTGCTGTTTATACTAACAATAGTCTATCCCCCCCTGAGCCCGATATATGAAGGTCGGATGCTTCCCTGTTGGAACGAATGGCTCCTGCTGGCTTGGCTTTCCGGAATGCTGGTCTCTGAGCTGACCCACCCAGGGGAGAGAGCAGGATTGGCATGGATTCGGATATTTCTCTTGGGATTTTCGGCTGTTGCTGTCTTCTGTCACCTGCTTGCATTTGCCTTCCGGGACCATGAGCGGCTCCATTGCTTTTTTGCACGAAATATTTTCCTTGCAGTAGCCATGACCCTCTGCTTTGTGCAGTTTCTGGAGTTTCTCACCTTCCACCACCTCTTCGGCCCCTGGGCTATCATCATCCGAGACCTGATGAAGGACCTGGCCAGGTTTGCAGTCATCCTTGCTCTGTTTCATGTAGCTTTCACCATGCAACTCACAGCAGTTTACCAACCTGTATATCCTGTACCACCACTCAAACCGTCTGCTGGAAATAGATCAGGTTCTGAAGAGGCATATGACATTCAAGACCCATTGGATATTACTGTCTTACTTTTCTTTGCTCTGTTTGGTATGATGGATCCAGACTCCTTACCCACATTGTATCGGACGCCCATTTTTACCCAGTTCATTGTCAAGTTTGTTTTTGGAATGTATCTTGTCATGACTCTGATTGTCCTGATCAACTTGCTGATTGCTATGATGAGCGACACTTACCAGCGAATCCAGGCACAATCAGACACTGAGTGGAAGTTTGGGAGGGCCATGTTAATCCGTGACATGATCAGAAAATCAGGGACCCCTTCTCCGTTCAATCTATGCACCAATCTTTTCTACTACATCAAAATGCTGTGCAAGCATAGGGGTAAGTCAGTGATTTATATTCATTTGAAAGGGTGGACCAAATTTTTTACAAGTACTTCATGAGTGAAGTTAAATTTGGAAAGGAATTGATTTATTAGTGTCACATTATATGTAGGGAGATACAGTGAAAAGCATTTATTGCATACTGTTCATACAGATCAAATCATTACACAGTCCATTGAGGTAGAACCAATAACAATGCAGAATGTACTATTAGTAGCAGCTGAGTGTAGCAATATAACAGGAAAAACCGCAAGTAAACAATAAGGAGGAAGATCACAAGGTAGACTGTGAGGTCAAGAGTCAAACTTATTGGAGTGACAGGACAGGCGATGACTTGATAGAGGCGCAGAAGATGGTAAGAGGCATAGGTTGAGTGGACTGCTAGGTTTAAATGGCTAATACCAGTGGGCATGATTTTAAGGTGATTGGAGGAGAGTATGAGCAGATGTCAAAGTCAAGTTCTTTATACAGGGAATGCCCTGCCAGGGGTGGGCGTTGAGGCAGATACATTAGGGCACATGGATGATAGAAAAATAGAGGGCTATGTAAGAGGGTAGGATTAGATTGACTTTAGAGTAGGTTAACAAAGGATAGTACCTGTTAGCCAAAGGGTCTGTACTGTGCAATGTTTTATGTTCTTTGCTTTCTAGGGAACTATGGCAACTAAGTAGAAACTGTCTTGGAGCATGGTGGTATGTGTTTTCTGGTTTTTGTATCTTCTGACCAATGGAAGAGGAGAGAAGAGAAAATGGGCAGGGTGGGTGGGATCCTTGATTATGTTAGCTGCTTTACTGAGATTATGAGAAGTGTAGACAGAGTCCATGGAGGGGAACTGGTTTCAACGATGTGTTGAGCTGTGTTCACAAATCTCTGCAGTTTCTTGCAGTCACGTGCAAAGCAGTTGCCATCTCAAGCCTTTATGCATCCATTATAGCCCTGATTTTCCTAGCTTGAGTACTTAGGGAAACTGACAAGAGTAAACCAAAAGGCACAGGAAACCGAGGGATTTGCGTGAAAGAGCAGAGTCTGGTTTGCACCTTTAATAGGCGCAGACTCATTGGAGTCACGCAAAATTGGCATTGGTTATTATTTCCACGTGTACAGTGAAAAGCTTTTGTTTGCATCCAGACAGATCATGCCTTGCTCAAGTACATTGAGGTAGTAAAAGAATAATTTATGATGCAGGATTCTGACCCAATATGTCAACAATTCCTTTCCTCCCACAGATGGTGCTCAACCTGTTGAATTCCTCCTGCAGATTGTCTGTTGCTGCAGAACACTGTGTTACAGTTACAAAGAAAGTGCAGTGCAGTAAGACAAATAAAGTCCAGGGGCCACGGCCAGGTCAATTTGAAGTCCAAGAGTTCACCTTCAGGCATATGAGAGGTCCATTCAAGAGTCTGATACCAGCAGGATAGAAGTTATCCCCACCACTGTTTTCATCCATTGTGTTTATATGCTCTCAAAAGACAGGATGACTAAAATAACCTGATCACTTGGCCTATGCACCATCAAGTCCTGAAGGTGCCAGGTAATCAGAGTTCTACTCTAATTCAATTTGAATGACTCCCAGTTTGCATGCATTCTTGCCTCGAGGTATCTATTCCGTCTACATATGCAAATCAGCCTTCTCCTAATCTTGGATCCTTATTTCTGGACTTTCTTTGTGCTTTTACAATAACAACTTTAAATATAGAGAATTGTCGTCAGTAATTTGGAAATGAATGCCCATTGATACCCCCTGCATTGATTGGCTACAGTCCCAAAAGTGAGATCTGGGTAAATCTTCTGCTGACTGGCTTAAAAAGCTCTCTAGGATGCACTTTAAAAATCCCTTCTTATGTAAGCCTTTCACACTGAGGTGAAAGCATTAAATATTGAGGAAGTTGGAGCAATCTGTTTCGAGATGGACTCTAGTTTTTGTCCCGTTACAGTATCTGAGTTGGTGGCAGGGTTTAGGCAGATGTACTATTCTTATGTCTCTGAGTTGATGTAGTCAGCCAATGGTGTGAAAGTCTCTCTTCTACCTTTCCTCTTTATTCTTCAATTGACTCATCAGATTCCATCCTATTTACCCAACTCATGAAAATATTCCTTTAACATTTTGCTAGGGTAAAAATTCTGGAGCTTTTTCATATGCCCTGTGATTACTTCTTTTACCACTTTAATTTTTGGGTGGGGGGGGGGGGGATGTCAATAGCAAGGCTAGGATATATTAGCCCTTATTTTTTCTTGCTACATTCCCAATGATTTCCCTCAGATTCTATCACTGATCTACACAAGGCAATTTACTGTGGCAACTCTGTCTACCAGGTTAATTTGGCAGGCAGAAGGAAAACATCTGGGGTAAACTCCATAGTAACAGGGGGAATTTACAAACTGCACACATATAGCCCTGAAGGTTTGAATTTAACCCAGGTCACTAGGAGCTATGATGCAGCTTCTGTACAAGCTACATCTTTCTGCTTCACCAATCCTTCTTTCTTTTCATTGTTCACTTTTTCCTTCATATAGTCCTCATTTCACACTGGTACTAAATCCCTAAGCCTCTAGAATTTCATCTGAATAACACTTTTTTTGAGCACATAAGCAATTGAAAATGTTTTTGATTTCCTGTTGAAACTTGATAATGGCTAGTTCTGGGGCATTTCACACCATTCTACACTTTTGACTTGGTACCTTGCCACCCTTATAACCCTGACCTCATTTCCATATTATCCATGAACAAAATTGTATAGTTCCCTCATTCAACATTTGTTGTCAAGCATTGGGGGTAAATATTTTGATCCAGAACTTGGTCTTCAACCTCAACATGAAGTAGAGTCCGTTTCTGATGGGTTCCTTACCTGCATCCTTCTTCCCTTTGCTTCCCATTCTTCCCCCATTTCTCAGTCAACCCCTCCTCTACAATTCTCATTAGAACCTCTGAATTGTCACAGTCCCAGTCCAGTTGAAGGATCTTGATATCAACTTTCATTCCCTAATTTGCGGTAGCTTTGCTGTCTCTACCACTTGACTCATCACTGCCGTGATACTCAGCCACAATTACAGGCCCGTCTTCCCATTTCTTGATCTTGATTCTTCTCCTCACTTCCCCTCAGGCCCCGAGGTACAGACCATACCATCCACACAACCACGATCATATCACTGATAAAATACTTATCCCAACTGACAACCCTTCCCAAACTCCAACAATTCTTTAAGGTTATCCAAATTATTTTGACCTTCCAGCCACACAACCCTAAAACTTGGACCTAATTCCTCGACAACTTGTTTTCATTCACAAAAAAAAAACATTTCTGACTATTCACAAAAACTAACCATAGCATGTGAAAGTTTTAGTCACATTTGATCTTGTTCTTAAGTAGATTGATAGATTAGGTTAAATGTATGAATCAAAATACAGAGTCTAAATAATGAAGATATATTAAATTCTTCTTGTATTTCTAACATTTGAAAAAGGATTATACAAGAATTATGATGCCAGAAACAAATTTAATCTGTAGAGATTCCACTCAGCTTGAAAATGATTGAATGACATTATTCTACAATCACTTGACATATTTGTATCTCTGTAATTTTAAAGAATTCAATGCATACTTGTGTGATAACATGATTAATCATAATTGCAATGGTGTAAAGGGGAGAGAAATCCCGTGGGAAATAGGATTGTTGAAATGTTGGAGCAGAGTGAGGTCATTGAACTCACTGGAGCTTTCCGGGCAACAGCTCCAGATAATAGCCATCCATTCGAAATCACCAGACTCATAACATATAAATTTTCATGATGTCCAAATATAAAATATGCAGCACCCTCTTTGTTGCCACCCTCAAAACAAGTAGATCACATATCGCAGTGCACCTAAGGCTTATTGTGGGCACTTAAACCATTATTGCAATACCACAAAGGTTAATACCTTCTTTGCAGTGTTTCCCCACAATCCCGCAAACAAATAGAACGTCAATCATTACGGCTTTGGAATAGAGTCTATGTTGATCATGATGCCAATCTAAACTAATCTCATCTGTCAGTACACTGTCATATTCCCTATATCCCCCAAACCTCATGAAAAGCCTCAACCCGAAACGCAACAGCCTGTTTCTATCCGCTGAGCTCTTGCAACTTTCTGTTTGGTACTGCTTCAGATTTCCACCGAGTTCATACAGCTTTTTTTTGTACTGCTTTAGATTTACTCCATCTGTAGTCTCCCTCCATAACCTACCAGTTCATTTATCTGTTTCCAGCAGGAGGGAACAGCCGCAGGTATACGCTGCACTGGCTGTGCATTTCCCCTCCTTCTCCTGACAGTCACGTAGTTACCTGTCACTTGCAATCTATGGGTGACTACCTCCCTGTAGCTCCTATCTATCACGTCCTCATTCTCTCGTACTAGTCAAAGGTCATCAAGCTGCAGATCCAGTTGCCACAGTAAACTTCTACCATTGGGAAGAAAATACATTCCACTTTGCACTCTCCACTATTCACTCCATTGTCAATAGAGCATAGAATATAGGAAGTTAAAATTTCAAAGTAAGTTTATTATCAAAGTACATATATGTCAACATATACAACCCTGAGATTCATTTTCTTGCGGGCATACTCAATAAATCCAATGATCATAACAGAATCAATGGAAGTCCACACCAGCAGGGTGGACAATGAGTGTTAACACAAACCCAATGCCATATTTAACTTTGCTTGAAATAGCCCTCTGCAAGTCATACCTGGTTTTCTGGTACAGACCTGGGTCATCAGACTTGAATGACACAGATCTATGGCATTGGATCTGTGCTTAGGCACACAGTTGTAAGTGTAAAGCGAGTAGAGCAGGGGGCTTAGCACACAGCCTTGTGGTGCACCTATGCTGACCGAACTTAGCACAGGCTCAGGCTCTGGCCCATTGTGACTGCAACTACCGTGTTTCCATTCTAACTAATGCCACCTGCCTGCATGTAGTCAGTCTAATGTTTTTCATGTTCTGTCCAGTCCAATAGTAATGCTTGCCTTCACTCAAAAACCATTCCATCCTCTGAACATAATTTCTGCATAAATAAATGGGCATTAACACTGTTCAGTAGAGTTACATGGTACAGAAACGGGCCTGCTCCTCCTGTTGTGAAGTACCAATCTAGACTTGATCAGCTCTTGGTCCGTAATCTTCTATGCCATGGTGATTCAAGTGTTCATCCAGGTACTTTTAAAATGGTGTGACAGTACCAGCCCTGATTTGCTTATCAAGCAATACATTTCCGATTTCTACCATTCTCCAAGTGAAAAAAGTTCCATAGCTTACCTCGAACGCTCTCATACCTCGACTTAAAATTACGCCCTCAGATTTTAGACACCTGTTATGGGGGAAAGAACTCTCACTTACTGAGAAAATTTTCCCCTTAATAGATTGTTTAAAGTTTCTCTAAAGTTACCCCACAATGATCCAATCAGCATCAAAAAAGCACTTCACGCATCAGGTAAGCTGCCTGTCAGAATTAATCTATCTTTTCTCTTTTGAATTGATTTATATTTCATTTTTTGTTATGTTTTCTCCTTTTAGGAAAAGGTAATAGTTTCATTTTCCAATTTCATTCCTCGGTTCACTTCCTTTCCCAAGTGGATGCATAGCAGTCACGTTTCCAAGACTGGGGAATTTTGATTGGTGTCTGTATTCCAAACCCATAGGTAAACTCTGCTCTATGGAGGGCCGGGAATTGATGAATGAAGGAGATAACCTCGACACCATATCGGATACACGCTCCATTGACATGTTGTCACATACACCTGTCGGATGGATACAAAGCACCTCTAAAAGAGCAGCACAGATCTCTCCTGAAGGTACAAGATTGGCTCCTTTTTGTATTAACAAATTTCACAATGTAGAAATAACTTTTTGATCCTGAACTCTTTAAAACATGATTGTTTTGAGGCAGCAGCCCCGGGCAAAGATATAAACTGACTATAAATTGCAAAAATGAATAGATAATGCAGCAAATGTTGTTGGAAGATAGCACAGTTTTTTTTTTTGCCTACATGTGAAGAATAATTAGCAGCTGAAACACTTCTTTTTAAGCTGTGAGATATTAACTTAACTTTGGAGCAAGCATGTGTCGTTGACGCTCTGCACTCTGGTACAGGAGGCAACCACAGATCAGTAAAGAGTTTTGCTTTACATTTGGAGGCCAATGATTCTCTTTCTACTTCCCCTGACAACAAAATCTGACCCTCTGTTTCAATATGTGAACATAAAAGATAAGGAGGCCTGGAAAAATGTCTTGTACTCTTTGAAGTTTAATAGCATCTGTTTCCTTACTGAGCTTTAAAAAGCCTACTTGATAAGTATTTTGTCATTTGTGAAATTGCCAATCAACATGGGTAAATAAAAAGCACCATGTTTGATGTTGACTGTTATCTTTGAACATCCACTTCCCCACAAATCTACTCCCTCTACAATGAATTTCTGCCTCATTGTACACCTCTTTCTCACTGGTAATACAGCATTGTTGCTTCATTCAAATGATTCATCAACAGATTAATGTCTAAAGTCACCACCTTCTCAAAGACAATTATTCCGGCCTTACCAATGATGCCCACAATTTTTAAAAAGTAGAGTAAAATAGATAGATTTCACATTTTTTGGTCCTGAAATTTTCATTAGAAAAATTAATTACATTTGAACATATCACTCAGATGAGGCGAAGTTTACAGAGAAAATTTTTGCTGTTTCTAGACTGAAATTTGTCTGCCTACAGTTTCTGGGGATTATGGATAAAAGACAATGTACACACTTGTCAATGAATATAAAATGCATAAATATAGAAGTTCCTCAGGAGAGAGAATGGAAAAATGAAAGAAAATTAATCAAAGGGACATTTTAATGGCTTGATTTACTGTCTCATTCAAGATTTTTTGGATTTACGAGGATTGAGATTAGCAGTCAAGAAAAAATAGACAATAACTTAATCTAAACCATTTGAAAAAATATGACTGGAGGAATATGAAACAATAGAAAAATAGTTTTTACTTTAGATATGTGTGAATATAATAAAAGTGACTTCTAACATATCCTTCTCCACAGCTGGATTCTTGCGAGGCATAAAGCAAAATGGTCCAATGCAGATTGAAGATATTATTGACTGGCACAATGTAGCTTTTCGCTATTTAACAATGAAACGCCAGACTGATGGTATGTTTGTAAAGGATTCTTCTCAATTAAAGGGTTGGTTTTATTTCTAGTAGGTGCAAGACTGAGATACAGTGAAAAAGTTTGTTTTGCATGTCATCTGTACAGATCTTTTCACCACATCAGTGAATCAAGTTAGTACAAGGGAAAACCTCAAACATAATATAGTGTTACAATTACAGAGAAGGTGCAATGCAGGTAGACAGTAAGGTGTAAGCCATTACAGTTAGATTATGAGATCAAGACTTCATTTTTATTGTAAGAGATCCACTCGACAGTCTTCATACATTGAGATGAAAGTTGTGCTTGAGCCTTCTGGTACGTGCGTCCAAGCTATTAAGTTTCTATCCAATGAGAGAGGGGAGAAGACAAAATATTCAAGATGGGAGGGGTCTTTAATTATGTTGGCTGCTCTTCCAAGGCTGCGAGAAATGTAGTCAGAGTCCAAGGAGAGAAGGCTGGTTTTTTTGATTTGTTGAGCTGTGACCACAACTCTCTGCAGTTTCTTGACATTTTAAGAAAGGTATCCTGATGCAAGTAATCTAGAAATTAAACCATAATAGGCACTCATTTTTCAATGAGAGTTTTGTATAAGCATGCTTACAAAGAATATATGACGAGAATGTATGAAAGAATGTATTTATGGTTCAGCCGGCTGGTGGTGTAACAGCATCTGCACCGGACTTCAAGGTGAGTGGTCTCAGGTTCAAATCCAGCAGGCTCCTTGCACACTTCCCATCCGTGCTGGGTTGAGCATCAAGTTAACATCTCGGCCTTGTAAAAAACGGACAAATGCTAAAGAAGTGGCAAGATTGCTGCCCAGCACAGAGAGAGAGGAAGAAAAAGTACTTACGTTTGTTATTTGTAAATGAAATGGAAATTTTAAAAGGCATAGCCCTTGAAATGGCACAATTTCACATTGAAGATGTTTAGTTTGAACTTGAGAATTCTTCAGCATCCTGAAAATTGCCTTCAATGACCAGCCAAAAGCATGTTATACCCAGTAACATTCACTGCCATTCACAATTTATGGATTACAGCATAGACCACAAGTTATCAGACTGTGTATCCTGAAGAAAGAGGAAGTGAAGCATATTGATCATTCTAACCCAAGACTAGTTTGATCTTCTGCTCTTTTATTCGATTTTAGATCTATAAATTCTCAATTACTATAAAAGGGGAAAATAAGATCTTCTGTGGCAGATTAATTAAAGATTGCTTTATCTATAATATTACAAAATAGATTTCTGTTTTGACCTTCTATACTTTTAGGTCTGGTGTTGATACAGCTGCAGCATGATGGAAGTCCAAAGGTCTGTAAGTGTGATTTTGGCACCAACTATCAAACTTGACTTGCCAAATCCCAATTACATCAAAATGCCCAGATGCTGCCCAGATGGATTGTAACATTGTTCAGCTATGTCTGAGTTCAGCTATTGTTCAGCTATGTCTGAGTAATCTGTTAGTGGTTTCTGCACTTTTCAAAGTCATCAACCATATATCAAGCAGCTATTCATCGAGTTACGTTGATCAGAGGAGAAGGATCAACGTAACCATTGAAGATGTGTAGTAAAGTGTGTTTTTTATTCATTAAGTGATTATTATTTATTTAAAGGATTTTACATAGCAGTACAATTGCTTAGCAGATCTGTTTTTATTTGGTAAGACAAATGGCAGCACGTAATTCTCTCCCAATGGCCATAATTTATTTTTAATTTTTACAACCCTTTGTCTGTATTTCCTTGTTCATTCTATCTTGCTTCATATTTTGCTTGAATTTTATTTCCATTTCTAGGGCACTGAGAAAATGTGTGAACTATAGTTCTAATGCCTCTTTGATTCTGGCCAGAAATGCTATTCTGGACATAAAATTATCCGCAAATGTCGAAAGCTTCTTGGCAACTACTGCAAGGTTCCAGCAGCGTAGGTTAAATTTAAGGTGCATGTTGCAACATTTGATTTTTGAGTTAATTTTCCCTTTCCAATTTTTAACCACACTTATTCTGATTGAAGTACCTTCTTCTTTCATAAAACATGCTTGTTTTAAGGCATTTTCCATAAGTGTAGGGTGCAAAGAGACCTCACTGATCTCACTGTGCTCCACTTGCTCTTCACTCTCCCCCTCCTTTCATTTCAACAAGTTCACTCATAGAGCTCATCTCCTGATCTTTCTATAGTCTGCTCAGACTTTTGACCTGTTGTGTTAACTCATGGGTTAGGAGATGTTCCATCACAGGCGTGGTGAAAGTAGGCATATTGGGTTAGTAGCAGGGATTGGTGTCGGGAGGGAGGTGGTTAGTAACCAGATTGTTGGAATCATTCCTCTCCCTAAGCACTTAGTTCATTATTCCCCCAGTGTGCTCAGAAACCAGATGAACCCCATCAGATAAATGTTCAATGAATTCTGATTTTCATTAAGGCCAAATGAAATGCTAATTTATAAATAAATAATTTCTTTTTGCAATTTCAACAGTGACTGTCGCTTAGATACAGCATCGCACATTTTGTATGAAGCCTAGATATAGTAGATAGGAAATATTTATTTCCCTTGCAGAAAATCAATAACACGTGGACCTATACTTAAGATATGAAGAAACAAATAGAATTTTTTTCCTCCCAGTAAACTGGGAAACCACAAACCTCAGAGCCCAAATGGATAGCCAAAGCAAAAACCACCATCACATTTCTGCAGTATTCAGATGTGTCTGTGAACAGTCATACAGTCCAAGGGCTAGCAAATGGAATGACTGAATGCATCACATGGTCATTTAAAGAAACAGGCCAGCATTTTTTGTCAAGAGCCTGCTTGAATAAACTAGTCAGAATTTAAAACTGTATTTTAATCTGTTTGTTCTACTTTTGATACTGATGTGATTAGTTTGCTTTGTACAAAGATTTCCAATGTTTTTGATCATTTATACAATTGGAGGAATATTTTTGAATTATTTATAGTATCTTTGTATCTAAAATCCTTGTCTACTTTGGAGAAGGAAAATAATTAAAAACTTAACCTGTACTATTATAGTGTAAACTTGCTGCAGAATAAGAAAATGTTTTGTTTAAAGTATGCTGCCATGAATTTGTTAGTAATATCATTAATGTTTGATAATTAGTAATAGGACTAACAAACAACAAGATATTATCGTACTGTGGAGATTTTCTCTTGGATTACACTTGTGAACTAATTACCTATGATAAAGTCTTCTTGAAAAAGCATTCAAAATTGTTTTTTGTGAAGAATTTGAAAAATTCTGAATAATGATGAGCTGTGTGCATACTACATGGTAGCTCACAGTGTAATGGTTAGCATAATGCTTTACTGTACCAGCGAACAAGGTTATTTTCCCACCACTGTCTGTAAGGAGTTTGCACATACTCCACATGACCACATGGGTTTCCTCCAGGTGCTCCAACTTACTCTCATGGTCCAATGACGTACAGACCATGTAAGTTGTCCCGTGATTAGACTAGGGTTAAATCAGAGTTCGCTGGGTGGCATGGCTGGGAGAGCCTATTCTGTTCTGTATCCCAATGAATAAATTAAATAAACTACCTACCCTCTGATTTTCCGCCCTTCTTAAGGCAGTGATTTGAATTGAATATATTGAATAATATTGAGGTGAAATTGGGTCAGAGCAGTATACAGAATGGCCAAACCAAATTTGTCACATATTAAAGAACAGCACAATAATTATCTCCATTGAAATCATTAGACCCGAATATAGACTGGAGTGACTGTTTTAAAGGTGCAGCCACTGCCAGTTTAACCTCAGTTGAATTTTACAGTAGTATCTATTCCTTGCTTTTATCTTCCTCACTATTTAGTGCTTCCATCTTTAGATCCCTGTGGAGAATGTCGCAGGTACTGGATGCTGAAATGATCCCTCATTCACTTTCCAAAGCTGTCATGGAGCTCTGGCTGATTGATGACTCTACCTGACATACTCCTGATCAGCAGAGCTCATTGGAAGATTTTCCTCTTGCAGCATGCACTTAGTTTTCAGTACCTGGATCCAGCAAGGGATTTTTTTTGTTACCCAGTCCTGGAGTGTATGGAACAAAGCTGAAGGTGGGTAGACACACACAGCAGGTGGAGTCATGGCAGCTCTATCGAAGCAATAACAATACAGGAAGAAGCCAATTCTCCCAAATGAGTGAATGCAGGCTTTACAGAGAATGAAATGTTTAATAAATGCAATAAATGAAAGTAAAAAGGAAACCTTGTAATCAAGAAGAATGTAATATAACACAGAAGCAACAGTTGAAGGTAGAAACATAAACAGGAATGAAAGAGCAGAACAGGGACACGCTATAAATAAAGTTGGAAAAAACAAGATGACAGTGAAATGAAACAAAAGCCTAAAATTAATTACTGGAGGGATACTAGCCAGGTGGATGAAGCCAGTTAGAATGAGGTAGGAAACTTGGAGGCAACTGAAATTAGCAGAAGATGTAGTCAACTCTTTCCTTGCCCTGAAGTAAAAAGTTATAACTTTAACTGAAATGGCAGCTGAAATTAACTGAATTAAACTATGTACAGCTTGTGCTGTGAACAGCTCAGACAATTTGGGACTAAGTCAGGATGAAAAGCCCAGTTTGACATTTGATTTCTGGTGTATACAATAAACAAGTTTTATGGTGTATCTTTAATGTACCCTGGCAGCAGGATTCAGTTCACTGACTTCAAAGAACTGACGACTACAAATTAGAACCATTTAGTGCATAAATGACATATTAAGATAGTTCTGTGCATATTTTGAACATGACAAATCATGAAATGAATTTTCTACGCTTCAATCCTGGGCCCAACAATTTGATGCAATTACAAAAGAGGCACAACAGTGGTTATATTTCATTAGAGGTTTGAGGAGAATTGAAATGTCAGCAAAGACATTCGCAAGTTTCTACTGAAGGACAGTGGTGAGCACTCTGACTGGTTGCATGACTGCGAGGTATGGAGGGGCCTCTGCTCAGGATCAGAAAAAGCTGTAGAAACTTGTAACCTCACCCAGCTCCATCATAGGCACTGACCTCCTCAGCATTCTCAACACCTTCAAAAGGCAGTACCTCAAAAATACCTCATTAAAGTCTCCATCACACAGGACATGCCCTCTTCTCATTGCTGCCATCAGGGAGGAGGTTCAGGAGCCTGAGGACACACAGTCAATATTTCAGGAACAGCTTCTTCCCCTCTGCCGTCAGATTTCTGAATAGACAATGAACCCATTGAACATGACCTCAGTATTTTTTCTCTCTTCTTGCACTACTTATTGAATTTATATATACTTTTTATTGTACTTTATAGTTTTTGTTGTATTGCAATGTACGCTACCATAAACCAACAAATTTCACGACATATGCCAGTGATATTGAATCAGATACTGGTTCTGAATTTTAGACGGGCAATGAAACACTAAGGGTCTAAGCATGGTAAATATGGTGCAACTCTTGTAGGCTGGGAGCAATGGATGTTCTCTTTCCGAACTGCAAGATAAACCTGGGTGAAGGTAGGATTCCTTTCAGTGAAAATTCGAGGGAAAGGCCTGTAGAAGTGTTGGAATTTTAAGAAAAATTGTCATTTACAGTCAATTTTCTGAATAGATGGCCACCAATCATATGAGAAGCAGAATGGCCGGAAGTTGTAGTACATATTGATATCAATGACATGGAGGAGGTCCTGAAAACAGAATACAGGGAGTTTGGAAGAAAGCTGAGAAGCAGGACCTCAAGGATAGTAATCTCAAGATTGCTCCCCATGCTACGTGACTGTGAGGATAAGAATAGAATGAGGTGGCAGATAAATGCATGGCTGAAGAATAGGAGCAGGGGGTAGGAATTCGGATTTCTGCTTAATTGGGACCTCTTCTGGGGCAGGTCTAGCCTGTACAAAAGGTATGGGTTGTACTTGAATCTGAGGGGATAAATATTCTTGTGAACAAGTTTACCAGAGCTGTTGGGAGTGGTTTAAACTAATATGATGGGGATGGGAACTAGAATGATTAGAGCTGAGGATGACCCAGCAGGTTTACAAGTTGATGATGGGTGTAACATGAATTTAAGGAAGGACAAGCAAGTGACTGGGTACAAATACAGACAGAGCAAAGAGTTAAATTGGACCACAGAGGCAAAACTCAAAAGGGCAAAGAATGCAGGATTGAAGGTGCACGTGGCATTCAGAATGCTGTGGATGAAATTGTGGTGCAGTTAGAGATTGGTCAGTGTGACATTGTGGACATCACTGAGTCGTGGTTGAAAGAAGGCTGTAGTTGGAAGCTTAACATCAAAGGATATACTTTGTATCGAAAGGACAGGCAGGAAGGTATAGGTGGTGGTGTGACTCTGTTGGTAAAAGATGGAATTACATCTTTGGAAAGAAGTGATATAGGGTCAGAGAATGTTGAATTTTTGTGGGTGGAGTTAAGAAAGTGCAAGGGTAAAATAAAACATTACGGGAATCATATATAGGCCTCCAATTAATAGCCAAGGTGTGGGGTTGAAATTGCAAAGGGAACTGAAAAAGGCATGTAATAAGTGTATTATCACAATTGTATTGGGGGACTTCAATATGCAAGGGAATTAGGAAAATCAAGTTGGTGTCAGATCACAAGAGATGGAATTTGTTGAATGCCTATGAGAGTTTGAGAGCAGCACATTTGAGCCTGCTTGAGGAAAGGCTATTTTAGACTAACTGTTGTGTAATAACCCAGATCCTATTAGGGAGCTTAATGTAAAGGGATCCTTAGGAGGCAGTGATCATAATATGAGCTTAACTTATGCAGCAATTTGAGAAGGAGAAGCATGTCAGATGTATCAGTATCACAATGGAATAAAGGGAATTACAAAGGCATGAGGGAGGACCTTGCCCAGGTAGATTGGAAGGGGATATTGGTGGGGATGACAGCAGAGCAGAGATGACTGAAGTTTCTGGAAATAGTTCACAAGCGCAAGATAGGTAAGTCCCACAGAAGTAGTTCTCAAATGGCAGGGCTAGGCAACTGTGGCTGACAAGAGAAGTTAAGGACTGCATAAAAGCCACAGAAAAGGGCATTTAAGGTAGCAGAAGTGAATGGGAAGTTGCATAATTGGGAATATTTTAAAATCCTAAAAAAGGCAACTAGAACAGCAATAAGAAGAGAAAAGATGAAATATGAGTGCAAACTAGCCAATAATGTAAAGCAGGAAACTATAAGCTTTTTCAGTTAAATGAAGAGTAAAGGGGAGGCGAGAGTTGATATTGGACCACCAGGAAAAAATGCTGGTGAGGTAGTAATGGGGGGCAGAGAAATGACGGATGAACTTAATGAGTACTTTGCATCAAACTTCACTGTGGAAAACACTAGCAGTATGCTAGAGGTCTGTGAGTGTCTGGGAGCAGAAGTGAGTGCCATTGCTATTAGAAAGGGAAAAATGCAAGGCAAACTCAAAGGTCTTAATGTGGATAGGTCACCTGAACCAGATGAACTTCATCTTCAAGTCCTGAGAAATTTTTCTGAGGAGATAACGGATGCATTGGGCATGATCTTTCAAGAATCATTTGAGTCTGGCATGGTCCCGGAGGACTAGAGGATTGCAAATGTCATTCCACTCTTTAAAAAGGGAGGAAGACAAAAGAAAGAAAATCATAGGCCAGTTAGCCTCATCTCAGTGGTTGCGGAAGTGTTGGAGTGTATTTTTAAGGGTACTTGGAGACTTATAATAAAACAAGTCAAAGTCAGCATGGTTTCTGTGAAGGGAAATCTTGCCTGACAAATCTGGTAGAGTTCTGTGAGAAAGTAATAAGCAGGGTGGACAAAGGGGAGGCAGTGGATGTCATTTACTTGGATTTTCAGAAGGTATTTGAGAAGGTATTTGATGAGGCTGCTTAACAAGATAAAATCCTATGGCATTACAAGAAAGATACTGGCTTGGATAACAGAATGGTTGACAGGCAGGAGGCAGTGAGTGGGAATAAAAGGGACTTTATCTGGTTGGCTGCTGGTGACTAGTGGTGTCTCTTGGGGGTCAGTATTGGGACTGCTACTTTTCACATTGTCAATGATTTGAACAATGGAATCGATGGCTTTGTGGCAAAGTTTGCGGATGATATGAAGATAGGTGGAGGAGTAGGTAGCGCTGGGGAAGCAATGTGATTGCAGCAGGACTTAGACAAATTGGAAGAATGGGCAAAAAAGTGGCAGATGGAATATAATGTTGGGAAATGTATGATAATGCATTTTGGTAAAAGTAACTATCGTGCAGATTTATCTAAATAGGGAGAAGGTTCAAACATCAGAAGTGCAGAGGGATTAAGGAATCCTCGTGCAAGACTCCCAGAAGGTTAATTTACAGGTTGAGTCTGTAGTAAAGAAAGCAAATGAAATGTTGGCATTTATTTCAAGGAGAATAGAATATAAAAGCAAGGAGATAACGTTGAGACTTTATAAGATAGTAGTCAGGCCACACTTGGAGTATTATCAACAATTTTGGGCCCCGTATCTCAGAAAGGATATACTGTCATTAGAGAGAGTACAGAGGAGGCTCACAATGATGATTCTGGGAATGAAGGGGTTAACATATGAGGAGCATTTGGCAGCTTTGGGCTTGTACTCACAGGAATTTAGAAAAATGTAGGAGACCTCATTGAAACATACTAAATGTTGAAAGAACTAGATAAGGTAGATGTGGAGAGGATGTTTCCTGTGGTGGGAGTATCCAGAACTAAAGGGCACAGCCTCAAAATTAAGGGGCAATCTTTTAGAACAGAGGTGAGGAGGAAATTTTTTTAACCAGAATGTGGTGAATCTGTGGAATACTCTGCCGCAGACGGCAGTGGAGGGCAAGTCCATGGGTATCTTTAAGGCAAAAGTTGATAGTTTCCTGATCAGTCAGGTCATCAAAGGATATGGCAAGAAGGCAGATGTATGGGGTTGAGTTGGATCTGGTATCAGTCATGGGCTGAATGGCCCAATTCTGCTCCTATGTCTTAAGGTCTTATAATGACAGCCAATGCATGCAAAAAGATAATTTAAGCATTTTCACAGAAAATTATATAACCATTTTAAAGTGGCTATCTGACAGAGATGAATGGTGTGTGGAAAACAAATGTTATTTTTCAGCTTGTTAATATTTACAACTACTTAAAGTGGATCTTTTAGTAACTATACAGCACACAGGCATATCTGGGAAAGTAAGAATATTTTTGAAACTGTTGTTCAGCAGCAATACTTAAACTAAGAATTCATATTTTTCCAATGTGAGTAGGTTCCAGATCAGAAAAATGCTCCAGAGAATAAAATATATAAATATAATGCATATTTTTTGCATTACTGTAATTCGTATTATTATATTGCAGAATTTAAACAAATAATAATGATAGCGCATATGTCAATTAAAATAATAAAATGGATGGAATCTCTGCCACTTAATTTAGTTAATAGTAACAACTTAACACTATTTAGTAGCATATATTATACAATATACATTTTAACAATAAGCAATATAGTTCCTCAATTTATTTTATTATGGGGCACAAAGAAATGACAAAGCAAATACACTGATACTTTGTTTCTGATTTTACAGAAGGGGACATACATAACTTCCTAGAAGAGCTGATTCTAATGAAAAGAAGGAGTTAAATTGACACTAGTGGAAAATAAAGGGTTGGAGAAATTTTTCATACCTTCAAATCCCTAGGACCCAAAAATTTGTATCTCAGCATGTTAAAAGAGGGAGCCAAGAAAATGTATACATTGAACATCATCTTCCAAAATCTATAGATTTCACCAACAAGAAAAAAAAACCTGCAGAAGCTGAAAATCAAAGCAACACACACAAAATACTGGATGAAATCAACAGGTCAGGCAGCACCTATGGAAAATACTAAACAGTCAACGTTTCAGGCAAAGACTCTTCATCAGGACTGTAGATTTCTGTAGCTTTGCGTAGATTTCAAAACAATTTCTGCAGATCAAAGGGGTGTAGATTTCACCACACTATCGGAAAAGGAGGTGGAGGTGAGCAAGAAATAAAATAAGAAACTTTGGATAGGTTAGTGTGGTATCAGGTGCAGGAAAATCCTCGACTCCATTGAAAAGGAAGTGATAACATTAATAGAATTAAGTATTAATTTCATAAGTGATTGGCAAAAACAAATTAAAGTAGGGCAGGGCAAGCAAACCAGCTATTACTGGAGTGGGGATTTTGAGGTTTTAGCTCTTCGAGGACCCAGTGAGATGAGGCTTCAGCGAGAAATCTGTAAGTAGAATTTTTTCCGCACTGGTGTTTTTCCTTCTCTACATTTGCTCAATTAGAACACAGGGATGCCGGACAGGGATAGTGAAATGTGGGAAGGCAGTGCCTCTGACGACTTCACCTGTGAGAAGAACATCCAGTTGTCGGCTCTAAGACTCCATGTTAAGGAGTTGGAGCTGGAATTGGATAAACACCAGATCATTTGGGAGGCTGAGGGGGTAGATAGGACTCATGGAGAGGTAATTACACCCGAGGTACAGGGATACAGGAAGCTGGATGACGCAGAAAGAGGAAGGTGGTTAAGGGGCCAGTGCAGAGTACCCCCATGGCTATCCCCCTCAACAACAGGTATACCACTTTGGATACTAATGGGGGGGGGAAATGACCTAGCAAAGGACAATCACGGCGGTCAGGTCTCTGGCACTGAGTCTGGCTCTGTGACTCAGAGGGGAAGGAGTAAGAAGAGATGAGCTGTGGTGATAAACCATGATTTAGTTGGGGAACAGAAAAGAGGTTCTGTGGACAAGAACAACATTCCCGGATGGTACATAGCCTCCTGGGTGCCAGGGTCTGGGACATCTCGGATCGAGTCCTCAGCATGTAGGTACAAATGACATAGGAAGAGTGACAATGTTCTGCAAAGAGAGTTAGGTGTTAAGTTAAAGGATAGGTCCTCCAGGGTTGTGATCTCAGGATTGCTACCTGTGCCACGTGTCAGTGAGGCCAGAAGTAGAAAGATTGTATGGTTTAATATGTGGCTAAGGAGTTGGTGTAGGAGAGAGGGCTTCAGATTTTTGGATCATTGGGCTCTCCTCCACGGAAAGTGAGATGTACAGAAGGAACAGTTTGCACCTGAACTGGAAGAAGACTAGTATCCTAGTGGGAAGGTTTGCTAGTGCTGCACAGCGGGGTTTAAACCACAGTTGCAGGAGGATGCAAACAACAGTTACAGAACAGATAGTGGAGAGGTTGTGGAGACAGAACTTGTTAAGATCACAGACAAATTCAGGAATCAAAAGGTTGAGCATAATGTGACTAATGTCCTGAGGTGCATATACTTCAATGCAAGAAGTATCGTAGGAAAGGCATATGAGCTCAGAGCATAGATCAACACCTGGAATTAAGATATTGCAGCCATTAGTGATACTCAGGTGCACGAGGGGTAGGATTGGCAGCTCCACGTTCCGGGGTTCCGTTGTTTTATATGCATCTAGTTTAAGATGGTGCTATTGAAGGCATGACTAGTAATTCCAAGGCAAGGAAATTCTACTAAAAACATTATGAATAATAAATTAGTAACACTTTTTTTGAAGTAAATTGTGAAACTATCACTGCAAGAGGCAAGTGAAGGCAAAGTGAATTCGAGAGATAAGCCATGCTGGCACCCTGCAAAGTCGACGCAGATGGAGTTGGCGATTCAGAGATGAGAAGTCGAGGTAGAGGAGTTTCACTGCCTATTCAACTAACCCAGATGCAAGGTTGGATTGCTGTAAGCACCAAACTGATTTGGAGAGGTCATGAACAGCCTCTCTGACAGTGAAGTCTAGGCCCAAAGTGTATCAGAGGGTGGCATATTCTAGGCTCAGACTGATTCGCTGCGGCAGAGCCCAGGTCCTACTGCAAGGTATGATCCACTGTTTAGATTGTTTAAATACCAGCCAAGATATATGTGAAAGGCAGGGTGTTGACCAGTTTCACTCACTTTCCCATAATGTTCACTCCTCTTTCCATGACTCTGAGGCCATAAGACTCCTCCTGGCTTCTGTACTTAGAAGCTTTGCGGCGATTTGCCCCGCTAATATGTTGAACTGATACTGAGGCTTTGGGCCTACTCCGGGCTGCTCTGGGGATTTGGATCTAAGAAGTCAGTTTGGTTTGGAATGCAACTCTCTTCTAATGTTTGCATGATTTATGTTTTTTTGTTCTCTTTCTCTGCTGGTCTTTATTTTTTCGGTTTCTTGTTTTGTAGCTGCCTATAGCAGGCAAATCTCAAGGTTTTTTAATTTATCCATTCTTTGATAATAGATGTACTCTGAATCTGAATCTTTGAAAGAACAGGAAGGATTAAAGGAGAACGTGTAGTGTTGCTAGAAAGATTGCAGACTGTTGCAAGAAACATAAGGTTGTTATAGTAAGTGATTTTAACTTTCCACATATTGACTGGAATCCCCATGCTGTAGAAGGACTAGAAGGGATAGAGTTTTTTACATATGCTCAAGAAAGTTTTCTTAATCAGTACATAGAATCCCAAAGAGAGAGTGTGCGATACTGGATCTGCTATTAGAGAATGAGACAAGGTTGGTGACAGAAGTTTGCATCACAATGCTATTAGTTTCAAAGTATGAAAAATAATAGGTCTGGTCTGCAAGCTGGCATTCTAAATTGGAGAAAGGTGAATTTTAATGATATCAGAAAGTGTGGATGGGAAAGTTGTACTTGGTAAGTGGAACATCTTCAAAAGTGAGATTTTGAGAGTACAAAGCTGGTATGTGCCTGTCAGAATAACAGATAAAAATAATAGGTCTAGGAGCCTTGTTTTTCAAGGTATACTGAGGCCCTGGTTAAGAGAAAAATGGAGGTGCATATCAGGAATAGGCAAGCAGAAACAAATGAGGTGCTTATGGAGTGTAAGAAATGCAAGAGGACACTTAAGCAAATAAATCAGTAGGCCCAAGAGACATGGAGAAGATCTTTTTTTTTTGGTGTCTGTATTTACTCAGGAGATGGACACGGGGTCAATAGAAGTGAAGCATATCGGCATCAAATTCATGGACTCTATACAGTTTACAGGGGAGGACGTTTTTGCTATCTTGAGACAAATTAGGAGGCATAAATTCCAGGACCTGGCAAGGTGTTCCCATTGACCCTGCATGAGGTAAATTCAGAAATTGCTGGGGCATCAGCAGATATTTTTAAATCATCCTTAGCAACAGGTGAAGTGTAGGCAATGTTGCTGTGCTGTTTAAGAAAGGCTCTAAACATAAACAAGGAAATTGTAGGCTGGCGAGCCTGACATGCATGTGGTGGGAAAATTATTGTCAGGTATTCTAAGACAATGAATATATGAATATTTGGATATATATGAACTGATTAGGGATAATCAGTATGGCTTCATGTTTTGTAGATCGTGTCTAAGCAATCTTACAGCTTTAGAAAAAGAAGAGGTGATTAGCTAGAATGTTTGACAGAATGATTTGGATGAAAAAGAATAAATAGTCTGCAATTACATTTCTCATAGCAACCAGCATCCTTAGTTTTTCCTTATTTTGCATCCACTACTCTGAATCCGGTCATTGCTGTTTCAAGCTACCAATGATACTTTACTCAATGAGACTGAGCCAGCAGTGATTCATAGTGCGGGTAGAATAGCACAAGGTTAGAAATGGCCATAACCAATTTAGCAGTACGTAAATAAAGGTCTGTACCAGGGATTGCTGATTATTGAAAGATTTTTGACATTAAATGGTTGCACAGGCTCTGATTAACTAGATTGGAACTTCAAATTTGTTGTCTCATTGGTGGTTGTTGAGTTAACTGGCAGACTGAATCTGTTACACATTCAGCCTGGCTGGAATCCCACTCAGTGGATTGAAAGTCCATAGCAAAGATAACGTCTGAGAGGTTTTACAAAATTACAGCACTTGTAGTTCTAGTTTTCTCATCCTTGATGTCAGTGTACACTACTCAGCCTTTGATATATGAAATTAATTGGACAAACACACTGCTTTGTGATGTCAAATAACGTTTGCTTTTGCAATTATCATATGCAAGGTTCACTCTGTGCAGTCTCACTTAAGACATACTAACGTATATGTAATTTGATAATAAAATTTACTTTGAACAAATGAATCAGGCCCATGGAGCTTGTGCAAGAAGACTTTGTCCATAATTACTGGGGGGTAACCTTGTTCAATCTGTTACAATCCTTATTCTAGATTTCCCTATTAGCTGATAATTTGTTATAGATTTTGTTGCCCCAGCCTATAATAATTTGGTCTTTGTCGCTATTTTGGGTTGCTGCAGGGAATCAAAATAGATGCATGTGACAGCTTGTTGGTGATAAACAAACTAATCTGTTTTCTTCCCCCGTGCACTCTCTTTCCCATAGACTGTATTCACGAGGTTTCAAAAAGTACAGCAGCAGGCTACACATCTACTCTTCGAGATATGTTTATAGTTCAATAAAAGGGCAGTTCTCATACTGGGCATGAAAAGCAGTTACAGCAAGAGGTCAATAGGCAGGATCACTGATATAGCTCTACTTTAGGAAGCAGGCCACCTCCGAGATTAGGTCGTCCAGTGCTTCAACTTCATCTAACAATATGGAAAAAAGCTTGAGAACATCATAAATTCAATAGCAGAGACAGGAGTTATATTGCATGCTGTGGGAATCCTTTTCTGTAACAGGAACTGGATCTGTCCTCATGCAGAACTTTTAAAGTACTCTTTATATTTGGTGATAATTTTTGTTAAGAATGTCTATGAGGCATAGCTATCATTACGACAATCAGTGTTATCTGTAAGATCATTGCTCCATTGTATTGCTCAAATATGAACATCACCAAAGCAATTGCACTTAATGTTAGAAGCACATTAACACTGGCCAGATCTTGGGTCCACCTTCCCTCGATATGAAGCAAGTTTTCAGTGTTTCCTAGCAACCTTAGATCTCATGCTTGTTTCATTCTACTATGCCCACTGCTGTCTCAAGGCACAATCATTCCTTATGCACCTACCTTAAGATCACAGTATCAATCTCTACCCCTGGCCCTCAATACCTCAACCACAGAACAGATCCTGATTTACTTATAGCCACCAGTCATCCCACAAACTCAAGCCCAATCTTAGTTCAGACTCCTGGTCCTGAAAATGAACAATACTTTTCAAAGTTTAAAGTGAATTTTATTATGGAAGTAGAGGGCTACCATGCCTTCTTCACCATTGCACTTATGTTCTGGGTTCAGAATGGCTCCTCTGAGATAGTAACACTGAGGAGTTGAAAGTTGCTAACCCTCTCCACTTCTGATCCTCCGAATAGGACTAGTTCATGAACCTCTGGTCTCCCTCACCTGAAGTCTATAATCAGTTCCTTGACCTTGCTGATATTGGGTTGCTGTTATGACACCACTCACCCAACTTTTCAATCTCCCTGCTGTATGATGATTCATCACCACCTTTCATACAGCCTACAACATGGTGTCATCAGCAAACTTAAATATGGCATTGGAGCTGTGCTTAGCCATATAGTTATAGTGTAAAGCAAGTAGAGCAGGGGGCTAAGCACATAACCTTCTAGTGCGCCTGTGTTGATGGAGATTACGGAGGAGATTTTGTTGCCAATCCGAACTGAATGGAGTCTATAAGTAAGGAAATCCAGGATCCAATTGCACAAACAGGTAATGAGGCCAAAGTCTTGGAACTTATTAATTAGTTTTGAGGGGATGATGGTATTGTATGCAGAGCTGTAGTTGATAAAGAGCATCCTGATGTGTCTTTGCTGTCCAGATGTTCTAGGATTGAGTAAAGGTCCATGAGATGGCATCTGCTGTGGATCTGTTGTTCTGGTAGCGATTGGAAAGGGTCTAAGTCACCTCTCTGGCATAAGCTGATACGTTTCAACACCAGCCTCTCAAAACATTTCATCACTGTGGATATAAGTGCAACTAGACAATAGTCATTCAGGTAAGTCGCCACACTGCTCTTCGGCAGCAGTATAGTTGAAGCCTGCTTGAAACAGGTGGGTACCACACACTGTCAAAGCCAGAGGTTGAAGATCTCAGTGAACACTCCAGCCAGCTGGTCAGTACAGGTCTTCAGTACGTGGCCAGATATCCTGTCTGATCCAGATACTTGCCATGGATTTAATAGTTCAATAGTTCCACTTAATATCAGAGAATGTATACAATATACACCTGAAATTCTTGTTCTTTGCAGACATCCACAAAAACAGAAAAGTGCCCCAAAGAATGAGTGACTGTATAAAGGGTTTGAATCCCAAATCACCCTTACTCTCCTCTTCCATGGACAAGCAGCAGCAAGGTGTCAACCTTCCCCCTCCCCACTTACTTCAGCAGAAAAACATCAGCACCCTCCACCCACCAAGCAAGCAACGGCAAGTCCCCAAGGAAGACCATGATCTGCAGTAGAATAAAAACTAATCATTTACCCAACAATTCGACATACCACAGGCTCTCTCTCTCTCTCTCTCTCTCTATCTCTCTCTCTCCCTCCCTCCCTCCCTCCCTCTCCCTCTCCCTCTCCCTCTCCCTCTCCCTCTCCCTCTCCCTCTCCCTC
The DNA here is from genome assembly GCF_030144855.1 of Hypanus sabinus. NCBI lineage: Eukaryota > Metazoa > Chordata > Chondrichthyes > Myliobatiformes > Dasyatidae > Hypanus > Hypanus sabinus. The sequence continues at coordinate 124,948,859 of NC_082706.1, forward strand.
TCCCTCTCCCTCTCCCTCTCCCTCTCCCTCTCCCTCTCCCTCTCCCTAATAAAGGGGCAGAGAGGTGTCACTCAGCAAGCGGGGAGACATAGAACAAAACAATTCGCTGATTTATGGTGTTAAAGTCTATGGCGACACCTTTTTCCAAGTTCTCCGACTTGAGAATTGGCAAAAACTCTCCTCCATCAACAAGAGAAGGAGGGAGAGTGTGATCTAACTACAGAGCCACTGACAACTAGTCTGGTGTTACCAATGTCCTGCTTTCTCCTTTGACACTTCAGCTGGTGGCAATTGGCTCATTCTCCGGGATGCAAAGCTTCGGAACCCTGAAAGCCTGCTTGTCTTCCAGGCCACGTCATTGGGATCTCGAAAATTGGCCAGTCAGTGAGCCCCAGGAGTGGATTGCATCATCGCAAAGTACTGGAGTTTGAGTGTAGCTCTAGGTCAGGGTCTACGACAGAACCTCATCCACGTTGAAAAGGAGAAAGACATTAAAGTTAGAAATAAGCTGTTTCCGCAGATGAGCTCAAAGAAGTTGCTGTCCAGCACCATCTTAGCTCCGTCCACAGAGTGCCAACTTACCTTCCTCCACCTGAAAGCAACTCACACATCAGCTTTGAACACAGTGACCATAGGATCTCAGTTCCTTCTGAGACCTTGTGTCGAGGGGACAGCTGACATTCACATGAGTGAGTCTACAATGGAATCACCATGATGCCATTGTGCACTACCCAGCTTGTGAGCTTTTTCAAGTGCACTCATTTTTTGTTTTATAATTTCTTTCCTAAAGGAATAAATTATAAGTGTAGGCTGCGGATCTTCTCTGCAGTGTCAGGGAAAGGTTTCACTACATTGAAACCCATTGCTGCGATGATGTTCATGGCCATAAAGAAGAAACTCAACACCTATAGTGCCTTTCTCTTCCCAGTTAGAGTCATGCAGCACAGGAACAGGCCCTTCAGCCCAACAATTTTATGCAAACCATAAACCGCCCATTTACATCAGACCTACTCTATAAACATTTTATAAAATAAAACTTATATGTCACATGTGCATTGAAACATATAGTAAAATGCATCCCTTGCATCAATGACCAACACACTTCCAGAAAGTGCTGTGGTGTCACCATGTTTCTGCCACCAACATTGCTTTTTATTATTTTCTTCACATTCCCACTTCCCCCAGAAACTAGCCCTCACATACACACCAGGGATAATTTATTGTGGCAAGTTGAGCTACAAGCTTACAGATCTTTGACACATGGAAGGAAACTGGAATACCTGGAAGAAACCCACACACCTCACAGAGGGAATATGCAAATTCTGGAGCTCAGGACTGAACCCAGACTGCTGAAGCATCGAGGCAGCAGCTCTTCAGCCGTGCCAGAGCGCCAAGAAGAATCTTAGATCTTGAGCTTGCTGGCAGAGGAAATTCAGTGACTGAGTTAGCTTGGATACTACCAGTATCAGTACAGAGAAAATGAAGTACCAAAGGCAGATGCTACAAATGAGTAATGTAGTCCTCAAAAATGTAGGTCCTTAGATATTGACAACTTCCTCTATTGTGATGCTGGAGCTGTAAATATTGTCTGTACATGAAATAGCCCTCCTTAGCAAAAGAAACAAAAGGATGTGCAAAAATAGCAAGCAAGAAAAAATAATGAAATAGCAAATATAAATGGTGATATATCCCTGGGAAGTCTCAGAAGTAAGTTTCTTTTATTGTATGCCTGAGGGAAACACAGCTCCACATGCACTGTAGTTCAGTCAGATATTGATGATATTATCCAGACTGAATGCAAACTGTTCACCTTACAAGCTATGCTATTCCAGGCTATGCATAATACTCTATCTTGCTACAAAACACCATCCACTCCTCAGTCCCATCTCTGGTCTTTCCTCCTGAATCCTCTTCCTGTCAAAGATCGTACTATCTTCTATTTCTAGTCTCCAAATCCAACTCAATGCTGCTTTATTATTTTTTTTTCTTATTTTATTGTCGGGACAGAACAAATTGTTAGCCTTCTCCTGTACCACAAATGTTATATAATCTGGTAATTGGATGATATTTTCCTCTCACCCTTTCAAGCGGAGATCCACATATATATCCATGGATAAAACCACAACTGCACTTTAGACTTCTTATGGAATTGTCCAAAGTGCTTACTGTAACATCTATTGCTGTCACAACAGGAGCCACGTGTCCAATCTTGTTGCTCTTCTTACAATCCCAGTTATCCCATCCATCTCTGTTCCAGCAGAAGTTGCCATTAAGCCATCAGTCCCTGCTTTCTTTTGTAGTCTTGACCAGGCTGTTTCTTCATTCCTCAGCAAGGTTATTGTTGTGAAAGATTGCATTGCTCAATGTGAAGTATTACCTCCTACTCTTTTTATTTGGCTACACAGTTCTCTCTGGCCTCTACAGTAACAAGGATAACTATGGTCACTCCCTTCTCAAAGGAAGTAGAGCACTTAGCTGCTTTCTAACCTTACTATTCTATTCAGTTGTTGACTATTCCCCCATTTCTCTGCATCTTAAAACTTCTTATCTGTAACATCTCCCAACTGTTAAAATTATTGACCAGAGAGTTTAATTCTCATTTCTGTCTCCACAGATGTTGCCTGATCTGCTGATTATTTCCAGCTTTTTCTGTTTCTATTTCAGCTTTTTCATGGTGAAGGGGAACATGAGGGGGAGCTTCTTTGTGCAGAGGTTGGTGAGAGTGTGGAAATGAGCTGCCAGTGCAGGTGGTGGATACAGGTTAAGTTTCAACATTTAAGAGATGTTTGAATAGGTACATGGTTGGGAGAGATATGGTCCAGATGCAGGTCGATGGGACCAGACAGATTAATGGTTTGGCATGGACTAAATGGGCTGAAGAGTCTGTTACTGTGCTGTAGTGCTCTACAACTCTATGACTCTTTAAAACATTCAAATTACTTTCCTTTTGAAACAATTTTTTGTGTCTACCCAGGATTGCGCTATCTCAGTCCATTGTCCTCTGACATCCGAGACACGTTGATCCAAAGTAATAAATGCCAGACTGGATGCTACATACATGAAAGTTGTTGATACAAATATATTGAAAGCATCTTCTTCTCCCAGTCATACCTCTGTGGCTCAGTAGATCTATAAACAATTCAAAATTGCTTTCTATTCAACTTGTCTATGTATTGAACCCAAAAACTATTATAGACTGGACCTCAGGGTTCCTGGATGCAAAAGGTTTGATTCCTTGACATATATTTAGAGAGAGCAACTTAAGGGGTACCAGGGATTCTAATCCATCAATCTACAGATGTCTCATTAGAACCATATACAGTGGAGCAGGAGGTATCATTCAGCCCTCTGGGTCTGTGCCACCAGTCAACACATTCATGACTGACACTGAATTCAGTATCCTGTTGCTGCCTTTCTCCATTCCTCTCAATCCATTATAAACCCTCCTTTACCTAATAAATGAAAGTTTGTCACCTGTTGCTATAGTCCATCCACTTCAAGGCTGTCATGTGCATTCAAAGATGCTCTTCTGTACAACACTGTTGTAACATGTGGGTGTTTCAGTTACCGTTGCCTTTCTGTCATCCCGAACTATTCTGGGCATTCTCCTCTGATCTCTCTCATTAACAAGGCTTTTTCATCCACAGAACTGCCACTTACTGGATGTGATTTACATCTCGTCTTTCTTTGTAAATTGTTGTGCGTGAAAATCCTGGGAAATCAATTTCTGAGATATTCAAATCATCCCTTCTAGCACCAACAAACATTACATGGTCCAAGTCACTTAGATCACAATTCTTCCCCATTCTGAAGTTGGATTTGATCAACAAATGAACCTTTTGAAAAGACTACATGCATTTTTTAATTAATTGAGTTGCTGCCATGCGATTGGCAGATTAGATATTTGTATTAACAAGTGGATGTTCAGGTGTACCTAATAAGGTGACCATTCATTGAATACATATCTACCATATTCTTGAGAATAATTAATGACCTTGACTGCACTCCCTTCTGTGACAGAAAATTCCATCCGCTCACCATCATGGTTGTAAATGGTATGCTTGTACCTGAGTCTGTAAGCCTGATATTGGACTCCTAAACCATTGGGAATATCCTTCCTGTATTTAGTTTGTCTGGTAGAATTATGTGAGTTTCTGCGAGACCTCCTCTCATTCAAAGTTCAACGTAAATTTATTATTGAAGTACTGTATGTATATGTTACCATATACTATCTTAATATTCTTCTAAGCTATTGACTCTCTATATGGTGGGTCTACATCCCAGGAACCAGCCCTATAAACCGTGGTGCACTCATTCCATGGCAAGAATTCTCTGCCTCAGGTTTGGGGATTAAATCTGCACAATAAATTTCAGATAGGGTTTCAATAAGGCCCTGCAGAGCTGCAGCAAGACATCCTTCTTCATGTATTGAACTCCTCCTACAAGGAAGAACAAAATACCATTTGCTTTCCAAACCGTTTGCTACTCAGAACGTATGCTTTCTATGTGTATTGCAGAATGATATGCATTGAAGCTTCCCTTTCCATTCTATCACAATTCACATAATACTGTAGGTCTGATACTTAATGAGACCTGCAAGAAACGAAAACAATATTAAAAAGAGTTCTTCCATTATCTGGAAGAAAATGGCATTGGATAGTATGGTAAGAGAACAAACCACGGCACTTTAACTGATAAAATAGGTGATAGTCGGCATGGTTTCCCCAAGGGAAAATCTTGCCTGACAAATCATTTGGAATTATTTGAAGAAATAACAAGCAGGACAGACAAAGGAGAATTGGTTGATGTTGTGTACTTGGATTTTCAGAGACCTTGGACAAGGTGTCATACATAAGACCGCTTAACAAACAACAAGCCCATGGTTTTACAGGAAAGATTCCAGCATGGATAAAGCAGTACCTGATAGGCAGGAGGCAAAGACTCAGAAAAAGGGAGTCTTTTCTGGTTGGCTGCCGGTGACTAGTGGTGTTCCACAGGGGTCTGTGTTAGAGCTGATTCTTTTTACATTACATATCAATGATTTGGATGGTGGAATTGATGACTTTGTTGCAAAGTTTGCAGATGATATGAAGATAAGTGGAGGGCCAAGTAGTTTTGATGAAGTAGAGGGGCTACAGAAGGACAGACAGATTTTAGGAGAATGGGCAAAGAAATGACAAATAGAATAGAATACATTGTGGGGAAGTGAATGGTCATGTACTTTTATAAAGGAAATTAAAGGGGTGACTATTTTCTAAATGGAGAGAAAATACAAAAAAGCTGAGGTGCAAAGGGACTTGGAAGTCCTTGTGCAGGACTCTCTAAAGGCTAATTTAGAGTCTTTGGTGAGGAAGGCAAATGTGATGTTAGCACTCATCTCAAGAGGACTAGAATGTAAAAGCAAGGATGTAATGTTGAGACTTTATAAAGTATTGGTGAGCCCTCACTTGGAGTATTGTGAGTAGTTTTGGGTCCCTTATCTTAGAAAGGATGTGCTGAAACTGGAAAGGGTTCAAAGGAGATTCATGAAAATGATTCCAGGATTGAGTGGTTTGTCTTATGAAGAGCGTTTAATGGCTCTGGGCGTGTATTCACTGGAATTCAGAAGAATGAGGGGTGCCCTTATTGAAACCTATCGAATGGTTAAAGGCCTTGATAGAGTGGATGTGAAGAGGATGTTTTCCATGGTGGGAGTATCTAAAACCAGGAGAGACAGCCTCAGAATAGAGGGGCGACCTTTTAGAACAAAGATGAGGAGAAATTTCTTTAGCCAGAAAGTGGTGAGTCTGTGGAATTCCTTGCCACAGGCATCTGAGGAGGCCAAGTGTTTATGTATATTTAAGGTAAAGGTTGATAGATTCTTGATTGGTCATGGCATGAAGGGATGTAGGAAGAAGGCAGAAGATTGGGACTGAGAGGAAAATTTAATTAGACACGATGAAATTACAGAGCAGTCTTGATAGGCCAAATGGCCTAACTCTGCTCCTATATCTTGCAGTCTTATGGTCAAACAATACAGTTACAATATTTCTCAAATATTACTGAAATACCAAATACACTACGCTCTTCCCTGCTTAGCTATAAACTCCAACTCCAACTCAATATTGAATGCACCTCAACACAAATATGTAATATATTGCTCTCTAGTCATACTGTGTGTGTGTGTGTGTGTGAGTGTGTGTGTGTGTGTGTGTGTGTGTGTGTGTGTGTGTGTGTGTGTGTGTGAGTGTGTGTGTGTTTGTGTGTGTGTGTGTTTCAGGCATAAAGATTTAATTGCTGTTGAGGATTTCTTACTCTTGTGAAATAACATCTTTCTTGATGGGGTGCAGGGTGTGGGTCACTCTGCTTGGTAGCTGAGGCTTTTGGCTGTGAAACAATCTCAGATTCTGTGGCCTCCACTGTGATGGATGTAGGAGTTGACTCTGGGACTGTAGGAAGTGGTTCTGGATGCTGTTCTTCTCCAACAATGGACTCTACTCTCCTCAACTGATTGATGTGTCCTCTGCAGATGAAACCAGATGCAATCTCCACTGTGTACTTCTGTCCTTAGAATTTCCAAGTACCCAATTTTGATCATCTCTGTAGCTCCATGCCAGGAATACTTGTCCAGGAGTGAAACATTGAACATCCTTGTTTAAGGAGCCCTCTATTTATCTCAGCTGCTTGTATGTCTGAGATTGAGTTTGAGGAGATTGGAACATGAGTACAAGGTCTGACCCAGGAACAGCATAGTAGCTGGTGAGTTGTTGGTTGTGGAGTCAGTTGCATTGCGATATGCAAAGAGGAAATCCACAAGCTTCTGATTCAATGTAGTGTGTTCTGCTGTCACTGTGTGCAGTGCATTCTTTAGACTCTGGACAAACCTCGTAGCTGGGTGGTACAGGGCAGATGCAATATGTCTTATTCCATTTATTTTCAGGAATGACTGAAACTGTTCCACTGATTAATTGTCACTGACCAGTCCTTGAGAAGAGGCATCTCACCACATCAGTGGTGTGTGAGCTGTAGTGGGGACTACTGGGAACACCTTTGGCCACTTTGTAGCTGCATCCACTATTACCAAGAAATTTGTGCCCATGACTGGTCCAGCAAAATCCACACAAATCCTCTGCCATGGCAATGCAGGCCATTCTCAGGGATGGAGAGGCACAGGCACAGCTCTTGGCATCTTCTGGACGTGTAGGCATCCTGAACAGTGCATGGCAAGCTGCTGAATCTGTTGATTTATCCAAGGCCAACAGACAAAGGCTGAAGCCAATGTTTTCATTTTCACCATCCTAGATGACCAGCATGTAGCTCCTCCAACATTTTAGCTCTCAGCTTGAAACTTACAACAAATTTAATCCTCATATAAAGCAATCCCCATCAAGGGCTAGTTCATCCTAGTGCTGGTAGAAATGGGAGAACTGGAATTTCTGCTGCATAATCCAGCCATTTTGGATTGCCATGTAGACCTCAGAGAGTGTGAGGTCTTCTCTGGTTTCCCTTTGAATCATCTCTGCAGTTATAGGGAGACATTCAATTTGTATTAGGCAGAATATGTCAAGAGGACAGTCTTCAGTAAATTTATCAGTTACATTTTTACCAGAACTTTACCAAGATGGGGTGGAGTTTGTTAGGTGTGTTCAAGAAAGCTTCCTGATACAATGTGTAGATATGCCTACAAGAGGAGAGGCTGTACTTGATCTGGTATTGGGATATGAACCTGGTCAGGTTTCAGCTCTCTCAGTGGGAGAGCATTTTGGAGATAGTGATCACAATTCTATCTCCTTTACCATGGCTTTGGAGAGGGTTACGAACAGACAAGTTAGGAAAGCTTTTAATTGGAGTAAGGGGAAATATGAAGCTATCAGGCAGGAACTTGGAAGCATAAGTTGGGAATAGATGCTGTCCAGGGAAATGTACTGCAGAAATGTGGCAAATGTTCAGGGGATATTTGTGTGGTGTTCTGCATAGGTGCGTTCCAATAAGACTGATGCACCATCAATAACTCACACTGAGACGTAAGGCGAGATATCGGCTTTTATTGACTGGAAGAAGGAACCAGGAGTGAGTGTCTATCATACAATGTCCTGGAGACTGAGGCCGAGCGTCAGGCCTCAGATCTCCTTTATACAGGGGCCTGTGGGAGGAGCCACAGGAGCAGTCAGCAGGGGGCGTGTCCCGACAGGCACATAGTTCACCACAGAGACAGAGAAAGGATGGTAGAGTACAGGAACCATAGTGTACAAAGGCTGTTGAAAATCTGGTCAAGGAGAAAAGAAAGGTTCAAAAAATTATGTAATGATAGAGATCTAGAAGATTATAAGGCTGGCAGGAAGGAGCTTAAGAATGAAATTAGGAGAGCCAGAAGGGGCCATGAGAAGACATTGATGGACAGGGTTCAGGAAAACCCCAAGGCATTCTACAAGTATGTGAAGAGCAAGAGGATAAGATGTGAGGGAATAAGACAGATCAAGTGTGACAGTGGAAAAGTGTGTATGGAACCAGAGGAGATAGCGGAGGTACTTAATGAATACTTTGCTTCTGTATTTACTACGGAAAAGGATCTTGGCGATTGTATTGATGACTTCCAGTGGACTGAAAAGCTGAAGCATATAGATATTAAGAAAGAGGATGTGCTGGAGCTTTTGGAAAGCATCAATTTGGATAAGTCTCTGGGACCAGATGAGATGTACCCCAGGCTACTGTGGGAGGTGAGGGAGGAGATTACTGAGCCTCTGGCAATGATCTTTGCATCATCATTAGGGACAGGAGTGGTCCAGAGGACTGGAGGGTTGCAGATGTTGTTCCCTTCTTCAAGAAAGCCCAGATAGCCCAGTAAATCATAGACCAATGAGTCTTACTTCAGTGGTTGGTAAGTTGATGAAAAAGATCCTGAGAGGCAGGATTTATGAACGTTTGGAGAGGCATAATATGATTAGGAATAGTCAGCATGGCTTTGTCAAAGGCAGGTCATGCCTTATGAACCTCACTGGATTTTTTGAGGATGTGACTAAACACATTGATGAAGGTAGAGCAGTAGGTGTAGTGATTATGGATTTTAGCAAAGCATTTGATAAGGTACCCCATGCAAGGCTTATTGAGAGAGTAAGGAGGCATGGAATCCAAGGGGACATTGCTTTGTGGATCCAAAATTGGCTTGCCCACAGAAGGCAAAGTGTGGTTGTAGATGGGTCACATTCTGCATGGTGGTCAGTGACCAGTGGTATGCCTCAGGGATCTGTTCTGGGACCCATTCTCTTTGTGATTTTTATAAATGACCTGGATGAGGAAGTGATGGGATGCGTTAGTAAATTTGCTGATGACACAAAGGTTGGGGGTGTTGTGGATAGTGCAAAGGGCTGTCAGAGGTTACAGTGGGACATTGATAGGTTGCAAAGCTGGGCTGAGAATTGGCAGATGTAGTTCAACTCAGGTAAGTGTGAAGTGGTTCATTTTGATAGATCAAATGTGATGGCAGAATATAGTATTAATAGTAAGACTCTTGGCGGTGTGGAGGATCAGAGGGATCTTGGGGTCCGAGCCCATAGGACACTCAAAGCTGCTGCGCAGGTTGACTCTGTGGTTAAGAAGGCATACGGTGCATCTGCCTTCATCAACCGTGAGATTGAGTTTAAGAGCCAAGAGGTAAGGACAGACAGACAGACATACTTTATTGACCCCAAGGGAAATTGTGTTTCATTACAGTAGCACCAACGAAGAATAGTGTAGAAATGTAGCAATATAAAACCATAAATAATTAAATAATAATAAGTAAATAATGCTGTGGAAATTAGTCCAGGACCAGCCTATTGGCTCAGGGTGTCTGACACTCCGAGGGAGGAGTTGTAAAGTTTGATGGCCACAGGCAGGAATGACTTCCCATGACGCTCAGTGTTACATCTCGGTGGAATGAGTCTCTGGCTGAATGTACTCCTGTGCCTAACCAGTACATTATGGAGTGGATGGGAGACATTGTCCAAGATGGCATGCAACTTGGACAGCATCCTCTTTTCAGACCACACTGTCAGAGAGCGATGATACAACTATATAAGACCCTGATCAGACCCGACTTGGAGTACTGTGCTCAGTTCTGGTTGCTTCACTACAGGAAGGATGTAGAAATGATAGAAAGAGTGCAGAGGAGATTTACAAGGATGTTGCCTGGATTTGGGAGCATACTTTATGAGAAAAGGTTGAGTGAACTTGGCCTTTTCTCCTTGAAGCGGTGGAGGATGAGAGGTGACCTGATAGAGGTGTATAAGATAATGAGAGGCATTGATCGTGTGGATAGTCAGAGGCTTTTTCCCGGGGCTGAAATGGCTAGCACAAGAGGGCACAGGTTTAAGGTGTTGGGGAGTAGGTACAGAGGAGTTGTCAGGGTAATTTTTTTACTCAGGGAGTGGTGAGTGCATGGAATGGGCTGCCAGTGATGGTGGTGGAAGTGGATACGATAGGCTCCTTTAAGAGATTCCTGGATGGGTACATGGAGCTCAGAAAAATAGAGGGCTATGGGTAGCCCTAGGTAATTTCCTAAGTAAGTATGTGTTCAGTACGGTGTTGTGGGCCAAATGGCCTGTATTGTGCTGTAGGTTTTCTATGTTTCTATTTCCTTTTTTAAGTATGAGGACAATCCGTCACCATTTCCATGATTAGTTGACCTCCTGAATTCAATCATGTAATTGTTTTCTTTAGGAAATAGAGCCAATCTCTGTATTCATGCTGCTGCTCTTTGTTGAACATCATTCTATGTATTGAAAATGGATACCAGAGTTTAAAGATCAGTAATGAAGGTAAACTCTCCCATATAAGTACTGGTTGAAATACTTTACACCCCATACCAGACTGAAGACTCCTTGTCAATCTGAACTTAATTTTTCTCTGCAGTGGTAATGGAACATGATGCAAAGTATGGGCCATTCACTTCCGTCACTCATAACGTGAGTCATGCTGGCAACTATACCATAGTGCAAGGCTTCACAGGAGAGCTTTACTAGATGTTGTGAATCATACTGTGTAAATACAGTGTCTAATGTCACCATTTTCTTTACCTTTTGAAAAGCCACTTCACACTGCTTTGTCCATTGCCAAGTGTGCTGAGAAATTTTAAGCTATGGTGGCCAAAGGATGTGTCACAGTTGTGGTCCTTTTTAGGATTTGTTAATTACTGGAACAGGTTCCTGCCAAGCCTAACTACAGTACTCTACCCCTTGAACTTACATTGTTGTGGCGTGTTCTGAGCCCACAATCTTCTAATCTTTTTAACACTCTCTTGAGATTTTGGAGATGTTTCTTGTCATCCTTACTGGTAAGAGTGATGTCATCTAGGTAACAGTGAGTTCAGCTCCTGATCCATTGCTTTCTGCTAGAGTGACTATTACACTGATAACACCCATTTGTGAGTGTTTATGGTAACAAACACTTCGGACTCTTTTTCCATCTTCATCTATAGGTAGGCCTCAGCTAAGTCCTCTTTGCTGAAGCATTTCCCTCCAGAAAAGTTTGTGATTGGTAACCTCTATCTCTAAACCAAGCATAACTTACTGTGGTCATACCATTGACACACAAGGATTACACAAGCGTGCTGAAAAATTTCAAGCTGTAGTGGGCAAGGACGTGTCACAGTTGTGGTACTGATCTACTTTCTGTACCTGGTTGATAGTGACCTTAAAATTGCCACATATCCCAATGGACCCATCCTTCTTGGCTACTGGGACAATTGGTATTGCCCTGGGCTCCATTCAATCTTGAAAAGAATTCCTTCAGCATCCATGTGATAAAGCTCATTGGCATGGATGATACAAGGAACTGGACAGGCTTTGCAAACTTGGGTGCATCATTTTCATTTAACAATGTTTTACTGTTGATATGTTTGAGTTTTCCAATGCCATCGAAGAACACTGCTGTGGTATCATCCAGTATCATTGCTGAGGATGTGGCATGCAAATGGTGGATGGATCTCCAATCATGTTGTAGTTGTATCAGCCAATCATGATTTCATAATGCTGACCCTCCTGTTTTAACCACGTACAGGCCTAATGTGGCTTGTTGCTTGTTGCACATCACTGACAATGCTCAGACAAATTCCTCAATTTAGCCACATAAGCTGAAGTGGACTCCTTTATCTTTGATTCCACTTATGAAACATAAGTGTTTTTGCATTACATTCACAATATTTCCAAAGCTCATTTCAGCTAGTTTGTGGAGCAGTTAAGTGTCTAACCAAACTGTATGTTTTTCCACCCATTGCACTCAGCAACAGCAGCACTCATTTTTAATTTACAATTTCATTTGCTTCAAAATACTGCTCAGTCCTTTCAGTTTACATCATCCAGGTATCTGTTGTACAATCCAATGTAGCCAACCATTTCTGCTTTTTTTAAAATGTATTATTATCACTCAGTACTCACTCACTGTTTTATGAACCCATGGCCGTACTCATTGCTTGTTAATTTTGTCCATTTTCTGCTTTGTTTTTTAACTTGAGCTTCTCTTTCCCCTTTCAAAGTAAAACTTGCTGCACTTCAACAGGTAGGTTGTCGCCTTGAGTTCCTTTTAAAATCTCTTCGTTGCCACTGTTATATTTTGTAACTCCAGAATCTACAGAATCTGAAGAAAATCAGAGGAGCAGTTGTCAGCACACACAAAATGCTGGAGGAACTCAGCAGGCCAGGCAGCATCTATGGAAAAGAATACAGTCAACATTTTGGCTGAGATCCTTCAGCAGGACTGAAGAAAAAAAGATGAGGGATAGATTTAAAAGATGGAGGTAAGGGAGGGAGAAACACAAGGTGATAGGTGAAACAGAGGTTTGTATAAGTTCAGAGGATCCCTACGATCCTCTACACTGCCAAGAGTCTTACCATTAATACTACGTTCTGCCATCATATTTGACCTACCAAAATAAACGATTTCACACTTATCTGGGTTGAACTCCATCTGCCACTTCTCAGCCCAGTTTTGCATCCTATCAATGTCCCACTGTAACCTCTGACAGCCCTCCACACTATCCACAACACCTCCGTCAGCAAACTTACTAATCCATCCCTCAACTTCCTCATCCAGGTCATTTATAAAAATCACAAAGAGTAGGGGTCCCAGAACAGATCCCTGAGGCACACCACTGGTCACCGACCTCCATGCAGAATATGACCCATCTACCACCACTCTTTCCCTTCTGTGGGCAAGCCAGTTCTGGATCCAGAAGGCCATGGAAGAAAGAAAAGGGCGGGGGGGAGCACCAGAGAGATGCGAAGGGCAAGGAGATAAGGTGAGAGAGGGAATAAGTGATGGGGAATGGGGAAGGAAATGGAAGTTCAAGAAATCAATGTTCATGCCATCAGGTTGGAAGCTACCCAGACAGAATATAAGGTGTTGTTCCTCCAACCTGAGTGTGGCCTCATCACGGCAGTGGAGAAGGCCGTGGATAGACATATTGGAATGGGAATGGTGAGTGGAATTAAAATGCGTGGCCACTAGGAGATCCTGCTTTCTCTGGTGGACAGAGCATAGGTGTTCAGCGAAATGGTCTCCCAACCTACGTCGGGTATCATTGATATACAAGAGGCCACACCTGGAGCACCAGATACAGTAGATGATCCCAACAGATTCACAGGTGAAGTGTTGCCTCAGCTGGAAGGACTGTTTGGGGCCCTCAGTTGTAGTGAGTGAGGATGTGTAGGGGCAGGTGTATCACTTGTTCCACTTGCAAGAATAAGTGCCAGAAGGGAGATCAGTTAGGGGGGGGGGAGTGAATGGACAAGGGAGCCGCATAGGGAGCAATCCCTGCGGAAAGCAGAATGTATTAGTATTAGGGACGGAAAGATGTGCTTGGTTGTGGGATCCTGTTGGGGTTGGTGGAAGTTGTGGAGAATTATGTGCTGGATGCAGAGGCTGGTGGGGTGGTAGTTAAGGACAAGAGGAACCCTATCCCTGGTGGTATGGTGGAAAGATGGGGTGAGAGCAGACGCGTGTGAAATGGAAGAGTTGCGGTTGAAGGCAGCGTTAATGGTGGAGGAAAGGAAGCCCCTTTCTTTGAAGAAGGAGGACATCTCCTTTGTTCTGGTACCACATCTTTTCCCCTCCGTTTTCCCTCTGTCACCTTATCTCCTCGCCTGCCCATCGCCTCCCTCTGGTGCTCCCTCACCCTTTTCTTTTTTCCATGGCCTTCTGTCCGCTCCTGTTAGATTTCCCCTTCTCCAGCCCTGTATCTCTTTCACCAATCAACATCCCAGCTCTTTACTTCCCCTTCCCAGTTTCACCTATCACCTTGTGTTTCTCTCTCCCCTCCCCCCACCTTTTAACTCTTCTTTTCTCCAGTCCTACTGAAGGGTCTCGACCTGAAACATCAACTGTACTCTTTTTCAAGGGTGCTGCCTGGCCTGCTGAGTACCTCCAGCATTTTGTGTGCGTTGCTTGGATTTGCAGTATCTGCAGATTTTCTCATGTTTGTGAGCAGTTGTCTACTTAGTGTTCTTTTTCCTTTACATTTTTCTTTTAGCAAGATACTCAAATAAGACTTGGTGGTGTAATGATGTAAGCCATTCACATACTTCTTATATATAACCCATAATGAATTGTGTAAACAAACAAAGAATGCTCTATCAGACAACATATTTACAATATTACTCAAATGCAGTTTTACTAAAATATTAAACACACTACAGAAAGCATTACTGAAAGTTCATTCTCTGGAGCTACTGTCAAAATATACTTGAAATTCATTTGAAACATCACTTCTTAGATGTTTGGCTTTGGAACCAACTTAGCCTATCTTTCTGCTGGTTTATTTAAACAGTTACAAAAGAATAATTTCATCTTGTTTGCAGTTACTGAAACAAGATCTACTCATACAAAGAAATGCACTTCCTTTAATTTTGCTAAAAGGGTCTTCATTTGTTTCCAATTACATAGGAATTTTACCTCAAAGGTTGAATAAGCATCACGTTAAATTAAGCTTAAATCACCTGTTTAAGCAGGAACAAACCACAGATTACTTGCCTGGGTTTCCAGTTCAGTACAATGGCAACAATCAGACCATAAATACCAAGAGCCCCTCATTTATGCTCCAGCTCTTAAAAGAGAATATTATTCAAAATGCAATTAAAATTTCTCCATTCTTCCAAATAAATCATCATGATTTGTCACTTCATGTTACATTTAGAGTTGTGTCTTTTAATCACTCACATTACAAAATCATGAAAGCTTCATCAAAACTCTTTAAGTGGTTGTATCACATCCCTCCAATCCGCAGCCATGTTTATGAAACAATTCAAAAAGGAAAGCAAATATAGCAGATGCTGAAATTAGAAAATGTCAGTAATACTCAAAGGGTCAGACAGAATCTGTAGAGAAAAAAACATTCATTTCACTTTCCACTGAAGCTGTCTTATCTGCTGAGAAACCCCAGCATTTTTTTATTTTGTTCAAATGGGAAGATCCTCCCTTGGAAAGGGAGATAAATGCATGCTGGGCATATGAGGCTGATTTTCAGAATCAGAATCAGATTTATTATCATTGACATATGATGTGAAGATTGCTGTTTCGTGGCAGCCTGGGCTGAAATATCATCAAATTGTATCCCTTCTGCTTTACAAATTCTTGAAGTAGTTTTTCATTTTCCTCACAGGATAACGGTTCATAATCCTACCTGATTTCAAAAGATTAAAAAATCAGCTTTATTTGTCATACGTACACTGTAACATAGAAGCATACAGTGAAATGTGTTGTTTGTGTCAATGACCAACACAGTCTGAGAATGTGCTGAGGGCATCCCGCAAGTGTCACCATGTTCCCGGCACCAATATAGCTTGTACACATGTCCTCAGTGATTGTGGTCTGTTGGTCAGGAAGGCAAGGTTTCTGTTGCAAAGGGAATCCCAGGTTTGAGGTGAGTTTGCTTGGAATTATAGTATTGAAGCACAAAAGGAATACAAAAATCATCTTTAGGTATGTGAACAGGAAAGGAATTGGAAAATGAACAGGGGCCAAAAAGGAATGCCTCATGCAGACCAGGGTTGTGGCAGAGCTGCAATATGAGAACTTGATGATGACTTTCGTCTGACTTCTGAATTAGCTCCCAGTTTTAAAAATAGCCTATGTCTTTATTTCTTTCATGAAAGTGCATGACCATACACTTACCCACACTGAATTCCATCTGCCATTGTTTTACCCATGCTCCTAAATCCTTTTGCAGATTCCCTGCTTCTTCAATGCTACCTGCCCCTCCACCTATCTTTGATACATTTGCAAATTTATCCACAAAGTGATCAATAGCTTATGTTTGTCAGGGAGTATTCTGGGTTTATGTGAATATAGCAGATATTAACTCAAACAAGAACCAGTCTTCAGTTCTTGACGTAGATTGTAAACAGCAAGCAGTAAATTGACTGATGATGGTGGTGGTGACATCTGTCTGTCTCAAACGACAATGGAGTTGCTGGAGTGACCTCTCCAGGGCATGAGCCTGGGCAGAAGGCATGGAGAACCTGGGATGCCCAGTTGTCAAGGTACACAGCTTCACCGGTGTAGTCCAAAGGGAGGCAATACATTTGGCACCAGCTTGGCTGGACAATGATGTCCAGCTGCCTTAAGGTCCCCACTCTGAATTTGTGGTCTGGGTTTACAACTGTAACCTTTGCCTCTCCCAGGCTGCCCAAAAGGTTGTGGGGCTATTTACCCAAAGCTGGGTATCTGGTTCATGAGCACCAGGGCGTGTCCACATGACGGTGGGCCTGTGTGCTATGTAAACAGGGGCCAGACCTCCTCCCCATCCTCTTTAGTTCAGCCTGAATCCGAAAGGAGTTCAGTTTCCGTGTGCCGCCAGTGAGGAGGCACTACATGAGGTTTTTTGTTGGAGAGGCTGGGTACTGACTGACTCATCCAGCTTTCCTTTCTGTGCAACTGCTAGCCAGCGATGGAAACTGAAAGTGAGAGCGACAAGCACAACCCACTACGCTACCACGTTAAACGCATCGTCACAACCATTTGACATACATGAGTACTTGACATGCAGTGTATCTGCAGGTAGAAGATGCTGATGGAGTTATCACAAAGCAAACGGTAATAGAGATTCAGAACGGATTAAAAAAGGGAATAAGAGTAGGTATTGGAAAAGCTAATGACACTTAAATGTGATGAAACACCTGATCCAAATGGGATCCATTCACATTTGTTAAGGCAAAGGATAAAATTGCAGAAGTGAATAGTTTAGTGTGCATATGGGCAAAAAAAGCCTGCAATGAACATGTTGGGCTGAATGGCCACTTACTGTGCAGTACAATTCTATGTCTCTCTGGCCATGCTATAGTCTTTCAGGTACCTATGGATTTAGGAGTGGTGCCTGCAAACTAGGAAATTACAAATATCACACCGTTTTTCGAAAAGGATTTAGAAATAAGCCCAGTGATAAAGACCACTCTAATCAAGGATAGAGTTAGCAGAAGCTTGGACAAAGAGGATCAATGTTGGAAATGTAATTAATGAGATATATATAGACGTCCATGTAAAAAACTTAAAATCAGGATTGAAATCATCAAATAAAAGAGGCTGCAGCAAGCAATTTGAAAGAAATGTGGCAAAGCAGGAGGAAGTGGGTTGTTTATAAAAGGAGCTGTACAGTGAAGTTACCCAGGGGTCAGCACCAGGAAAACTGGTTTTCCAAATATGCATCTCTTAGTGTACAAATCATAATTTCCACATTTGCAGATGGCACAAAATATGGAGGTATTGTGAGAAGTATGGATATAGGCTTTGTGGAGATATAGAAAGGCTGGTGGGATGGGAATGTGGGTAGTAGGTTAAAACTAATAAAGACAAACTGCCAGGAAGAATGAAGAAGGCACAATTATTAGATCAATTAACGAAGAGATCCATGGGTATACATGCTCAGTTCATTGAAAGTGGCAGGAAGATTGTAAAAATGGTTAAAATGTTTTGAATCCTGGGCTTTATAAATAGGGTCACAGACCCAGGAGCAAAAACACCGTGATGAACCTTCATAAAATGATGGTCTGGCTTGGACTGAAAGATTACATCCTGATCTGGGCAGCACAACTATTTAAAAAATGTAAAGGCAAGGAAAAGATTTGATTAAATTCAGTACAGGGAATGAGAAACAATAGTCAAATCCTGACAGTAGTGGTTAAAGACAGGAGGTCATGCAGATGCCGGAAATCAAGAGCAGCACACACAAAATACTGGAGGAACTCAACAGGTCAGGAAACATCTATAGAAATGAATTAACAGTCAACGTTTCGACTAGAAAGGAAAGAAGATGCCAGGTGGAGAGAGGGGAAGGAGGACAAGCTGAAGGTGAAAGGTGAAGCAATGGGGGAAGGTGAATGAACTAAGAAGCTGGGAGAAGATAAGTGGAAAAGTAGTAAAAATCATGAGAAGCATTGGCTTTAGAGAAAATTTCGTCTTCTTGTTGAGAGGTTCATGAACTAGAAGATTTAACATAAAGGGGACTGAATAAAGATTTAAGATTCAAGATTGTTTAATGTAATTTCCAGTACACAAGTGTAAAGGAGAATGAAATAATTGGTACTCCAGATCCGATGTAGCACAAAAAAAGCACTCTAAGATAAAGAACATGATAATAAAAAATACAATATATATATGAATACATTGGGCAGTTTATATACTGCACATAGATTGATTGTATGAACTAAATGATATGAGAATTTTTTACTTTACACAGAGAATGGCTGGGTTCTGGAATACACTGCTGGGGATTTTGAAAGCAGATTTAATTGCATTATTCAAAAGGGAGTGGGTAATTGATGGAAGAATTTGGAGAACTATGGAGGGATTACAAGTGACTGGGATCAATTGGATTATTCTTACTTAGAACCAATGTGGGCATAAGGCCTAGATGAGCTTTGTCCATGGTGTAAACATTCTGTAATATCAAGATTCCATCTAATTAGCATGCCGTGGAGGAAGCTGGTAGATGGGGCAAGAAATTAGTGACACTAATGCAGAAACAATTAAGACATCACTCTGGCTGTGCAACATGCAGATCATCGAGGAGTAAAATGAAGACAAGGAATCCACAACTTCAAAAGCAAAGTAGCCTTTTGATTGTCTTTGTTGAATGCATCCAACTTTCTAAATCATTATCAAAGAACTGTAAGTTCAGTTCCTAATGTTGCAAAAGGCTGAACAGTGCTTATGTCACTGATGACCCTCCAAGTGAAAAGTGACACGGTCTCTAGTGAACATGCTTTAAAAATATTTGCATCTGTGATTCAGTTATATTGTCAACTTAATTCAAAGAAGTGCAGTAATTTATACTCTATACTTGTACTGAACTGTTGATGGTATCAAGTTCACACTTAATAATAAGCACATCAATTATGAAGCTGAATCTTTGTAATACTTCTGTTTAAAATATTTTTTCAAGCTTCTCTATGAAAGTTATGATAAAACATTTATTTATGAACCTGCACGGAACACATTGTTTCTGTTCTTTATGATATATTACAGCTTTACTACACATATGTTTAAAAAAAGGGTGAGGCAGTTCAAAAAGAAAGTCATATACAGGATGCTGCTTTTGATATTTATGGCACTTTACAAAATTGATGTTAATATTTAAATATAACACTACTCAGATGAGGTAACACAGAAACTAAAAATGTTATAGTAATCTGTAATATTTATATTGACTTGGCACTTGTAGACTTTGTCAGCACTTAATAGAAACATTGAAACGTAGAAAACCTACAGCACAATATAGGCCCTTCAGCCCACAAAGTTGTGCCGAACATGTCCCTACCTTAGAAATTACTAGGCTTACTTATAGCCCTCCGGTTAACTATGCTCCATGTACCTATCTAAAAGCTCCTTAAAAGACCCTATCATATCCACTTCCACCACTGTTGCTGGCAGCCCATTCCATGCACTCACCACTCTCTGAGTAAAAAACTTACCCCTGACATTTCCTCTGTACCTGCTCCCCAGCACCTTAAATCTGTGTCCTCTTGTGGCAACCATTTCAGCCTTGGGAAAAAGCCTCTGACTATCCACACGATCAATGCCTCTCATCATCTTGTACACTAATGACATGGCTTTCTCTCATTGGCAAATATGTTCGCTGGTGGGTTAAAACCAACAACAAGGGAAAAACAGAGTTAATTGACAAAAGAGAAATACATTTCAAAATTTTAAAACTTTATATCATAAGTAACCCCTTGATGATTAAGAGGTGATACAACTGTGGCTTTAAAATGATTAAAGCTGCTACCAGAATGCATAGAAATTACTTACTCTGTAAGGGAGTGAGAAGCGGGGAGGGGATGATATGGGGTTGCATAACTTTAAAATTAGCAGTGGGTTGATCAAAGAGGCTGTTAAGAGATACATCTTCATAAGAAGTAAAATGGAATTCTTGAATACAAAGGCTAATTCACTGTATAGTAGTGGTTAGAACAACACTTTACAGTACCAGCAACCCACCTTCAGTTCTTGCCGCTGTCTGTAAGGAGTTTGTATGTTCTCCCCGTGACCATGTGGGACTCCTCCAGGTACTCTGGTTTCCTCTCACAGTCCAAAGAGATATCAGCTGGCAGTTAAATTGAACATTGTAAATTGTCCCATGATGAAGCTAGGATTAAACTGGAGGTTTACTAGATGGCCAGAAGGGTCTACTCCCTGCTGAATGGCAATAAATAAATAAACAATAGGAGTCAACAGTGAATTCTATAAGTTTAGACAATTAGCAACTTCCAATATTTGCATATTACATTTCCACTTGCAATTTTCTTCTGATAATTTCAATATTAGCTATTTTCTCCTATTTCCATCTCTTCTAGACATGCATTTTGAAATTCAGAAATGTCTATACCATCCAGTTCCACCATCACTTTTCATTACAGCACGTCTTTCTCCCATTCTGATAATATACCCTTCCTTCTCACTTCTTCCCTTTGTTCTCACACCTTGAAGGTTGATTTTAATTCAACATTGTCTCACCTCCAAAGCAGTATCATCAACATGAAAATTTTTTATCAATCCACAGATGGAAGGGGATGGAAAATGCACTTACAGTACACAAAAATACAGAAAATTATTAAATAACAATAGTTCAAACCAGCTGAGCATGTAAATAAGGAAGAAACTGCAAATGGTCCCACTCATGGTCTCAGAATATGTTCCTTAACCCTTGAGCTATTCTAAAGAACAGACATTGTTCCAGTGTAGTGAAAATATAACTAAAATCCATATACCAACATCTTTCAATCTGTAATGAGAAAAATGACTGGAAAATTGCCTGGAGTTTCAAGTGTATCTGATAAACATAGTAGATTGTGTAGCTGTACGGTCTTCTGCTACACAATGCACTTGAAGTCAATGACTGCATAATCAATTGATGAAGCATCGAACATCTTAACCACTCAAAGTGCACCATTCAATATCCCTGTTCGGACCTGAGGTTAGGAGAGCAGAACACCACGGCACCAATTAGGTCTTCACTTTGGCCAGTATGGAAGGAGGTGATAAATTATGTGAGCAAGCAGGAAAATTAAGACCTAGGTTTGGGAGATGGGGGGTGGAGCTGGAAGGTATGGTTTGATGGTAAAACTGTATAGATCTAATATGAAAGCTGGACTGAAGAATACAGGGTAAGCTGCAGCTTTATCTGGCAAACATCCTCATTACCAGGAATGACCAATGATAATCACTGCCAGGACAATGAAACTTTTCTTCCCCTGATTTAATCTAAAAGGTGGGTGGCATGGAAATTGACACTATTCTGTGCACAGCTGGTACATAAATAACAACTGAAATACAAGGCATAAATATGCCCAAAAATGCCAAATTTCTCAAGTGTCACAAAATCATACAAAATGGGTAACTACTGCATTCACAGGAAAAAAGTTATATTCTGTGAAAACAAAAGTGTAATCACTTTCACTTGAATTTCTAGGCAGACTTGATTTTATGATATTGTTTGAGATTTAATCTTGAGCAAGACATACAGGGAGTTCTGCTCATTTCCATATTATTTAGAAAGGTCAAGCAAGGCTTCAAATAAACATCTTATTTAAATGACAGCTCTTTTGGCTCCCAAACATCTTGCAAAGCTCAGTTGTATAACTCTCCCATTTTATAAACTGAAGAAATCCAAGAGCTATGAACCAAACTGAACACTGTCCCGGGGTTGTGAAAGGCATGTTATAAAACTTTTTTCTTTCTTTGTTCTTCTTTTAACTTTTAATACAATTTAATCTCTTGATTCTGTACCTGGAATTACATAAGTTGTTTTTATGTGTTTCTCAAAGGAAGTAAAAATCTTTTCTATGATTAACAGAACCAGAACTGCAAATACTACTCTAAATGAAGTTAACTATTGCCTTATAAAGCAATAAACTCCCACCTTTACATCTGTTTTATTTACTGGGAACTTTTGCCTTCCAGCTAAGCATTATGCTGGTGGTCTCATTAAAATGTTATAGCTTGCAGCCAAACCCAGAACAGGGCTAATATAAACATTAGATAGTCACTGATACCTCAAATAGGATATAAAGGAGAAATTTCTCTTCAGAAGCTGGATAAAATGTAAAGCTGGGAAATATAAGGAGGACTTGATGTGATAAGACATCTATAAACTAAACAAAGTTGAAAAAAATAGAACTTCCTTTTCATTGCCCTTGCACTTTACTTGTCTATCTGCACTGAACTGCTCTTTCTCTGTAATCACAGCACTAGATTCAACATTTTGTTTTTTTATTACCACCTTGATAATCATAAGGTTTCTCCTATATCTTGGTACATGTGATAATAATAAGCCAAAACCAGTAACGGTAGGGCTAGCTGAAGAGGTTTTGGAGTAAGCTGTGTGGAACAGAAATAAATTATGCATATATTGGATTGTATACAGACTGTATATAATTTTCTGGACTATGGTGAGACCTATGACCCTTTTGAAACTAGATGACTATCTGCCAATTGAGAATGAAATGTGGCTTACTGCTTCATTCACCTTCCTTAAGCAATAATAGCAAACTATGAACATAATGAATTAGTTTCACCAACCATGATCTCATTGAATGGTTCACCAAATACCAAGGATGATAAATCTTATATATTGTTCCTAAGCTCCTGTGAAAATGTTATCACAAAATACCTCACTTATCTTTATCCATTTGCATTTCCCATTCTTGGTTGAATCATCTCAGAGAACTTGTCTTTATCTAACATATTTAAATATACAGTGAAGAAAATGTTATTCTAATAACAGTTCATAATGTAAAAAGCTAACAAACTTGAAAATAATAAAGATTTTGATATTTATGTAATGAGAAACTCTTTTGTCGGGCAGGATGATCAGTAACTGAAGAATATAGATTTATGAGTTGGAACAAAACCAGGAAGAAGAGCTTTTGTTTCTATTATGCTATGTAATGCAGTTCCTGTGTGAGGGTGGTGAAAACAAATTTAATAATAGCTACCAAGAGAGAATTGGATCACGTCTTAAAAAAGAAAATGTTGCTGGACTATAGAAGAAGAGTGAGTCTAATTGGCAGCTGTTTCGAAAAGCAAACAAACATATAATAGACCAAATAACCTCTTTCTGTGCTTTCTGATCCTATGAACATGGTACGGCATATCTCATGCCCTCCATCAACTATTATACCCTTAGGCTGAAAGGCCAGGAAGCAAAGATGACTCATTGAAAGATGGATTCAGGAATGCTACCTGTAACAAGGGAAAAAAAAACAACTATGCTTGAGTATGTTTTAAACATTAGAAAAATTGACATCTGACAACCCACTACATGCTGGTTTTTCTTTAGATCCTTTGCTGCCAGTGTCTTCCAACCATTTCAACATGTTGCATTTGTGAAACCACAAATCACTGTTCTAACCTTGATTATGCTGTGGGTCTGTCACTGAGCCAATGGCCAATGCCAAGGTTAAATTAATACCATAATATTTAACTGACTCTACAAAAGATTTTTAAGTTATATGCACTTGGGCAGAGGAACTGAAAGCTCAATATTCAAAGCTGTAGTTATTGACACCCTCATTTTTATAAAACCTGACTTGGCTACAGTGAAGCAACCATTGGAACCTGGAGAGGGTCCAAACTGCTGAAAGACTGCCTTTCTTTTCTCCCATTTATGGGCATGGATTATTAATGGCATTCTTACTAAAATTCAAAATACCAAAGAAGCCATTGAATACAAATACCTAACATGTCACTGCATTTGTGAGTGCCTAGCACTCACCAAACATGACCTATGGCAATAATTGTTAAAAATATTTTACTTTTTTTATTTATCAATAAGCATGAACTCGTCATTGTCTTTGTAATCTTCTTCTTATTTGTGTCTCCTGTGGTCATAAACAATTTGTTTTATAACAAAATCCTGTGTGACAAGATGTGTGCCATCTGGATTATTAGCGCACTTAAAATTTTTTTACAGTTTGTAAGTATTAAACTCTATGCTTGCAAAGTTAAAGAAGCCATGGCAGGTTAATTTATATTCAACAATCATTGCAAAACCATAACTTAATTCAAATGAGGTGACATAGAAACAAAGTTGATTCCATTCCTAAAGATGTGTTTAAGAAAAGCTTAGGATTTAAACTGTCCGTCATCTCTTGAAATTCATACTTAATCACAGAGTAGTACAGCACTGATATAGGCTCTTCAGCCCAACACATCCATGCTGACCACTGTGCCTATCTGTAGTAATTGCGTATACTTACGTTCAGTCTGTATCCTTCTATCCTTTGCCTATTCAAGTGTGTCTAAAACATAGTGATTATGTCTGAAATAACAGCGAATTCTGTCCATGCATTCCAGATATCAGCCATTCCCTGTGTAAAAATCTTTCCTCTCCAATTTCCTTTAAAACACTTTCCTTCAAACTTCAAACCTTTTTATTGCTGCACCTGCCATGTATGCCATCTATTTTATATACCTCTATCTAAACACTCATCAACCTAGTTCCCAGCAAGGAAAATAATCACACTCTGTCCAACCTCTCTCCATGACTAAAGTTTCTGATCAGGTCCATGATATCTTGAAGTCTTGAAGGAGAACAGCCAGAGGTCATGGTACAAATTGGTACCAATGACATAGGTAGGAAAATGGAGGAGATCCTGAAAAATGACTACAGGGAGTTAGGAAAGAAGTTGAGAAGCAGGACCTCAAAGGTAGTAATCTCGGGATTACTGCCTGTGCCACGTATCAATGAGTATAGGAATAGAATGAGGTGGAGGATAAATGCGTGGCAGAGGGGTTGGAGCAGGGGGCAGGGATTCAGTTTTCTGGATCATTGGGACCTCTTCTGGGGAAGGTGTGACCTGTACAAAAAGGATGGGTTGCACTTGAATCCGAGGGGCACCAATATCTTGGCAGGAAGGTTTGCAAAGGCTGTTGAGGAGAGTTTGGGGGCAGGAACCCCCAAACAGAATTGCTTGGGGGTGGGAACCATACTGAAGGGATGGAGGAAAGGGAGGTTGGCACGCAAATAGAAAAAGCTTGGAGACAGTGCAAAAGGGAGGATAGGCAGGTGATAGAGAAGGAACGCGCTCAGTCCAATGGTGAGGAGTATTATGAATAAAGCAGATGAGCTTAAAGCATGGATCAGCACTTGGAGCTATAACGTTGTGGCCATTGCAGAGTCTTGGATGGTGCAAGGGCAGGAATGGTTACTTCAAGTGCCAGGCCTTAGATGTTTCAGAAAGGATAGGGAGGGAGGCAAAAGAGGTGGGGGCGTGGCACTGTTGATCAGAGATAGTGTCATGGCTGCAGAAAAGAAGGAAGTCATGAAGGGATTGTTTACAGAGTCTCTGTGTGTGGAAGTTAGGAATAGGAAGGGGTCAATAGCTCTACTGAGTGTTTTTTATAGACCACCCAATAGTAACAGGGACATCGAGGAGCAGATAGGGTGTTGTAGTGGGGGATCTTAAATTTCCCAAATATTGATTGGCATCTCCCTAGAGTGAGGGGTTTAGATGGGGTAGAGTTTGTTAGGTATGTTATCGCAGTATGTCGATAAGCCTACAAAAGCAGAGGCTGTAATTGATCTGGTATTGGGAAATGAACCTAGTCAGGTGTCAGGTCTCTCGGTGGGAGAGCATTTTGGAGATAGTGATCACAATTCTAACTCCTTTATCATAGCATTGGAGAGGGATAGGAACAAGCAAGTTAGGGAAACGTTTAATTGGAGTAAGGGGAACTATGAGGCTATCAGGCAGGAACTTGGAAGCATATATTGGAAACAGATGTCCTCAGGGAAATGTACAGAAGATATGTGTCAAATGTTCAGGGGATATTTGCATGGGGTTCTTAGGTACGTTCCAATGAGACATGGGAAGCATGGTAAGGTACAGGAACCATGCTGCACAAAGGCTGTTGAAAATCGAGTCAAGAAGGAAAGAAGAGCTAATGAAAGGTTCAAAAAACTAGGTTATGATATGAGTCTAGAAGATTATAAGGCTAGCAGGAAGGAGTTTAAGAATGAAATTAGGAGAGCCAGGAGGGGCCATGAGAAGGCCTTGGTGAACAGAATTTAAAAAAACCACAAGGCATGTGAAGAGCAACAGGATAAGACGTGAGAGAATAGGACCAATCATGTGTGACAATGGAAAAGTGTTTATGGAACCAGAGGAAATAGGGGAGGTACGTAATGAATACTTTGCTTCAGAATTCACCACAAAAGAGGATCTTGACAATTGTAGGGATGACTTGCAGTGGACTGAAAAGCCTGAGAATGTAAATATTAAGAAAGAGGATGTGCTGGAACTGCTAGAAAGTATCAAGTTGGATAAGTCACCGGGACGGAATGGGATGTACCCCAAGCTACTGTGGGAAGCGAGGGAAGAGATTGCTGAGCCTCTGGCGATGATCTTTGCATCATCAATGAGGATGGGAGAGGTTCTGGAGGATTAGAGCATTGAAGATGTTGTTCCCTTATTCAAGAAAGGGAGTAGGGATAGCCCATAAAATTATAGGCCAGTGAGTCTACTTCAGTGGTTGTTAAGTTGATGGAGAAGATCCTTAGAGGTAAGATCTATGAACATTTGGAGAGGCATAATATGATTAGGAATAGTCGGCATGGCTTTGTCAAAGGCAGGTCGTGCCTTACGAGCCTGACTGAATTTTTGAGGATGTGACTAAGCACATTGATGAAGGAGGAGCAGTGGATGTAGTTTATATAGATTTCAGCAAGGCATTTGATGAAGTACCCCATGCCAGGCTTATTGAGAAAGTAAGGAGGCATGGGATCCAAGGGGACTTTGCTTTGTGGATCCAGAACTGGCTTGCCCACAGAAAGCAAAGAGTGGTTGTAGACAGGTCATATTCTGCATGGAGGCCAGTGACCAGTGGTGTGCCTCAGGGATCTGTTCTGGGACCCCCACTCTTCATGATTTTTATGAAAGACCTGGATGAGTAAGTGGAGGGATGGGTTAGTAAATTTGCTGATGACACAAAGTTTGGGGGTGTTATGGATTGTGTGGCAGGCTGTCAGAGGTTACAACCGGACATTGATAGGATGCAAAACTGGGCTGAGAAGTGGCAGATGGATTTCAACCCAGATAAGTGTGAGGTGGTTCATTTTGATAGGTCAAATATGATGGCGGAATATAATATTAATGGTAAGACTCTTGGCAGTGAGAGGATCAGAGGGATCTTGGGGTCCAAGTCCATGGGACACTCAAAGCCTCTACGCAGGTTGACTCTGTGGTTAAAAAGGCATACGGTGCATTGGCCTTTATCAATCATGGGATTGAGTTTAAGAGCCGAGAGGTAATGTTGCAGCTATCCAGGACCCTGGTCAGACCCCACTTGGAGTACTGTGCTCATTTCTGGTTGCCTCACTACAGGAAGGATGTGGAAACCATAGAAAGGGTGCAGAGGAAATTTACAAGGATGTTGCCTGGATTGAGGAACATGTCTTATGAGAATAGGTTGAGTGAACTCGGCCTTTTCTCCTTGGAGCGACTGAGGATGAGAGGTGACTTGATAGAGGTATACAACATAATGAGAGGCATCGATTGTGTGGATAGTCAGAGGCTTTTCCCCAGGGCTGGAATGGCTAACATGAGAGGGTGCTTGGAAGTAGGTACAGTGGGGATATTAGGGGTAAGTTTTTTATGCAGAGAGTGGTGAATGTGTGGAATGGGCTGTCGGCAGCGGTGGTGGAGGCGGATACGATAGGCTCTTTACATGGAGCTTAGGGCTATGGGTAAAGCCTAGGTAGTTCTAAGGTAGCGACATATTCAACACAGCTTTGTGAGCTGAAGGGCCTGTATTGTGCTGTAGGTTTTCTCTCTGGGCTAGCAGGTGCCTTGCAGGGCTGATTTGGACATTTTATGCCAATTACCTCTCATAATCAATTTTCTCCCTCCTTACTAGCTGTTTAGTCCTCCACTGCTGATTTCTGAAAAATTCCCAGTCCAATAGCCCATTTTGTCTTCTCTAGTTTTTGGTATAAGCTTTGCCATGAGTTCCTTTGTTAACTGGGGCTAATTCATCACTCTCATTGAGCTCCACTTTCTCATTGGGATAAACTTCTGCTCAATATTATGGAATAACTACTTTGATATCAGCCACTACTCATCTAGTAATATTTTCCCATTCCATTAAAGACAAATCTTCCGTGATAATTTATAAGGTTTTGTTATTTAAATAGCAGACACAGCTTTTGGTCTCAAGGTAGTCAACATCAAACTGTAAATAAAATTGTGCCATCAAGTGATCGCTTCTTCCTTGAGTATCCTTAATATAAGATTCAATCAAATCTGAATTAATCTATTCTAAGGTAGGTCCATTAACATATTGCTCTAAGAAAGAATCCCAAATGCATTCCACGAATTCCTCTTCCACAGTCTCCTCACTACAATAGTTTGATCAATGGATGTAACAGGCAGATTATAGCCTTTCATCTCTGGCTACATCCACACTAGACCGGATAATTTTGAAAATGCCGCTTTTGCATAAAAACGATAGGCTTCCACACTATGCATTTTAAAAAATATCTCTGTCCACATGAAAACAGATATTTCGGTGAATCTCCTCCTACTGGGGCATGCACAGGATACATCTACCGAAAACAAGCGACTTGTTTGGTGTTGAATCTCGCTGTGAAAGTGCGCATTTGTGCAGTTAGAGACTAGAAAAACTTAATCAACAGACAGCTGTTGGCTTTCGCTCAGGAGGACTTAGAAGCAAATAAAAACTAATACTGGAGCATATGGAGGCACAGGGAGTTCACGGACAGTATGACCCAGCTGACGATGAACATTGAAAAACTGATGAACTCTGTTGCATTAATAAAGCACCTTGTTAAATGTATAAAACATGTCTGCATCAGTGTTATCTTGTATTTCCATACAATGTTACAGTAGGCTGTTACACATCTATTGTCAGAGAAGTACTTGCATAAATAGGTAAACCACCTTCATACAAGCAAGAACTGAAAACAGCAAAGTGAGTACATTTATTTATTTATTCAGTAAGTTATGGGTCAAAGTATTTGGTGAGTACATTTCTAACTCTTCTGGCTTCAGTCTTGTTGCTGCCTGCTCTGAAATTGTTAAGTTGCGTTCAAGGAAACAATGAAATGGCGTGCTGCCGTCACTATCTGTTCCGGCACATCATGACAGCATTTTTAGATTTTTCCAGTTACCCCATCCACACGGCCAAGCAGCATTTTCAAAATTACACACTCTGGGAAGCATTTCTGAAAATCTACAGTTTTGGGGAATGAAGATGCCGTTTTAGTGTAGAAGGAGGGTAAAAACAAAGAGAAAAAGCTTCAGTTACCGATTTATCTGGTGTAGTGTGGACGTAGCCTAAATCACCCATGCTAATTGCTGTTCCTTTCTTTTATGTTTTCCTCTTACTGCATTGTCTTACCATGATGCAATACTTTGGGGTCCTAAAGACCACTCTCACCCACATACACTTTCCTCCATGATCAACATATCTCACAACTTATGCCAGTGATATTAAACCTGGTTCTGATTCTGATTCAAAAAGCTTCCCCAAGTTCACAGAGTCCATTAAAAATCTATAGAAGGTGTCCCACATAGGGATCATGTACAGGCAGAAGTGAAATGGCATCATGATCAGCACAGACGTTGTTCCTGTAATGCATTAGACTCTGTGGTCCACATCCACCTATCCACTGATTCTCTATCACTCACCTTTGCACTGATTTTACAAAAAGTGAGTTCTGAAGTTTCTCAGTCAGATATTCTGATATCAGCAGTGTGTAGCTCCAAAGTGACACAATATACTGTACTTCTGGCTTTAGGATTTGCAGCAAGCTGGCCTGGGCCCAAAATATTAATGCAATTACAATGAGGCAATGGCAGTAGTTTATATTTCATTAGGAGTCTGAGGAGTCTTGGTATGTCACCAAATATATATTCTTGCAAATTTCCACATATGTGCCATGGAGTTTATTCCAACTGGTTGCATCACTGTCTGGTATGGAGGGGCCACTGCACAGGATTGGAAAAAGCTGCAGAAAGTTGTAAACTCAGCCAGCTCCATCAAGGGCATTAGCCTCCCCAGCACTGAGGACATCTTCAAAAGGTGGCATCCATTATTAAGGACCCCCATCACTCTTCTCATTACCACCATCAAGGAGAAGGTGGAGGAGCCTGAGGACACACATCAATGTATTACGGACAGCTTCTTCCCCACTACCACCAGATGTACACTGGTAGTAAGGCTCAGTACCCATATACACTACTTCACTATTTTTAATTCCTTTTTTTGCTGTCTTTTTTCACTAGTTTAATTTAATTATAGATATATTCCTATTATAATTTATAGTTATATTCTGTGTTGCAATGTAATGCTGCTACAAAACAACATATCTCACAACTTAAGCCAATGATATTAAACCTGGTTCTAATTATGATTCAAAAAGCTTTCCCAAGTTCATAGAGTCCATTAAAAATCTATAGAAGGTGTTTTGAAAGCATTTAGCTGCTGATTTAATTGTTCAATGGGTGATTGAATGGTGGTACTGCTGGTAGAATTCCTTTGGCAACCCTCCTAACTGAGGCATTGACAAGGTTTGCAGTAATACTAGCAGCTGCCATACCATTCCTTCTACATAAGGAAGGATGATACTTGCCATAAGTAAGGACTACATTAATATATCTTAGAAGGTTCAGAGCCACAGAGAAAAAAATAGGGACATTTAAGAAACTCTTAGATAGACACATGGATGAAAGACAATTGAAGGGCAACTTGGGAAGTAAGGGTTATATTGATCTTGGAGTAAGTTAAAAGGTCAGCGTGACAATATGGGCTGAAGGGCCTGTATTGTTCTATGTTCTATATTCCATGGAAAATAATAAAAATGTCAATAATCATAAGATATTTTTTCAGTCAGTTACCTTAGTGCCTTTCTAGGTTTACGGACTTAAATGTGAGTTTCATCAGCTAAGCCCTATGCTGAAATATCCCTTACTGCATGTGGTTGTCTTCTTGCTGCAGAAAAGCTGTCTCCCTTCTTTCTGAGTCTGTGCGTACACCCTTGATAACCCACAACAATCTCTCTCCAAGTCTTCTGTCCAAGATCATTTTACAGAACAATGAGATCAAAAGTCAAAAAACTGCAGAAATTGAGATGACTTTTGAAGTTGGTAAGTTGATTACAGAAAATGCTGGAAGCATTCAGCAGGTTAGGCAATACTTAATCTATATCTTAAACCAAGGTAGCGCTGAGCTGCGAAGGCCAGTAGCACAGATAGAAACATAGAAAACCTACTGCACAATACAGGCCCCTTGGCCCACAAAGTTGTGCCAAACATGTCCCTACCTTAGAAATTACTAGGCTTACCTATAGCCTTCTATTTTGCTAAGCTCCATGTACCTATCTAAAAGTCTCTTAAAAGACGCTACCGTATCTGCCTCCATCACCGTTGCTGGCAGCCCATTCCACGCACTCACCACTCTCTGAGTAAAAAAACTTACCCCTGACATCTCCTCTGTACTTACTCCCCAGCACCTTAAACCTGTGTCCTCTTGTGGCAACCATTTCAGCCCTGGGAAAAAGTCTCTGACTATCCACATGATCAAAGCCTCTCATCATTTTATACATTTCTATCAGGTCACCTCTCATCCTCCTTCACTCCAAGGAGAAAAGGCCGAGTTCACTCAATCTATTCTCATAAGGCACGCTCCCCAATCGAGGCAACGTCCTTGTAAATCTCATCTGCATCCTTTCTATGGCTTCCACATCCTTCCTGTAGTGAGGCAACCAGAATTGAGCACAGTACTCCAAGTGGGGTCTGACCAGGGTCCTATATAGCTGCAACATTACCTCTTGGCTCCTAAATTCAGTTCCACGGTAGATGAAGGCCAATACACCGTATGCCTTCTTAACCACAGAGTTAACCTGCGCAGCTGCTTTGAGTGTCCTATGGACTCGGATGCCAAGCTCCCTCGGATCCTCCACACTGCCAAGAGTCTTACCATTAATACTATATTCTGCCATCATATTTGACCTACCAAAATGAACCACCTCACACTTATCTGGGTTGAACTCCATCTGCCACTTCTCAGCCCAGTTTTGCATCCTATCAATGTCCTGCTGTAAACTCTGATGGCCCTCCACACTATCCACAACACCTCCAATCTTTGTGTCATCAGCAAACTTAATAACCCATCCCTCCCTTTCTTCATCCAGATCATTTATAAAAATCACAAAGAGTAAGGGACAGATCCCTGAGACACTCCACTGGTGATCAACCTCCATGCAGAATATGACCCATCTACAACCACTCTTTGCCTTCTGTGCGCAAGCCAGTTCTGGATCCACAAAGCAATGTGCCCTTGGATCCCATGCCTCCTTGCTTTCTCAATAAGCCTTGCACGGGGTACCTTATCAAATGGCTTGCTGAAATCCATATACACTACATCGACTGCTCTTCATTCATCAATGTATTTGGTCACATCCTCAAAAAATGCAATCAGGCTCGTAAGGCACAACCTGCCCTTGACAAAGCCATGATGACTACTCCTAATAGACAATAGACAGTAGGTGCAGGAGTAGGACATTAGGCCCTTCGAGTCAGCACCGCCATTCAATGTGATCACGGCTGATTATCCACAATCAGTACCCCGTTCCTGCCTTCTCCCCATAGTCCTTGACTCCGCTATCTTTAAGAGCTCTATCTAACTCTTTCTTGAAAGCATCCAGAGAATTGGCCTCCACTGACTTCTGAGGCAGAGCATTCCATAGATCCACAACTCTCTAGGTGAAAATGTTTTCCCTCAACTCTGTTCTAAATGGCCTACTCCTTATTCTTAAACTGTGGCCTCTGGTTCTGGACTCCCCCAACATCAGGAACATGTTTCCTGACTCAAGCGTGTCCAATCCCTTAATAACCTTATTTGTTTCAATCAGATCCCCTCTCATCCTTCTAAATTCCAGTGTATATAAACCCAGTCACTCCAATCTTTCAACATATGACAGTCTCGCCATCCCAGAAATGAACCTCGTGAACCTACACTGCACTCCCTCGATAGCAAGAATGTCCTTCCTCAAATTTGGAGACCAAAAGTGAACACAAT
Source organism: Hypanus sabinus (assembly GCF_030144855.1). Taxonomy (NCBI): domain Eukaryota; kingdom Metazoa; phylum Chordata; class Chondrichthyes; order Myliobatiformes; family Dasyatidae; genus Hypanus; species Hypanus sabinus. The sequence continues at coordinate 124,982,402 of NC_082706.1, forward strand.
ACTCCAGGTGGGGTCTCACCAGAGCCCTGTACAACTGCAGAAGGACCTCTTTGCTCCTATACTCAACTCCCCTTGTTATGAAGGCCAGCATGCCATTAGTTTTCTTCACTACCTGCAGTACCTGCATGCTTACTTTCAGTGACTGATGAACAAGGACACCTAGATCGCGTTGTACTTCCCCTTTTCCTAACTTGACACCATTCAGATAGTAATCTGCCTTCTTGTTCTTGCCAACAAAATGGATAACCTCACATTTATCCACAGTAAACTGCATCTGCCCACTCACACAACCTGTCCAAGTCACCCTGCATTCTCATAACATCCTCCTGACATTTCACACTGCCACCCAGCTTTGTGTCATCTGCAAATTTGCTAATGTTACTTTTAATCCCTACATCAAAATCATTAATATGTATTGTAAATAGCTGCAGTCCCAGCACCGAGCCTTGTGGTACCCCACTGATCACTGCCTGCCATTCTGAAAAGGACCCATTAATCCCTGCTCTTTGTTTCCTGTCTGCCAACCAATTTTCTATCCATGTTAGTACCCTACCCCCAATACCATGTGCTCTAATTTTGCCCACTAATCTCCTTTGTGGGACTTTATCAAAGGCTTTCTGAAAGTCCAGATACACTGCATCCACTGGCTCTCCCTTGTCCATTTTCATATTTAAATCATATTATCTAATCATATTATACCTCTCCAAATGTACATAAATCCTGCCTCTCAGGATCTTCTCCATCAACTTACCAACCACTGAGGTAAAACTCACTGCTCTATAATTTCCTGGGCTATCTATACTCCCTTTCTTGAATAAAGGAACAACATCCGCAACCCTCCAATCCTCTGGAACCTCTCCCATCCCCATTGATGATGCAAAGACCATCGCCAGAGGCTCAGCAATCTTGTCCCTTACCTCCCACAGTAACCTGAGGTACATTTCATCCAGTTCCGGTGACTTACCCAACTTGATACTTTCCAAAAGCTCCTGCACATCCTCTTTCTTAATATCTACATGTTCAACCTTTTAGTCTGTTGCAAGTCATCTTGACAATCACTAAGATCCTTTTCCATAGTGAATACTGAAGTATTCATTAAGTACCTCTGCTATTTCCTCCGGTTCCATGCACATTTTCCCACTGTCACACTTGATTGGTCCCATTCTTTCACATTTTACCCTCTTGCTCTTCACGTAGAATGCCTTGGGTTTTTCCTTAATCCTGCCCACCAAGGCCTTCTCATGGCCCCTTCTGGCTCTCCTAATTTCCTTCTTAAGCTCCTTTCTGTTAGCCTTATAATCTTCTAGATCTGTACCAGCAGTTATGGTTGAAATGACAATAAAAGTTGACTTGACTTGATCTCTAACCTTACCTAGCTCTCGGAACCTTTTGTAAGTTTTTCTTTTCATCTTGACTAGATTTATTACAGCCTTTGTACACTATGATTCCTGTACCATACCATAATTTCCCTGTCTCATTGGAATGTACCTATATAGAACTCTACATAAATATCCCCTGAATATTTGCCACATTTCTAATGTACTTTTCCCTAAGAACATCTGTTTCCAATTTAAGCTTCCAATTTCCTGCCTGATAGCCTCATAATTCCCCTTACTCCAATTGAACGCTTTGCTAAATTGTTTACTCCTATCTCTGTCCAATGCTATTGTAAAGAAGATAGAATTATGATCATTATCTTCAAAATGCTCTCCCACTGAGAGCTCTGACACCTGACCAGGTTCATTTCCCAATACTAAATCAAGTACAGCCTCTCCTCTTGTAGGCTTGTCTATGCTGTCAAGAAACCTTCCTGAACACACCTAACAAACTCCACCCCATCTAAACCCCTTGCTCTAGGAAGATGCCACTCGATATTTGGGAAATTAAATCTCCCACCGCAACTCTGTTATTATTACACCTTTCCAGGAACTGTTTCCCTATCTGATCCTCGATGTCCCTGTTACTATTGGGCAGCCTATAAAAAACACCCAATAAAGTTATTGACTTCTTCCAGTTCCTAACCTCCACCTACAGAGACTCTGTGACAATCCCTCCATGGCGTCCACCTTTTCTGCAGCCATGACACTATCTCCAATCAACAGTGCCACAACCCCACCTCTTTTGCCTCCCTCCCTGTCCTTTCTGAACCATCTAAAACCCAGCACTTGAAGTAACCATTCCTGTCCCTGAGCCATCCAAGTCTCCATAATGGTCACCACATCATATCTCCAAGTACTGATCCACAGTCTAAGCTCATTCACTTTGTTCACAACACTTTTTGCGTTAAAAGAGACACATTTCAAATCTTCGGTCTGAGCGTGTCCCTTCTCTATCACATGCCTATCCTCCCTCTTGCACTGTCTACAAGCTTTCTCTATTTGTGAGCCAGCTGCCTCTTCCCCAGTCTCTTCAGTTCTGTTCCAAACCCCACCAACAATTCTAGTTTATACTCTCCCCAGTAGCCTTAGCAAACCTCCCCGCCAGGATATTGGTCCCCCTGGGATTAAAGTGCAACCCGTCCTTTTTATACAGGTCATACCTGCCCCAAAAGAGGTCCTAATGATCCAGAAATCTGAATCCCTGCCCCCTGCGCCAATCCCTCAGCCATGGATTTATCCTCCACCTCATTCTATTCCTATTCTCACTGTCACGTGGCACAGGCAGCAATCCTGAGACATCCACAGACCAGGATGGGATGTCGAACAGTTCCACCACTAACTTCATTTCATCGGACCATCTGACCTCCCAAAGTCACACTCACCCAGATTAAACTCCAAATGCCACTTCTCTAGTCATATGTGGGACTGATCTCTCTCCCACTGTATTCTTTGATAATCCATTATATTGTCAACAACTCCACAAATTTCCTAATCCAAGTCGTTGATACATATCACAAACATTGAGGTTCCAGCACCAATGAGATTGATGCAACCTTAATCAAGATCTTTATGCCCTCTCCTGCCACACAAAGAATCATGGAAATAGCTAATGGTATTCCTTGGTTTAAGAAGGAAGATAGGGATAATTCTGGAAATTATAGGCAGATGAGATTTGGGGAAGCTATTGGAGAAGATTCTTAGGGATATAATTGATGAGTATTTGGAAAACCATGGTCTAAGTAGGGACACTCAGCTTAGTTTTGTGCAGGGCAGGTCATGTCTTACTAACTTAATTCAATTTTTTTAAGGGTGACAAAGGTGATTGATGAAGGTAAATCTGTGGATATTATCTACGTAGGTTTTAGTAAGGCATTTGACAAGGTCCCTCATGTTAGGGCCAACTAAAAGATTATGGCACATATTGCCCACGATCATAAGAAACGTTTGGCCTTACTAGAGCAGGTAAGGCAATCCATCGGGTGGTATGGGAAACAAATCAGTGTTTGTACATCAGCTGTTTACTCTTTTCCATAGATGCTGCCTTGCCTGCTGAGTTCCTCCAGTATTCTCCGTGAGTTGCAGTGTTTGTTCCTCCTAAGGCCTAGTTGCTGCATGCTAATAGCCTCTCAACTCACAGGACAGTTAAAGCAGCAAAATCGCAAAGGACTTTGGGAGCTGCAAGAGTGGGATGTTATCACACAAGTCAAGTGCCAAGTTGACCACAATCCAGTCTCCGGTCAGTGAGTGTAATATGGCCCCTGTCCCAGTGGTGTTTTTAGGCTTATGGCCCATTGCCATGTCCATGAGGGGCAGAATGATTTCCTCATTAAGAGTCAAGTAAGAGTCCTGGATGCCTTGAATTGGCCTTCCTGCAATTCTTTGCTCTTTTTATTTAAATGATGGAGATGAAGGACTTGTTTTGGTATTGTCTCTTGGGAAACTTAGCTTTGTGTGGTAGAATGTTAAAATCAAGGTGAGGATCACTCAAGGTGGAGTGGGAGGAGGGTGTATGTGGTGTATGGGACAGAATTTTTGAGAATACTGGTTTCAATGAGTACTTGAGTATAATGATGGAAGAGCAACATTTCTGTTTGTCTTGACACATATCATTTGATTTCATCATGGAGTGAATAAAGTGCTAGCCCACTCAACCTCTCTCTATAATTCAGTCCCTCAAGTTCAGGTAAGCTCTTCTAAAACTTTAGATGATTTAAAGCTTTAAATCTGCATTCTTTCAGTGAATGCCATCTTTCCTTTGGCAGAGTGACCAAACCTGAAAACAATACTCCAAATGAAGTTTCTTCAGCATCTTGTATAAAAGCAACGTAACATTGCAACTTCTATACTCAGTGCCCTCATGGATGAAGGCCAACATACCAAAAGCCTTCTTTCCTCTCAGTGGTTGTGACCCCAGTTTCAGGGAGCCATGTGCCTTACTTCCATGACTTTTGCAGTAGATCTTGTTGGGTGTAAGTGACGTAAAAAAGATTATTTAGATCATGAAAGGAAAGTGAAATCAGGTTTCTAAACAAATATGTTCAATAGATAATTATGGGAATGAGAGAACTAAACCTGTGAGGAGAAACGATAGATGAAATCCAAGGAGCAAGTCTGGAATTGGATTCATGTGAAAAAGTACAGTCACCAGGGAGATGTATCAAGAGGATACATTGTTACAATGCAGAAGTAAATAAATGTTCTTTTACCGGAAAATCAAAACAAGATCTAAAGATGCTGGAAATCTGAAATTAACAGAAAATCCTGGAAATACCCAGTACGTCAGGCTGCAACTGTAAGAAAATGAATCAGTCATTAACTTTTAAAAAGTTTAAAAAGAGGCCCACTTTTAGGAGCGGACAGTGTTGGTGCGGGCAGCGGAGTGCGCGGCAGCAGAGTGCTGGGCTTTGGCTCAGCGGGCTTCGGCGCAAGGGGACTTCGGTGAGAGGAAATCAGTGAGCCTGAGTATGTGCTTGCTGAGGTAAAAAAAGGTAAGGTTGGTAGGTACTTTTTTCATTTATTCTGACTAATCTGGGATCAGGTAATGGGGGAGACAGAGCAGTGGTATGCTCCGTATGCAGTATGTGGGAGGTCAGGGTCAACACAGTTGTCCCTGATGACCACACCTGCAAAAGGTGCATCCAGCTGCAGCTCCTATCAGACCGAGTTACCGAATTTGAGCAGGAGCTGGATGAACTACGGATCATTCGGGAGGCAGAGGCAGAGATAGATAAGAGTTATCAGGAGGTAGTCACACCGAAAAAACAGGAGGTAGGCAAATGAGTGACAGTCAAGAGAGGCAGGGGGAGCAGACAGAGAGAGCAGAGCACCTCTGTGGCCATGCCCATCAACAATATGTATACCGTTTTGGATACTGTTGGTGGGGATGACCTACCAGGAACAAGTTGCAGTGGTCCTGTCTCTGGCACTGAGGTTGGACCCCCGACTAGGAATGGGAGGAGGGAAGAGAAGAGAGCAGTAGTGATAGGGGATTCTATAGTCAGGGGGGCAGATAGGAGATTTTGTGGGGAAGATCGGGAGTCTCGGATGGTATGTTGCCTCCCTGGTGCCAGGGCCTGGGACATCTCAGATCGGGTGCAGGTTATTCTCGAGAGGGAGGGCAAGAACCCAGATGTTGTGGTCCATGTAGGGACCAACAACGTGGGTAGGATGAGTGAGGGGGTCCTGCGTAGTGAGTTCAGGGAGTTAGATGCGAAGCTGAAGGGCAGGACCTCCAGGGTAACAATCTCAGGATTGCTATCTGTGCCACGTGGGAGTGAGGCAAGGAACAGAAGGATTATACAGATTAATACATGGCTGAGAGGATGGTGCAGGAGGGAGGGCTTCAGGTTTGTAGATAATTGGGCTTTGTTCCAGGGAAGGTGGGATCTGTTCCGACGGGACGGTTTACACCTGAACTGGAGCGGTACTAACATTCTTGCAGGAAAGTTTGCTAGTGCTTCTTGGGGGGGTTTAAACTAAATTTGCAGGGGGCAGGGATCCAGAATGTGAGAGATGATGGCGAGATGAAGAATAAAGGACAGGTGGGGACTACACCATTATGGAATATTAAGTGTGTAGTAGAGAAAGGTGAGGCGGAACAAGTGATAAGGAGGACACATGTACAGAGGGATGGTCTGATGGAACATGGAGTTAAATGTGCAGAAAGAATAAGAAGATTTAGGAAGAACAACAAAATTCAAGGGGCGTATAGCCCGATGGGAGTTCGGGAAGCTGGGTTAAGCACAATAGGCAGCGATATAAACAGAGAGAGGAGAAATAGGCTAAAAATTCTATATCTGAATGCACAAGATGTCAGAAATAAGGTGGATGAGCTTGAAGCTCAGGTGCAAATGGGTAGGTATGATGTTGTTGGGATAATGGAGACATGGCTGCAGGGAGATCAGACCTGGGAAATGAATGTACAAGGGTATACGTGCTATCGTAGGGACAGAAATGTGGGCAGAGGTGGTGGGGTGGCCCTGTTGGTGAGGAATGAGATTCAGTCCTTTGCAAGCGAGGGAACATAGGATCAGGAGAAGTAGAGTCTGTGTGGATAGAACTGAGGAACAGGAAGGGCAAAAAGACCCAAATGGGTGTTGTCTACAGGCCCCCAAACAGTAGCATGGATATTGGGTGCAAGTTGAATAGGGAGTTAACATTGGCATGTGACAAAGGTAATGTCGCAGTAGTTATGGGGGATTTCAACATGCAGGTGAACTGGGAGAATCAGGTTGGTGCTGGACCCCAGGATAGGGAGTTTGTAGAGTGCCTACGGGATGCATTCTTGGAACAGCTTGTACGAGAGCCAACCAGGGACAAGGCGATTCTGGATTTAGGGTTGTGTAATGAACAGGATTTGAGAAGCAATCTTAAAGTAAAGGAGCCATTCGGAGGTAGTGACCATAATATGATAAGTTTTTATCAGCAATTTGAGAAGGATAAAGGCAGATCGGAGGTGTCAGTGTTGCAGTTGGATAAAGGAGACTATGGAGCCATGAGGGAGGAGCTGGCCAAAGTTAAATGGACGGATATCCTAGCAGAAAAAACAGTGGAACAGCAATGGCAGGTATTCTTGGGAATAATGCACAAGGTGCAAAATCAGTTCATCTCCCGGAGAAGGAAGGATTCAAAGGGGGGAAAGGGGCCACAGTGGTTGACAAAGGAAGTCAGAGATTGCATAGCATTAAAAAAAAAAGAAGAATGACGGAGCTAAGGTGAGTGGGAAGACAGATGATTGTGAAATTTTTAAAGAACATCAGAACTTAACTAAAAAGGCAATACGGGGAGAAAAAATGGGGTACGAACACAAGCTAGCCAGGAATATAAAGGAGGATAGCAAAAGTTTTTTTAGGTATGTGAAGAGAAAGAAGATAGTTAAGAACAATGTTGGGCCCTTGAAGAATGAATTGGGTGAAATTATTATGGGAAACAGAGAAATGGTAGAAGAATTTAACAAGTACTTTAGATCTGTCTTCACTAGGGAAGACACAAGCAATCTTCCAGATGTATGGATGGGCCAAGTACATAGGGTAACAGAGGAAATGAAACAGATTGACATTTGGAAGGAAACGGTGATGATGGGACTGAAAGCTGACAAATCCCCAGGTCCAGATAGTCTGCATACAAGGGTACTAAAGGAGGTGGTCCTGGAAATTGTGGATGCATTGGTAATCATTTTCCAATGTTCCTTAGGTTCAGGATCAGTTCCTGAGGATTGGAGAATGGCTAATGTTATCCTACTTTTTAAGAAAGGAGGGAGGGAGAAAACAGAGAACTATCGACCTGTTGGCCTGACATCGGTGATGGGGAAGGTGCTAGAGTCCATTATTAAGGATGAAATAGTGGCATATCTAGATAGCAGTGATAGGATTGGGCCAAGCCAGCATGGATTTACCAAGGGTAAATCATGCTTGACTAATCTGTTGGAGTTTTTCGAGGATGTAACCAGGAAGTTAGACAAGGGAGATCCAGTGGATGTAGTGTACCTCGATTTTCAGAAGGCATTTGATAAGGTCCCACATAGGAGATTGGTGGGTAAAATCAGAGCTCAGGGCATTGGGGGGAAGATATTGACATGGATAGAAAACTGGTTGGCAGATAGAAAGCTAAGGGTAACGGTGAATGGGTGTTTCTCAGACTGGCAGGTGGTGACTAGTGGGGTGTCACAGGGCTTGGTATTGGGACCACAGCTGTTTACGATTTACATCAACGATTTAGATGAGGGCATTGAAAATAACATCAGCAAGTTTGCTGATGATACTAAGCTGGGTGGCAGTGTGACATGTGATGAGGATGTTAGGAGAATTCAGGGTGACTTGGATAGGCTGGGTGAGTGGGCAGATACTTGGCAGATGGCGTTTAATGTGAATAAGTGTGAGGTCATCCACTTTGGGAGTAAGAACAGGAAGGCAGATTATTATCTGAACGGTGTAGAGTTAGGTAAGGGAGAAATACAAAGAGATCTAGGAGTCCTACTTCATCAGTCACTGAAGGTGAATGAGCAAGTGCAGCAGGCAGTGAAGAAGGCTAATGGAATGTTGGCCTTTATTATAAAGGGAATTGAGTACAAGAGCAAGGAAATCCTTTTGCATTTGTACAGAGCCCTGGTGAGACCACACCTGGAGTATTGTGTACAGTTGTGGTCTCCAGGGTTAAGGAAGGACATCCTGGCTGTAGAGGAAGTGCAGTGTAGATTCACGAGGTTAATTCCTGGGATGTCCGGACTGTCTTACGCAGAGACGTGAGAGAGACTGGGCTTGTACACGCTGGAATTAAGGAGATTGAGAGGGGATCTGATTGAAACATATAAGATTATTAAGGGAATGGACAAGATAGAGGCAGGAAATATGTTCCAGATGCTGGGAGAGTCCAGTACCAGAGGGCATGGTTTAAGAATAAGGGGTAGGTCATTTAGGACAGAGTTAAGGAAAACCTTCTTCTCCCAGAGAGTTGTGGGGGTCTGGAATGCACTGCCTCGGAAGGCAGTGGAGGCCAGTTCTCTGGATGCTTTCAAGAAGGAGCTAGATAGGTATCTTATGGATAGGGGAATCAAGGGATATGGGGACAAGGCAGGAACCGGGTATTGATAGTAGATGATCAGCCATGATCTCAGAATGGCAGTGCAGGCTCGAAGGGCCGAATGGTCTACTTCTGCACCTATTGTCTATTGTCTATTAACCTGAAATATTAGCTCTTTTGCTTTTCCCACAGATGCAGCCTGCCCTGTTGAGAATTTCCAGCATTTTTTGCTTTCATTCCTTTGTATTAGATATGAATAAATCTGAATAAATCACCTTCTTTCCTTTAATACTTTAACAGCACACATTTTGAACCTGGGCATCTCTGCAAAAGACAGATGAGTTCCAAACTTCAATGTCATCCATCAATAAGAAAACTATCCAGGCAGAACTGACCCAACCGTAATGAAAACAGAAACTAATTGCTTGGATTTAGTCCTTGATTCAAGTTGTCCGTATTTTTCATTCAAGATTTGTCTGTTTGGGTTCTGTCCAGACTTCAAAGCCTCTTCTACACAGTATACAACACTAAGTATAGTAACAAGTGTTATAATAAGTTTCCTACAGAACAGTTTGAAAACAGTATTGGTACGTTGGCAAAGAGCACTAAAATGATCTTTTCTGTCTCTTCTATCCCAATAAGAAATATAAATCCAACATCTTAAGAGTAGGTTAACTGCCATTGACCACTGCATTATGGAAATATTTTTAATTCTCATACCAGTTATTCTCTTCTGGTCATCACTGACGCAATTGAGTGGAAATTTTGGGGAATGATCTATGAACAGGTGTTAGGTCCCCTCATTTGTATATGTAAGGGGGCCTGTCATCCTTTTGCTGGGAAAGTGATTCATCTGAATATCAGTTCAGAGTTACTTTAGGGTCCCTGAGAGAACATTGGTTCCAAGAACTGACTTGTTGTGGCAGTTTCAAAATAGAAGTAACATTAACACTGAAGCAACCATGCCGCAGTTCTTGTTTGCGGGAACAAACTCCTTGTTTTCATGCCCACCCAATAGGCATGTCATTGAATCTTACGTTATCAGATGGATGCATTGAAGTGTTTTAAGGAAAGTACATTTCCCCTTTGTGGCATGCAGAGTCCCCACAGAACACACAGTCATTATGAACGTAGTGTCCTTTATTTGCAGCCTTTAACGAAAACATACCAATGGAGCCAAAAATGTTTTCCCACAAAGTCTTATGTTTGCTCTTCTTGATATTTTTAGTCTGGTATTAAAAGCTACACATTCATTTTCCTTCTTTTTTGTAAGCTAAGATTTCAGACCTGATTTCAAATGACAGATCAGGCAATTCATAAACCAGGAGGAGATGATGAATAAATTGTCTCATTTAACATTCTGCTGTCAGTAGTCGCTTATACACTGGGTCGTCAAAGGAGTTTGATTGTGACTTACTGAATATTTGCACTCTGAAACCTAAAGTTCTGGATAAACAGTTATATTACTGTTTTCTGTCACCTTGACATCCAGTTTAAGCAGATGATACAAACGATGAGATGATTGATGACAACGATTATGAAACTGAACCTCACAAAGAATCAATGCATATCTTACAATGAAGTCCCAATAAATAATTTCAAGCATTAAACATGGAACAGTTTATGTCTCCTTATACTTCAAACAGTTACAGTCTATAAACTTAATGATACATCTTTTATTTCCAATACTGTCTTAGTTAAAATTATATGAAGATTTTAACAGGCTGAAAGAAAGCTCTTAAGTTAAGAAAATCCAAAATTGTAAGGAAATCTTTTTCAAATATACAAGATGGAAAAGATAAAGCAATGTTTCAGGTCAGGAATTACATGAAGAGCTATCTCTTCCACTTTGGATTGATACAGGAAAGCAGGCAAAATATTAACTTACCTTTCTCTTTTAGACAGGTAGAGTTTTGTTTTCCCAAAATACTTCAGGAATTCTGAACTCTATTTTCGGTCTCCATCACTTCTTTGTGAAATAATAACCTGACTAAACTCTCACAATAGAGGTTTCTAGTCATGAAATGTAATGCAACTTGTTTCAATACCACTCCTAAGATCATATACCTGCATATAAATCATTGTTCTGGGTAGTGTAAGTTTTAATTTTACTATGCATAAGAAAACAAACTATTTCCCCAAAATCAATTCTATAATCATCATCATTACCCAATGGACAACTAATTGTTCGAGGTTGGGAGTCTGGAATACACTACTAATGGAATAAAAAGAGGCAGGATTGATTGTAGCATTCAAAGTATCCAAGAAGAAATAATTGGCATAGCTATTGGGAAACAGTCTAAAAAAGGGTAAAGGAGTTTCCAGGCTGAATTTCCTTGCAGGCGGTAACAACGGGTGCTTCCTACTCAGAAGGGGAAGTTTCAGATCGGCCTTCACTGAGAAGCCATGAAAACTGAGTTCCATTATACGTATTAAGTTTATTTAAAAAATTACAAGACAGTCCAATTAAGAGTTCCAATTATAGTTAACTTGTATTTAATATTCAGAATTGTTGGCTCTCCAGTGACGCAAACGTTTGGGCTCATACTTGGTTTGCTGGAATTCAGCAGGTCAGTACTAAAGCCTCAGATGACTGCGTTCATATATATCTTCAAATATCTTCATGTACGTATGAGTACATGTGAAATGAGAAAGCAGGAAAATGTGCAAATGCTAACTTAAAGAGGAAAATCAACATTGGAATTGATTTTATTATTGTCACATGTACTGAGATACAGTGAAAATCTTGTCTTGCATACTGTTTATATGCATCATTTTAATTACACCGTACAAGGTAAATAAAATAACAATGCAGAATAGACTGTAACAGCTACAGAGAGAGTACAGTACTGGTAAACAATGAAGAGTAAGATCATTATTAGGTAGATTATAACTAGTAAAAATGATAAACAAGAGAAAATCTGCAGATGCTGAAAATCCAAGCAACACACACAAACTGCTGGAGGAACTCAACAGGTCAGGGAGCATCTATGGAAAAGAGTAAAGAGTCAATGGTTTGAGCCACGACACTTCATCAGAACTGGAGAAAAAAAGATGAGAAGTCAGAGTAAGAAGGTGGGGGAAGGGGGGGAAGAAATACAAGGTAGTAGGTGATAGGTGAAACCGGGGGTGGGGGGGGTGGGAGGGGTGAAGTAAAGAGTTGAGAAGTCAATTGGTGAAAGAGATAAAGGGCTGGAGAAGGGGAAATCTGAAAGGAGGACAGAAGACCATGGAAGAAAGACAAGGGGTGGGTGGGTGAGAAGCACCAGCGGGAGGTGATGGGCAGGTAAAGAGATAAGATGAGAGAGGGTAATGGGAATGGAGAATGGTGAAGGAGAAGGAGGGGCATTACCAGGAGTTTGAGAAATTGATGTTCACGCCATCAGGTTGGAAGCTCCCCAGATAGAATATAAGGTGTTGCTCTTCCAACCTGAGTGTGTCCTCTTCGTGGCAGTAGAGGAGGCCGTGGACTGACATGTCGGAACGGGAATGGGAAGTCGAATTAAAATGGGTGGCCACCGGGGGATCCCAGTTTATCTGGCTGATGGAGTGTGGGTACTCAGCAAAGCCGTATCCTAATCTATGTCAGGTCTCACTGATATACAGGAGACCACACTGATAAAAAATGATTTTCGCAGTTCTTCTGTTTCTGCAGCACCTGTTCTCTGGATGCAGCTTTCCATTCCAGAACATCTGAGATATCTTCTTTCTTCAAAGATCAGATTTTCCCTAAGACCATAAGATATAGCAGCAGAATTAGGCCATTTTGTTTATTGAGTTTGCTCCACTATATCATTATGGTTAATCCATGTCCCTCTTAGCCCCAATCTCCTACGTTCTCCTTGTATCCCTTTATACCCTGAGTAATCAAGAATCTATCAACCTCCGCCTTAAATATACCCAATGACTTTGTCCCACTGCTGCCTGTGACAATGAATTCCACAGGTTCACCACTCTCTGGCTAAAGAATTTCGTCCTCAACTCCATTCTAAACGGGCATCCTTCTATTCTGAGGCTGTACAATCTGGTCTTAGATTCTCCCACCAAAGGAAATATCCTCTCCACATCCACTCTGTTGAGGCCTTTCAACACTCAGAAGGTCTCAATGAGATTCACCCTCATTCTTCTGAATTCCAGTGAATACAGGCCCAGAGCTATCAAATGCTCATCATATGGTAAGCCTTTCAACCTCCTTGGAACCTGCTCCAATCTCAGTACATCCTTTCTTAGATAATGGGCCTAAAACTGCTCACAATAGTCCAAGTGAGACCTCACCAGTGCATTATGAAACATCGACATTACAGCCTTGTTTTTATATTCTAGTCCCCTTGAAATGAATTTTCATTTGCCTTCCTCACTACCAACTCAACCAGCAAATAATGTTTTAGGGAATCCTGCATGAGGATTCCCAAGTCCTTTTGCACGTCAGCTTTTTGAATTTTCTCTCCATTTAGAAATTCACATTTATTTCTTCTACCAAAATGCATGACCATACATTTCCCAACATTGTATTCCATCTGCCACTTCTTTGTCCATTCTCCTAATCTGTCTAAGTCCCTCTGCAGCCTCTCTGCTTCCTCAACGCTACCTAACCCTCCACCTATCTTCGTATCATCCACAAACCTGGCCACAAAGCCACCAATTCTGTCATCCAAACCATTGACATATGTAAAAAGAATCAGTCCTAACACAGACCTCTGTAGAACAGCCAACCAGAGTGGGCTCCCTTTAGTCCTATACTTTGCCTCCTGCCAACCAACTAATGCTCTAATCATGCTGATATTTTTGGAACTATGGGCTCTTAACTTGTTAAGCAGCCTCATATGTGACATCTTGTCAAAGGGTTTCTGAAAACCTAAGTACGCAACATCCACCAACTCTCCTTTGTCTATCCTACTTGTTATTTCTTCTAAGAATTCTAACATATTTGTCAGGCAAGGTTTTCCCTTAGGGAAGCCACGCTGAGTATGGTCTCTTTTAGCCTGTGCCTCCAAACACCCTGAAACTATATCCTCAACAATCAACTCTAACATTTTCCCAATCACTGAGGTCAGTCTTACTAGCCTATAGTTTCCCTTCCTCTATCACTGATGCTGCTTTCACCTGCACTTCCTCCATTTCCCAGACATCTGCCCTAACCTAATTTTTCCGTCACAAACCACCCCCAAGCCTCCAAACCTAGCACACCAATCTCTGCTACTTCCACCATCTTGAACTGGATCCTACCACTAACACGTCCTTCTCTCTCCCCCCCCCCCCCCCACAACTCTCTGCTTTTGGCAGACATCACTCTCCATGAGACTTCTTTGTCCACTTGTCCCTCCCCACTGATCTCTCTCCTGGTACTTAACCATGCGAATAGGACAAGTGTTACGCCTGCCCCTATACCTGGTGGCCAAGCATTTTAATTCAAATCCCATTCTGATTTTGGCATGACAGTTCATAGCCTCCTCTACCGCCACGATGAAGCTACACTTAGGGTGCAACACCTCATATCCGTCTGGGTAGCCTCCAACCTGATACATGAACATAGATTTCTCAACCTTCCTGTAATTTCTTCCCTCCCCCACCTTTCTCTTGGTTTCCATTCCCATTTTGATTCATCTTTTACCCCTTCTCTTTTCCTCACCTGCCAATTACTTCTCTCTTGTGCCCTTCTTCCTTCCCTTTCTCCCATGGTCTACTCTCCTCTCCCATCAGATTCCTTCCTTACTCCTTTACTTCTTCCACCTACCACCTCCCAGCTTCTGCCTTCATCCCACTTCACCCCTCACCTGCTTTCACCTATCACCTGCCAGCTTGGACTCCTTCCTCTCCCCCTACCTTCTGTTTTGGCTTCTTCCCCCTTTCCTTCCAGTCCTGATGATGGATCTTATCCAAAACGTTGATTCTTTATTCCTATCGATAGATGCTGCATGACTAGCTAAGTTCGTCCAGCATTTTAGAGTCATAGAGAAGTACAGCACAGAAGAAGGCTTTTTGACCCTTCTAGTCCATGCTAAAACTATTTAAACTGTCTACTCCCGTCATCCTGCACTGGGACCATAGACCTCTATATCCCTACTATCCATGTACCTGTCCAAATTTCTCTTAAACGTTGAAATCGAGCTCACATGCACCACTTGTGCTGGCAGCACATTCCACACTCTCACCACCCTCTGAGTAAAGAAGTTTTCCCTTATGCTCCTCATAAACTTCTCTTCTTTCAACCTTAACCCATGATTTTTGGTTGTGGTTCCAGCCAATCTGAGTGGAAAAAGACAGCTTGCATTTATCCTATCTATACCCCTCATAATTATTGCATACCTCTATATACTCTCCCCTCAATCTTCTCCAAATGAATAAAGTCCTAACCAATTCAATCTTTAACTCTGGTCCCTTAAACCCAGCAACATCCTTGTAAATTCTCTCTTTACTCTCTCAACCTGATTTTCATCTTTCTTGTAGAAAGGTGACTAAAACTACACACGATACTCCAAATTAGGCCTCACCAATGTCTTATACAACTTAAACATAACATCTCATCTCCTGTACTCAATACACTGATTTATGAAGGCCAATGTGCCAAAAGCTTGCTTTATAACCTCACCTACCTGTGATGCCACTTACAATGAATTATAGACCTGTTTTCCAGTGCCCTTTGTTCTATCATATTCTTCAGTGCACTACCCTCTGTGTAAGACATACCCTGGTTCGTCTACCAAAGTGCATAACCTCACTCTTGTCTGCATTAAATTCCATCTGTCATTTTTCTATCTGATGCACACCCCTCTGCAAGCCATGATGGCCTTCCTTAGTGTCCACTGCACCCCCAATTTCGTTGTCATCTGCAAATTTGCTGATCCACTTAACCACATTATCATCATTGATATAGATGACAAACAACAAAGGACCCAGCACCGATCCGGGCAGCACATCACTAGTCACAGGCCTACATTCAGAGAGGCAACCCTCTACTACCACTCCCCGGCTTCTCCCCCAAGGCCAATGTCTAAACTAATTTACCACCTCATCCTGAATGCCAAACAACTGAACATTTTTTGATCAGCCTCCCATGCAGGACCTTGTCAAATGCCCTGATAAAGTCCATGTAGACAACAGCCACTGCCTCGTCTTCATACACTTTTCTGGTAACTTCCTCAAAAAACTCTATTTGATTGGTTAGATGTGATCTACCACACACAAAGCTGTACTGACGCTTCTTAATCAGTCCATATCTATCCAAATATTTATATATCCAGTATCATAGAAAACCTTTCACTAACTTTCCCACAATTCATGTCAAACTCACCAGCCTTTAATTTCCTGATTTATGTTTAGAGCCTTTTTAAACAGTGAAACAACATAGCCCCTCCTCCAATCCACTGATACCTCTTCTGTCACTAAAAGTAGTTTAAATATCTCTATTAGGGCCCAGCAATTTCTGCACATGCCTCCCATAGGTCCGACAGCACACCTTGTCAGGCCCTGCGGATTTATCCACCCTCTGTTACCTCAGGGTAGCAAGCACCTCCTCCCCTGTAATCTCTGCAGGGTCCAAGCATCAACTGTGCAGATTTTGTGTGTGGTGCTTGAGATTTCCTGCATCTGCAGAATTTCTGTGTTCACAAGATAGATGATGACCTCAAGAGTCCATCTTAATGTACTTGAGAATTATTCAATAGTTTTATAAAAGATAACAAGCTGTACTTGACAAACACGAGGAAATCTGCAGATGCTGGAAATTCAAGCAACTCACAAAATGCTGGTGGAACGCAGCAAGCCAGGCAGCATCTATAGAAAGAAGTACACTCGACATTTCAGGATGAGACCCTTCATCAGGACTAACTGGAAAAAAAGATAGTAAGAGATTTGAAAGTGGGAGGGGAAGGGGAAATCTGAAATAATAGGAGAAGACAGGAGGGGGAGGAGCTAGAAAGTTGATTGTCAAAAGGGACACACAGCTGGAGAAGGGAAAGGATCATGGGATGGAAGGACTAGGGAGAAAGAAATGGGGAGGGGAGCACCAGAGCTGACCTTGAGCTTGGTGGTACATGCTATCAGGCTTGTGCATCTTCTGCCAATGGAAGAGGGAAGATGGGAGAAGGTGTAGGTGGGTGAGGTCTTTGATTATCTGGCTGCTTTACTGAAGCACAGAAGCATAAACAGAGGCATTAGAGGAGAGACTGACTTCTATGACATACTGATCTGTGTCCACAACTATTTGCAGTTCTTACCCACAGTCTCATGCAGAGCATTGGCCATACCAAGCCATTATGCATCCAGATAAGATGCTTTTTATTGGTAAAGGTGAATGGGAACATGTCAAAATATCTTTAGCCTCCTGAGGAAATAGAGGTGTCAGTGAGGTTATGGGACGTCCTTCATTTCCCCAGAGTCTTGAACATGGAACTTAAGCCAGTACTTCTGAGGAAGTGCTGGCTGTGCTATCTTTAATATGGAATAATGATACCAAGATCTTCATTTAGAAAGGCACAAATTAATCAAGAACATTCAGCACAAACATATTAAACAAAGGCTATGTTTGACAACCTGATTATGCTTTTTGAGTATACAGCAAGAAAGGTTGATTGGGACAAGATTTCTAATGGCAGACAAGTCAAGAAAGCAGAAGCTCGTGCAACAAATGGAGAGTAGCAAATTTCATCTGAAAGAGGCTTAGTGGGAAAAAGCAAAGGACACAAGAACACAAGAAAGCAGGAGCAGGTTTCAGCCACCATCCTGCCTCATGGCCGACTGATACTGACTGCAAAACTCATTTAACGTTATTATCCATTAACTCTGTATCATAAGACAGCACCACTCCGATACCTTTCTTGGTCAACAACACTACCTCACTACTTTTCTTTTTGCATGTTCTTTTGAACATTGTACAGGTGATAAATGTTAAAATGCTGACTGTTTCTCTTTCTACAGATGCTGCCTGACCTAAGTATTACCAGCATTTTCAATTTTATTGCCATTTCCAGCATCTGCAGTTTATTTGATTTTCACATTGTTTGCATGCCTCAATAGACAATAGACAGTAGGTGCAGGAGTAGGCCATTCGGCCTTTCTAGCCAGCACCACCATTCACTGTGATCATGGCTGATCATACACAATCAGTACCCCGTTCCTGCCCTCTCCCCATATCCCTTGACCCCGCTATCTATAAGAGCTCTATCTATCTCTCTCTTGAATGCATCCAGAGACTTGGCCTCCACTGCCTTCTGGGGCAGAGCATTCCACATATCCACTACTCTCTGGGTGAAAAAGTTTTTCTGCATCTCTGTTCTAAATGGCCTACGCCTTATTCTTAAACTGTGGCCTTTAGTTCTGGACTCACACATCAGCGGGAACATGTTTCCTGCCTCCAGCATGTCCAATCCCTTAATAATCTTATATGTTTCAATCAGATCCCCTCTCATCCTTCTAAACTCCAGTGTATACAAGCCCAGTCACTCCATTCTTTCAACATATGACAGTCCTGCCATTCCGGGAATTAACCTTGTGAACCTACGCTGCACTCCTTCAATAGCAAGAATGTCCTTCCTCAAATTTGGAGACAAAAACTGCACACAATACTCCAGGTGGGGTCTCACCAGGGCCCTGTACAGCTGCAGAAGGACCTCTTTACTCCTATACTCAATTCCTCTTGTTATAAACGCCAGCATGCCATTAGCCTTCTTCACTGCCTGCTGTACCTGCATGCTTGCTTTCATTGACTGATGTACAAGAACACCTAGATCTCATTGTACTTCACCTTTTCCTAACTTGACTCCATTTAAATAGTAATCTGCCTTCCTGTTCTTGCCACCAAACTGGATAACCTCACATTTATCCACATTAAACTGCATCTGCCATACATTTGCCCACTCACCCAACCTGTCCAAGTCACCCTGCATTCTCATAACATCCTCCTGACATTTCACACTGCCACCCAGCTTTGTGTCATCAGCAAATTTGTTAATGTTACTTTTAATCCCTTCATCTAAATCATTAATGTATATTGTAAACAGCTGCAGTCCCAGCACCGAACCTTGCGGTACCCCACTGGTCACAGTCTGCCATTCCAAAAGGGACCCGTTAATCGCTACTCTTTGTTTCCTGTCAGCCAGCCAATTTTCAATCCATGTCAGTACTTTGCCCCCAATGCCATGTGCCCTAATTTTGCCCACTAATCTCCTATGTGGGACTTTATCAAAAGCTTTCTGGAAGTTCAGGTACACTACATCCACTGGCTCTCCCTTGTCCATTGTCATAGTTACATCCTCAAAAAACTCCAGAAGATTAGTCAAGCATGATTTTCCCTTCATAAATCCATGCTGGCTCAGACTGATCCTTCTACTGCTATCCAAATGTGTCATAATTTCCTCCTTTATAATTGACTCCAGCATCTTTCCCACCACTGACGTCAGGCTAACCGGTCTATAATTCCCTGTTTTCTCTCTCCCTCCTTTCTTGAAAAGTGGGACAACATTAGCCAACCTCGAATCAATAGGAACTGTTCCTGAATCTATAGAACATTGGAAAATGATTACCAATGCGTCCACGATTTCTAGAGCCACCTCTTTAAGTACCCAGGGATGCAGACCATCAGGTCCCAGGGACTTATCAGCCTTCAGACTCAACAGTCTATCCAACACCGTTTCTTGCCTAATATAAATTCCCTACAGTTCATCCTTTACCCTAGTTCCTTTGGCCACTATTACATCTGGGAGATTATTTGTGTCTTCCCTAGTGAAGACAGATCCAAAGTACCTGTTCAATTCATTTGCCATTTCCTTCTTCCCCATAATAAATTCACCCATTTCTGTCTTCAATGGCCCAATTTTGGTCTTAACTATTTTTTTGCTATTCACATACCTAAAGAAGCTTTTACTATCCTCCTTTATATTCTTGGCTAGTTTACCTTCGTACCTCATTTTTTCTTGGTGTATATCCTTTTTTGTTATCTTCTGCTGCTCTTTAAAAGCTTCCCAGTCCTCCAGTTTCCCTCTCATCTTTGCTATGTTATACTTCTTCTCTTTTATTTTTATACTGCCCTTTACTTCCCTTGTCAGCCACGGTCACCCCTTACTCCCCTTAGGATCTTTCTTCCTCTTTGGAATGAACCGATCCTGCACCTTCTGCATTATTCCCAGAAATACCTGCCATTGTTGTTCCACTGTCCTCCCTGCTAGGATATTGTTCCATTGAACTTTGGCCAGCTCCTCCCTCATAGCTCCATAGTTCCCTTTGTTCAACTGTAATACTGACACATCTGATTTTCCCTTCTCCTTCTCAAATTGTAGGTTAAAACATATCATATTATGGTCACTACCTCATAATAGTTCCTTTACCTCGAGGTCCCTGATCAAATCCGGTTCATTGCACAACACTAAATCTAGAATTACCTTCTCCCTGGTAGGCTCCAGTACAGGCTGGTCTAAGAATCCATCTCGGAGGCACTCCACAAACTCCCTTTCTTGGGATCCAGTACCATTCTGATTCTCCCAGTCTACCTGCATGTTGAAATCCCCCATTACAACTGTATCATTACATTTGCGACATGCCAATTTTAACTCTTCATTCAACTTACACCCTACATCCAGACTGCTGTTTGGGGGCCTGTAGATAACTCCCATTATGGTCTTTCTACCCTAAGAATTTCTCAGTTCTATCCATACTGACCCTACATCCCCTGATTCTATGTCCCCCCTCGCAAGGGACTGAATATCATTCCTCACCAACAGAACACCCCACCCCCTCTGCTAGTCAGTCTGTCCTTTTGATAAGATGTATATCCTTGAATATTCATTTCCCAGGCCCTGTCCGCTTGAAGCCATGTCTCTGTTATTCCCACAACATCGTACTTGCCAATTTCCAACTGAGCCTCAAGCTCATCTACTTTATTCCTTATACTTCGTGCAGTCATATATAATACTTTTAATTCGTTACTCCCCTCTCCTTTCATATCAATTCCTATTTCACTTGGCCATACTGTATGAGCTCTTCTTGAGCTTTCTACTCCATTGATTCTGTTGTCCTTTTTAACTTCTCTTATTTTCACTTTCCCTTTAACTCCATCCTTATATTTCCAGTTCATCCCCTCCCTCCCCACTACTTAGTTTAAACACACCCGTGTTGCAGTGGCAAACCTGTCTGCCAGAATGCTGGTCCCCCACCTATTAAGGTGCTACCCGTCCCTTTTGTACAATTCATTCCTACCCCAAAACAGATCCCAGTGGTCTAAGAATGTAAATCCTTGCTTCCTGCACCAGTTCCTCAGCCACACATTCAGATCCATTATCTCCCTATTCCTGACCTCTCCAGCACGAGGAACTGGAAGCAAACCAGGGGTAACCACCCTGGAAGTCCTGCTTTTCAGCCTTCTTCTGAGTTCTCTGAAGTCCCGCTGCAGAATGTCCTTCCTCTTCTTCCCGATGTCATTTGTGCTGACATGCTCTACCACTTCCAGCTGTTCACCTTCACCCTTGAGGATTCCCTGCAATCGGTCCGTGATGTCCTGGATCCTGGCACCAGGGAGGCAACACACCATCCTTAAATCTCACCTGTTGCCACAGAAAGCCCTTTCCATACCTCTTACTATGGAGTCCCCTACTACCATGACTCTTCCTGATGTCTGACTCCTCGGCTCTGCTTCTGCACCAATTTTCAGCTCGCAGACCTGTCCGCCTCTCAGACTGGCAGTATCTTCTGTCCTGACAGCTTCCAAGAGGATGAACCTGTTTATGAGAGGTAAATCCCCTGGGGTCTCCTGTACTTCAAGCATCCTTTCCTTCCTCATCGTCGCCCCCTTTCTCTCTTCTGGTATCCTCAGTGTAACGACTTCTCTGTAGGTCCTGTCCAGAAAACTCTCGTTTTCGCAGATAAACCTGAGGTTATCCAGTTCTTTCTTCAGTGCTGCAACATGCTCCTTCAGAAGCTGAATCTGGACACACTTTCCACAGCTGTAGCAGCCGGGGGCACCAACAGTGTCCCTGACCTCCCACATCATGCACATAGCACACTGAATCAGCTTAGCGGTCATGTCTTCACCCTCTCCAATTGTGCCTGGCGTAGTCTCCTCCCTCAGCCTCCTCGCTGAAGACTCTCGAGCCAAAGACTGGCACTTTTCACACCAGGCACTTCCCTCGACCAGGCTCACACAAGACTCTCCTAAAAAATGATCAAAAATCGAAATATTGTAGGGACAGGAAATAAAAACAGAAATGCTGGAAATAACCAACAGGTGTGCAGCATCAGTAGAGAAACAAACTGAGCTATTGTCTTCAGATAAGTTGCTGACTGACCTACAGAGCATTTCCAGCATTTACCATTTTGCTTATTCTCATTACAACTATTGTATTCCAAGCTCCATCAAAGAAATGACTTCCAGGAGGTCAGGGAAGTTATCCCAAGGGTCCCTCAAAGGGTGTTTGAAAAAGTGTTATATTATAGTGACACTTGACCAAAGTGGTCTCAAACTTGAGGAGAATCACAAACTAAGAGTTCCTTGGTGGAAGTGAAGAGCACACAGAAAGCAAACCACACACCAATCTGAATAATGCACTCACCCACCCACATCTTCATGCACCAGCTGCCTGACCATTGGCAGGTCTCATTTGACATCAGAATCCACAGAACAGTAGTAGAAACAATTCATGTTCAACGCCAGGGAAGAATGTGGTTGAATCTGAACTCTATAAATAAAATTGATTTGATTTCTTTTTGTTCTAATTGTGTCCTTTATTCAAAACTGTGTATGATCTATACTTAACTTGTGTTTTTTTGTGAATGCTACTTGTATGATGCTATGTGCCTGTCATGTTACTGCAAGTAAGCCTGTCATTGCCCTGTGCATGCAACACATGTACATATGGCAATAACCTTGATTTTAGTTCCTCTGGTGTTCCTCAGGGATCAGTATGGGGAACACTACTTTTCACATTGTTTGTCAATGATTTGGATAATGGAATTGATGGCTTTGTGGCAAAGTTTGCAGATGATACAAAGGTAAGTGGAGGGGTAGGTGGTGCTGAGGAAGCAAAGTGATTGCATCAGGAAAACAATTTGGAAGAATAGGCAAAAAAGTGGCAGATGGAATATAGTGTTGGGAAATGTATGATAATGCATTTTGGTAAAAGGAACAACAGTGCAGAAAGAGCTTTTTGCGTTCCTTGGGCTCAAATGGAACCAACCTCTATCTAAGTTCCATATGTATTCATGTCTCACAAACCTCCCTTTCTTCCTTTAGGAGCTACTGAACCCATACTTCCTTGTCTGAGCCTTTATTCATTTGTCTTTTAAGTTCTTATGCAGCATGGTGTCCAATATAACAATACTTTGAGCCAATTTGAGCCATTTTACTATTTTATAAGCCTTTTAGAAATACAAACACTTTAAGTTAGTCACTCTCTTAAACAAACCAGAAGCAACTTCCTTTGAACTAGCCATCTTATAGCTTTAATGGCACTTTTGAATTTTCTACACTGACAGTTTCTGCACTATGAACAACAAAAAGCTGTCAAAAGTCTGAAGTACTGCAAGCCTAGGATCAATCCAATAAAATCCCCATTCCTTTCTAATCCTTCCCCAAGCAGAAGCAGAGAAATAAGTGAATCCTTAGATTTTATTGAAAAAAATCTTATTTTCTGAGAGCTACATATTCAACATCTGTTACATTATTCTACTGTTCTATTATTGTTCTAGCCTCTCCAACATAAAGGACATCGTCAATAAACGATGCTTCAAGGAGACTATGTCCATCATTAAAGAACCCCATCACACAGGTCATGCCTTCTTCTGTTTGCTACCATTAGGGACAAAGTACAGTAGCTTGAAGACATACACTCAATGTTTTAGGGACAGCTACTTCCCCTCCATCATCAGATTTCTGAACAAACAACAAACCAACCGATGAACACTACCTCACTATTTTTGTTCTCTTTTTGCACTATTTATTTACAAACGCCATTTCCAGAAAAGTTGGGATATTTTCCAAAATGCAATAAAAACAAGAATCTGTGATATGTTAATTCACGTGAACCTTTATTTAACTGACAAAAGTACAAAGAAAAGATTTTCAGTAGTTTTACTGACCAACTTAATTGTATTTTGTAAATATACACAAATTTAGAATTTGATGGCGGCAACACACTCAACAAAAGTTGGGACAGAGGCATGTTTACCATTGTGTTACATCACCTTTCCTTTTAATAACACTTTTTAATCATTTTGGAACTGAGGATACTAATTGTAGTAGATTTGGAATTGGAAATTTTGTCCATTCTTGCTTGATATAAGACTTCAGTTCTACAGTCCATGGTCTCCGTTGTCTGATTCTCCTCTTCATGATACCCCATACATTTTCAATAGGACATAGATCTGGACTGGTAGCAGGCCAGTCAAGCCACGCTGTTGTAGCCCATGCAGAATGTGGTCTGGCATTGTCCTGCTGAAATAAGCATGGATGTCCCGGGAAGAGACGTCACCTTGATAGCAACATATGTCTCTCTAAAATCCCAATATACACATTAGAGTCAATGGTACCTTCACATACATGCAACTCACCCATGCCATGGGCACTGATGCATCCCCATACCATCACAGATGCTGGCTTTTGCACCTTTTGCTGATAACAATCAGGATGGTCATTTTCATCTTTGGCACAGAGAACTCGACGCCCGTTTTTTCTGAAAACTAGCTGAAATGTGGACTCATCTAACCACAGTACGTGGTTCCACAGTCTTTCAGTCCATCTGAGATGAGCTTGGGCCCAGAGAACTCACCGGCATTTCTGCATAGAGTTGATGTATGGCTTCCTCTTTGTGTAATACAGTTTCAAGTTGCATTTCTGGATGCAGTGACGGACTGTGTTAAGTGCCAATGGTTTCCCGAAGTACTCCCGAGCCCAGGTGGCTATAATTGTCACAGTAACATGACGGTTTCTTAGGCAGTGCCGCCTGAGGGCTCCAAGATCACGCGCATTCAACAGTGGTTTCCGACCATGCCTTTTGTGCACTAAGATGTCTCTGAATTCTCTGAATCTTTTCACAATATTATGTACTGTAGATGCTGAAAGACCTAAATTCTCTGCAATCTTGCATTGGGAAATGTTCCTTTTGAACTGACTAACAATTCTCTCATGAATTTTGGCACAAAGGGGTGAGCCACAACCCATCCTTGCTTGCAAAGACTGAGCCTTTGATGGACGCTACTTTTATACCCAGTCATGATACCTCACCTGCTACCAATTAGCCTGCTTAATGTGGAGTCTTCCAAACTGGTGTTACTTGAATATTCTGTGCACTTTTCAATCTTATTTTCACTCTGTCCCAACTTTTGTTGAGTGTGTTGCAGCCATCAAATTCTAAATTTGTGTATATTTACAAAATACAGTTAAGTTGGTCGGTAAAACTATTGAAAATCTTTTCTTTGTACTTTTGTCAGTTAAATAAAGGTTCACATGAATTAACATATCACAGATTTTTGTTTTTATTGCATTTTGGAAAATATCCCAACTTTTCTGGAAATGGGGTTTGTAATTATATAGATAGATGGAGATAGATAGACAGATAGAGATATATAGTATGTATTTTATGTATTGCACTGTACTGCTGAATTCATAATATATGCGTGTTATTAAATCTGATTCTGATTCTGATTCTAATATTGAAAGAAAAGAGCAAGCATTCTTGAAACTCCATGAATAAATAAGGATATAAGAAAACAACTAATAATAAGAAGAGATCTACATCAAACACACAGACAGCTAAATGGTACATGATCAAAGAAGAATGCAAGATAAAAAAAGAATACGAAGAGATTGAGAGAGAAGTCAGCAGAAAGACAGTCGGGAAGACAGAGAAAGAAATCACGTTAGAATTATCACAGAGTATAAAACAAACGATGAAGTATTTTACTACTGTATCAGACAAAAGAGGAACAAAAACAGAAAAAAACCCTTAAATGCTCAGCTGGTCAGGCAGCATCTGTAGAAGGAGATTTAGTTTAAATTTCAGGTTAAAGACACTGCATCAGAACTAGGAAGAGAGAAAATAAAGTACCTTTAAAGTTTAGAGAGGTTGAGCAGTGACTGAATTGGACAAAAGGACAGGGTGGGCGCAGAGATATCATGTTGATGAAGTAACGCATTTGTTTAATAGATTCGTGATAAAATTAGAAAGGTAGAACACAAAGGTTCATAAAAGCTGTGAAATACAGATTAAAGAAAATGTCCCGCATGTCAGGCTCTGCTATTGGAAAGGAAAGCCTGAACCTATATTACAGATGAACCCATATAGCAGAACTAGCTAGTATGAATAATATTTGGGCTAATGAGTAACCTGGAGATGAGGCTCTTTTCCTCATGCTTACATTGGGCTTTGTTATAACAGTGCAGGAACCTCAGTCTGATTGTATGTTAGGGCAAGGTGGTAGAGGGATGGAGAATTAAATTGGCAAAATATGCAAAACTCAGAGTCATAGAAAAATAAAGCATGGAAACAGACCATTTGGCTCAACTCTACCATGTCAATCCAAGGTGCAAACCCTTCTTATCCATGTACCAGACCAAATTACTTTTAAACTCTGTCATTGTAACTGCCTCAACTATCTCCTCTGGCAGCTCATTCTATTGCACCATCCTCAGTGGCTCGTTAGTTTCTTTAAAACTTACCCCTCTCACCTAAAACTCATTTCTGATTACCTTTTCCTGCGAAACAGATCATCTGTATTCACATTTTCTATGTCCCTTATGCTTTCATACATTTCTATAAAGGGTATAAACCTACTCAAAGTACACCTCAGTCTTCTACCCTCCAAGAAATAAAGTCCTAGCCTTCCCAGCCTCTCCTTATCACTCTGGCCGTGGAGTCCTGGCAGCATTGGCATAACTCCTTTTAGCATTCTTTCATAGTTGAGGCAGTTACAATGACAGAGTTTAAAAGTAATTTGGTCTGGTACATGGATAAGAAGGGTTTGCACCTTGGATTGACATGGTAGAGTTGAGCCAAATGGTCTGTTTCCATGCTTTATTTTTCTATGACTCTGAGCTTTGCATATTTTGCCAATTTAATTCTCCATCCCTCTACCACCTTGCCCTAACATACAATCAGACTGAGGTTCCTGCACTGTTATAACAAAGCCCAATGTAAGCATGAGGAAAAGAGCCTCATCTCCAGGTTACTCATTAGCCCAAATATTATTAATATTAATGTTAATATTAATATTAATATTAATGTAATTAATATTAATGGCATCACTCCTATAAAGGAGTACTGGAAACTGTCTGCAATTCTTCACATGTAATTCCACAAACATCTTGTGCTGCAGTTACACAAACTGTGTTTGGTTCTTCTTGTGGAGGGGAGACTATTATGAATACCAAATCCAGTACATTATATTGAAAAATGCCCTGGGAATAACTGTTTCACTTTGGGTGAATGAGTGATGGGGTGTCTCCATTTTCATACACTTGAATAGATTCACAGAAAGATAGTTCGATAAATATATTTTTAAAATTACTTATAACATTAGTTGTTCTCTTGGGGAAGAAACTGGGAAGTCAGAACAGAGATTGGGACATGGGCATGCACTATCTCTAAGAACTTGGCAGTAAACAAGATGGTAAAGGTTGAACATCAAGAGGGTCTGTATCACCCTATCTGATTAATCTCTGTTGAACTATTGAGCTTTATATCCAAAACCTGGTGTCAATGCACACATACAACCTTTTAATTTACTGTACGTAAATAGAAAACTTTGGGTTCCAAAGGCACACTAGTCATATTAAATAAAGGCAAGGCATTTTTATATACAAACTAAATATATATATTTTAGCAGCTGAAAGTGTACTCAGAGTTCTTCAGAATACAAGACTTCGAACACCTGACATGACAGATGTTGAGGGGTGAGATAGACCATAAGAAATAGGAGCAGAATGAGGCCATTTGGCCTATTGAGTCTGCTGTGCCATTTCATCATGGCTGGTCCATTTTCCCTCTCAGCCCCAATACCCTGCCTTCTCCCCATCCCTCTTTATGCCCTAGCCAATATAGAATCTATCAACCTTTGCCTTAAATATACGTAATGACTTGCTCTCCATAGCCAGCTGTGTTAAAGAAACTCCTCCTAATCTCTGTTCTAAAAGAACAACCTTCTATTCTGAGGTTATGTCCTCTAATCCTAGACTCTCCCACCATATGAAACATCCTTTCCATATCCACTCCATTGAGAACTTTCACCATTCAATAGGTTTCAATGAGGTCACCCCTCATTCTTCTGCATTTCAGTGTATAGGCCCAGAGCCATAAAACGCTCTTCACATGACAAACCGTTCAATCTAGGAATCATTTTCATGAATGTCCTCTGATCCGTCTCCAGTTTCAACACATTCTTTCTCAGAACAGGGGTCCAAGACTGCTCATAATGCTCCAGGTGAGGCCTCACCGGTACCTTATAAAGCCCCAATGTTACATCCTTGCTTTTATATTCCAGTCCTCTTGAAATGAATGCTGACATCACATTTGTCTTTCTCACCACTGACTCAACCTGCAAACTAACCTTTAGGGAATCCTGCACAAGGACTCCCAAGTCCCTTTGCACCTCAGATTTTTGAATTTTCTCTCCATTTAGACAATGTTCTACCCTTGTATTTCTCCTACCAAAGTGCATGACTTTACACTTCCCAACACAGTATTCCATCTGCTCCTCTTTGCCCATTTCCTTATCTATCTATGTTCTTCTGAAGCCTGTCTACTTCCTCAAAACTACCTGCCCCTCCACCTATCTTCGCATCAGCTGTAAACTTGGCCACAAAGCCATTAATTCCATCATCCAAGTAATTAAAATATAACATAAAAAGAAACGATCCTAACACGGACCCCATAGAGCACCACTAGTCACGGCAGCCAACCTGAAAAGACTCCCTCTATTTCCCCTCTTTGCCTTCTCCCAGTCAGCCTCTGCTTTATCCATGTTAATATCTTTCCTGTAATACCATGTGCTCTAACCATTGAGAGGGTAGATAGCCACTTCAAAGGAATCAATAATTCAGTTGCAAAACTAAAATATACTTGGCATCAAACTAATATTTCCATTTAGCCTTTTGAAAGTAATATTGGAGTGCTCAATTGCTCTCCAGTTTAATAGTTTTATGATGGGAAAATGTAATCCAAACTGCAAGCTGGCATCCAAGCTTTAGAACCCAGTTGACCAAGCCATATTTTTTTCTTTGCTTGACTGAGGACGTGGGACTTTGCATATCAGACCAAAAATAGATATCTCTACTAACTTCTTGAACAAGCAGTGCATCTTTTAATTTTGACAAACTGAGGGAAATCAGCAGTCCAGGCAGCATCTATGGGAAAGAGTATAGTCAGTTTCAGGCTGAGACCCTTTGGCAGGACTGAGTCCTGCTGGGTTCCTCCAGCATTTTGTGTGTGTTGAAAAAGAAACATGAGGTTCTACAGATGCTGCAAAACCAGAATAACACACACAAAATGCTGGAGGAACTCAGCAGTCCAGGCAGCATCTATGGAAAAGAGTACAGACAATGTTTCAGGCTGAGATCCTTCATCATTACTGGAGCAAAAAAGATGAGGAGTAGAGTTAAAAGGTGGGGGGAGAGGAGGGAGAACCACAAGGTGATATAAGCAAGGGGTGAGGCAAAGTAAAGAGCTGGGAAGTTGATTGGAGAAAGAGATACAGGGCTGGAGAAGGGGAAATCTAATAGCAGAGGTCAGAAGGCCATGGAAGAAAGGAAAGAGGGGTAGGAGTACCAGAGGTAGGCAATGGGCAGGCAAGGAGATAAGGTGGGACAGGGAAAAGGGGATGGGGAATGTTGAATGGGGAGGTGTGAGTGTCGAAAAGCACCAAGCGCCCATCTAATTCATCCTGATTGACTCACCCAATACTCCTCTCTTCCTGGGTTACCCCTAGGTCATCACTCACGACCCTCACTTCACCTGATCATCTGATGCACTGCTGAGTTGGGGACCTACCTATAACTTCAACTGGCTTCAGCCCATAAATCCATGGAGTCAGAGGAAACCCTCGACCTCACCAAACTCTCACAGGAATATCATGACTTAGTCAGCACCTTCAGTAAAAGGGAAGCTAGCACCCTGCTGCCTCGCCAACCACATTACTGTACAATTGACCTCTTCCTGAACACCACCCCACCCTGAAGCCATCTCGACTATCTCTCTCCTCCTGAGATCCTCTGAGACATACTGCACAGCTATACGTTCATCTGCCCTGATAATATCCTCATCTTCTCCAAGAAACTTCAAAACCACATCTGTCACACCTGTCAGTCCTTCAGTGTCTCCTCAAAACCCAACTGTGCTGCAAGCTAGAAAAATGCCAGTTCCACCTCAGTTATTTCCTTCCTGAGTTATGTACTTTCACCCCAAACCATAACCATAGACCCAGAGAAAGAGCACACCATAGTTCAATGGCCCTGACCGCACACCCTCAAACAGTCACAGCACTTGAAGTTGAGCTTCTCCAACTTCTACCAATCTTTCATCAGAAACTACAGCCAAATGGCTGTTCCTCTCACCTCCCTCACCAAGACACCTACTTCACAGATAATCTGAGTTGCTGTCACAGACTATGCTATTGAGGGGCTCAAGAGGTGCTTCACCATTGCTCCTATTCTCCACCATCTGAAACCCTCCAAACCTTTTGTGGTAGAGATGGGTGCACCTGATGTGGGTGTCAGGGCTATCCCCTCCCAGCGAGGATCGGATGGGAGACACATCCTTGTGACATCTTCCCACATAAGGTTAACTCAACACAGTAGCGTTATAGAGTTGGAGACTAGGAGCTACTTGCTATTAAATGGATCTTGGAGGAATGGAGACACTGGCTGATGGGAAACACTGATCTGGACTGACCACCAGACATCATATCCATACAACAGACCTGCCAACTCAACTTACATCGGGCTTGCTGGGCCCTCTTCTTCAAACAATTCAACTTCATCTCCTACCAGCCTAGTTCCAAGAACACAAAGATGAACAATCTATATTGACAGTTTGACCCAGCTGAAATAGAGAATAACCTTCAGCCCATCGTTCCATCCTCTCAGATCCTCACCTCGATCATCTGGGACCTTGAGAACCAGAACCACCAGGCTCTGCAGCATAAGCTTGCAGGACATCTTACCTCAAGAGGCGTCTCTTTAAGAAGTTGTCTGAATGTGAGGTTCCACCCATTCATCTTTTCTTTCCCTCTGTTCTTTGGAATGTGTTTATTTTCTATTTAATGGTCGCTCCAAATATTTTTCAGTTTATTTGTGAAGCTTCAGAGAGAAGAAAAAACACAAGCATTGATATGTGTTTTGTCTTAACTGTGTTTTAAGTCTGTGTATATTTATTTCTTTGCTTTGGAATGGGTATTGGAGAGAGAGAAACCAGATTCCACACTGGCCATGTGGAATCCAGGTTAAGGCAATGGAAATGTGAGTGCCTGTGTTCTAGATATGAGATGCCACCTTTCAGATGGAAATCGGCATTGGTGAAATTGGTGATTTTTGTATACTCAAATTGGGAATTTGAATTGGGAATTATATAGGATATTGTCAATGTACTGATTGAGTTTTAGGTCTTTAGGAAAGAACTTTGCAAAATTGAGACAGTGCCACAGCATGTGTCTCATACAATGCAAAAGAGTAGCCAGGACTCAGGTCATTCCTGTCTCATAGAATGCACATTTAGAATATGCTTGTAGTCCAGCATGTGTTTTGTACAATACAAGTGAGAGTTCACCGTATTGTGTTCACAGGAACACAAATGCAGAAGACACAGAGAGCGTGACAGCAAGTCGTGAACAACATGATAAAATAGAACTGTAACCAGTGCTTTGTAATGAAGGCTATTCTGGAAGGTAGATGATCAGTTTATAAATCAGAACAGAGAGATATCTGAAAATAGATCAGAGGGGTCCGAGTTGCAGCAAAGACATCAGGTTCCACAACCTCAAAGGGACTGAGAGTCTGTTGTCAGATCATTCCAATAATCTTCTGTACTGACATGGAATGTGAACTGTTGCCTAAGTGAGAACCTAGTGGGATGTGGGATGTCCCAACTTAGGACATCCTAAGTGAGGGGTGGAATGTTGCTCTAAGTGCCCAGCTTACCTCTTCCTCAAAAGCCATTCCCCTGTGGTAACTAAGGATTGGCCATTACGGACATTTACACTAC
Source organism: Hypanus sabinus (assembly GCF_030144855.1). Lineage (NCBI taxonomy): Eukaryota > Metazoa > Chordata > Chondrichthyes > Myliobatiformes > Dasyatidae > Hypanus > Hypanus sabinus. The sequence goes on from NC_082706.1 coordinate 125,014,473, forward strand.
ACACTGCATCTGCAAAGCAAACAGCATTATGAAGGACCCCATGCACCCCTCAACAAATTCTTCTCCCTCCTGCCGTCTGGGAAAAGGCACCGAAGCATTTGGGCTCTCACAACCAGACAATGTAACAGTTTCTTCCCTCAAGAAGCTTATTGAAATATATAAGATTGTGAAGGGGCTTGATCGGGTGGATGCGGGGAGAATGTTCCCACTGATGGGTGAAACTAGGACTAGGGGGCATAATAAAATAAGGGGATGCCGTTCCAGGACTGAGATGAGGAGAAATTTCTTCACTCAGAGGGTAGTGGGGCTGTGGAATTTACTGCCCCAGAGAGCTGTGGAAGCTACTACACTCAATAAATTCAAAACGGAGATAGACATTTTCCTGGATAAAAATGGCATTAGGGGATACAGTGAGCGAGCAGGTAAGTGGACATGAGGCTAGGTTTAGATCAGCCATGTGATCTCCTGGGCCAGTTTTAGATAGCCTGGATGGGTCGGAGAGGAATTTTCCAGATATTTTCTCCTCAATTGGCAAATCGGCTTTTTATCCCCAGGTGATCACATGGGTTTGGGCGGGATGAATAATAAAATAAAATGGGCAGCATGGTGCCCTGTTGGTTGGCACTGTTGCTTTGTGGGATTCAGTGATAACTAGAGTTAAGATTGGATCAGCCATTATCTTGTCGAATGGCAGAGCAGGCTTGAGGGGCCGATTGGCCTACTCCTGCTCCTATCTCTTATGTTCTTAGGTTCTAAGCTATCAGACCCCTCAATACCCAGAGCCTGGACTGACACCTTACTGCCCTATTGTCTTGTTTATTATTTATTGTAATGCCTGCACTGTTTTGTGCAGTCCTGGGTAGGTCTGTAGTCTAGTGTAGTTTTTTTTCTGTGTTGTTTTTTACGTAGTTCAGTCTAGTTTTTGTACTGTAACATGTAACACCATGGTCTTGAAAAACATTGTCTCATTTTTGCTATGTACTGTACCAGCAATTATGGTCGAAATGACAATAAAAAGTGACTTGACTTGACTTGATTGCAGCCCTCCACTGCTAATAGTGTCACACCACAGGCAGAGTATAAATCTAGAGTGCTGAAAGCACCTGATTACTCTCTTGCTCTATGGATTACCGTGGACCAGGTCGCAGATGGCTCCACAGAAACAGTGGAAGTGTGCAGCAGTAAGAGAGGGCCCTGGGCACACACTTCAGATAAGCATTTGTAACTGAGTGTAACTTGAGTAGTTTACTGAGTTGGTTTAGTGTTTGTCTTGTTCTGTAAATAAATGTGTAACTTATATAGATGCACCAGTGCACAATAGCAATGATTATGTGATCATTGTCACCATGTTGTGTGACATTATAAATGGCCTAGATTCAGAGTAGAACTGTCTGCTCAAAACTGAACATTTACGAGGCACTATTAACCATCAGAAGCAGCAACAGAAATATACACACTTTGAATCTATGTTCTCACCCTGTCATTACATTGAAACTGGGGAATATTATCTTGGCTCATTGAGAAGTACAGAAGTACTTGCTGGAAAAAACTAAAGATAATAAAATGTGCAATGTTTATCAGCACACAAAGAGTTTAAAAAAATCTCGCAACCAGTGGATCAGGTTGAGGCTCTGCAACCTATCACAATGATACTGGATAACTAAATGGCTAGTAAGAAGAAAAATCTCCAAGAATCCTCTGCTTTAGTTAAAAGAAAGGATGAGGCATTCACAATTGTTCACACATAGATAAATGGATCATCTATTGGCCAGAAGTGTCAAAAGATAGCCTATCTCAGTTTCTTCCTGTGATCCCCATCATCACAGAAGACAATTTAATTCAATCTCGTGATATCAAGAAACATCTGAAACCATAGGATACAGCAAAGTTCTTTTGGACCAGCACATCTACAAGGAGCACTGCCATAAGAAAGCAGCCTTCATCATTAAAGATACCCACCATCCAAGCCATGCTTTCTTCTCACTGCTGCCATCGGCAAGGAGCCTTAGGTCCCACACCTCCAGGTTTAGGAACACAGTTATTACCCTTCAACCATCAGGCTCCTGAGCTAGCATGGATAACTTCAACCATCTCAACTGTGAACAGATTCCACAACCTACAGACTCACTTTCAAGTCTCTGCAACTCATGTTCTTAGTATTACTTATTTATTTACTCTTTAATTTGCACAGATTGTCTTCTTTTGCGCATTGGCTGTTCTTCTGTCTTTTTGTGCAGTTTTTCTTTGATTGTATTATATTTCCTTGTTCTTCGGCACACACCTGCAAGAAAATGAATCACAATGTAGTATATGTATTTTGATAATAAGTTTACTTTGAACTTTAAAAAATCTCATTCAAACTGTGTCCCCAAAGGGGCAGCATCCTAAAACCTGTAATAGAGGGGCAACGTCAATGTTAATGTTCAACTCCAACAACTGGGATATAAAATAGCAACTGTGTTAATATATTCTTTAAGGACATTTTCTTAACAGTTTCAGATGAACAAAAATAATGTCATTACTGGAAATCTGTGCTGCTTGCTTGTGGTTTACTTACTATAACAACTTCAGATCTGTTGTGTCCACCTGAGAGAGCAATAGGGCTTCCACATGTGTTTTTACTTTCTCCAGCATCAGAAAAAGTTCTAAAACTAATTTTATTCATGAAAATAAAGAAATTGGACATTTTATCTTGAAATATAAAGATATGCTAAATCAAAATCAAAGAGAGTGAAATGACATTCTCATCGTGGTTAGCTGTTCCTGTTTATGACTCTCAGATTTGGTGTGTTGCAAAACATCTTGAGTTTTGCTTCTTTTTAAAGATCATTGGGTAGTCAATTCTGGAATAGTGGTTCACTTCCTGAGCGTTCTGGTCAGTTTACCCCCGCAGTATTGTGTAAGATGGGTAGTTTTGATCTAACTAATTCATGTACTGTTCACACACATCGCTTCTGTTCCTCTCCACATAATGTATAATCAGTAAGATTATACTGAGAAGTGTGGAAGAGGGAGGACCACGCCTTCCACGTCCACAGATAAAAAATAACAAGTCAGGCATACAGGATGCCTTCCTGTCTGGTGGCTTAGTGGTACAATTGGTAGAGCTCCACAATGGCAGGTTCAGTACTGATCTAGGGTGCTGTCTTTGTGAAGTTTGTACCTTCTCCCTGTGACTTCTTGTTTACTCCAGCTGTTCAAGTTTCATCTGACATCCCAAAGGTTAAGCAGCTACTGTAAATTGCCCAGAGTGTGTAGATCACTAGTTAAAAATGGTGGGAGTTGATAGGAACAGGGAGAATAAAAAGAGAGTTAGGTGTAACATTAGTGTGAGTGGGTGCTTGATGGTTGCAGGTTCAGTGGGCTAAAGAGAATGACTAATAAATCTAAAACAAAACATCAACAGGTAGATAATGCTATACATGCACAACATTAGGACCTAACTTGAATATTTTATACAGTTCTGGTTAACAAATTACAAAGAAAATGTGAATACACTAGAGAGGATGCAGAAGTGATTTATGTCAATATTATGAGAACTGGAAAAATTCGTCTACGGAGCCAATTAGATTGATAGAGATAGCTTCCTTGGAACAGAGGAAGCTGATGAGAATGTTAATTGATGAGTATTAAATCATGAGGGACCTAGAGAGCATAAATAAGAAATTCATTTTCCCTTTATCTTAGCAGTCAATTAAATCTAGTACTGATGTAAGGTTATTGACCCAAAGCATTAACTTTGCTTCTCTCTCCACAAATGCTGTTGGACCTGCTGAACAAGTCCAATGACTTCACTTTTTGTCTCAAAAATTAACGTAGTGGGTAGGAGAATTACTGGGATGGCGAAAAGATGCTCTAATTTCCAAAGAACCACAATCCTTCACTATATCAAAGCATACTTATATCAACAATAAGTATACCGTTTTGGATACTATTGGTGGGGATGACCTACCAGGAACAAGTTGCAGTGGTCCTGTCTCTGGCACTGAGGTTGGACCCTTGACTAGGAAGGGGAAGAGGGAAGAGAAGAGAGCAGTATTGATAGGGGATTCTATAGTCAGGGGGGTGGATAGGAGATTTTGTGGGGAAGATCGGGAGTCTCTGATGGTATGTTGCTTCCCTGGTGCCGGGGTCCAGGACATCTCAGATCAGGTGCAGGTTATTCTCGAGAGGGAGGGCAAGAACCCAGATGTTGTGGTCCATGTAGGGACCAATGACGTGGGTAGGATGAGTGAGGGGGTCCTGCGTAGGGAGTTCAGGGATTTAGGTGTGAAGCTGAAGGGCAGGACCTCCAGGGTAACAATCTCAGGATTGCTACCTGTGCCACGTGCGAGTGAGGCAAGGAACAGAAGGATTATACAGATTAATACATGGCTGAGAGGATGGTGCAGGAGGGAGGGCTTCAGGTTTTTAGATAATTGGGCTTTGTTCCAGGGAAGGTGGGATCTGTTCCGACGGGACGGTTTACACCTGAACTGGAGCGGTACTAACATTCTTGCAGGAAAGTTTGCTAGCGCTTCTTGGGGGGGTTTAAACTAAATTTGCAGGGGATGGGGATCCAGAATGTGAGGGAGGACAGTGAGAGGAAGAATAAAGGACAGGTGGGGACTACACGGTTCCAGAATATTAAGTGTGTAGTAGAGAAAGGTGAGGCGGAACAAGTGATAAGGAGGACACATGTACAGAGGGATGGTCTGACGGAACATGGAGTTAAGTGTGTTGAAAGAATAGGTAAATTTAGGAAGGACAACAAAATTCTAGGGGCGTATAGCCTGATGGGAGTTTGGGGAGCTGGGTTAAGCACAATAGGCAGCGATTCAAACAGAGAGAGGAGAAATGGGTTAAAAATTCTATATCTGAATGCACCGTGTCAGAAATAAGGCAGATGAGCTTGAAGCCCAGGTGCGAATGGGTAACTATGATGTTGTTGGGATAACGGAGACATGGCTGCAGGGAGATCAGACCTGGGAAATGAATTTACAAGGGTATACGTGCTATCGTAGGGACAGAAATGTGGGCAAAGGGGGTGGGGTGGCCCTGTTGGTGGGGAATGAGATTCAGTCCTTTGCAAGGGGGGACATAGGGTCAGGAGAAGTAGAGTCTGTGTGGATAGAACTGAAGAACAGGAAGGGCAAAAGGACCCAAATGGGTGTTGTCTACAGGCCCCCAAACAGTAGCATGGATATTGGGTGCAAGTTGAATAGGGAGTTAACATTGGCATGTGGCAAAGGTAATGTCGCAGTAGTTATGGGGGATTTCAACATGCAGGTGAACTGGGAGAATCAGGTTGGTTCTGGACCACAGGATAGGCAGTTTGTAGAGTGCCTACAAGATGCATTCTTGGAACAGCTTGTACGAGAGCCGACCGGGGACAAGACTATTCTGGATTTAGTGTTATGTAATGAACAGAATTTGATAAGCGATCTCGCAGTAGAGGAGCCATTAGGAGGTAGTGATCACAATATGATAAGCTTTTATCTGCAATTTGAGAAGGATAAGGTCAGCTCGGAGGTGTCAGTGTTACAGATGAACAGGGGAAACTATGGAGTCATGAGGGAGGAGCTGGCCAAAGTTGACTGGACGGATAGCCTAGCAGAAAAGACAGTGGAACAGCAATGGCAGGTATTCTTGGGAATAATGCACAAGGTGCAGAATCAGTTCATCCCCCAGAGAAGAAAGGATTCAAATGGGGGGAAAGGGGCCACAGTGGTTGACAAAGGAAGTCAGAGATTGCATAGCATTAAAAAAAAGGAAGTATGACAGAGCTAAGGTGAGTGGGAGGACAGATAATTGGGAAGTTTTTAAGGAACAACAGAACTTAACTAAAAAGGCAATACGGGGAGAAAAAATGAGGTATGAACGCAAGCTAGCCAGGAATATAAAGGAAGATGGCAAAAGCTTTTTTAGGTATGTGAAGAGAAAGAAGATAGTTAAGAACAATGTTGGGCCCTTGAAGAATGAATTGGGTGAAATTATTATGGGAAACAGAGAAATGGCAGAAGAATTTAATGAGTACTTTAGATCTGTTTTCACTAAGGAAGACACAAGCAATCTCCCAGACGTATGGATGGGCCAAGGACATAGGGTAACAGAGGAAATGAAACAGATTGACATTTGGAAGGAAACGGTGATGAGTAGACTGATAGGACTGAAGGCTGACAAATCCCCAGGTCCAGATGGTCTGCACCCTAGGGTAATAAAGGAGGTGGCCCTGGAAATTGTGGATGCATTGGTAATCATTTTCCAATGTTCCTTAGATTCAGGATCAGTTCCTGAGGATTGGAGAATGGCTAATGTTATCCCACTTTTTAAAAAAGGAGGGAGGGAGAAAACAGAGAACTATCGACCTGTCTGCCTGACATCGGTGGTGGGAAAGATGCTAGAGTCCATTATTAAGGATGAAATAGTGGCATATTTAGATAGCAGTGATAGGATTGGGCCGAGCCAGCATGGATTTACCAAGGGCAAATTATGCTTGACTAATCTGTTGGAGTTTTTCGAGGAGGTAACCAGGAAGTTAGACAGGGGAGATCCAGTGGATGTAGTGTACCTCGATTTTCAGAAGGCATTTGATAAGGTCCCACATAGAAGATTGGTGGGTAAAATCAAAGCTTAGGGCATCGGGGGGAAGGCTTTGACATGGATAGAAAACTGGTTGGCAGATAGAAAGCAAAGGGTAGCGGTGAATGGGTGTTTCTCAGAATGGCAGGTGGTGACTAGTGGGGTGCCACAGGGCTTGGTATTGGGACCACAGCTGTTTACCATTTATGTTAATGATTTGAAAGAAGGCATAAAAAACAACATCAGCAAATTTGCTGATGATACTAAGCTGGGTGGCAGTGTGACATGTGATGAGGATGTTAGGAGAATTCAGAGTGACTTGGATAGGCTGGGTGAGTGGGCAGATACTTGGCAGATGGCGTTTAATGTGAATAAGTGTGAGGTTATCCACTTTTGGAGTAAGAACAGGAAGGCAGATTATTATCTGAACGGTGTAGAGTTGGGTAAGGGAATCTTTGTTCATCAGTCACTGAAGGTGAATGAGCAAGTGCAGCAGGCAGTGAAGAAGGCTAATGGAATGTTGGCCTTTATTACAAAGGAAATTGAGTACAAGAGCAAGGAAATCCTCTTGCATTTGTACAGAGCCCTGGTGAGACCACACCTGGAGTATTGTGTACAGTTCTGGTCTCCAGGGTTAAGGAAGGACATCCTGGCTGTAGAGGAAGTGCAGCATAGATTCACGAGGTTAATTCCTGGGATGTCTGGACTGTCTTACGCAGAGAGGTTAGAGAGACTGGGCTTGTACACACTGGAATTAAGGAGATTGAGGGGGATCTGATTGAAACATATAAGATTATTAAGGGATTGGACAAGATAGAGGCAGGAAATATGTTCCAGATGTTGGGAGAGTCCAGTACCAGAGGGCATGGTTTGAGAATAAGGAGTAGGTCATTTAGGACAGAGTTAAGGAAAAACAACTTCTCCCAGAGAGTTGTGGGGGTCTGGAATGCACTGCCTCGGAAGGTAGTGGAGGCCAATTCTCTGGATGCTTTCAAGAAGGAGCTAGATAGGTATCTTATGGATAGGGGAATCAAGGGATGTGGGGACAAGGCAGAAACCGGGTATTGATAGTAATTGATCAGCCATGATCTCAAAATGGTGGTGCAGGCTCGAAGGGCCGAATGGTCTATTTCTGCACTTATTGTCTATTGTCTATTGTCATACTTTGATGCGCACTTGAGCAAGGTTCTGGATCATTTGCTAGAAGGAAGCATCAGAATGCATAGCTTGTCTGACCTGCATGGTACACGATGGGCTAAGTGGACTCCTTATATGTCCTGAGTTTTTCATGATTCTATACTTTAAACTTTAAATGAGATTAGAAGTAGCAAATGAATATCAAGTATTAGGAACATGAAAATTCTGGGAATCCACAGCAGATCGGGCACAACTGAGGAGAGGAGGAATATCTTCACAAAGGGGGTGGTGATTACTATGAATTCTCAACCAAAAGCCTATGTGTTCCTGCCACTGACTTTGATAGATTTCTGGATATTAAGAAAATCAAGGGACATGTGGATAGTACAAAGTGGAAGAGCAGCCATGATCTTGATGAATGATAGAACAAGTTTAAGAGCCAAATGTCTTATTCCTGTTCCTAATTATGTTCTTGGAACTCTGATGTCAACCCTCCACTGGTGGCTATATCCACTCATGGGGACGGCTTCAAGAGTAAACCCTGATACAAAAAAAATCTGGGGCTGAAGTTCCTAAGGCAGTCCAACATTGAATTCAGTGCTGACTGGCAACTCCTGCAACGCCACTGGTGCTAAATTGTATCAGTCTCTGCCATTGCTTTGGATTCATCAACTGTGTGGAGGGGGAGAGCTGCTGCATGAGAAATAGCTTGTTCTCCATACCGTACTGTCCTGGCTTGTGTATCATGTAGACAGGTAGGGCACAATATCCATGGTCAACACTAACTAATGAAGGGTTTCTTGGAACTACTTCTCCAAACTACCTAGTTCTTGATCAGTGGCAAATGGCCAAATCCCAGTTCCCTGGCTCACCAACGACAACCACGGCCAGCAGGCCTTTCTTGACTAATGGCCGGTCATTGCCTTGAATCTCCATTGCAATCCATCGCAGTTAGCTCTCCCCTTAAGTTTCTTGCAACGTTCTTACAACACTCCCCTGACCCCAGGACCAGGCCACAATTTTCTTTGTACCTTTTTCACTGGATGAACTTGCAAATGCAAAGCAATATAAAGGTGTAAGCCATCTCAGTATGCAGCGTCCATTTAATTCGCAATGGTGATACCGAAACAATTCTCTAGCACTTATATTGCACCTTTGAAGTATCTTAGATTCCAAACTATTTTACAGAAATGTTATCAAACAAATTTTTGATCCAGACCACAAGCGAGAGCTCAACACAAAAGTTGAAAAACTTGGCAAAGAATTGGGTTTCACAAGTAGAATCATGATTAATTGTTCCTCAATAGTCAAATCAGAAAGCAAAGATGTGTTTTCTTCCTCCATTCACTGCCTTCCTCCCAATAAACACAAATAGGTCCAGGTGGATAATAAATGTTAAAACTATTTGTCCTTATGGTGAAATAAATGGCTGTTCATTTTGGTGGCAGGAACAATGCGGGTCATTTTTCCCCTAAGCAGTAACAAGCAACATTTCTTATCAACTCTCCTTTGGTAAAGATGCAGCTACAACTAGAATTCAAAAGCAAATCACTCTAAGACAGTTCTGTTCCAGAAGTACATTCCTGGTCAAGTAAAGTTGTCAAATGTAAAACTGTTGGCTTACAGGTACACATCAAACCTGCTCACAAGTTTGACATTACTATTACAACACTCAAACATCCATACAACAGAGGAAACAATGGAAAAACCTTTTACACCAGAAGCAGTTAATGAGTCAGACCATATGCTTGTGACGATAAAATCTGCTCCAAAGTCTGTGAATGTTGTGGGTCATGTTTTATTTGGAGTTAGGGCAACTGTTGCCTCTGTAAGCACCTGCAACACCCAAGATGACTGGTCATCCATCAACAAAGTAAGATGCCTGCTCCCACATTCTTCATACCTGTCCTGGTCAGATACACAGATGTATTCCATCATCCAACAGAGAAGCAATTTCTACTGTAAGTGGCTGGGTTAAGACAATCAGATAAGGTGAAAGATATTTTTTCTCACAGTAACTGCACATAACTATGCAGAAGCTCTGCAGTGGTGCCACAGATGCTCAAGATACCTAGGTACCCTCATAAATCATCGGGCTGGGGTTCCAGTGCAATGCTCTTTTACACCACATTTCCACCTGCTTTTCATTTTCCAGTGTCTTTGGTCTTCCCACTATTTATTTGGAGGAATTTTCCACTGATCTAGTATGACATGTTTAAAATATGAGACACCGGAGAGACTGAGGAAGGTCATGGTGCATATGCAACAAATACAAGAAGCCTCACTCAATGTATCTTCTTGTTGTGGTCTTTTTGCTGGTTTTGTCGCCATTATGCTATATTTTGTGGTGCCTTTCTTTGCCAGTTTCTAACCCTACATCTGGCATTAAAATATATTTTAATTGGTATAGAATATCACCAATTTGCAAACTGTGCACAGAAATGCATGAAAAATTGCATTAATGTAAAGGTCCCTTTTAGTGATCTTAAGGACAATGAGGACAAATTCAATTTAATTTAAATGACTTTTGAATATGGGTTTGGTATGGAGAGAGCAGATTACTTTATCCTCCAACATGCTGAATTAGTCTGACAACATGCACCTCACTGTACAACATGAAGTATTATACTTATTAGATTCTTTTCCCTTTAAGTGATCAGCATTATAAGCATTTCAAACTTATGATATTGATAGTGTCTCACAGAAACATCAACTTCATATTTCCAACTTTTGTTCTCCAGACAATTTTTTTTAAATGCTTTCCAAATGACATTGTTTACTTGAAATCACACAGCCGCCCAGACTTTGAGACTCCATTTGCTTCAAATAAAGTAATTTACTCACCTGTTTCCTGTACAGCTTTGTTCATGGATCATTACTCACTTGTTCTGCTTATTATCACTTACATACTGACTATTTCTTCCCTAAAATTTACAAGACCTTTTATTACCCCATGCATTTCGCTCCTTCTGGTTACTAGTTTGCTTGCAGTTCAGTTACAATTTACAATGAAGGAGTCCAAAGAAAGGTCTCTGCCGGAAAAATCAACAGTTTATTCAATTCGACAGATGCTGCCTGACCTGCTGAGTTCCTCTAGTATTTTGTATGTGCTGCTTTGGATTTCCAGCATCTGCAGAATTTCTCATGTTTATTACAATACAAGGGCTCATTTCAGCCCAAAACCACTGCACCATAAACATTCAGCCCATACTCTTCAAGGTACCCAAATTGGTTTCAACTTTGAGCCCTGTTTCAAGTTAAATAGGCATGTTGCAAGTTGTCAACCTTGTATTTTACTACTATTTTTAATATTGTTTTCTCAAGGTAAAGGCCATTTGCAAGACCAGCATTTAATTGTTGTCCCTAATCACCCTCAAGAAGTTAACTGTAAGCTATCTCCTTGAATTGACCCCATCTTTCTGGTGAACATACACAGTTACAGCATTTTTAATCAACTACTTTTCAAAATCAAGAGCGTGCAGGTGGTGGTATTTTCAAATATCTTATCCTTGTTGGTGGTAGATGTCATAATGTTGGGTGATGCTCACAGGCTAGCCTAGGTGAGTAATAGCACTTTTCTAATGGGAGCTAATGGGGCCAAGGTTTACTACTGGTAGTGGTTAACAAGATGCCAATGAAGTAGTCTGCTTTGATCTAGATAGTGTTGAGCTTCGTGAATGATGTAAGAGATTCAATCACCTAAACAAGTGGAAAGCATTCCAACACTTATCAGAATGTTTTGTAGTTCTTGCTGCATGCAGGCATGGATTGCTCCATCTTCCAAGGCATTTTGAGAGGAATTGAAAATGGTGCAATAATCAGCAAACATCCCCATTTCTAATGATATGTTGGAAGGAAGCTTGTTGAGGAAGCAACCAAAAGTGGTTTGGAGCAACATTCTGGAACCAATAGACTGACCTCTGGCAACAACATCCAACTTCTGTTGTGTGAAGTATAATTAAATGGAGTGTTTTCTCTTCAATGCCTATTGACTTCAGTTATACCAAAGCTCCTTGATCCCACACTCAGTCAAAAATTGAGTACCATTAGAAACAAAGCCAGCTTCTCCACAGATAGTTAGTCGGACATATTGGTGAAGAGAAGCATCATAGCAATTATGAAGGAAATTAACAGGGATGGGACAGGCCAAGAATGTGTTGGCAGAAAGCAGGTTTTTCATGTGTCAGGTAAACCACTTTAACCCACACACACACAAAAAAAATGGAGAAAAATGAAGGTATTAACTGCAGAAAGAAATGTTCCGAGGTCTTTTTAATGGTGTTGCTTAGACACCTCAACCCTTGCAAAATCTGGAACTAACAAGTGCTTAATTTCTTTAACCTATATGATCATTTCAATCAGAATGACTCAAGTCCGACAGACTAATTTATACATGGAAACAGTCTTCTACCTGTTTGCCCAGTAGCCACTTCATTAGGTGCACCTTTATATCTGCTACTGACACCATAACACTCATGAGAGCACCCCAAGCTTTAAGCCTAGTTTCAGAGAACAGGTGACAGTAATGTCTTGTTGGAATTATAAGATGCTATTATAAGTTGGTTGAATGGATCACTTATAAAAGAATCATGTTTAATATTCCTAGTATACATTGTGAAATCTCTGGTTTTGTAGCAGCTATAAATTACAATACATAATAGTTATTTTAAAACTATAAATACCAATAAATATACATATATAATGTATTTAAATGAGTAGTACAAAAAGAGAACAAAATGAAATAGTGAGGTAGTGTTAATGGGTTCATTGTCCATTCAGAAATCTGATGGGGGGGGGAAGAAATAATGAGTGTGTGGCTTCAGGCTCCTGTGTCTCCTCCTGGATGGTGGCAATGAGAAGAGAGCATGATCTAGGTCATGGGGGAAGGGGGTGTCTTTAATGATGGACGCCGCCTTCTGAAGGTGCCCTCAATGCTAGGGAGGCTAGTGACAGTGATGGAGTTGGCTGTGTTTACAACTATTTGCAGCTTTTATCTGATCTTGTATAATTGCTCCCCCATATCAGATGGGGATGCAATCAATTAGAATGCTCTCCAATGGTACATCTATAGAAATTTGCTGACATACAAAGTCTCCTCAAAGTCCCAATGTAATATAGGCCCTTTCATATCTTCTGTGTAATTGTATCAATATGTTGGACTAGGATAGATGTTCAGATGTGTTGACACCCAGGAACTTGAATCTGTTCATCTTTTCCACTGCTGATCCCTCGATGAGGACTGATGTGTGTCCCCTGACTTCCCCTTCCACAAGACCACAATCAGTTCCTTGGTCTTTCTGAGGTTGTGTGCAAGGTTGTTGTTGTGACAACACTCAACTAGCTAAACTATCTTGCTCCTGTACCATCTGAAAGTCTGCTAACAATTATTGCGTCATTCACAAATTTATAAATGCCATTTGAGCTGTGCTTAGCTACACACTCATGGGTGTAGAGAGAGTAGAGCAGTGAGCTAAGCACACATCCTTGAGGTGTACCAGTGACGATTGTCAGTGAGGAGGAGATGTTATTTCTGATCTGCACTGACTGTGGTCTCCCGCTGAAGAAGTCAAGAATCCAGGTTTTGGAGCTTGTTGATTAGAACTGAGTGTATAATTGTGTTGAATGTTGATCTGTAATCAATAAACAGCAGGCTGAAATAGCTATTGCGACTGTCCAAGTGATCCAAGGCCGAGTGGGGAGCCAGTGAGATAGCATCTGCTGTAGGTAGACCTATTATCACAATAGGCAAATTGCAGTGGTTCCAGGTTCTTACTTAGGCAAGGGTTGATTCTGGCCATGAGCATCATTTCAAAGCTCCTCATCATAGTAAATATAAATACAAGTTGGGGATATTTGTTGAGGTAGTTCACCCTGCCTTTCTTAGGCATGATTGTCACCCTTTTAAGGTAGGTGAAAACTTTAAAATGCAGGAGTGAAAGATTAAAGATGTCCTTGAACACTTCCACCAGTTGGTTGACACAGGTTTTAAAAAGAACATATAGAACACAGAATAGTTCAGCACATTACAGGCCCTTCGGCCCACAATGTTGTACCGACCCTCAAACCCTGCCTCCCATATAACCCCCCACCTTAAATTCCTCCATATACCTGTCTAGTAGTCTCTTAAACTTCACTAGTGTATCTGCCTCCACCACTAACTCAGACAGTGCATTCCACGCACCAACCTCTCTCTGAGTAAAAAACCTTCCTCTAATTTCCCCCTTGAACTTCCCTCCCCCTACTTCAAAGCCATGCCCTCTTATACTGAGCAGTGGTGCCCTGGGGAAGAGGCGCTGGATGTCTACTCTATCTATTCCTCTTAATATCTTGTACGCCTCTATCACGTCTCCTCTCATCCTCCTTCTCTCCAAAGAGTAAAGCCCTAGCTTCCTTAATCTCTGATCATAATCCATACTGTCTAAACCAGGCAGCATTCTGGTAAATCTCCTCTGTACCCTTTCCAATGCTTCCACATCTTTCCTATAGTGAGGCGACCAGAACTGGGCACAGTACTCCAAGTGTGGCCTAAACCAGAGTTTTATAGAGCTGCATCATTACATCGCGACTCTTAAACTCTATCTATCGACTTATGAAAGCTAACACCCCATAAGCTTTCTTACCTACCCTATCTAACTGTGAGGCAACTTTCAGGGATCTGTGGACATGTATCCCCATATCCCTCTGCTCCTCCACACTACCAAGTATCCTGCCATTTACTTTGTACTTTGCCTTGGAGTTTGTCCTTCCAAAGTGTACCATCTCACACTTCTCCAGGTTGAACTCCATCTGCCACTTTTCAGCCCACTTCTGCATCCTATCAATGTCTCTCTGCAATCTTCCACAATCCTCTACACTATCTACAACACCACCAACCTTTGTGTCGTCTGCAAACTTGCCAACCCATCCTTCTACCTCCACATCCAGGTCATTAATGAAAATCATGAAAAGTAGTTTTCAATGCCCTACCAGGTACACCATCAGAGGCTGACATCTTGTGAGGGTTCACCTTCTTGAAAGGTGCTCTGACATCAGCCACAGAGACAGATCACAAGGTCACCAGATTTTTCAGGGATTCACAGAGGTGTAGTTTTATTCTTCCTTTCAAAACAAACGTAAAAGGTGTTGCGCTCATCTGGGAGTGAAGCATCACAGCCAGTCACGATGTTAGGTTTTGCCTTGTCAGAAGTAATGGCCTGAAAACCCTACCAAAGATGTTGTGCATCTGATTCCATCTGTAATTTCAATAGGAATTGTTTTTTTCATCTTAAAATAGCTTTCTGTTGATCGTACCTGGACTTTTTCTGTAGTCTGGATCACCAGTCTTGAATGCCAGATATCTAGTTGACTAGGAATCTCCTGGTTCGTCCACAGTTTTTGGTTTGGATATATCTAGTACTTTCTCAAAGATAAACACGCAAGCACACTGGTCTTGATGAAATTGGTGACAACTGTGGTATATTCATTCAGATTTAAAGATGAATCCCTGAATATTCTCCAGTCCACTGATTCTAAGAAGTCCCTACAGCGCACCTCAGCATCCTTTGACCATACCTTCTTGGTCTTCACTACTGGTGCTACAGTTTATAGTTTCTGCCTATATGCTAGGAGTAGAACTACAGCCAGGTGAATGGACTTTCCAAAGTGTGAGCATAGGATAACACAGGAAGCATTCTTGATGGTGGTAGAACAGTCGTCAAGGGTGTTGGCTCCTCTGGTTCCACAGGTGATATGCTGGTAGTAGTTGTTCAGAGACCTCTTCAAGCTGATCTGGTTGAAATCCCTCACAATGATGGAGGAGGCATTGGGGTGCACTGTTTCATGACTGCTGATTTCATGCTCAGTTCCTCCAGAGACTGCCTGACATTGGCCAAAGGTGGAATGTACACCAATATAATAATGAAGGCAGAAAACACCCTCGGCAGATAAACTGGATAACACTTGACCACTAGGTGTTTGAGGTCAGGGGAGCAGGACTGAGACAGAACCGTCATATCTATGCACCACAATGAGTTAATCATAAAACATAGTCCAGCTCCTCTACCTTTAAAAGACTGAACTGTCGTGTCTTTACTGAGAATGTGAAGCCATTGGGCTGCGGCACTGCATCCAAAATGGTGCAGGTGAGCCATGTTTCCATAGCAACATGCCCAGCAGCCCATGATGTCCATCTGGTACTGCAATCTTGCTTTAAGGTCTTCAGTTTTATTTTCCAGAGACTGTACATTTACCAACAGAATATTCAGGAGAGAAGGTCTAAAGCCTCTGCATTTCAATCAGACCTGCAGATCAGCTCAGCTTCCAAGCTTCTATTTTCTTAAAGGGGAGCTGCACTCGCAACCCGAGTCTGCTGTCCAGGGTGCATCGATATTGATAGATTTTCAGAATCAAAATCAAGTTTATTATCACCGGCATGTGACGTGAACTTTGTTTACTTAGCAGCAGCAGTTCAATGCAATACATAATATAGAAGAGAAAAATAAATAAAATAATAATAAATAAGTAAATAAATAAATAGATTACAGTAAATGTATATTGAATAGATTAAAAAACGTGCAAAAAACAGAAATACTGTATATTTTAAAAAAGTGAGGTAGTGTCCAAAGTTTCAAAGTCCATTTAGGAATCGGATGGCAGAGGGGAAGAAGCTGTTCCTGAATCACTGAGTGTGTGCCTTCAGGTTTCTGTATCTCCTACCTGATGGTAACAGTGAGAAAGGGGCATGCCCTGGGTGCTGGAGGTCCTTAATAATGGACACTGTCTTTCTGAGACGCTGCTTCCTAAAGATGTCCCAGATACTTTGTAGGCTAGTACCCAAGATGGAGCTGACTAGATTTGCAACATTCTGCAGCTTCTTTTGGTCCTGTGCAGCAGCCCTTCCATACCAGACAGTGATACAACCTGTCAGAATGCTCTCCATGGTGCAACTACAGAAGTTTTTGAGTGTATTTGTTGACATGCCAAATTGCTTCAATCTCCTAATAAAGTATAGCCACTGTCTTGCCATCTTTATAACTACATCAATATGTTGGGACCAGGTTACCTCCTCAAAGATCTTGACACCCAGGAAATTGAAACTGCTCACTCTCTCCACTTTTGATCCCTCTTTAAGGATTGGTATGTGTTCCTTCATCTTACCCTTGCTGAAGTCCACAGTCAACTCTTGCCTTACTAACGTTGAGTGCCAGGTTGTTGCTGCAGCACCACTCCACTAATTGGCATATCTCACTCCTGTATGCCCTCTTGTCATCACCTGAGATTCTATCAACAATGGTTGTATCATCAGCCACACGACAGTGTGATAGCAATAGTCTGAATCAGAATCAGGTTTAATATCACCAGCCTATGTTGTCAAATTTGTTAGATGTCTTAAAATGAGGCTATTCACTGAAGTATGCATAGCTGTGCCTGGATTTCTGCTGCAGTAGCCCTAAATGTGAATATTTGATTATTCCAATTGGACCTGCACACAAAAATTCGTCACTTATCAGTACCATCTTGTTCAGTTGTTCATTTGACTTAATATGAACTCTTAATTTCTCAACTACTTCATCATGACCCTTGCACCTTACTTATCTACCTGTATAGCACTTTCCCTGCAACTGTAACATTTTATTCTGTTTCTGTTCATTTTCTCTTTTGTACTACTTTGATGTACTTGTGTATAAAATGATCTGTCCAGAGGGCACACAGATATGAACTTTTTACTGTAGTTTGATCCATGTGACTATAATAAACAAATTACTAATTAGCAATTATCGGCTCCTCCTTTGATATTTTTTATGTTATTATGTTCTGAATTCAAACGGATTGGGTTCCAAACAGTGAAGAAGTGTATTTCAGACCAACGACAAACAAAATGACAAACACGCTGCTGAAATACTGTAGCTCAGCAGGTCAGACAGCATTCCCCACAGATGCTGCTCGACACGTCGGGTTCCTCCAGCAGCTCGTTTGTTGCTTCAAATTCCAGCTCTTGCACAGTCCCTCGCACTTCTGATGATAAATCAGTTCTTCTTTACACAAAATGTCATCACCCATGATGCAAGCTCCCAGACAGACTGACATTGAAAATCCTGGAATCAATTAAGAAGCAAACAGTGTGACTGTTTCTCCTACCTCAAACAATGTCAGAGTGCTGTAAGGCATAATCTCTACTTCCTGAGTTTAGCAACCAAGAAATAATTGTTTCCAGATGTCATCTGCAGGAAAGCCAACCTTTGGCACCCAAGTAGTTTCATCAAGTCACTAGAAGGATAAAATAATCAAATTACTAAAAAAAAACTGGGCAATAAAAGCCTAGAAATTATTGGCTGAAAAATGTTGGATATTCAGAATTCAGAACATTCCTCATATTGGCCTTGGTCCTAATTATCCTATGCATCTCCATCAACAGCTTGCAATGACGAAAATTTTAATTTCAGAACTTCATACTGCCAATAACAGCCCTGAATATCGAGGAAGTCGACTGAGAGAGAGACATGACCAGCGGAGTGATAGGAATGTTCAGAGGGGAGATATGGATTATCAGTAGAGGAATCAATAAAAAGCAGTCTTTATCATAATGATTGGGTCAAGAACAGCATTATATTTACAAAATTAGTGTTGAGAAAGGGTTTCCAATCAAAGTTTTAAAGATGACATTATAGATTAACAAAACAATTAAAACAAGGAATTCCAGATTTTATAAATTGGCTGAGGTTTAACTCATGAGCACATGAGCTTGGGACCATGTAGGTGGGTGAAAAACACTGTAAAGTGCCCATGTTCTGGGAAGTTATCACAGCTTGGGCTGTATGCAAGTGGTGTCCCTCAGGAGAAGTGGTTTAATATTTCAATTGTAACATGCATTTAGAAGTTTAACTGAGTGGTTCCTGGATTCCCATACTTTCTGCTACTCATCACTGAAGGTGCAAGTACCGTAGCATTGGAGGGGGCTGAAGAATATGATAGGCAAAGCTGTCAGAAGGTACAAAACCCCCCATAGATGTTTAGTGGGATGTTTTTGTAAAAGATTTTGCTCAGAAGGTGAGTGGTGAACAGAACTTTGTGATCTTGGAGCCCAGTCCATAAACTTTGTAGATTTGTTTCCAAGCTTTGGAATAATTACATGTAAATTGAATATTCGAGCTTTTAATAGATGCATAAGTATGATTTCCACTTACATTGCATTAGCAACAGAAACAGTCTGAGCAGTAGGAAGAGTAGTAGATTCATATAAGCCTGCCTACTGCTCATTTTGGAGGGGATGAGTGGAGAAGTGCACCTCTCAGTAAAGCAAGGGTGATACAAGTAAGAGTGGAACTTCCACATCATGTCTGAGCATGAGGCTCATGTGTTCAGTGTTAGAAGACCATCAATCTCCTAAACTTTTCTCTTGGGTATCTACTAGGGGTCATTTGGAGACACTTGTGAGCTATCTCCACCAGGGACATACAAAATGTATAGGAGAGATGATAATACTCCAATCTTCCTACCTCCGTTATTCTTGCATTCAGATATACAGTCCCTCCTTTGTACATAAACTAGCCTCCCCTCCACTAACTCAACCTACAATTCCCAGAATCTCGGGAAAGCTGATAACTTAGTCAAGAATCTCGTCCACCCCAGTCAGTCTCTCTTCTTCCCTTTCCAGGCAAGCTAAGGGTACAAAAACACTTATTATCATGCTAAAGGACTGTTTATATCTCACTGTTATCAGACTCCTAAACAAACTTCTCATAGAAGATGAATTCTTGAATTCGCCCAGTCTACTTTCTTGTGACCCCTGCACTTTATTTGTCCATCTGCACTGCACTTTCTCTGTCACTACAACACTGTTTGCTGTTCTGTTTTCATTTTACAGTAATAAATCAATAATATAAACCAATAACACCTCACAACAGTCTGACTTTTCCTGATAAACATATGCCTCAGTTCCAGTTTTGCTCTTGTACCTCGATTTTTTTCCCACAGTACCTCCAGTTTTATTCTCTCTAAGACATGCTGGTAGATTAATTGGTTACTATAAATCAGTGGTTCCCAGAACAGGGTAATGGGAGTTTCTAAGGGGGCGATACAGATAAAGGGAACAGTGGGCGGCACCTGGAGCAAAGGAGGAAGCTGAGGGAATTACAGATTAATTTAAGAAATAGATTACTTATTATAAGCATTTGATCCTCAAAATCTGAAAACACTTCAAAACATGTTTGCCAGCACTTCACAACAAAACAGTGATGGTTTGTGTGCTTCATACAACCTTTCATTGTTAAATCTGGAAAGCCCCATACAATTGTAGCAGAACTGAATCTGCCAGCAGTAAGGGAGATTCTGAGTATGATTTTGCATAAGTCACCAGACCAAGTAATTAAAGAGATTCAGCTTAGCGACAGCTCTTGTCAAATACAAATATATGAAATATCTGAGAATGTGGAAAACATGTTCTGCAACATACTTAGGCCAACAAAATTTGCTCTGCAGTTAAATGAGTCAATATTGCCAGGCAACAAATCTTTCCTTCTTGGTTATGTTTGCTTCATAAAAGATGAAAGCGTGGTTCAAGAGTTGTTATCTGCAAGGAGACAAGAAACAGATACCAAGAGGGAGTCAATATTTCAGGTTGCTGAGCAATTTTTCAAAGAGAAGGGCACTTCACTGACAAACATTCTTACTTATACAACAGATGGGGCACCATGTAAGATAATCCTTATTTGTCTGAATTATTTGTAAAGCTTAATGAAATCAGCCTTCATTTGTAATGAAATGATGTGAACCTTATCAACGTCAAATCAGTCATCTCCACTTTTTTTGTCAAGTTAATCCTATTTAGCTGCAACATTGGCCATCATGACCTTTTCCAATTTCTGAGCCTATTTGGGTTGGAAGAGAAAGAAAGAATACCAGATGATGATCTTCAAGTATACTGTGCACATCTAGGCGAGCTGCATAAAGACATGTCAGAGAGATTTCAGGACCTTCTCTCAATCCAAATTCCAGATTGGATAATAAATCTATTTCTGAATACTTGTAATGAGGAATTAACAGGAAGGATGGAGAAAGAACTGATTTTACTACAAAATGACTTTGAGCTGAAGCCGAAGTTCAAAATATCAAATCAAGACTTGGTTGCAGAAAGAAATCTTGAGTGCTATCCTGCAATGTGAAACAAAGTCAAGATATCCTGACGAAGGATCTCAGCCCGAAACATCGACAGCGCTTCTCCCTATCGATGCTGCCTGGCCTGCTGTGTTCTACCAGCATTTTGTGTGTGTTCTTTGAATTTCCAGCATCTGCAGATTTCCTCGTGTTTGCAAGATATTCTTTATTACCTTTCCAACATCATGTTTAGTGGAGTGCGGTTTCAGTGCAGTTGCCCAGCTTCTTTCAAAGCAATGAAACAGACTGCTAATTAATGAACATGGAGATACGAGACTCCTTCTGAGTGACATTCACCCCGATGTTGAGAAGCAGATATTCCTGCACCAAGATCACCCATCTCATTCAAAGGTGAAAAAGCGATGAAGTAGTGAATAGTTGGATTATTAATGTACATTCTAAAACTGTTGATGAAAATTGCTTTTACTGTAATTAAATAAAAAAATGATTTTGTTTGCAGCTTTAAATAGATTTGAATAATTTTTGCAATTAATTGTAATTTCTTTGAATTTGCAGTTCCAATTGTCTTTCAGTATGCATCGTAAATGAAAATTCTTCATAGTTTTTACGTAATGGCCAGAAAGGCAAAAGGTGATGTTGAGCCACTTTCTGGGAGCCATGCAGATGGTAACCCAAAACAGTTTGGGAACCACTGCAAATGAACCTCAGTGTAGGTGATGACAAAAAAACTAAAGGGGATTTGATGGTCATATGAAAGAATAAGTGTCAGAACAGCAGGAGAAAAGGGAGCAGGAATTGGACTAATGGGATTTCTCCACTGGGAGCCAACATGGAGAAGTGGGCTGAACTGTCTCCTCAGCTACAATAAATCTGATAAGTCTATTAATTAATTTCCCCTCACAATTTATCTTTCTGATCACTTACTCTAAGGTTGTCTCTGACATTGAAGTTTTCCCAATAAATATGACTGTTCAATATTTCTGCCAATTATTTTTCAGTTTATCGCCCAGATTCCCAATTCATCTCATTTAATTTTCGAACAAAACATTCAGTTAAACCTAGAATTTAGTTTTTTAATTGTGCAGTTACAATTGGACAAGAGACCAAGAATGTGAAATACAAATGATAACCAAGAATGTTTTGACTTCCATAATTTAGTGCTGTCATACTTTTATAACTATGTTCATTTTCTTGTACGAAAGGTGAAGCTGACATTGAGATGCATCTTCCTAGGGAGAGAAAATCAAGCCTTTCATTTACATTTGCATATCACAACTTGAGGAACCACTGTTGTAATGTACAAAATGTAGCAACCGATTTGCTCACTGCTTGAGAGATAAAATTTGTCTGCAATATTGAGGAGTGTGACAGAATGGTGGATGGGTAGTTTGTTCCTTCTGCTGTTTACAGAGATTTCTGTACGCTCATGATAAATGGATGCAAGAAGCTCACCATCCTCTTAAATGCTCTTACATTGCTTTGATCAACCGTGTGGCAGGGATTCCCAAGGTTCAGTGATGATGGTGCATGCTTTTAAGTTAGCTTAGCGCACATTCCTGAATCTGTTCCTCTGCCTGGAATTTCTTCCCTTGACAATACTTGGAATAGAATATTGTCAGCAGAGTCAGGCATCCAAAAGATATGGCCTGACACTGGAGCTGCGTGTGCAGCTCTGAGATTGCTGGAAGCTGTATTTTGGGAAAGGTCACTCACATAGTATATAGAGTAATACAACATTGTACAGGCCCTTTGGTCTGCAAACTTGTGCCGACATATTAACCTTTTCCAAGATCAATCCAACCATTCTCTCGCACATAGCCCTCCATTTTTCTTTCATGCATGTGCCTATCTAAAAGTCTCTTAAATGTCCATAATATATCTGCCTCTATCACCACCCCAGACAGTGGTTCCTTCATCCTTTCAGTGAATTTGGAGAGTCAAGGGGAACTGCTATTGTTCAAGTGCCTTGAGGTATCTGCTGAATTTAAACAATGGGTCCATTATCTCTACAGCCACCTCTTTTAAAGCCCTTTAGTGTAAGCCATTGGGCCCAAGCAATATATTCACCACTGTGAGTTTTACTAACAGTCCTAATGATTGGGAGCTTTTGCAAGATCTTCCATGTTACTTGGAATTAGTCTATCTGTTTTTAGTTTTCAGATATTTTCAGTTTTGAAAATTCCTCAAACACAAATGGGTTAATTTCCATGAGCTGAAAGGAATCTTGGACATTTTAGCTCCACAGATGTACGTAGATTCTCTAAATCAAAAGGATTCCAACACGTCAGGAATTATGACTTTATGAACATCTGAGATGTGATAACACAGTATTTCATGCAACAGAATCTGTATTAATATGTATTAACAATTTGCAAAGATATTTGAATAATACCCTGGTGGCCATTGCCTAAATTTACATTATAGTTCTAGAGAAATATTTAGAACAAGGTCCAAGTAAAAGGAAATACAATTGGTAAATTATTCCTATTTCAATTACCTATTTTCTACATTTTAGTAGTGACTTTTCTTCTAACATACTTCATTGGTACTAAATTGCTTCAGGGCCTCAAAAATTTGTAAAACAATCTAATTCCCCTCATCATTTAGGTTGAGCTAGACTACCTCAAATCTTAGCATTTTATGTGGAACTAGAGTCACCATCAAGTTGAAAGCACTATTCCCTATTTTTACAAACTTACATGCCTTTCTATCTAATCAGAAGAAACAGGAGATGTATTGTTCACTCCTGGAGTCCACTTTTCCAATGACAGCACCTATCCTTTATAAAACATTCAGATGTTTGCTCTTTTACAGCATTGTTTTTCTCAGCATCACCCTTATCTTTACTGATGCTATTCTCAGAGTTAGACTCTCATAATCTTGGATATTTTACTCTGTAACTTTTCCAGACTAACCTTGGGTTTGTAATCCTGGGCTCTTGAACAGCCCTGCTGCCTTTGCTCGAACATTAGAGACTGTGTATTCAACTGCACATAATCCATGCTCTGAAATCTCTTCATCACATTTCTCTCCACAGCACTGTCCTCTTTTAAAGTGCAGCTTTAAAACAAGCTTTCTTTTGATTACAATTCTCAACACTTTATTTCTTTTATTGTACTACTTTGAAGTACTGTTAATTATTCTTACGCATTAGAGGCACTACTTCAGTGCAAGTTTATTGTCTGTTTAAAATACGAGCTAATAAGTTGAACGTCATTGTTTGTTGGCTGTACAGCGGTCCCAGTTCTCCCAGACTGGATTACTTTTCCTTGTCAAGTGTTTTCCCAGTTTTTAAATACATTTTTTTGGAAAAATTAAGTTGCTACCAAGACCCAAAGGAAAATTGCATACAATTATAGTATCATTGGATTCTCTCATGGGCCGGATGAACAAATTCTCCCAGTTTTCCTGAACTTCACAAGATCATTGGCAAAGAACTGATGACATAAAAAAGGACTTGAAGTGCATTGCTGAGAAGTTCAATAAGATTCTGTTGAAATGAAATGTATTATAGATAAATCTTACTTAGCCAAAAAGAAAAGATTGGGAAGATCTTTGACATTAGTCAGGGCAACATGTCCATCCTATCGCCTAGTTAATTTATTTTGCAATCTTTGATTCCATGTAATTTCTCTATGCAGCAAAATAAGATGGTAAAAGGCTACAGGTTTTAAAGAAGATTAGGTTTTTGAGTGCCTGAGAAGAATTTTTGGACGATTATCTACACTGGTACTCAACCAAACGTGTTGTCTCTTCCAGAATGACCTCAGTACTGTAGACCATCAGTGTTTGAGAATTTTTGTATGTAATAAATGCATAAATCCATGACCTTCTGTCCTCTTCTATCAGATTCTCTCTTCTCCAGCCATGTATTTCTTTCACCTATCTGCTTCCCACAAATGATATTGGGAGAGAAACTGCTTCTCAATTTAGTATTTCTCAGATGTGAAATCCTACTTCTGTACTGCACCAGAAGTAAATCTGACATCTCAAGTTATGCTAGACCAGCAGGTAAGTTGCTTCACTGATATCCTGACTAATTAAATAAATCTGCAGTGGTATGCAGCTTTTTTGGAATTGTAACCAGAAATACAGACTTTTGCAAAAAAAAACAAATGGTTTATTAATGTTCTTTAGAGGAGGAACTCTGCTAACCTTATCTGAACTTGTTTATATGTTAATCTCCACTCACTGACATTGCTGACTCCCAACTGTCCACTAGACATCTACACAGTTATGAGGGCAATTAGAAATGGACAATAATTGCCAGCTTTGAATGTGAAGCCCTCATCTTGTTAATGAATGAATAATATAAACAACTATGGAATCAGGAACCAGCTATGTGATCAGGTCTGCTTGAATTGATTGAAAACCAGAACAAGTGACTTGCTGAGATTAGCATTTTAATACTTGCAAAGACCAGTTTCATCAGAATGTCTTGTTCTGTTTTGTTCATTTTTAAAGGATCTGATGGACTTTTTCTGTTTGTCGTCTTTAAGAACTTACAAGACAAGATCAGGAACAGGCCAATTAACCTCCCATGCCTTCCCCTTTATGTTTTATAGTTGGTTGATTTGGAGTTTGTGTTTTGTGCACTGACAAGATTGGTTAAAGGTCAGATGTTATATTGTCTGAGTTGACATCAAAATCCCCAAATAAAGAGAAAAACTGATGTTACAACCAAGGAGGGGAGTGTGGAAGAAGCCTTTCAGCTTCACCTGTGGAGTTCACTGTTGTTCAAATTATTCATGAACTTTCAACCTTCATAGGCTCCAGCAGAAAGTATACACAATTTGTCAGTTGGTTAGTTTGTTGTGATATGCCCAGAACATACTTATGAAATACAACAAATAAGAAGAAAGGGTCTTGTCTACTGTCACAAGGAGGCCACACTCAGTATGGAGGAACAACACCTTATACTCCTTCTGGGTAGCCTCCAACCTGATGGCATGAACACCAATTTTTCAAACTTTCAGTAATGCCTCCCCCATCGCCCCTTCACCAGTCCCCATTCTCATTACTTTCTCTCACCTTATCTCCTTACCTGCCCATCACCTTCCTCTGGTATTCCTGCCCCTTGTCTTTCTTCCATGGCCTTCTGGCCTCTTCTATCAGATTCTCTCTTCTCCAGCCTTATATTTCTTTCACCTATCAACTTCGCAGCTCTCTACTGCATCCCAACCAACATCCTCCCAATTTCGCCTATCACCTTGAGTTCCTTCCTCCTCCTCACCACCCCCCCACCTTCTTACTCTGACTCCTCATATTTTTTTTTCAGTCCTGATGAAGGGTCTCAGCCCAAAATGTCAACTGACTCTTTTCCATAGATGTTGCCCGGCCTGCTGAGTTCCTCCAGCATTTTGTATGTTGATTGGATTTCCACCATTTGCAGATTTTCTTGTGTTTTTAAGAAGAAAGGGATTTTTTGGATTTACTAGAATTGCTGAATTTTTATGTGTATATTGGCCTCTAAGGGTTGTGTCAAATTATTAACTGCTCTCTGTGTTGCAACCTATAAAGAAAGGTCCAGAGGCAAACAATGAAGAATCCTTTCAAAAATTACAATAACACTGAGTTCCTATTCCCTTTGCATATATGTCTTTTACAGGTTTGAACTTTATTGGAAGTTAAGAAAGCCACAGAGTACACATGCTTTACCCTGCCTATTATCAGCTCTCCACAACAGGAAGACTATCCATTCCTTGAAGATACTGTTCAGAATGACCACAGCCAGCAACTCCTTGACGCCCATTTCCTGACAGCAGATAAATTGGCATCCTGCGCCAGTTCACATATTTTCCTTGAATTTAGAGCTTCAGCCACTGCTTGGAGGCAAGGATTATCTCCTCATAGCCTGGATCTCATGTCAGGAACTTACGCACCTTCCATATATCCATTGCCTAAGTACATCAATAACACTAAGGGGACAAACACAGCACAGGAGTGAGTGAATTACAGAAGCTATTATGATGACTTTTGCTCTGGGGCGGGGGGTTTAGGTTGCACAGTCTGCTATGACATGGTGGAAAAACTACTGATTATCATCACAAAACACACACACACAAAGGCGGATGAACTCAACAGGCCAGGCAGCATGAATGGAAAAGAATAAACAGTCAACATTTCAGGCCAAGACCTTTCATCAGGACTGAAACATCAACTGTTTACTATTTTCCATAGATACTGCCTGGCCTGCCGGTTTCTCCAGCATTTTGGTTTGCTTTGATTTCCAGCATCTGTAGATTTTCTCTTGTTTGTGATTACATTCCACTCTTAATATCTTTCACACTGCATCTTCAACTTGCAGGAAATTGTCACTATTGTTTCAGAGAATACTTCAGACAGTGGTGGCCAATACTGACCTTTTTGACAATTACAGGACGTCTGACATGGATTGCCCACATTTTAAAATGTGGGGGGGCAGGACTTGGTTAATGACATGCATGTTTTCCTCAAGCACAGGTGTAAAATCAACAATTCATCTCCAACTTACTGCAGCAAGTGACGAGAATTCTTTCTGGTCTAAGGCAAGGTCCATCTATCTGTGGCAGATAAATGAGATTTGTATTTGATAATTTCATCTTGAGCTATTGCTTGGGGTGGGGGGAGGGGAATATCTTTTGATAAAATGTTTTATAAAGACTAGTTGAAGATTAATTTCAGTTTCTAGTGGAAGTGATGCGTATCAGGATTTCAATCAACATTCACTTGGAAAAATTCATTTCCAACAGAATAAAATCTTGGCATGCAACATTTATGAGGCTTTGGGGTATTTTTCTTTGATGTTTTAATTAATTTTCAGGATATGAGCAGTGCAATCAAGAAGGGCCTTTATTGCCTATCCATAACTCTGCTTGAGAAGGTGATGACAGACTGCCATCTTGAACCTTATAGTGAAGAGTTCTGCATTGGGGAACTCAGTATTTTGACCCAGTGATGACAAAGTAGCTCCAAATCAAGTTGCCCTGTGACTCAGATGGGGACTCTAGGTGTTGATGTTCCCATCTGTTTGCTGCTCTCACCCTACTAGGGTTCGGAGGTCACAGGATTTTGGGTTGCTGCCAGAATTGCCTCTGCATCTAATAGTTAGCGCACACCACAGCCATTGTGCTAAGGTAGTGGAGGGAATGAATGTTTAGAGTGGAGGAAGGGAGCCAATCGAACAGGTTGCCTTGTCCTGAATGATAGTGAGCTACTGGAACTAAGAGCTGTTCAAGCTACACTCATCCAGCCAAGTATAGAGTATTCCATCACACTCTGAAGATCACCATTAAAGATGGCACTGGTGACTTCAATGACTTCTGGCTGTTGGCTAACGAAACAAGTAAGACAACTAAATACTTTGTTAATCACACTTTTTATGGGAAACCATCATCACAAGTAATAGTCTTAACTTTGCTTTGGACTTGAAGACAATTCAACATGGCAGGACCGTGGGCAGGCGAGGAGGACTCAAGGTTAGATCGATTTAAGCACCATGCCGAAGGCTGAATCTCAGCTGTGAGGCTCGGGCATCAGAGCATATGCACTGTGCCAAATCGGAAAGGTTGGTACAGTCCGAATCGAGTGGTTGGGGTCCAGGCCCCAGAGCGTATCAAGGCGATTAAACCTGATGTTTGGACATCAATTTTTGCACCGGACCAGACTGAAAATGTCAGGGTGTTGGGGCCCAAAGCAAGGCTCGGACTGGTTCAGATCTCTACTCCACAAGGTGTACTCGGTTCTGCACTGAATTATGCTGAACTGTGGGACTCTGGACTCTGTGTACTTTGGTTCAGAACACCATTCGCTTGCATTCTATATTTGTCTGCACCTTGGATGTTCTATTAGCTTCCTTTTTTATATGGGCCCTTTTGGGTTTCTTTGTTTTGTGGCTCCCTGTGATCTCAAGGTTGTATAATATGTGTGTGTGCGCCCATAACTCCTGGTGGAGTCGTCAGGGCACCATCATGACAGGCTTTTTACACCGACCTTTTTGGTGATTGCTCATCGTATGGCATGTCTTGGGCATCTGAAACCTAGCGGAGCCCATCCCTCTCCAGGTTTCAGATATACAGTATATATGTACTTTAATAATAAACGTACTTTGAACTTTGGATTTGTGCCTTGCAGATGGTGGAAAAGGCTTTGATGTCAGGAAGTGAGTCATTCACCACAGGATATTCAGCCTCTGGCCTAATGTTGCAACAACAGTATTCATGTGGCTGGTCTGTCTGAGTATTTGGTCAATGCTCATTTGATGATGTTGACAGTGAGGGATCAGCAATGGCCTTGCCATTGAGTATCAAGGAGAAGTGATTAGGCTCCTTCTTATTGGGGATGATTGGAGTCTGACATTTTTGTGGCATGAATTAGGGTTGCCACTTATCATCTTATGCCAGAATGTTGTCTAGGTCATTCTCCATACAGACATGGGATGCTCATTGCTGAGGAATCTTTGTTTAGACCAAGGCTGTGATGAAGTCTGGAGTCATGTGGCTCTAGCAAAACCTAGAATATGGATGTGTGAGTACTCACGCTGTCAATGACAACTCCCATCACTTGACTGGTGTTTGAGAGTAAACTGACTGGCCAGTACTTTGCCATTTGAATTTGTCTTGCTTTTATGATCAAGATGTACCTGAGCAATTTTCTACATTGCCATGTTGAACAATACAGGAAATGCTTGGCTGGAGGCCCAGTGTATGTTTGGAGTGTGTGTCTTCAGCTCTGCTAGAATGTTGTCTGGTCCCATAGCCTTTATCCAGTTCTGACAGCTGCTTTTTGATATCATAGAAACATTCAAGCAATATTTATTGCATAATGTAAACCAAACCCAGTGGCAAAAATAAGCAGAAACTTCTTCCTCATCAAGATTCTCAACAGTGCTGGCAATATTCCCTTTTAATACAAATGAGCACAAACTTCATTGCACATAAACGCCATTTTTGATGTGCTAATTCAATGTATTTGTCACTGATATCCATTCCCTCACAAAAGTCACAAAGTTGTCATTGGAGCAGGGGACCACTCATTTACATGTCATCTTCAGTACTGCAGGATGTGAGGTAGTTAGCTGTCAGCTGTCGTTAATTACTGATGTTAAAGATAGCATTGTGGACAGCGATGCTGTTACTTCCAAAGCTGTCTGATGTGATCTCCTGCTGTCAGCGGAATGCCCTCATGAGTAGTGATAAAAGCATCCAACACCATTGTCCAAGACAATCACAGTATGGAGATTTTTGCTCCAATATCTGAAGGTACAGACGGAATTGTGCATCTTGCAAATAATAAAATAATTTAGTATCTGCCTGGTGCTGGGAAAGGATCAGGGCTGCTATATGAATAGTCCACAGGAGAACATAGTCCATCCTCTGATTCTGTTTCATTCACAAGTGATTCCTAACACAATCTTCTCGGAATAGAGTCAAGGAACAGGCATAGCCCAAATCCAGTAGCAAGCTAAAGGCTCTTCCCAGACCCACTCACAAGTAGTGAGTGAGTAAATATACAAAAGCTAAGTATATTGATAACCTCGTGATTTTAAGCCAAATACAAACATCCAGCTGTTAGCAAGGTACATTGTTGACTGAATCTATTTATTTAGCTATTACATCATTTCTGTATAACCAGTGCTTATTGCCATTTGATCCACAACGAAGTCCAGTTCTTAGATAATTTACAAGTTAAGCTTTCAGAGCCATTGAAGATCCAAGTCTCTGACTTTATTGGCTTCACATTTTCCTGTAATCCAAGCCTGTTTCCTTTGTTAGCAAAGTTCTCTGGCAACTAAGGACTGCCAAGAACAAGCTGCATGATTGTGGCTGAGTTCCAGCAGCAACTTGAAACAGGTAATCAAGGTTTTGGCTTCTGTCTCTGTCAGACTGATTAACCCTCACCTGGGCCTTTTGTCCTTCGAGTGTGGGAAATCAAAAGTAAATCTGGTAATGTGCAACGTAGGTGTGAGCAAAATGTTCTAAAAGTCAATCCAGTCTCACAGCAGAGAATAATCTATGTAATTATTTTTACAAAGCCCTTATCCTCTCCTATCACTGACGCATGTCTCTGTAATAGCTAGTTCTATTACTTTATAGTTCAATTGAATTCAATTGGTCATGAGACCTACTTCTGAACACAGGAATTAGAAACGAAGTATCCTTTCAGCACCTTGCACCTACATTGTCCTTAACAATGTCACGGCTGATATTTTACCTCAATGCCACTTCCCCGCACTTCCCCATATCCTTCAAATCTATCAATCCCTTATCTTGAATATACTCACTGCCCTGAGGTAGAAGATTAATCAAGCAGGGATTTTTTCTTGCCTGTTTTTTTTGTTATTTCATTGGTGGGATATGGCCCAGCATGTCCCTCATAGAATCAAAGCAGGCACCAACACTGGTTCAATGAGAAAATGCAAAAGAGAATACCTGGAGCAGCCCTTTGGCAAAATTAAAGGTACAGAGACAAAGGCGCTTTACAGGGCCATGTGTATGCAAAAGACAGATAAGCAAGTTCTGAAGAAGGTTCTTGGCCCAAACCTCAACTATCTATTAATTTCCATAGATGCTGCCTGACCTGCTGAGTTCCTCCAGCATTTTGCGTGTGTTTTCCCCAACCAAATGATCAAATTAAATCTACTGTTCTGCCTCTTCCATTTATGAATGACTCAAATGAATAACAGGAGGAGAAAACTCTAATAAGCTTGTTCCTTAAAGAAAGCAGGGTCCAGCAAGTATGCCAAAGACTGAAGCTTTATAAGCAACTTCTCCTTATAACTCAAGCCCCCAAGTCAAAGTCTTGCAATTTTGTTCTGCATTCTTTCTAGCAAAATAAAATCTTTCCTATAATAGCGTGATCAAAGCTGTACACAATACTCCTAGTGTGCCCTCACCAATGTCTTATATAATTACAACATAACTTCCCAACTGCTGTACTTAATGGCCTGATTAATGAAAGCCAATGTGCCCTTGGTACACGACTGGACGCAGGACTCCAGTCTGAGAAATAATTCATGACCATCACCATCTACTTCTTACCATTAAGCCAATTATGAATCCAATCTGCTATCCCCCACTGGATTTTTTTTGTAACTTGTAGCCGTTTTATGCCTTGCATTTCTAGTATCTGCAAAATTTCTTGTCTTTATAAAAACATCTTTGTTTGTTTTATGCACAAAGCCATGCTAGTTGTCTCAGATTAGACTCTGTCTCTCCAAATGTTAGTAGACCCTGTCAGCCAGAATCTGGCAACAATTGTCAGCCTGGAAAGAATGATCCAATATGGCTTTCTCCTTAGATCTCCATAAACGCAGAAACTAGTCTTTGGCCAAACTAGTTTTCTCTCCACTTAACATCCAGAAACAACTGAGTTCACTGGATGCAGCAAAGGCTATGGGCTGTAATGATGAAGGCTTGTGTTCTAGAACTAGCCACAACTCTACCAGTTTGTTCCTACATTGATATAACTCTGATATCTAACACTGGTTTCTAGCTGCCTAAAATAGACTATGAGACTTGTATGGATAAAAATTTTTGAAAGGGATATGGACCAAACACTGGCAATTGGGACTAGTTTAGAAACAAATCTTGATTGACATGGATCAGTTAGGTCAAATGACTCTACATACTGTGTATTGAATTGACTTTATTACTTACATCCTTCACATACATGAGAAGTACAAATCTTTACGTTACATCCCCATCTAAATGTGCAATTTATAGTAATTTGTAATAAATAGTATATACAACAGGACAATCAATATAGCAGAGAAATACGATTATGTCAGCGTACATTAATCAGTCTGATGGCCTGGTGGAAGAAGCTGCCCCGGAACCTGTTGGTCCTGGCTTTTATGCTGCAATACCATTTCCCGGATGGTAGCAGCTGGAACAGTTTGTGTTTGGGGTGACTTGGGGGCCCCATGATCCTTCGGGCCATTTTTACACACATGTCTCTGTAAACGTCCTGAATAGTGGGATGTTCACATCTACAGATGCACTAGGCTGTCCTCACCACTCTCTACAGAGTTCTGCAATTGAGGGAAGTACAGTGCCCATACCAGGCAGTGATGCAGCCAGTCAGGATGCTCTCAATTATGCTCCTGTAGTAAGTTCCTAGGATTTGGTGACCCATACCAAACTTCTTCAACCGTCTGAGGTGAAAGAGACACTGTTGCACTTTTTTCACCACACAACCAGTATGTACAGACTACGTGACTATGATTCTATGACTATGTGGAAAATTGACCAACTATGCCCTATCAATAAAGAAAATCCAAAAAACTGGAAAAACCCATTTGACTAAATACTACTTATTACCACCTGCTTGTCCACCTCTCTATTTCAGAGTCTTCCTACCTAACTGGAAGCCAATCATGTTAATCAGACTTGCTTCCAGGCAAAGTAATTACTAAGGACAAACATACAAGCAGTGGTTAACATTTCACAGGAGAAGGTCTGAAAATCTGTTCCCAACATACAGACCATAGAACAGCACATCAGAGAAGTAGGCCATTCATTCCACTAATGCTTGCTAACTCTTGCTAATCCATTGTCTGTTCTTTCCACGGAAATTTGTAACTTTTCCTCCTTCATGTGCTTTTCCCCATTCTCATGTGAGATCCACAGTTGAATTTGTATTGGCCACTTTATCAGGAGGGTATTCCAAATCCTAAGCATTAATTGAAGGAAAAGATTTTCCTAATATTATTTCTGGTTTATAAGTCTCAAATCAACTCAGGTTCACACCCTCAGGTTATCAGTATTTCAGTTAATGGAAACAGACTTTTTTTTTCCATTGGGTCCTTATTTTGTTTTCCAAAGCACTTACTCATGCTTATGCTTATACTATTTTTAAACTTAAATCATCATAAATTAGAAAGAGGAACCGAGAATTTGCCGAGAATGATGAAGAGAGTTGGTTTCAGTGGAAACTTAACACTGCTCTCTGTTCAGGATCATGTAGTTTCTTTGCATGCCAGCAAAATACAAACATATCATTCCTACTATTTTTCACATGCAACTCTACAAAATTTGTCTTGTTTTTAAAGCAGCAGTACAATCTGATTCTGGCTCTACCTCCTTCCTTTCCAGTTCTGATAAAGGGCCAAAATGTTGACTCTTTATTCCTCTCTATAGATAACTGCTGACCTCCTGAGTTCCTCCGGCATTGTGTGCTTTACTCCACATTTCCGCCATCTGCAGAATGTCCATTGTAGAAGACCATATTTAGCTACCATAGAACTGAAAGAGACAAGGGAGAGGATTTAAGATCCTTTCCTAAATTCCATAAGGTAGCTGTGTTTGAGGGGCATGCACCATCTGACAAATTCTATCAGTCCATGTTTAAGTGAACAGGAGACATTATTCATCTTCAGGGCTATTTAAGGTAATTTCTTTTTTAGAACATACATTGGAAATTTGAGCTGTGTATGATCTTACAAGATTTATTAAGATGGCTGGAAAGGGAGACAGATAAGCAGTTTCAGTTGATAGGTCATACATGGAGTGCCAAAATTTGAAATTTACCCCTACTTAACTAATAATGCATGCAGAATATGGACAAAAAAATCAAAAATCAGTGAATGCTGGAAATCTGGAATTTCAAAATGCTATCTGTGTACAGCCCTATTCTGAACCAGAATGAAAAACCAGATTTGAATAGGAGCTAGAGGTGAAAGAATTGATGACTTTGTGGCCAAGTTTGCAGATAATCAAAAAGTAAGTGGAGGGGCAGGTAGTTTTGAGGAAGGGTGGTGTCTGTAGAAAGTCTTGGATAGATTAAGAGAATGGGCAAAGCTGTCAAACATTCCACACAAGTAAACCCTTTCATTTCCAGAATCATTCTCGTGAACCTCCTCTGGACTCTGTCAGATGACAACACAATCCTTCAGAAATATGCAGCCCAAAACCATTGACAATACTCTAAGTACGGCCTGACTAGTATCTTATAAACGCTCAGCATTATTTCCTTGCTTTTATATTCTATTCCCCTTGAAAATAAATGCCGAAATTGCATTCTTTACTACAGACTCAACCTGTAAATTAACCTCTGGGAGTTTTGCATGAGGACTCCTAAGTTGTTCTGTACCTCTGATGTTTGAAACTGCTCCCTATTTAGATAATAATCCTCATTATTGTTCCTTTTACCAAAATGCAACACTTGCAACACTGTATTCCATCTGCCAATTTTTTGCTCATTCTTCCAATTTGTCCAAGTCCCACTGCAACTGCATTACTTCTTCAGCACTACCTACCCCTCCATCTATCTTCATATCATCCACCAACTTTTCCACAAAGCCATCAATTCCATTGCCTAAATTTTTCACAAGCAATGTGAAAAATAGCTGTCCCAATACAGACCTCTGAAGAACAGCACTAGTCACCGGCAGCCAACCAGAAATGGCCCCTTTTATTGGCAATCGCTGCCTCCTGCCTGTCAACCAATATACTATCCATGGCAGTATCTTTCCTGTAATGCCGTAGGATTTTATCTTGTTAAACAGCCTTATATATGGCACCTTATCAAATGCCTTCCTAAAATCCAAGTAAATTACTTCCACTGCCTCTGTTTTCTCCACTTGTAACTTCCTCAAGGAACTCTGACAGATTTATCAGGCAAGATTTCCCTTTACGGAAACCATGCTGACTCTAACTTATTTTATCACTAGTGTCCAAGTACCCCAAAATCTTAACCTTAGTAACAGACTCCAATACTTTTGCAGCCACTAAGGTTGGGCAAGCTGGCCTATAATTTCCTTTCTTTTGCCTTCCTCCCTTCTTAAAGAGTGGAGTCCCCCAGTCCTCCAGGACCATGCCAGGATCAAGTTATTCTTGAAAGATCATTGACCAATGCATACTTTATCTCTTCAGCAAGCTCCCTCAGGACCCTGGGTCCAGGTGACTTATCCAAAGGTGACTTTGAGTTTGCCTAGCACTTCCTCCTTTGTAATAGCAATGGCATTCACTCCTGCTCCCTGACACTCACAGACCTCTGGCACACTGTCATCCACAGGGAAGACAGATGCAAAATACCCATTAAGTTCATCTGTCATTTCTTTGTCCCCCATTACTACCTCACCAGCGTCATTCTCCAGTGGTCCAAAGTCAACTCTCATCACCCTTTTACTTTTTATATAACTGAAAATTCTTTTGGTATCCTGCTTTATATTATTGGCTAGTCTGCCCTCATATTCATCTTTTCCCTTCTTATAACTTTTTTAGTTGCCTTTTGTTGAATTTTAAAATCTTCACAGTCATTCAACTTCTCACTCTCTTTTGGTACCTCATATGCTCTTTCCTTGGCTCTTATGCAGTCCTTAACTTCATTCGTCAGCCACGGTTGCCTACCCCTACAATATAAGAACTTTTTCCTCTGTGGGAGATAACTATCCTGTGCCTTGTGAACTATTCCCAGGAACTTCAGCCAACTCTGCTCTGCCGTCATCCTCACCAGTATCCTCCTCCGATCCAGCTAGGGAAGCTCCTCTCTCATGCCTCTGTAATTCTCTTTATTCCAATGCAATACAGATACTTGTTAGTTGTGCTTCTCCCTCTCAAAGTGCAGTATGATATTATGATTATATTATGATCACTGGCTCCTAAGGGCTCCTTTACATTATACTCCCTAATAAGTTCTGGGTTATTACATAACACCCAATCTAAGATAGCCTTTCCCTGAGTAGGCTCAAGCACAAGCTGCTCTAAAAAAAGCCATCTTGTAGGTGCTCAACAAATTCCCTCTCTTGTGATCCGACACCAACCTGATTTTCCCAATCCCCTTGCACATTGAAGTCCCCCATTACAATTGGATCATTACCCTTATTACATGCCTGTGTAGGAGAGTGGTCGAATTCTGTCCTTAATCTTTCCAAGCATCATCTTTTGATCACCTCTGTATTCAGCTGCTGTGTTTTTCTTTCGATTAGTTTCCAGAGTTACTAAATGTAACAGGAGTAAATTCAGAAATCAGAGGTGCAAAGGAACTTGGGAATTGTGGTGCAGAATTCCCTAAGTATTAAATTAGAGGCTGAGTCCATAATAAAGAAGGCAAATGCAGTGTTCGCATTCATTTTGAGAGGACTAGAATATTGAGTTCTCGAGTTCAAGGTGAATTTTAGTTGTCATTCAATCATACTTGAATACCTTTGAATACAGCCAAATGAAACAGCATTACTCCAAGGGCCAAGGTACAAAAGACAGTCATTCCCAGCATAAGGCAAACATAGCATATATAAGACACACAAAATAAATAGACCAAGTCCCCCAGTCCATGAATGTTGCAGCAGTCTGCAGTCAAACAGAATACATCTTGCCTTTTGCCAAGCAAACACTGGAGAACAGCACTGACTGCAGCGTGTATGTCATACCCCACCACCTCCAGCACGCCGCTGGAGCACACAGATTCCGGCACTTTCTCTTGGGCGGCTGCAAACTGGCAGCTGCGCAGCCTGAGGCCTCACTAATGACCAAGGCCAGGCAGCTCCCCCGCTGTTCACCAATAAACCAGAGAATTGGACTGGCAGCATTTTGCATTAACAGTGTCCAACAGGGTCTCGCAATGACAAGAGAAGTGACTAAGATGATCACTCACTGTTAGACCGCACACCTCCCTCACACACCCACTCCAACACCTCTCTGATGTCGGCAGCAGAACGATCAGCAACAAGTCTAGCTCCTTCAGTTTCATCGTTAACGAGTAACTCACTGATGAGGTACACCTGCAGTACTTTAAGTTCTTAATGTCCAACAGAGTTACATGATTGTAAAAAGATGCATTTAAAAAAGACAATTACGGACAGGAGAAAATCTGCAGATGTCAAAAATCCGAGCAAAATACATAAAATGCTGGAGGAATTCAGCAGGGCAGTCAGCATCTATGAAAAATAGTACAGTCCACATTTCAGCCCAAAATGTTGACTGTACTTTTTTTCCATAGGTGCTGCCTGGCCTGCTGAGTTCCTCCAGCATTGTGCGTGCTTTTTAAAAAAATAACACCTTTGATTGGCTTCATAAAAGCTGCTGCATTTAACTGCACCACCATCTTATCGGAACAAAAGCAGGCCCAGGAAGGAAAGGGTTAATGTATGAGAAGTGTTTCATGGCCATAGAGCTGTACTCATTAGAGTTTAGAAGAATGAGGGGGGGATCTCACTGATAGGCCTGGAGTGGATGTGGAGAGCATGTTTCCAATAGTGAGGGAGTCTAGGACCAGAGGGCGCAGTCCCTTTAAAGCACAGATAAACAGAATTTCTTTAGCCAGAGGGTGGTGAATCTGTGGAATTCATTGCCACAGATGGCTAAGACATTGGGTATATTTAATGTAGAGGTTGTTAGTTTCTTGATTAGTAAGGATGTCAAAAGATACGGGAAGGAGGCCGGAGAGTGGGTTTGAGAGGGAAAATAAATGAGCCATGATCAAATGATGGAGCAGACTTTGTGGGCTGACTTGCCTAATTACTTCTATGTCTTATGGTCTTATTCTGAGCCTCCAGAGAAAAATAACACACTATCCAAAGGAGAAAAATTTGTTACTATTATATATGATATTACTTTAGCAAAGCAGGCACTTTAATAAGGAAATTACATGAAAAATAAAGAGAAACAGTCAAATATAACTCACTCTCACAAAGGTTGGTTGAAGCAGCAAACATATTCACATGTACAAGGTCCCTGGATGAGCTGGTGATGTACCAGGACCTCAAACTGCTTTGCACTAAGGGCAGAAGAGTGCAATGAGTCTAAAGTGCTCCTTTTCATCTAGTATGGATACAATGGGTCAAATGGCCTCTTTCTGTGCTATAAATCTAAATGGTTCTATGATTCAATGATCGTTAAAGGTGATAAGCAGAGTGAACAGATCAGACTAAGAAATTATTTTATCAATCTACCTAAAAGCTGACAGAACAGCAGCTTAGCTGCACCCGTACACCACTCCAATTCAATCTACTTCTCACAGAGAATAAAACCAGGCTAACTTTGCAAAGATTCTCCTATCAACATTCCAGTGGAACCTTTTCCAACAGTCTTCAATGCATAGGCTAGATTAAAACCTTTCCTTGAAAAGAATGTTTTGAAAGGCTGTGGCCAGCTCAAAAAATAAGCAAGACTTAAGATTTCAAAGTTTTAAGCTAGATTAAAAGACTTGGAAAACATTGATTGAGCACATTGCTAAAGTGTTAATTTGAAAACTGACATGGTGATACAGTTCCTGTGGCATAAAGCCAAAACAACATCAATTATACATTTTCATTACAAACAGCCACTTTTTTTCTGGTGTTACAGTTATATCCTGAATTCACTTATTTCTCACTTCTGATAACTGATCTCTTTACAAGTTTTGTGAACTATTTCTGTAGAAGCTGTATGTGGAGTTTATAATATTATTCCTATAACTAAAAAGCTGTTAATTCCAATTTTTCACTTTTATACATTTCATTAATTTAAATTTTCTTTGGTTTATACTTTAGTGGTTTAAGTTTATTTGCATTAATTCTCCAGCCCTGGAGAGTCTGTGGGTTGTAAGCAGTTCACAGCAGTTTACCAAAGCAGTGCAGACTTGAAGAAAAAAGAAAGGTCTGACGTCAACTGCCTCTAAATCATCCCTGAGTTCCCCTAAGCTGGTCAAAGGCAAGTCCGAAACGATGCACTGTGTGTCACATCATTAAACATCTGAATTACAGACAGAACCAGCTGCTCACATTGAAGTCGACTGAAAGTAAGTTTTTCTAATGTGCACTTTGTAAGAAAAGTTCTAAAAGGACATTTTATGAAAATAATATTTCTGCCTATTTTAAAATTCAGAACTAAAAGTCTCACAATTTGTAAGGTCTTTGTTTCTTAATGAAACAAAACAGGCTTGTTTTTAGAAGTAAGCTTAAGTAGTAGTTTGTAATAAATTAAGATTTAAAGAGTTCAGTACTTATTTTGCCAGTTATTACATGGTGCTGCACTACAGTTTCAATGTTAGACATGCTGACTGTGATATACAATTAAGTATACTGTAGACTGTAAAACTGGAGTCTCTCAGTAAATCGACATATTAAGTAATACTTTACATTAATTATATAATGGACATTATTTCCAAATCTGTCAATTTGATTACACTTCCCAGCATTGACTATCAAAGAGAACATCGTATCATCTTTTGCTTATTATGTCACTTCTAAGTTTTTCATTTAAGAGTATTATCAGCATTGAAGCATTTTCCGTTAGTGATAAAAACAAGACAAATAACCTCTGGATATCCATTAACTTTTCCTTTTCAGTTACTGCAAATCAAATGAGCTCCGGTCTGTAGTGAAAGCTGTTGGTAAATGTAGTAGGACATTTGTTATAACCACAAGAGAAAAATAAATAAATGAAAAGGTAGATGAACAAAGATTTTAATATGCCTTTGTAAGAACTGTGGTAATTATGTCAAAAGTGAAGAGAGTTTCAAACTCTGATGTAAAAGCATTAATGGCTGAGCAAAGAAACTGGTAGAGAGTGCTTAATATTTCTAGGCAGTGTGCAAGTCAATGGTGGTTTTGAGATGGAAGATGAAGTGGAGCTAGACGGAGTTGCTAATTGATTGCTAATTGAAGTCGGAAAGTAAGATTGCTCAGAAAACGTGAGGGAAATTACTGGACTTAACTTTGAGTGATGAACTGGAGCACTGTGTTTGAAGTTAAGTTTGTGCAGGAAATGAGAACAACCTGGAGAAAAATTGACGAATATAATCTAGCGGTGATGAATGTATGGACTTCAACTTTAGCAGATGATGGAAATTGATTTGTAAATAAATGTTCAGCATTTGTTTATCATTATCACAGACAAAGATGATTTTAATATCTCAGGCAGCTTGTTTCAGTCTGAAGGGTAGCTGCTTGATGAAAATGTTGCTGGTTGCAACTCCGATTTATAAAAACTAGCAGATTTCCTGGAACATCACAGCAGCCTTTCAATATAGATCATGATAACTTTAAGTTTCCTGAGTCTCCTCAAAACTCCCACAATCTCTCCACTATTCCCACCACATTTATCCCCCTGAGCTGCTGGGCATTCAGGCTGGAACTTGGAGAGGACTCTCAGGGTCATCTAAGCACATTTCTAATTTCTAATAAATCCATGTAACAGAGGAGCAGAATTAGGCATAGTTATGGCAGCACATAGCGATCCTGTAGCCGTGATAAAGACATCTGGATTTTGCCTCCCAAGAGCCAGGTTCAGAGATTTCTCAGCTCGGGTCCACAGCATTCTAAGGGGGAAGAGTGAACACAGAAGTCGTGACACATATTCTGCCAGTAACATAGGTAGGAAATAGGAGGAAGTCCTGAAGAGAGATTTTAGGGAATTAGGTAGAAAGATGTAAAGCAGGACCTCCAGGGTAGTAATCTCTGGATTGGTGCCCTTGCCTGATGCCAGTCAGAGTAAGAAAAGGATGTTTTGGTAGATGTATGTGTGGCTGACGAACTGGAGCAGAGGCAGGTTTTCAGATTACTCGATGATTGGGATCTCTCCTGGGGATGGTATGATCTGTACAAAAAGGACAAGTTACACCTGAACCCGAGGGGGACCAATATTCTTGCAGTCAGGTTTGCTAGAGCTGTGGAGGAAAGTTTAAACTAATTTAGCAGGGCAATGAGAACCAGAATTATAGGGCTGGGGATGGGGCAGTTGGTATACAAGAAGCTGCCATGTGTAGTGAGACTGTGAGGAAGGACAGGCAGATGACTGGGCAAAATTGCAGTCAGTAGGATGAGTTGAAGCATAAAATGGGGGCAAAATCAAAAAAAGTGATGAGAACAGGAGTGAAGGTGTTATATTTGAATACTCACAGTATAGGGAATAAGACAGATAATCCTGAGGCACCAAGAGAGATTGGCAGGTATGATGTTGTGGGCATCACAGAGCTGTGACTGAAAGAAGATCATTGTTGCAAGCATAACACCTTGTATCAAAAGGACAGGCAGGTAGGCAGAGGGGAGGGGGTGGTTCTGTTGGTGAAAGATGATATCAAATCCTTGGAAAGAGGTGACATAGGATGAGAAGTTATAGAATCCTGGATAAAGTTAAGAAACTGCAAGGGTGAAAATACTTTGGTGGGAGTTGTATACATGCCTTCAAATAATAGCCAGGATGTGGGATACAAATAACAACGGGAGATAGAAAGGGCATGTTAGAAGGTAAAGTTATGATGGTCATGGGGGATTTCCACGTGCAGGTAGGTTGAGAAAATCAGGTTGGAAGTGGATTCCAAGAGAAGGAATTTGTAGAATGTATACGAGATAAATTTTTAGAACAGCTTGTGGTTGAGCCCACTAAGGGAAAGTCAATTCTGGATTGGGTGTTAAGTAATAAATCAAATTTGATTAGGGTGTTTAAGATAAAGGAACCCTTAGAAAATAGTGATCATAATATGGTAGAATTCACCCTGAAGTTTCAGAAAGAGAAAATGAAATTAGATGTATCAGTATTAGAGTGGAGCAAAGGGCATGAGAGAGGAAATGTCCAAAGTTGATTGGAAGGGGACACCAGCAAGGATGATTGCAGAACAACAATGGCTGAAGTTTCTGGGGACAATTTGGAAGGCGCAAGATAAATACATCCCAAAGGTGCAGAGGTATTCTAAAGGGAAGATGAAGTAACTGTGGCTAAAATGGAGAATTAAAGACAGGATAAAAAGAAAAGAAAGGGCACTTAATATAGCAAAAGTTTTGTGGATTGGGAAGCTTTTAAAAACCAAGAGAAGGCAACAAAAAAAATGGGGGACAAAGAAATAACAGAGGAACTTAATAAGTATTTTGTGTCACTATGGAAAACATTAGCAGAATGCTAGGAAGTTGAGAGTGTCAAGGGATAGAAGTGAGTGTTGTTGCTATAACTAAGGAGAAGATGCTTGGAATGCTGAAAAGTTTGAAGGCACAGTAGATAAGTCACCCATGCCAGATAGTCTACATCCCAGGGCTCTGAAAGTGGCAGCTGAAAGATTCTGAAGGTATTAGTAATGCTCTTTTAAGAATCACTAGTTCATGGAATGGTTCTGGAGGACTGAAAAATTGCTAACGTCACTCCACTCTTTAAGAAGGGAGGGAGGCAGAAGAAAATAAATTAAAGGCCAGTTAGCATGACATCAGTTAGGAAGATCTTGGAGACCATTATTAAGAATGAGGTGTTCTTGGAGGGACATGCTAAAATAGGGCAAAGTCAGCATGGTTTCCTTAAGGAGTAATCCTGCCTGACAGATCTGATGGGATTAATTGAGGAAATAACAGGCTAGACAGACAAAGGAGAGTAATGGGATGTTCCTTAATTGGATTTTCAGAAGGCCTTTAATAAGATGTCACAATGAGGCTGTTTCATGAGATAAGAGCCTATGGTATTATAGGAAAGATACTACAATGTATAGAAGATAGGCTGACTGGCAGGATAAAAAAGGGTAGGGAAAAAGGATGCCATTTCTGATTGGCTACCAATGACTAGTGGTATTCTGCTCAGTGTAGGGACCACGTCTTTTCACGTTATATAGCAATGATTTGGACAATGGAATTGGTGGCCTTGAGGTCATTTTTTTGGACAATACAAAGATAAGTGGAGGGGAAAATAGTGCTGAGGAAGCAAAGAGTCTGTAGAAGGACTTTGACAGAATGGGAGAATGGGTAAAGAAGTGGCAGATGTAGGGTAGTGTATGATCATATGCTTTGGTAGAAGGAATAAAAGCAAAGACTATTACCTAAACTGGGAGAAAATTCATAAATCAGAGGCAGGAGGAGACTTGGGAGTCCTTGTGCAGAATAATGCCAACATAATGATGCTATCTGCACTGAAAAATATACAGGATTCACTATAGACTGTTGATACTGGAATATAGAAAAACAAAAAAATGTGCTGAAGGAGGTCAGCAGGTTGAGCAGTATCTATGGGAAAAAAGGAACTGCCAATGCTTCAGGTCAAAACTCAATCATCCTTTTTCTCCTACAGATGCTGCTTAATCTGCTGAGTTAACTGCTACTAAAAACTATACACTTCAGCTAGCATTATTCTGAAATAAACCTATAATTGTTCATAACTTAATGTCAGTTTCAATAAAAAGGAAGACCTTTGCATTTTATGACTAGTGACTGAAGACGGCAAATTGGGTGCAACCTGTGTGATTAGAACGCTAGCTGAGGTCAGATATTTGTGGAGACTGCAGATTTCATAAAGGAAATTAATTTTGATGAGG
This sequence comes from Hypanus sabinus, assembly GCF_030144855.1. Classification (NCBI taxonomy): domain Eukaryota; kingdom Metazoa; phylum Chordata; class Chondrichthyes; order Myliobatiformes; family Dasyatidae; genus Hypanus; species Hypanus sabinus. The sequence continues at coordinate 125,058,447 of NC_082706.1, forward strand.
GGGAGAGGAGACAATGTTTAGAATCATGCATGCAGATGAAGAGATGGTAGCAACTTAGTTCAGTAACTCAGTCCTTCAAACTGAAGGACCAGATGATTTCCTTAATCTGATGTCAAATGCAGAACAGAGATTCCAGGAGAGGAACAGTGAAGAACACAATTGCTGTCAAAAGTTGCACATCTCTAGCTGGACTAGTAGTTATGACTAGTTACTAATTGTTCTTCAAAAGGTGACGTTGAGAGAGTTTTTGAACTGTTGGCCTATGTATAGTTAAACAAGTAGAGTCATAGGGTCAGAGAGTCATAGAGCACTGCAGCACAGCAACAGGCCCTTCAGCCTGTCTAGTCTGTGCCAAACAAAAATAATCTCACAAAAGTAGGCAAATACAAGGTTTGGGCCTGGCAACAATGATGGATCAGCCAGGAGCAGACATTATTTAGAGAAGAACTAGTAAGTGATGGAGTTTCTACATGACAAACGCCAGTTGTAACACAAGAATCAATACTGGAACTGCTGTTGTTGGTGAGATATGTAAATGATTTGGATAAAAGTGTAGGTGGGCTGATTAGTAAGTTTGTAGATGACACTATAACTGGCAGATGTTGGTACTGCGGAAGGTTGTCAACAGATTCAGTGTTATATAGAGTAATTGGAGATACGGGCAGAGAAATGGCTGACGGAGTTTCGTACAGAAAAATATGAGGTGTTGCACTTATGAAGTCAATTGCAAGAGGAGAGTTTACAATAAATGACAGAACCCTGAGGAGCACTGATGTTGAGAGGGATCTTTGTGCAAGTCCATTGCTCTCTGAGAGTGGCAGTGCAAGTGAATAGGTTGATAAGGTGCATTGCATACTTGCCTTCATTTGTCAAGGTGTTGAATATAAAAGTCAAGAAGCAATGACACAGCTGTATGAAACTTGGTTAGGTTACATTTGGACATTGTGTGCAGTCTGGTCACTGTATTACAGGAGGAAAATGAAGCCTTTGGAAAGGGCACATTGCTTGGATTAGATAGTATTAGTTACAAGAAAGGCTGGAAAACTTGGTGTGTCAGACTAAGGGATAAACTGACAGAAGTATATAAAATTATGAGAGGTCAAATAGGGTAGATAGAATCTATTACTATGGTGGGAATATCAATGACTAGAGAGCATAGATTTAAAGTGAGAGGAGATTTACAAGTATTTTACACAGAGAGTAAGTAGTAGGTGTCTGGAATTCACTGCTGGGGATGTGGTGGAAGACATGATAACAATTAGATCAGTTTAGATTAGTATCTTGGTTGGCACAGACATCCTGGGCCAAAAGGCCAGTTCCTGTGCGGTACTGTTATACATTCTATGGTCTAATTATATTATAGTCAATATATCTGGCTCACTTGCATAAACACATTTTTGTATTTATTTTATATTGTGTCTCAAGAGTGACGCACAAGCCAATTGTGACCGTAACTTCATTTCTTCTCTGTTTTGTTCTGTTGTTTTTCTCTGTTGTGGTAAAAAGTCAGACAGAAAAACAGCATGTGCTCTCACTATAGGTCAGAAGTTGTCCAAATATGATAACATGAAAAGCAAAGAATATATATCCTATAAAATCAAAATAAAAGCAGTAAATGTTGGAAACATTCATCATGTTAAGAAGCATCTGCGGTGAAGGAAATAGAATTAATGCTCCAGGTGAGTAATCTTTCATCGGAACTGCTGATGCTGCCTGATCTGCTGAGTACTCCCACCATTCCCTGCTTTTACTTCAGCCCTTATGATAAGGTTACTTAATTACTCATCTCTCTGACATTTCGATATACAGTATATACTGTATATACACACATAATTTCTTTGTTCACTTTTACTATGTCTTTCTCTGTCATGTGCACCCAGTCACCTCTGTTTCTCCCAATCCTATCAACCATTATTCATTTTGTGGCATTCTTGTTCAGAAACACAGTACTATGGGTACACGTCACATGCCGAGTTCAAGACTTGACCCCAAAAACTTGAACACCCACTCCAGTTCACCAGTACTGGTAGGGCTGATCTTAAATTAGCCAAAGCCCTGGTCTTCTCAAGGAATGCTAGTATCTCCTCCAAAAGTGGCAAGAGTTCAAGAACCTACTGCAATTCCATTCAGTTCCATTCTCCTCCAGCACTGGTGACCAAAACCAACATTTCTGTCCTTCAGTCCCACACAGATGCACAGTTCTTCTCTTTTACTCAGCTTTACAAATGTTCTCAAACATGCTCAATCGCTCTTCTTTTTTCACGCTCCCTTAGTCTCTGCCGTTCCTTTTCCATTTCCACATTATCGTTACTCTTTTAGTGTGCAAAAACTTGTGGTCCTAAAATTCCAGCAAGCTCCTTTAACTATCCTGTTAAAGGTAAAACAGGACAAGTTAGTGAACACATGGAATTGAAATAAATTCTACCAATCCCCAAAAAAGGTTATGACAGACAATAGTCATAAACTCAGAGAATTTCAAGCTCCTAAAGTTGCACATAGGTTAAAGTTTCCGTTATAGCAACAGATAAAGACAGCACAGAGAATTCATCAGTCATCTGCACACTTGGGATCCAGAATATATATTTTTAATTTATTGAGATACAGTATGGAATAAGCCCCTCAAGCCATGCTGCCCAGCAACTACCAAATTAACACTAGCCTAATCATGGGACAATTTACAGTGACCAATTAACTTACCAATCAGTACGTCTTTAGACTGTGGGAGGAAACTGGAGCACCTGGAGGAAACCCATGCGGTCATGGGGAGAACATACAAACTCCTTACAGACAACTGTATGCATCATACTACATCTCTAGGCGAATGACATTAAGCAAATGAAGGAAATTACAGAAAAGATATTAGTTAGCAGCGAGGGACATCCTAGGCCATGGCATAGCATCAGAAATGATGCAGGATTTTAACCTGAAAAGTCGACAAGTCCTAGATCTTCATCTCAGATTGTATTATCTTCATGATGCATGATCTTATGATTCTGAATTAATAATAGCCTAAGAGTGATGATGTCATATCTAGGATTTGAAGAAGGTCCTGTCAATAGTCAGAGAGAAAGTGGCAAACATAGAAATAGAGGAAGGGAAATAAAGAGAGACAATAAGTGTGATTTAGGAGAGAGAAAAGAGACAAAAAGGAAAAGGTAGCAAAGTATTAAAAATTGTAGAAAAAAGAGAATAAGTTGTGTTCACTGCATTTGAAAACTGTTGCATTGATCTTCGGAGTGAAGGACTGATGTGTTAAGATAAAAAATATTCTTCAGCTCTGAAGAATTGAATCAGCAAGATGATTGAGATAAGGAAAAGCAGAACTGATTTCAGTGCAGCATATAAAGTGTTGGGTGAGTAAAAGCCAAATTCCAGCTGATTTATCTTCACCTCTCTGGTCCATGATGCAAATAAGAAAAATTTGACTGTGAAGACAGGCATAAAATAGATTTTTTAAAATATCTGGGACCATCCTAAAACCTGCAGCTATGAGAATCCATAGTTTAATTATTCTCTTTCTCACACACGGCAGTGTGTCAGGGGCATAAATCACCCTTAACCGGATTCTTAAGGCATGAGTTACCAGCTCCAAATGGCTGTGGAGATGCTAATTCACATTAGCGTCCTCAATCCAGCAATTTCATGACATGACTAATCTCAATGGAGAGACTCACAGTGAGGTTGCAATTAATTGGCAAGGCTTACAGAGTTGGGACCAACCGCTGGTCAGAGCTCATTGATAAATCTTTGTTTCATCACAGGGTGATGGGATAATTTCTTGCAAAACAACCCTGAATTCTTCATGTACTTGCAGTTTCTGCATGGAGTTCATCAAGGGCCAGTATTTTTGTTGCTGCAAGGACCCCGAATCTTTATCAGGAAAACTTTCACAGGCACATGAAAACATGAAGCTCTTTTCAAAAATATATTGCCACATCGCATGATATTGGTGTGGTTAAAATGTTTTGCAGCTGTCACCACATTCTGAAGAGCTGTGATAAAAAGAGCTGATATAGGGGCTTGAGGGCATGTTCCATTTATTTCCAAAGTAGCTTTACAATTAAACTGCTGCTCATGCACTCTATTTCCCTTTTGCCAAATGATATCAGCAGAGAAACTGTTTCGAGCTCATGACCAAAAGTTATATTTGAAGCAACCTCAGCATTTTTAATGGCTGAGAAGAATTGCTTATTATTATAAATAAAGTAGGGACATCTAATTGAGATATGCCAGCTAGAAAGGAGAAGAACTGAGGAGACAAAGATAGTAACAACAAATGAAAGTACAAAGGAATTCACAAGGTAAAATACAAGCTTCTTATAATAATCCTCTGATATGTTGTAATAGAATCCCACACAGCACAATCTCATTCTCAGACAACAGAATGACAAACTTCCTGAAACACCTTTTTGTAAAAAGAGAAGTGTAACAAAAATCCCGTTATCCAGGCCTAAGATTTTGCCCAAAACCCTGCGTAGCTTCATCTATATTGTTAGGTCAGCTCTTTGCTCTAAATATGGAACGGTGGTACAGCAGAAAGAAAACCTTGAGAAAATTTATCTCCTTATGTTCTCTATGGAGGAAAAAGTCCTCTTGTGGAACTATGTTGATGCTTTTTGGAATCATTTCCCTTTTTAACAGCCCTTATTCTGACACATCAGCCAGGCTGACTGGCTGAAGACCTCAGAGCAGAAATGCCAGCATATACCAGTAACTCACGGGATTTACCACTCTGTTTTAAGGAAGCAAATTCTCACTAAAATGTAGCAGAGTAGAAAGTGTGTTCTTTATGAAACTACTCCAGTCTTATTTCCCAGCGCTACATTACTACACTACCAGGTTTTCTCCATGGACAGGTGGAACTTTGCAGCTTCAAAACTTTGCAGATTTGGAGGAGCAAAGTACGTTAGTGTCATTTCTTCTCCAGAGATGTTCCTTCCATTGCCCTGCTCTTTCCTATATCCTTCATATTATTGTTTTGCAAATTTTAATCTCTTTTTAAAATATGTGAAGCATTCTAATTCCATCTTCTTTCTGAAAGAGAGTTCTGTTTTGGACATGCAGCTTATGTGAAAAACATCCCTTCTCCTTTATCACCTTTAGTGATGGCCTTAAATTCACATGTACAGCACAACCACATATCTACATGCCCACGATGTCCATGCTAACTTTTTTTTCCCATCCACTCTAATCCAATTTACCCACATTAGGACCATATCTTGCTAAGACTTGCCTACTTAGATGTCTGTCTAAATGCCTCTGTACCAGATGTGTCTGATTCCGCACCTCCTTAGGCTTACTCTGTAAAAAGCTTTTTTTTGCTTTAGTACATACAAAAATACTCCAGCTATCCCAAAAATAGGCAGAATATTAATTTTCATTTTCTATTGGGTCAGTTTTGACTAAAATAAATTGGCCCACTGCACTCCCAGCTCTTAAGAAGAACAGTCTGCTTTCAGGACTGAGCCCCAGCATGTATTTTCTATCACTTTCTTATTCACTTTTACGCCTGCCTTCCAATCCATCAAATATAGCCTCTTCTCTTTCCATTTTTTCCTAACTCTGTTGCATTTTAAAACTGTCTTACTTTTCCTTGTTCTGATTAGAGGCCATTGAACTGAAATTTAACTGTGTCTCTCTCCAGGCCAGCTACCTGTTTCTTCTATTTTATTTTGGGGAAATGTTGCAATGACTCTAGAAAATATTGTTTTGTGATCAGCTTTGTAAAGTTATTTTCAGGTAGGTCATAACCGTGTGGCAGAAAATGTATCAAGTTTCCATTTCACACATACCCACAATATTACTGAACATTAAATATGTACTAATGAAAGGTATTAGGATATTCCAATATTATTCTATACACACAAATAATACACCTGAACGAGTATTATGTTTTTTGTTAGATATTAAGTGCATCAAATGGAGTTTATCGCCAATCTACTTTGAGTTGGTTACTGACCATGTATGTACAATATTGTGCAAAAAGTCTTAGGCACATATATATAGCCAAGTTGTTCAAGATTTTTGCACAATACTGTATATTTGGTAGGACTGCTCTTCAGCTGTCATACAAATAAATTACTTAACAAGCCAGAAAGTTAACCTTTGTACAACTCACTGTGATTTCACTATCTTCCCTTATCATCCTTTATGTCACATATAATCATACATTCAGACTCTCTAATGTGCCATTTACACCTATTTAAACTGTTCCCATTTTATTCCTTACTGACCTAACCATTCAAATCTGAGATATTAACACAATTACCTCAAGTATTATACCTTGAAATGGATTCCATAACTTTAAATGCCCAAAGAATTGAGATTTCCCCTTAGTCTACTGAAAGATCTCTAATTTCATCAAGGTGCCTTCCATCTGCACCTCAAACCCAGAGAAAACTATCTGCTTCTACCAGTGATAAAGGAAAATACTGATGTTGCTGAAAATCTGAAATAAAACCAAAAATGCTTGGGACACTGGGTAGAATCAGCATTCATTACAGGTCAACGTCCTTCCACAACATCCTGTTATCTTTATCTTGTTCGAGTAAGATACTGCAGTACATTCAGTAACTTAGATGGACAAAGTGCTTTATTAAAACAGTTGGAGAAAAAAGAGAGAACATTTTCTGCTGCATGTCTGCCTTGCCTCAGAGAAAGCCAGTTCTGTGTAGTTGTACATCAAAAATTTCTAGCTGCAACATTGTGAACATTTGATCACATTTGATCACCCCAGTGTTGCATATGTTTCATTATTTCTTTAATAATTAAAAGACTACTGTGAGAAAATAAACATTCAAAATAACAGTCTAGTCGCTGTGCACTTCTCTTTGACATGTCTTCCAGGCAGTAGGATTAATGGATAAACTCTCCAGAACTGGTCCTAACTTGTTTTTTTATCTCTGTTCTGTGCTGAGTTTTCACTCCTATTAAATAACTGTTTTGAAACTTATCCTCACACTGCACTCATTCACCCCAGTGGTTGCTCACTTCATGATGTGATCTCTTCCATGCAGATTCGTAATTATTTAGAGAGGGATTTATATTGAGACCATGCAACATTGTTTGACCGTTTATAGACAAATGTAACGGTTGGCCTTCAGCAGAATACAGAAATCTGCTACTAATATAAATTACAGTCATATACAGTGTAGCATTGCAGGTTGGCAGTGAATAAGGATATGAGAAGTAAGTGTGGGCAGCAGGAAAGGAATTCTGTAATAATTGCGTCCTTTACAACTGAGATGAGGAGGAATGTCTTCAGCCAGAAGGTGGTGGATCTATAAAATTTATTAACAAGTAGGGTTATGGAGACATAAATCATTTGGTGTATTTAAGGTAGAAATTGACAGGTGATTTCGATTGGTAAGAAGATTAAGGATTACAGGGAGAAGGTGGGAGAATGGGGTTGAGAAAAATAAAATCAGCCATGAATGAATGGTGGAGCAGAAGGGACCAAAGGCCTAATTCTGCTCTTATGTCTTACTTATGTAACCCTCAGGGTCGGCTGGCAGCATTAGTCTCAGGAAGACAGTCTCTGGCCCCACCAAACATGTGAAATCTGAGGTGCAAAACCTCTTGCTTGTGTGGATTCTACATGATGTGTTCCCCTGTTACAAATCAGTACCACGCAGTAACAGACCATACACCATATGCAATTGAACAATTTAGCTTTATAATTTCTAATTTGACTAGAGGGTTAGTAAAGAAGAACAAAAAGAAAAGGGCCCATTTTAATGAAACAGTCTTATGTGCACGTTGGAGCTCATTTTCTCCCGTCCAGTGATCCTCCATTGATTTCTCTTGAGTTTTGTCGACTCTCAGCCCCACTCCAAGTCCACTCCTTTCAAGCATCTTCTCTCTTCATCTTCCGCCAAACAAAAAACCTAGAACAACTCATTCTCAGGCACACAGCAAGAAAAAGCCACTCCCTTCATTAGACAGTGCACTTTCCAAAGCCCCCATTATCTCTAGTCATAACCCAAACACTGCTGCGACAGAACAACCATTACATTAGCAGTGAAACCATTCCCAGGGCATTACACTTGTTTCTGATAACTCACATTTACTTACTATATATACTTCTAACTTATAGTCTGCATAAAAAGAATTATTTGCCATCCAAACAGATTATATTTTCATAAATAAAAATTCTAATGGTATTTTGTACCTAACTGATGATGACTGATTTAATCTAACAGCTAGGTATCAGAAATTATTCAGATCCCTCCTCCACTAGTCCCAAAGACTTGAACGCAGACTGTGGTCCATATTTGAGAGAGAGCACATCATGTGTTACCTTTCAGATGGAATGCTAAAAGCAGCTGTGAGGAATAATGTATATCATCATTTAGAAGGATGTAGGTTAGTCAAGAAGATTCATCACAGATGTGTAAAGGGAAGGTTGTCTTTGTCAATGGTACCTTGAAGGCAGTACTTAGCGAAAAAATTCCTGGGGGGTCATCCAGTGAAGCTATATAGGTAGAGCCTGGAAATAAAAAAGAGATTACACTTCCACGGGATTGCATTCTAGGCTCCCCAGTAGTCAGCGGGAATTGGGGAAACAAATATGTATGGAGATCACAGGTAGCTGTAGGATTAATAGTAGGTGATTTTAACGTCCTATGAGGCTGCCATAGTGCTAATATCTTGTATGGGGTGGAATCTAAGTCAGGGAGGTTTTCTCTTGCAATAGGTAGAAGGTGCTACGAGAGAGAGGGAAACACATGACTTCCTGCAAGATGGTGATGAGACTGCACTTGGAATACTGTAAGCATTTCTGGTCACCTGACTATAGGAAGGATGTCATTAAGCAGGAAAAGGTGCAGAAAAGATTCAAAAAGATGTTAAGATGTTACTGGGACATGAGGGCTTAAGTTATTAAGCAAAACTTTACAATTCAGGGCTTTTTTCTCGTTGAACATTGGAAACTGGGGATGGGCAGTTTGACATGGTAAAGGTATTTAAGATCATTGATAAGGTGAATGCTCACTGTCTGTTTCCCGTGGCGTTAAGTCCAAACTAGACGGTTTAGTTTTCAGGTGAGAAGAAACAAGTTTAAGTGGGACTTGAGGAGAAATATGTTGCCACAGAAGGTGATAGATAATGGAACAAACTGCCAGAGGAAATGGTAGGGGTGGGTACAATTATGATGTACAAAAGACACTGAGACAGGTGCATGGATTGGATAGGTTTAGTGGGATATGGACCGGGCAAATGAGTCTAGCTCAGATGGGCAATTTGGTTGGCATGGACGAGTGGGGCTGTAGAGTCAAAGTGCTATGCGGTCTGTTTCCATTCTCTATAACTCTATGACTTTATGAATAATTCAATAAAATTTCTGAAGGAAGGTTAATGAGAGCAATGCATTTGACATCTCAAGTAAAAAAGGAAAACAGTATGGCTACCCCTTGATTTTCCTTCCCTCTTTGTTTTCCCTCATTCCTCTTGTCCTCTCAACCCTTTCCACCTAAACGACCTGCCCGATCCCTTTCTCGGGTTCACCAGCTCCTTTACTTCATTGTATTGTCTATTGCCTTTGCCTGTCAGAATCCTTCTTCAGCACTTTACCACTCCTATCTGTACACTCCATTTCCTATTTCATTCCCCCCCCATCCCCACCCATCTACCTTCCCCCCGTCACCCGGATTCACCAGCCAACTTGTGCTCCTCCCCCTATCTTTTTATCCTGCTTTCTGCACTTTTCCTTTGCCACCCTGAAATAGAATCTTGGCCCAAAACATCGACTGTTTACTTCCCTCTATAGATGCCAGCTGATCTGCTGAATTCCTTCATCATTTTGTGTGTGTTGCCAAGAGATGATACCATTCTAAAATCAAATCCGAGACCAGCCCTCAGTTACAAGATGCCTCTCGTGCCATAACAGGCTGCAAGATGAAGTCAGGCAGCATTGCCAAGCACAGCACAACCCTTCCCGATGAGTTTAATGCATTCTATATACATTTTGAACAAAAGGAAATTGAAACGTAACCACCCATTCCAGCACCTAAGAAAAACAAGCTAGTATGTCATAATAACAACCACCAGCTTTGACATCGATCATCATGGCGTGCTTCAAGAGGCTGGTCATTGCACACATTGTCTCCAACCTCCCAGACAACTTTGACCAACTGTAATTCGCCTCCCTTTGAAGCAAGTGTACAGCAGATGCTGTCTTCCTTGCCCTACACTCATCTCTAGAGTATCTGCCCTACACGCATCTCTAGAGTATTTGCCCTACACACATCTCTAGACTATTTGCCCTACACGCATATCTAAAGTATTTGCCCTACACGCATATCTAGAGTATTTGGACAATAAAGGCACATACATTAAACAACACACACAATGCTGGAGCTCAGCAGGTCAGGAAAAGAGTAAACAGTCAACGTTTTGGGTAGAGACCCTTCTTCAGGACTCCAAGTACCTATATTAGACTACTGTTTACTGAACTCAGCTCCAGTTTCAAGACTATACTACTCGCAGAAAAACTCAACTCCAAACTGCCAGACCTGGGAATCACACCTCCTTTTGCAACTGGACCCTTGACTTCCTGACCAACGGAGCAACAACTCCACCATGATTATCCTCAAATCTGGTGCCTCACAAGGCTGTGTTCTCATCTCTGTACTTTACTCCTGTACACTCACAACTGCTCAAACTCCAGCTACAAAGGATACCACCATAGTGGACTGTATTTTAAATAATGCTGAATTAGAGTACAGGAAGGAAGCAGAGAGCCTAGTGGTGTGGTGTCGTGACAACAATCTTCCCCTCAAAGTCAGCAAAACAAAAAGATGATCATTGACTTCAGGAAGGGGGCAGGTGCTCATGCTCCTGTTTACATCAATGGTGCTGAAGTCGAAAGAGCTGACAGTTTCAAGTTTCTAGGAGTGAACATCACCAAAAGTCTGTCCTGGTCCCACTATGTTGATGCCACAGCCAAGGAAGCTCACTAGCATCTCTACTTCCTCAGGAGGCCAAAGAAATTTGGCCTGTCCCTTTTGATCCCTACCATTTTTTATTGATGCACCATAGAAAACATGCTATCTGTGTGTATGACGGCTTGATATGGCAACTGGTCTGCCATATCAAGAACACAAGAAACTGCAGAGAGTTGTGGACACAGCTCAGTATATCACCAGCTTCTCTCCATGGACTCGGTCTATGCTTCTTGCTGCCTTGGTAAAGCAGACAACCCACCGACCAGGACATTCTCTCTTGCCCGTCATTCATCAGACAGAAATTACAAAAGCATGGAAGCTCATTCCATCAGACCCCATGACTCCAATGTTAAAACACCATTAAACAGTTCCCAAGTATGAAAAGATGGACTCTTGACTTTGTAATTTAACTTGTTATGATCTGTGCTGCACATTCTCTGTAACTGTAACACTTCAGTTGGCAATCTGATATTGTTTTACCTTGTACTTTCTCGAAGCACTGATGTAAGTAATTGATCCGTATGAAGAAAAGATTAGCTTTATTTGTCAAATGTATTTTGAAACGTACAGTGAAACGTATCACACCAAATCAGCGAGGATTGTGCTGTGCATCCCACAAATGTTGCCGTACTTCCAGCGCCAATGTAGTTTGCCCACAATTTACTAACTCCGAGTTGTACTGTACATCTTTAGATTGTGGAAGGAAGCCAGAGCAAACTGAAGAAACCCATACAGTCACAGGGGGAACATGCAACCTCCTTACAGACAGCAGCGCAAATCGAATCCCAGTCTTACAGTTCGCACTATAAAGCATTGCTCTAACCACTTTACTACCATGCCATCTGGTTATGTAAGACAAGCTTTTCACTGTACCTTAGTACTTGTGGCAAAAATAAACCAATTTGCTAACAAGAGGAAGAATTGGTGGGGGGAGGGGAGTAAAGGTTAGGTTGAGTCAGAGTAAAAGGAAGGACCGTCAGTGTCAGGTTCATGAGCAGTGGAGTGATAGGCTGAAGGCTATGTATTTCAAAGCAAAGAATATTATAGCTGTGGCAGATGAATTTAAAGTTTAGATTGATACGGTATATGGAACAATGATGTTGAAGCCATTACAGTGAAGACAGGATTAGCAGCTTAACTCTTCTGCATCCATGGTAATTGTGGGTGACTTTAGCTCCTCAATACTGACCTGGATTCCCATAGTGCTTGAGGCTTAGGTGAGGCAGAGTTAGTACTGTGTATCCATACAAAATGCTTGTGGAACGCACTAACATCCTGATGAAGGGTCTCAGCCCAGAACGTCGACAGTGCTTCTCCCTATAGATGCTGCCTGGCCTGCTGTGTTCCACCAGCCTTTTGTGTGTGTTGCTTCAATTTCCAGCATCTGCAGATTTCCTCGTGTTTACTGTGTACCCAGGCAGGTTCCTTGATAGAGTATGGTGGCAAGCCAACCAGTGAGGTAGCCTACATCTTGTTCCGAGAAATGAGCCTCGCCAGGTGATCAGAGATTCAGGAGGAGAGCGCTTTAGGAAGAGTGTTCATAACCCCATTGATTTTCAGATTGCTATGGATAACCTTCAGGGAAAATGCTGAATTGAGGAAAGGTTAATAATGACAGTGTTAGGCAGGAGCTGTGGAGAGTAGATTGGGAGCAATACTTAATAATAACTTATTATTATACAAGTCCATATCTGACATCTGAAACTTTTTTAAAGGGCAGCTGTTCCAGAATTCAGGACAAGCATGTTCCCATGTGGAAGACAAAGGAACAATGAGAGATGTTGCATAGTTAGGCAGAAAGAAAAATATTTAGGAAGTTGAAATTGAACAGGACCCTCGAGAGGTATAAAGGACAAACAAGAGAAAATCAGCAGATGCTGGAAAACAAAGTAATACATAAAATGCTGAAGGATCTCAGCAGGCAGCATCTATGAAAAAGAGTAAACGGTTAATGTTTAGGGCAGAGACCGCTCATCAGGACTTGTGCTGACTAGCCTGCTGAGTTCCTTCAGCATTCTGTGCGTGTTACAGAGGTACAAAGGAAGCAGGAGAGAACTTGAACAGGGACTTAGGAGGACTAAAAGTGGCCATAAAATGACTTTGGCAAGTAGGATTAAGAAGAATCCCAGGTCAGTTTACCCATACATTAAAAAAATGAGGGTAACTGGAGAGAGATTAGGAACACTCATGGACAAATTGATGCCTGGAGCCAGAAGAAGTGGGCAACATACTTAACATGGTTTTGCTTCAATAATCAGGAGGAAATATTGGAGATCTTGAAGGGCATTAAGGCAGAAGTCTTCAGAGCATGATGGGGTCTACCCTAAGTAAATGAGGGAGGATAGAGAGGAATCTGGACCCTTGACAAAAATCTTTGTATTCCCTTTAGCCAAAAAAGGGGTTCCTCTGAGGTTCCAGAGGACTGGAGAGTAGCTAATGTTGTTCCTCTGTTTATAAAGAAAAACAGAGACAGATCAGGAAATTATGGACTGGTGATCGGTGGTAGGAGATTCTTGGGCAAAGGATTTACTCACATCTGAAAAAGTATAGACTTATCAGGGATAGTTATCTTACAAACTTCATTGTGTTTTAAGGAGGTGACAAAAACACTAATGAAGGTAGGCCAGGCAGTTTCTATGAGTTCCTCCAGCATTTTGTGTGCATTGCTTGGATTTCCAGCATCTGCAGATTTTCTCTTGTTTGTAGACCATTTACTCTTTTCCATAGATACTGCCTAGCCTGCTGAGTTCCTCCAGCATTTTTTCTGTGTTGTATGAAGGTAGGGTAGTGGATGACATGAATAAGAACCTAACAACACCATTCATGGTACATTCATACAGAAAATTAAAGCACATGGCATCTATGGAGAATTGATAGTTTGGATCCAAAATTAGCTTTGTCAAAGAAGATGGTGAGTAGGGTGGAGGGGTGTTATCTTGATTGGATCATTGTGACTAGTAGTGCTCCACAAGGATCAGTGCTAGGACCTCGATATATAAATGACATGGACAAAAATGTAGGTGGGCTGATTAGTAAATTTACAGATGATACAAAAAAATTAGTGGTGTAGTGGACAGCGAGAGAGGTTGTCAAAGGAGTTAGCAGGAAAGAATGAGTTGGAAATTTTGGCTGAGAAATGGCAGTTGGCATTTAATCCAGAAAAGGGTGAGGTGTTGCAGTTTGAGAAGTCAAATACAAGAGGAAAATAAATGGCAGGACCCTTAGGAGAATTGAGGTGCCTACCAAAGCTCCCACACAAGCAGATAGGGTAGTGTGATGAAAAAGGCAAAATGTACTTGCCTTCATCACTCAGGGTGTTTAATGCAAAAGTCAACAAGTCATTTAGCTGATGTATAAAACTTTGATTAGGCCACATTTGGAGTATTGTGTGCAGTTCTGGTCTTTACATTTACAGGAAGGATATGGGGTCTTTAGAGATGAAGCAGGTCAGGTTCTACAGGAGGTTTCGTGGATTAGAAAGTATTAACAATAGGTGAGGTTGGGCAAATTTGGATGGAGCAACCTGATAAAGCATATAAAGTAATGAGAGGTATTGATAGGATAGATAATCCCAGACTTTTACCCAAGGCAGAACTGTCAAATACCTTTCAAATACTTGAGATTTCAAATATTAAATGTCAAAAACTTTATAGTTTTAAGGTGAGAGACAGAAAGTTAAAGGAGATTTATGAGGCAAGACTTTTTAAACAGAGAGTGTGAGGAGTGTGAGAAAATGTTCCAGAAAGTGAAAAAGCAGATACAATGGCAAAGTTTAAGAAATATTAATATAAAATAGGTGCAAGCAAATGAAATTAATTTAAATTGGCATCATGTTTGGCACAGATATCATGAGTTGAAGGGCCTTTTTCAGTGCTATACTGCTCCGTGTCCTATGTTAGCATAGAGGGACTTTGGTATATATTGTATGTCCAATGAGAGTGTGGAACAAGCTGCCACTGTAAGTGGTGCATGCGAGCTCGATTTCAATGTTTAAGAGAAGTTTGGATATGTGCGTGGATGGTCTGGGTGCATTTTGATGGATATAAGCAGTTTAAATGGGTCAACGTAGACTAGATGGACTGAAGGGCCTGTTCCTGTGCTGTATTTTTGTGTGACTCTCTGATTTCTTAAGCAGAGCTCACAGGTTAGATAGGTGATTAAATATCATGCCAATGTTTTCCTTTATTACCTGATGTATAAAATAGTCCTGAGAATTAATGATTTCTATACAATGGCACAAATTGACTTCAGTATTACTGTAAAAATTGGATTGAACTAGAGCAAGTACAGAAAAGTGTTCAAAGAACATTGCCAGAACTGGAAAATTTTAGCTACAAAATATACTGTATAAGTTGGGTTTTATTCTTTGGAACCGGGACACTAAGAAGAGATTTAATTGGACCATATATAAATCTATGAGATGCTTAGAGCGAGTAGGGAGGACAAATTACCCTTTGCAGAGATGTCAAAATCTGAAAACATAGATTTTATAAACCTAACCAGCAGATGTAATCTACCTCTTTTAGTTGGTCTGGCCTATGGGTAACTCCAGGCCAACCAGTGTGGTTGACTCCTGATTGGCCTAACAAGGGAGAATGGAAGTGGACTATACATGGTGGGAATTCCTGGATCCCAGTTAATAAACAAATAAAAATTGAAGAACCAAAGCTGCCAAGCTATTGCTGAATTAGGCTGAGAAGCTGATTTCCAAACTTAATGGACACAATGGGCTAAATTGTTTCCCAGAATAAAAAGATCCCATGACATTATTCTAAGGAGGGGCATATTTGTGCTGACCTCATCAACATTTGTCTCTCAACCAGCATTACTAATAGCTTTTCTGGACATTGGATTACAAAATATTGTTGTGTGCAAATGTCACTGTACAAGACAGAGAGAGTATCACTTTAAAAGTACTTAATTAGCTCTGAAAGGTTTTGGATTGCCTAGTCCATTAGACAATAGACAGTAGGTGCAGGAGTAGGCCATTCGGCCCTTCTAGCCAGCACCGCCATTCACTGTGATTATGGCTGATCATACACAATCAGGACCCCGTTCCTGCCCTCTCCCCATATCCCTTGACCCTGCTATCTATAAGAGCTCTATCTAACTCTCTCTTGAATGCATCCAGAGACTTGGCCTCCACTGCCTTCTGGGGCAGAGCATTCCACATATCCACCACCCTCAGGGTGAAAAAGTTTTTCCGCATCTCTGTTCTAAATGGCCTATCCCTTATTCTTAAACTGTGGCCTCTAGTTCTGGACTCACCCATCAGCAGGAACATGCTTCCTGCCTCCAGTGTGTCCAATCCCTTAATAATCTTATATGTTTCATTAGCAAGAAACTGGGAGAAAAAATGAACATGAAGCTGTTCCACCTTCGAAGAGTAATCTGCACTTCTTAAAGGGACAATAAGATAAGCTGTGGCTTTCAGATGCTGCATTAAATAGTCATGGAAAAGGAGGGCAGGAGTAGAAACATCCTTCCCCTTAAAGTTGCTAGAATGCAGTTCAAATGCACTATTGGAATAAGTCAGTGCTGGATCATTTCACATAATTCCAAGCTCATTTCTTATCCATTACTAGTATTCTCCTTTATTCAGAACACATATTTCACTACACCTTCTTTTGGTAGTAATACTTCTCTTAGTGCTTGTTCTCTTGTATTTCCGCATCTCTCCTTTCCTTTAAAAGCCATCACCACAATTCTACCTTGGTACAAATAGTCTGAAAGCATCTCATTGAAGTACGAATAACTTCTTTTTCTTTTATTTCTGGTGTTAGAGATTTGATAAGAACAAGAGGAGTAGGTATCTCTATAAATTTTCACTCTCATAAACATGAGGACATGGCACAAAATGAGAAAGCTGAAGGATGCGCCCTGCAGAGTTCATGGTCTTCATGGCATAAGACCCCATAATGATCAGGAAGAATAATATTCAGTGCAAGCTATGTAATCCTCTGTGTCACGCACAATTATCTCTGAGGGATTGGTGGCACCCTTTCCATTTGGGCTCTCTTAGCCACAAACAGTACATTTGTGTTATGGCATTGCATCAATATCACATGCCTCCCTTCTACACATCTGAAAATCAATCTTGCTGGCTGCAACTAAGCAGCAAGACCTTGAGAAGTGACAGGGTTTTGTGTGTAGCAATCAGGTTTCATGGGAGACCAGAAGAAGATCTAGTCCAAATTGACCAGGCTTAAGTTCAGCTTCTAATCCACTGTTATAAAACCATTACATATTAACTGTTTCCCCAGTATAAAGATGGTCTCTTGACCTCACCCTCTATCTCGTTATTATCTTGTACCTTATTGTTTACCTGCTCTTTGCTTCCTTTATTGCTGCTATATTTTATTCTGCATTCTGTTAATGTTTTACTTTGTTCTGGTTTGATACAGTGTTAATAATTTGATCTGTATGAATAGTATGCATGACAGCAGGCAATAATCTTTTCACTGTGTCTTGGTACGTGTGACAATAATAAACCAATTCTATTTCCAAGTCCATGTCCCCAACTGGGTTTCTCAAAGCTTCTGGGAGTCCCAAAAGCACCCAAGAACATTAAAATAATAATTTTAAATAAATAAAAGCATTGCTGCAAACAAATTTTAAAATATAGCTTACTCGTACCCTTTTTAGCATACAACTATAAAATTTCCATTCTAGTAAACGGAGAGTTAGATCCTCTGAGATAAGCACCCAGACTCGTTATTGTAAAGGTTGTGAAATTCCTGCAATCTCTTGCTTCATTGGGGGGCTCCACATGGAGAACAGCTTCCAGAAAGTCACCAGCAGTGATTGGTGAAAAAGGTTGTGAATTTGCATTTGCACACGAGTTGTAACTTAGAAATATACAGCACTGAAACAGGCCCTTCCATTTACCAAATCCATGCCAATTACCAAGCACCCGTTAACTAGCTTTCATTTTTATTGTTAAATAGTCACAGTTCCTCACAGGACTGCCAGCAGAACCCTTTACAATCCAGGCCATGATTTTGAGTAGCCTCCAACTATTTCTACAAATGTTTATTCCTCAAGCATCATTGACCTTTTGAACCACTCAACACTATCTTAGAGCACTTACTTTGAAAAAGAACAGAACATGAAGACAATTAATGATATATCTGAAGTAATCATTTTAAAATGCAATAATGTTGGACAGTCAAGTCAAAGTTTGCTCTGATGAAGAATTTTTCCCTCTTTCATTCCAAAGGAAGCAAAATTACTTCTATGTGGAGTGAAACAGATAAAATAAAAATAGCTAGTAATAGTTGATAACTTATTTGTTATTGTCCTGTGAAGCATAAAATGTACCCCTAAAGAAACGGAAATGAGCAGCAACAGCTGTGTAGGGACATTAATAGCTCACTATAAATTTCCTTTATTTAAACAATCAATGCATTAATAAGACAAATAATCTATAGAGATGAAAATAATTGTAATGAATTGGTTGATGTGGGAATTCTCTTCTAATGGCTTACATTAGTGGCCAAGATTTTAACATGCATTTCCTCACAGAGAAAGATGGTAAAATCTGTTGGCAAATTCCTGAATAACCAATTCAAGCACAATATCATCAGATCTCAGGTAATTGATCTACTGGGGCTGTTCAGTTGGAAATTAAGTACAATACATTCAAAATATGGAAAAGGATGAAAAATTATTTTCAGATTAGGCCCAAATCCTCCTGAGAATGTTAGCCTAATTAATCTCAGGGATTAACAAAATCCAAACAATTTTAAAATAACCATCATCTCCACTTAATGCTTATTTTGCCAGTTTCCTGCAAGGTAAGCAGGCTCCAGTGTATTAATTCACAGGACAATCTCAGTGTGCATTTGTAAACACATTGAGAGATCCACAGATCCCTGTCAGCTAATCTGGAGCCTCAATTTTACTAGTGCTCTGCTTGTTTTCCCCACAAAGACTACATCCCAAATGAGCAGCAAAAGGTAGTGGACTGTGTTTATGTAGGAAATGGAGTTTAAAAAACCTAAATAAGTCCCCACGAATTTCCGTCAACTTACTGGAGACTACAGGGTAACTATTGTTTGTTCACTTGCGATGATTATAAACTGATAGAGCTGAAGTAACCCAACTGAGAGCCCATGACGGAACCACCAGCCACTAGCTGTTATGACTCAGCTGTTCCACTTATCAGACTTCCATTTATATTTGGCCAAACCTAGAGGTCAAATGTCAACACATTCAGCCTCCCAGTTCACATCCATCCCTTCAGTTTCTCACCAGAACTGGCCGATGTACTAATCACTTGAATGAGCCAACAACCACTTAAAAAAAGCTAAGTGTAGAATAAGTATATTTTTATAATTTATTTTAAATATTTGATAAATGTCCCCATCGAAGACATTTAACAACTATTCAAATTATGACCTACTTGTCGCTCAGAGCCTCCTCTGGCTTGTGAGAATCCGCTTAGTTATAAAGACCTTGCTAATTCTTCATTTTGTTTCAAAGAAAAGGAAGCCACCAGTGACAGTGAACCCATGCTCAGGCCAAATCAAACACGATCAGGATATACACTTATCAGTAGAAATGTATCACCTTCTTCGACAACTTAAAATTCATTTGATTAAGTCAATTGAATTAGTCAGGTTATTCAGCTTATTTACTTAATCTAGATTCAATACAAGATTCAATTAATTGCAGTCACTCTGAACAACTACAGTAAAGCTCTATCAGGACTTTAGTGATAGCAGATTAGAAAACTTTCTGAACTATTCAAAGTTTCTCCTATTAATACTGCAACACACTTTTTTTAGATGTTACACAGATGTATAAGTGACATTCCAGTGAACTTGGTGAACGTGGGAAAAGGGACTCCTAGGAGCTTAAAGACAGTGCCAGAATGAAAACTCTGTGAGCCAGACCATTGGGATTTCTGAACAGTGGCAGAGCTGATTATCAGAATGTCGCTGTACTTTGATTTACAACATACAATCATACAATTATGAAGGGCTATAAAATAATATTCTCCGTGAATCCATGCCAGTCCTTATACTCTACAATTGCTTCCTCTTGTTCAATCGTTATGTACCATGTTGTATGTCGTGGGTGATCAGGGTCTTTCCATGACCATGATTGTTCTTGGCAAATTTTTCCATAGAATTGCCTTCTTCTGCACAGTGTCTTTACAAGGCAGTGGCCCCAGCCATTATTAATACTCTGCAGAGACTGTCCACCTAGCATCGGTGGTCGCATAACCAGGACTTGTGATATGCACAAGCTGCTCATATGACCATCCACCACCTGCTCCTGTGGCTTCATGTGACCGTGACTGGTGGGACGAAGCAGGTGCTGCATCTTGCCCAAGGGTGACCTGCAAGCTAGCAGAGAGAACAAGCACCTAACACCTCCTTCGGTGGAGACATATCTCCACCCTGCTTCGTCTTTATTTAATCTCATACCAGATCCGTGTATATTCTTTTTCCTTGTGTGCTCATTTCACTTTGCTTAAATGTGCCTATGTTATTCACCATTTTATAAATTCAATGTTCTATTTCATTACTTTTAGCTGAGAACATTCTCCTGAATTCCTCACTGGAATCAAACTAAATGCTGAAATAGAATGATCCCACAAGGGAGTCATTGACTGTTGAGTTTCATAGACGTATGTTACTGGCTTACCAAATTAGAAGCAACTAAATCATTGTAGCTTTAATACTTTCAAAAAAATTGGTGCTGTTGAACCTCTAACTTACAGTACACCAACAGCCATTCAGTTCGACTAATAACGTCAGTGGTTATCCTGCCACAACTAACAAATACAACACACCCTGAAGGACAACGATGTCAAGGTAAAGGAACCTGGATGTAGAGAGAGGTGGTGAATTTAGTCAAGAAGTTAAAAGATGCATATGTAAGGTTTAGGAAGCTAAAATCAAACACAGCCCCTCAGGAATATATTTTTAAAAAACAGAAAAGAACTCAAGAAGAGAATTTTAAAAAACAGGATGTGCCATGAAAACTCCTTGGCAAGTAGGATTAAAGAATGCAAAAGCATTCTATACATAGTGAATCACTGGGATTATCTGTTCCAGAGGGTAATGGAGGGGAGGCTAAATCACTAGAAAGGCAGGAATCATTGTTTAGCGTGTGGATAAATCGACATTTTATTTATTTTTATTTACTTTTTTATTTCGCAATACTGCACTTCTGCCCTTTGAGCCTGATGCACCATCAATAACTCTCGGAGACGTGAGGCGAGATATAGGCTTTTATTGGCTGGAAGAAAGAACAAGCAGCAAGTGACCACGACTCTACATCCTGGAGACTGAGGCAGGGGCAGTGCCTCCAATCACCTTTATACCAGGGTCTGTGTGAGTAGTCAGCGGGGGGGGGGGGGGGGGGGGGGGAGGTGAGCGTGGTGAGCGTGTCCAGACAGGTATGTGTAGTTCACCACAGAGCCATGCCACCTCAGAAACCGTACATCCCCAATTAACCCGAACCTACTCACAGGACAATTTACAAACTAGTACGTCTTTAGACTGTGGGAGGAAACATGAGTACCCAGGGAAAACCCATGCATCCCACGGAGAGGACATGCACAGACTCCTTACAGAACGGTGCTGGAAGTGCCGAACAGCCCAAGCTGTGATAGCTTCACACTAGCCGCTATGCTAACGTGGCAATAAGAACAAACATGGACAAGGTGTTTAGGCCAACATACATCAACCATTGCCATACGGAATGGAAGGACAGGCTTGAGGGACCTGGTGCACTATCCCTGCTCCCGTTTTCTTGTGCCCTAATGTTTCTGAATGGCAATAACCACTGTTGAAAACAATACACTGGTTTTTGGTATTACAGTTATTTTATTCTAATTTACCAGCCTTATTTGTATTTGTATTGAGGGGAAAGTCAACAAGCATCTGCGGAGGTGGCTGGAGATGCCACCCCCCCCCCCAAAGATTTTCTTCAGTGGGGCTCTACATAAATCAGGCCAGCTACAGTTCCCATTGTCATCGGTAGTGGAGGAGTTCAAGGTGGCAAAGTGTAGAGTTGTGTTAACACTGAGGGGCTCCAATGCCAAGACAACAAGTCAAACAAGAGTCATAAAAGATCGGGCCGGAAATGGAACGCCAACATGGTCATAGACCAGCTGTGAGGTCACTGCAATTGAGAAATATCATCGGTAACCCATGCCTGGGATGGCAAGGCCTCAGCTCTGCATTCTTCCAGAGATGAGGGAGTGCAAGTGCAAGGGATAGGCATGACATGATCCAGGCAGAGGTATGGAGCCACGAGGACAAAAGGCAGTTATGGAAAGCAGTGGAGTTGAGGTCACAGGGTGATGCACCATCAATAGCTCTCGGAGAATGGAAGTGAACGATAGACTTTTATTAACAGTGAAAAGGGAGCACGACATGTCGAAGACTGAAGGAGGAGCAGTGCCCCAATCGCCTTTATACAGGGGTCTGTGGGTGGAGCCACAGGAGCAGTCAGCAGAGGGGCGTGTCCAGACATGGTTTACCACACAGGGTATCTGGACAAAATAGGATCTTCCCAAGTACAAGATCACTTGGGCAGAGCTTTGGAGACTGGAGCCCTACCGCATTTCATTCCCCCTGCAGTCCATGTATGACATTCTCCCTACATCATCACAGTTGCACCCATGGGGGCTGAGAGATGACACTAACTGTAAGTTTTGTGGTCACTGGGGTTAATTGGCACACATGCTGTCAGGAACCAAAACAGCTTTAACATGAGGACAGTATAGGTGGCACCACAACAAGGTCCTGACACACTGGAATGGGAGAGGCGTAAAAAGAGACCAGCTGGCAGAGAGGCAAACTGGGCAGTCATTTCCATCAAGGAGAGGGCCAGGCCAGTCATATCAGAGAGGCCTAAATCTAATCTGCTGCAAACTGTCAAATCATGGGAGATGAGGGTCGATGTGGGGAGGAAGCTGCAGTTCATGGAGATGGTGAAAACCACACTTCAACCGGACATCATACTGTGGTACACTGAAGGCAAGAAAATCATCCTGATGGAGCTCACGGTACCATGACGGGAAGTATGCGAGAAGGATCACGGGAGGAAGGCCCTGAAGTACCAGTCCTTAATCCAGGAATGCAGGGACAAAAGGTGGCAGACGTGGATATTCCCTGTGGAGATCGGCTGTAGAGGGTCCCCAGCAAGGTCCGCCTGGAGGTTACTGTCTGTGTTGGGCCTGATGAGAAGAGCAAGAACCAAGCAGCTGGCAGGATGAGGGAGGAAGCAGAAAGAGCCTTTTGCTGGATATGGAGCACGTGAGGGGAGTTGAGCTGGAAGTCAGGAGCAGATGGGCAGGGACTTGACCACCACTGTTGACCCACCAGCTGGAGTGGTTAAGGGTTGAAACACTCTATGAAGATTGGGCACCGCCTGACAACATCTGCTCCTGGCCAAAGGCTACGGTTACCTCATCGGGTAACTGAAGAGAGTATCTTGGTGAATGACGCAATAACATTTTATACAATTCTCTAATCAGGTTTAGTGACTCCTAAAAGAACCTTTACTTGCACTCCATACACCAATACTCCTACCCTTACCAAAAGGAAATGGGTGTTTCTGGACAAGGGTAAGGATTTCTGACAATAATTATTTGCTCAGTATTGCACTGAAATATCAGCCTGAGGTATAAGCCCAAATATTCAGGTGAAACATATATTCACAAAATTCAGATTCAGAGACAAGAGTGTTAGCCATATTGTCCTATTTGAACATATGTAACAATTTTGAAAGACCAATGCATGCACATTCAGTCATGATCTCAAATGTTTAAGTTTATTTTCTTGGGAATTAAATAGTAGTTTTAATGCATAATTATTTTCACAACTTGTTCTTTTAGTCGATGTCAAGTTTTACTAACTGCAAATAGAAATACTCCGAAGAGAGATGTAACTATTGTGTAAGAGTTATACCTTTGAAGAGATAGTCCTGGGTCCTAAAATGTATCTCATTTATTACATAGTTTGTTCCGCACTAATTATCATTCCTCCTGGATAGAAAACGCTCCTTAACATGGTTTTATTTGTCTGCGAAAAGGACAATATATTTGGACCAACTTTCAGCAAACCTGAAAGGTATCTTACCTGAAATTAAATTGAGCAATTTCTCAGACATCCTTGCTGGCCACCAAAAAGTGGTTACTAATGCTCACACCAACATGCCCAGCAATGGCTGACTAATCCTCCGGTCAGTCACACCTGGAGAACATACTACTATTAGCACCATTGAGAACGGGAAATGATTTTACATACATCAATTGTCAGTAGCTATACTGCACCAGCTTATTTTTTTTTAATTATTCCTTTTTTATCAGATAACATTTCTGCTAATCGTTGCTGAATTTTTCAAGTAGATTCTGTACATAGAGTGATAATTGTGCTGTTTTAATGAGCTATTTTTGCTCTGTTTGGTGAATGTGCATTAGGTGCGACAAGACCAATCATAATGTTGCCCAATCTTCAACCCTTTGACTGGCATAACGGCACAACAACATACCCTTCCTAAAATAAGTTTAAGGCACCTTTACATAAGTAAATGAAGAACTAAGACTAGCTTTATGCCCTCTGAGAAATTAGATGCTGCTCCAGCTTTACACTGTTTCAATATTCTTCAAGGTAATTCTGCATCCTAATATTTCTGAGACATGCGAATGTTCCAGCAAAATTCTGTAGCTAATTACTACTGGAAACAGTGAAAGGTCTGGAGAAATTCTGCAGCTCTATACCTCTAGAAACACCTGAAATCCTGAAGTTATTTTGTACCCTATTACCTTTGAAGTACTGACTAGTCTGGAGCAACATGCACAAGTGCCAGTTTCCTCCATTTTTCATGGAATAATCTTGATAACAAAAATGAATTTTATAGGTTGCCCCTGAGACTCTTTTAAACTTTCCAACTGATGTTTCGGCTGACTTTAACAAACTTAGTACAAATAAGATTTATAGGTCTGCTCTGCAAGTCTTGGCACCATAAGAAAAGATATATTCATTTAATGAACTATAGAGTCCTGTACTTGAAGGAACTTAGCTCTTAGATTTTGCTTAGCTGTCACTTTCTACAACTCTATCTTCTCTGGGAGAATTTACTGCAGGCAGACACATTGTAAACAGAAGCAATGGATTCTGACAGACTGTACCATTTAGTTGCTATGGTACTGCAAATTCAACAAAGAAAATCAAATTTCCTTTTAAGGAAGATCTGGGATTCTGATATGTACAAAACTTTTCAATCCAAAAGAAACAAAACTAAGCTTTGACTGTGGCAAATTAAAATCTGATTGGCAATCCAAAGCACCCGAGCATCAAAGTGATCTTGAGCATTTGTTACGCCATGTTATAAAAATTGCTAATGCCAGAGCGTTTCTTCATTCTGCTGCACATATTGACCGTAGCTACAAGCTGTCTTGCATCTAGTGCAAGGCAAAGGCCAATTTAAAAGATCAGCAAGCCTAGTTAAAAATCATTGCTGTTTCCAAGGTTTGATTCTTCATGCATTGCCAGTCACTAGCAGACCATAACGCCTATCAACTCCCGGCAAGCAGTCCAGGTACGGAATGTCTAATAACCACCCCATCATGCATTGATAGGAGAATACCGTGAACCTAATCTTGCTGGAACAACAATCTCCCAGCTTGAATCAATATAAAAAAATGTATAAAACTGACTTACAGTTATAGTCACACCTAAAAAAAAGTAACACTAATATGGGAATTTGCCAAAGACACATGTAGCAGGTTGATTTTAGTTAGATTATTAGAACTTAGGAAACTCAAAGGAATCAAAGGAAATTTAGTGGAACATACAAACAAAAGTAGGTCATTCAGCCACTTCCAGTTTTATCACTGCTCCTTTAACCCATGGCTGACCTGAGTCTTAACCCCATTTTGCTCCATAAGCCCATCAAAAGAAAAATTAATCAACTGTATTAAACTTTTGAATCATCTTCCCAAATAAATCCCTGTTCAATTTTCTACATCAAAAAAATGCAAGATTAATTTGTGTAACCAGTTCCATATCTCGACACTTACTCTGTATGCACTCCAAGACCAAAGTATCCTCCCTAAAGCGCAGTGCTCAAAACTGAATGCAAGATTCCAGATGGAAACTCACTAGAGGTTTATACAACAGTATCCTAAATTCAGTACATTGTAAATTAGTATTCTTAATAGTGGCCACTCTCCACTGCCTTTTTGCATTATCCTTGTATCTGTTCATCAACTTTTAGTGATTCCTAGTGTTCATATCTGCTTTTTGCTTGGGGGATCCTTCAAATGTTTATTTGCCTGAACCTACTTCCTTAGGTCCGACGAGGATGTCCGCACATTTGAATTTGTCTCTGTCACAGCCTGTCCACTCACTGAATTTCCACAGATGTTGCCTGATTTGATGAGGTCCTCCAGCATTTTGTGTCTGTTACTTGGATTTCCAACATCTGCAGATTTTCTCTTGTTTGTGATTGGCATTCCCACCTGGTTTGGTTTGTCGATGCTGGAACTGTGAACTGTAGATATAACTGTTCTTCATTCTGCACAAGCAAGTACACTTGGAGACTTGTTTGAATACTTTACCCAATCTCAGGGTATATCCAGTTTATATACATCTTAAAAATAAAAAAATAACAGGTGATTACACACAGCTGCAATGGTTTACCTCAGTGTTTTTAGTGCAGAGAAATAATTCCACGGAACTCACAAAGGAAGCAGATGATAACTGAAAAGCTTATACAAATATATTTGATGAGTCAAAAAGGTGCATGTCGATATCATTTATTTAATGAGATGCAGCATGGAGTAGGCCCTTCCAGCCTTTCAGCCCGCACTGCCCAGCAACTCCCGAATTAACCCCAGCCTAATCACAGGACAATTTGCAATGACCAATTAACCTACTGACCGGTACACTTCTGGACAGGGGAAGGAAACTGGAGCATGTGGGGCACACCCAGGCATTCAAAAGGGAGCATGTACAGATGATGTCAGAGTTGAACTCCGATACCCCAACATGAAGTAGCATCATGCTAACTGCTACACTACCCTGCCTTATATTATATAAACGTTCGAGATTAAAGCCCAGGCATCCAAAATACCCTCCTTTAACAACAGTATTGTGAGGGTTAACTCAACGAGTCAACAAATCCTACAAGTATTGATTAACAGAACAAATATGACTTTGACCAAATTTGAAGTGGCAATTGATAAAATAGACATTTTGCAATCCTCATAATCTCATTCCAGGGTTGGAGACATGGGGCTCCTTTTTATCTGTTTTTTTTTTGTCCACCTGTCTGTCATACAGTGGTGCAAAAAAGGTGCAAAGCACAAGATGTCTCACTTCTAATTGGGTGTCGCAGCTATCGTCATGACTGGGGTTGAATGTGATTCAAACCTAGCTCTACTCTCTGTACAATGGGCCAATATTTTGTCGCAGCACTTAACAGATTACTTCTATGCTGATATCTATTAAGAGATCAAGTATTATTAGTTTGTAATGCACGTCTCTTAAATGGCTTCTGCCACTGAGTCAGCAGCCCACTGCCTTCACAAGCAGTGGTATTTGTTTGTGCAGCTGTCAAAATTAATCACTGTCTATTAAAGTAATTTGAAAGCTGGTTATTGTTCATATGAATGAAATCAGTAGATACTCTACTTTATACACCCTCTACCTGTGGTTTGCTACTCCCTAACATGGCCTAAATAAAACCCCAAAGATAAAGCAATGTAATCGTTTTTTTAATTGCTGTCAAGCCAGTTAGTTCAAATGTAATTAGGAAAGACAGCAAAACTAGCCTAGACAGAAACTACCACTAAGGGACCAAAACCATGGAATGCATTAAGAGGCCATTGAGGGCAATTTTGAACTTTGCCAGTTGGGTAGAATACTGCGAAACTGGGAACTGACCACATAGTTCAATATTTAGAAAGGGCTAATTGCTCCAATGGACAGACAACCCGTCTTTTGTAGTCATCAAAATTGCCCATTTTGCTTTGATTTACGTGGGTAACTGCAGTTGTAGTCATAAAGTCATGGTGCAATACAGCACAGAAGCAGGCCAATAGGTTTAGTCCAGTCACACCAACCAAAATGCCATCTAGCTAGATCCATTTACCTGCATACCTTTCCTATCCATCTATCCAAGGGTCTTTAAAATGTTGCTAAATGTACATCCCTCAACCACTTCCTCTGGCAGCTCATTATACTTAATTACTGATTTCATTAATATTATTTTTGTCTTGTTGCAGGTCAACCGGAAGTTCAGCTATGCAGACTACAACAGTTGAGCAAATTCTTGCCAACCTATCGACAAGTGGCCACAGCAATGGAAGTCATACCCATAAGGAGCCCTACCTACATAAACTCGCGCACCTCGACGAAGCTCTCTACAATGATTACTACAGTCTGTGGCTCGCCCTGATGATAATTAATGTTCTCATATTTGTAGTTGGCATTGTCCTCAACAGTGTGGCATTGTATGTTTTCTGCTTTCGTACCAAGACTAAAACAACATCTGTCATCTACACCATAAACCTGGTGATCACAGATTTGATGGTGGGTTTCTCCTTACCGACCAGGATAATAATGTATTGCAGTGGCGGCAAATGCTTGACCTGCTCATTTGTACACATTTTCAGCTACTTTGTGAACATGTACTGCAGCATTCTCTTCCTAACCTGTATCTGTGTAGACAGATACCTTGCCATCGTCCAGGTTGAAGCGTCACGCAAGTGGAGGAACCCCTACTACGCCAAAGGGATTTGCGTCTTTATTTGGCTCTTTGCCATTATTGTCACCTACTCTATCCTTTCCACAGCAATCAAGTACGCTGCGTGTTGTCTGTCTAAGCTCTTTGCTCTGACTGTATTTGAGTATTTTCTGCCTTTACTAATCATCACAGTCTTCACCATTAGGATCATGTGCGCCCTTGCCAAACCAAACTTAATGCAGCAGAGCAGAGAAAGACGTATGAGAGCTGTCCAGCTTCTAATCACTGTCCTAATTATTTTCATGATATGCTTTACACCCTTTCATGTTCGTCAAGTTGTGATCTACATCAAACCTGATATCCCGCTGCATACCAGCCTAATCGTATACCACGTCACGGTGACCCTCAGTAGCCTCAACAGCTGTTTGGACCCAATTGTCTATTGCTTTGTCACTAACAACTTCCAATCCACGATGAGGAACATCTTTGTCAAGACTGACCCTGAACAAATCAGCGGAGATATAATCAGCATGCAGAAAAGCTCCAAGGTAACCTCAGTGAAGTAAGTGTGTGCAAACGTGACAAGGAATGACTGTGTACTGAACAGTGAACAATAAACAGAACATGAAGCATCGCTTCAGATACAAAGATGGGGACTTTAACGTGTTATAAGTTTTTTTTTACTTTGGGGCTTGTTTAATTTCATGTTTTGATGTTCATAATACAACATTTTGTACAGTTAAGGTGAAATTTATTCATGGTCTTCTTTACTAGACAATGATGACAGACATGCTTTCTTCAGTTTAGGTAACGTTCCATTAGTTGTAAGACTATATGGCATTGGCTGGCAAAGAAAAGAGAAACAAAGTCACAATGTTTGCTTCATTATTTTATAATACAGGAGAAAAATCCTTGGGCTTCAGCCAAATGCAATGGAAAAACCTTTGTTCTCCTTGTAAAAACAGACTTTTTCAGAGATAAATCAGCAGTATTTATATACCTGTCTGTTCCATTTTCCCATTCTTATTGCCTCACTTCTTGTGATGCGTTGAATATATTTTGTAAAATTTCCTGATTTATTAACCTCATTGTAATGTAGCCACTGGAGTTGTCATTGAGTAGACAAGATGAAGACTGACACATTCAGACCTCCATTTTCTGAGCCTGGTGTTTCTGATGTGTACTATAATGAAAGGGCTATATTGCATATTGGGAAAGAACAATAACTGCATTTAAATGACTCTGAAGTTGGCACAGGGTAGTTTGTTTTCTGGTGAGTGGTGGGACTTCATGATATGTAAGTGGATCTCTATATCCCGCAGAGAAAACATAAATGGTTATTGTGGTTATCGTGGCCTGATTTTGAATGTTTGAGGGTGGTTTAGTGGAGTGGTGAGTGAAAGACTGAGAAAGGAATCAGGATACATTTCCAAACACTGTCACAAGATTGTGCATCATTAGTTTTTATTTGAGATTATAGCAATTCCAGTACAAAAAATTCAGCTCTGCTTTTAAAATTAAACTTTTGGAACCTTTTGTTGGGTTTACTGGACACCACAAATCCACAAAGAGTTTCTCAAATATGGCTTAGAGAAAAAGCTCTTCAGGAGTTATCAGTCTGATCAGTCCCTTCTTCACTCATGTTCCCAACAAAACCATTAATATTTCTCATCTTCGCTGTAATTTGATCCAGATGCAGGGAGATCAAATCAAATGATATACAAATAGTGTAGATGTTTATCACCAGAAATTACATCTGGTCATAAATAATGAATCTCTCCCCCTTCAGCACTCTATCATTGAAGTCCCCTAATCTATGCCATGGCCCATCTCTCAGCTACATACTGATTCTATGTAAGGGTGATAGAAAGGATTGA
Source organism: Hypanus sabinus (assembly GCF_030144855.1). Taxonomy (NCBI): domain Eukaryota; kingdom Metazoa; phylum Chordata; class Chondrichthyes; order Myliobatiformes; family Dasyatidae; genus Hypanus; species Hypanus sabinus. The sequence continues at coordinate 125,088,982 of NC_082706.1, forward strand.
TTTGGAAGCACGGCCAATTGGCAACGGAACTTGTCTAGTCTATTGATGATACTTGGATCAACACGTCTTTTCTCAGCATGTCTACCATGTCTATGCATTTGGCCTGTGTATCCCAGACCTAATCTGGCTAGGCAAATATTTTGCAAATTAATCTGAAAGATTAAACATTGTCTCTTGCTTCCACAGACCTTTTATCACTACCACCAATTCTCTCTCTCTCTCTCTTCCCCCCCCCCCCACTATCACAGATAACCAGATATTTGCATTCAAGATAAGGATCCAACCTTAACAAGTGCATGTTAAGTACTTGTTTTGAATTTTCAATATTTAACATTACTTTTATGCATTCTAATTTCTAAAATGGTTCACCTATCAAGTTCAGGTTTAATTGTCATTCACCCATACATAAATACCCATGAATACAGCCAAATGACATAGCATTACTCTGGGGACAAGATGCAAAATACAGTACCATCACTCATGCACAGCACAGGGCACATAAGGTAACAAGCACATACAATCACACTCAAAAAAAAATAGTGCAAGACCCTGAGACCATGAATGTTGCTGCAATCTGCAACCGAATGCAATACTACTTGTCTTCTGCCGAGCAAACACCAGGGGCAGCACCAACTCCAGCTTGGACGCCACGCTACACTGACTCTGACGCCTCTCTACTGGGTGGCTGTAAACAGGCAACACCATGGCTCAAGGCCTAGTCTTGGCTATGACTAAGGCCACACTATTCCTCTGCCGTCTGCCAATAAATCAATGAATCAGACTTGCAGTATTCCACATTAATAATGTCCAACAGGGTCTTGCGATGACAAGAAAAATGACTGAGATAATCACTGGCTGCTAGACTACACACCTCCTTCACGTACCGATGCCTCTCTGACAGAAGCAGCAGCATGATCTACACCAAGTCCAGCTCCTTCAGTTTCTCTGCCAATTAATAACTCACGGATGGTGTACACCTGCAGTACTTTATGTTCATTATGTCCAGCAGGGTCTTGAAATTGTAAAAAATAGGTTTAATAAAGACAATAACACCTTTGGTTGACCCCACAGATGCTGCAACAATTGAGCACACCACCATCTTACCAGAATGAGGCTACAAAGCAATGTATTAACTGACTAATGAGTTAAAATAATCACTAATACAAATCACAAATAGGAGTATTAGAACAGGAATAGCCTGATTCCCTATTCAGATAGATCACTGCTGATGTCTAACTCAACTCTACATAGCTGCCATTGCTGGATAATTTTTTATCCCCTTGCTCAATATAAATGAAGCTCAGACCTCCTCTGAGTTTATAAACTCTTCTGAAACATTTAGACCATTTATAGCTTTCAGCTTCTAAATGTGCTGTCACAAAACAATTTCTCTCCTGCTCCTAATTCAAAGTTTATTTATTATTTGATTTGCCCATTAGAGGAAATAGCAACTGGACTAAGTCTTTTACACAATTTAAACACCTCAATCAGATAATTCTTTAATCTCCACCATCAGAGAATGTAAACAAATTAATGTTACATTAAAATAATCCATCACATTATTTAAATCTTGTTGTTACTTTATCACTTTGGTGAATCTGAAATGTACTTAAATAGAGAAAGATCTGCCTGGAAGATGGGCAAGCTCAGCTTTTCATTTCCCTCAGTTCATGTGAGAATAATTTACTAATTACCATTTATTGCTTCTTCCAAGACCAATTAACATTCAACAGCAAGCCACTGCCAATTGGCCCACCACTCTGGGGATTATCATTTGACAAAACTTAACTCAACCAACATAAAAACTCAGGCTACAAAAGTGAGTGATAAAGAAAGTATCCTGAAGGAGATTGATTCATCTCCTGGCTTCCTAGAACCTTTCCATCATCCTAATTCACAAACCAAGAGTAAGATAAGATACTCTCTTCCCAGGAAGTTTGGTACCATTTAGGACAAAACATTCTGTTTATTGGGATCGTATCTACCACCCCTAAACATTGATTCCTTTCTCCATCAGCAAACCATGGCTACACTGCACCCTGCACAAATCCTCATGCAGTACCTCCCAATTCAACAAGTGCTAATTGATAGCAACACACACAAAATGATGGAGGAACTCTGCAGGTCATGCAGCATCCATGGAAATGAACAAACAGTTGATGTTTTGGGCCAGAACCCTTCTTCAGGGCTGGAAAGGAAAGGGGAAGGTGCTAGAACAAAAAGATGGGGGGAGGGGAAGAAGTATAGCTAGAAGGTGATAGGTGAAGCCAGGTGGGTGGGAAAGGCTGAGTGCTGGAGATGAAGGAATCTGATAGGAGAGGAGAGTTGACCATAGGACAAAGGGAAAGAGTAGGGGCACCAGTGGGAGGTGATAGGCAGGTGAGAAGAGGTAGGAGCCCAAGGTGGGGAATAAAAAAGGAGGGGCAGGGAAATTTATTTTACTGGAAGGAGAAATCGATATTCATGCCGTCAGGTTGGAGGCTACCCGGATAGAATATAAGGTGTTGTTCCTCCACCCTGAGGAAGCCCTCACCATGGCAGAAGAGAAGGCCATGGACTGACATGTTGGAATGGGAATGGGATTGCAATTAAAATGTAGGGTCACCAGGAAGTTCCACTTTTGGCAGATGGAGCGGAGAGATAATTGATAAAAGACAAGGGCAACAGAAATACAACCATCTGCAGTTTCCCTCAATGTATTGATGCTTGAAATGTATTATTCCTCTTTCAATGTCACTTGGTCTAAATTGTGCAGCTCCCCACCCATCAGCATTGTAGGAGTACCTTCAGTAAAAGAACTGCAGAAGTTCAAGAATATCGCTGACTGTCACCTTCCTGAGGACAATAGGGTTGGGTAATAAATGTCGGTCTTTATCCTTATCAAAGTAACAAAAATTAAAAGATGCTGATGAGCCGACTAGGGTGAAATCACAAATTGAAACTTGTTTAAGATCTGTTTTGTGCATTTTGGTGAAGGAAAGATTGCCAGATCTAGGAACAGTTATTTAGAGACAGGTTAAGTAGCTCCGTGAAAACTAGCAAAACAATGAAAAACTTTGCTTTATCTCATGTGTCCAAACAAACGGCTTGTTAATATAATCACATTTTATGACACTATTACACTATTAGTATTCTGCCCCAAGATATTCTCAGTAATGAATGGGTTGAAGTCCATTTAGAAATTAGAGTAAATGAAACTAGTGATAAAATAATAATAATTACTGATGTCTTCATAGGGTATAATGTTGCTTGGACCTCAAATTCCTTGGATAACTATTAAAATGGCAATTTACAACATACTCCTCATCATCTTTAAACTTTGGACTTTTTATTAGCCCAAAAGAGAAGAGGTTCCTTAAACTTTCAACTGCCTAAGATTGAAGGCACCAATATTATTACCAGTTTAATTTCTTCAAACCATTATCTGGTCTTCTTGGAGTGAGAAGGAGATTTTACAATCAGCAATCTCACAATATGACAAAGTGAGGTTAACGTGTTCCAAGAAGTTGGCGGCATCTGAAGCTGGGAGAAGTAGACAATAACAAGTACTACATTCAAGCACTATAGTGTAGGTATTTGGAATGAAGGAAACTACCAAAACTCTGAGGCAACAAGCCCTAGAAAGGCAGATAGCATTAGAAAAGAAAAGACATCTTAACATCATCCCAAAATTTAGACAAAGCAAGTTGGACATAGAATAAATATATTGCGAAAACTTTTACTTGTTTCAAATGCATAAGGCAATGTGTAATAAATTTGCGTTTATCAGAATTGTATTTGTTGAATTTTGTACATTGTAGAATATGCACATGACCTTTTAAAATGCTAAGAAACAAAAGCAATTACTCATTTTTAAATTGGCAAGAAAATGTCTAAACTTTCAAATACTTGAAATATGTAAGCTTGTAAAACATGAATTAAGATGCTGTTCCAAGTATAGCAAGAATATATTCAATTTAAACTACTGTAGGTGCTCTGCAATTTACAGTGCAGCTTTCTGTACAAATCAAGTATTGATCCCCTATTGTACTTGTTCAAGTGTGTGACATATAAAGGATGGTGCCCATACCATTACTAAATTCAGCAACTTTGCCGAATGTGATGTCCATGCCAGAACACTCTTTAAATGAATACCACCAATGCACATGTAACAAATTTTATGCTGTAAGAGGATTATGTAAACGTTTTATTTAAGTAACTGTCTGAATTTCTCACATTATGATTCTGATGTATTACTTGATGGCAGAACTCCATACACACTTCACAAGCACTTCATTTCATACTCCAAAAGGAAACAGCCATTGATGTAAAATATATTGTATATTTTGAGGAGATGCTATGCTATTGCTATAATGTATACACATGCTAATTTACAATTGAATTAATAAAGTTATATTTTATATAATGTTACTATTTCTTTCTGAAGTATTAATTTAAAAACCGATGATGCCTGTGTCTGGGAATGTCAAAAGGAAATGCAGGAACATGCTCTATGGGGAAAACCTGAAAGAGGTTATGAAGTAATGCTGTAAGATAGCAGTCATCCAATTTCAGAGCAAAGCACAAAAAAATGCTGCAGGAACTCAACAGTTCTGACAGCATCTATGGAAAGGAATGAACAATTGACATTTAGGCCAAGACCCTTCATAAGGACTGGAATGGAAGAAGCCAGAATAAAAAAGTGGGTTTAGAGGGAGGATGACAAGCTTGAAGATGAGAGGTGAAGCCATGTGGGTGGGGGAGGGGTGGATGAAGTAAGAAGCTGGGAGGTGTTAAGTAGAGGCCTGAAATCAGGCTCCCAGGAATTCACTGACAGACAGACCTCATGGTTTGGCCACTAACCAATATCAAGCCTTGAAAGAGGAGTAGTTTGGACAGGCATCCAATTGCACAGACTACTCATAGTTAATAATTCTCCCACTTCAAGGAGACCATTTTCCAATATCAACAAACAGAATCTCTTTCATCATTTAAATTTTTACAAGAAATAATTGCTATTTTCCTTTCAAACAAAGGAAGAAATATTGCCAGGGGTCAAGTGGTGAGATAGTTATAAAACAACTCCATGACACCACTTTAAAACTATAATGAGATAGCCTCGGATTTCCATATATGAAATATCTTCAACCTAATCAGTAACACAGCTTGTAGAGCTACTGATTCACAGCTCCAGAGGCCCAGGTTCAAGCCTGACCTCAGGTGCTGAGAGTCTGGAGTTTGTTCATTGTCATATTGTGCAGTTTTCCCACCTCCCAAAGACATGTGAGACACTAGGTTAGATGGCCATTGTGAATTGCCCATAGTGTGTAGAGGACTGTTAGAATTCCAGGGTGAGTTAATGGGAATATGGTAAGAAAGAAATGGGACTAATGTAGGATTAGTGTAAACAGGTCTTGATTATCAGCATAGATTTAATAGGCTAAAGGGCCTGTTGCTGTTGTATGACTGTACAATTCTAGTCAATAACCTAGATATTTTTCTTTTGTATTGAATTAAGACCTTTCCACTGGTTCTTTGCTATCTTAACCTACGTGTAAACCAACCATTTGTCAGTCCAAAGCTCATTATTAACATAGTCAAATACCAGTGGAAGTCCACGACAGAAAGCAAAGTACCAAATAGATGTGGAAGATCAAAGATTTGATTCTTTCAGTCTGTGCTGCACTTTAAGATCTCCTAACCTAGTGTTCACTTCAGCAACTGTAACTCAGAGAAAGTGATGTTTAACTGTACATTGGGACTTGTAAATCAGAGAGCGGGGGTTTCCAAAATGGGAAGATCGGTAGGATGTAGGAAAGCATGTTGAATGGGTGATATCAGGAAAACCCTGGCAACATGGCGGCTCTACTAAACGTAATGGCAAAAACTCCACTGTCAGTATCATATGCATTTTTTTCCTGTCCTGCAGTCAGCTGAATCCTTACAGCAGAAAGCCACCGGTGGAAAAGCAGAAAGATCCCCAACAAGAAGGAATAATCCTGGGTTGAATTGGGGTTGGGAATATTTATTTACAATCCATAAAGACTGAGATCTCAGGGTTGGGGGTATTGGTGACATGCGGGAGAGAGGTACATTAGTTACTGTAGTAAAATATTTGCTTAAGGAGCAGTGACAGCGGCTTATTCTGCTCCTCAAAGAGTGCAATTTTAAAACATTTACCTACTAGATCAAGTTGATCAAGTCTGTGTGTGTCAAGTTGGTCCCATCTCCGCATATCTCCTATTAATCCTAACACCCTACGTTCGGTCTGAGGGAAGTGAGCTTAAGTCTTCCCCTGGAACTTCAGGACATTACACAAAATGATCAAAAACTTAATATATATTCCTGCCTTCTCTTCTCTAATACTATAGTTCATTCCCTGAGTTTCAAAAGCTAACAGAAAGAGTAAACAAATGTAAACATTCATTTAAGCAATACAGTCATACAGCTGACCCACACAGTTATTCAACAAAAATGAGTCATTGTACCCCAGAAGAAGAAAGTGTGGAATATTTTCATTTCAATAGAACAATTAAAAATTCCTTCAGGGTAGGAATGTGTTCAGTTGCATGACCTAAACACAGGTCCTGCACAGCTTACAGATTTGTGTACAACCTATACGTATAAATAAGTATTTCAGAGACTGGTGGTATGGATCTTCCAGTTGCTGTGAGGCTGCAGGCATTATTTGCTGCTGGGAGCTTGGTTTGCAGTTGCCTTTATGACTCCTGACCTGTTCTGGCTACAAATGGTGCTGCAATCTATGGAATGATCTGGCTACTCACACACACAAAGTCCTCCGGGCATAGTTTTACTTTGTTCCTGACTTTGTCCACGTTTAACCTGGTGTTTCTGAAGTGCATTGGTCTCTGCGATTTCTGTCACATCATGATGCTCTCAGCAGGAGTGCCCACTACCTTCTACCATCCAGCATTGCAAAGGAAGCAGCCCCTCCAGCATGCTCTGCTTACTCTTGATCTCATCAATTAAGAAAAGTTCAAAGTAAAGTTTATTATCGGAGTGCATAGCTGTCACCACATACAACTCTTGAGATTTTTTTCCCCTGCTGGCATATTTAGCAAAGCTACAGAACAGTAACTGTAAACAGGATCAAATTATAACAAACTGTGCAAATACAAATATAAATAAATAACGGGAGCATGAAATAACAAGATAAAGAGTCCTTAAAGAGAGACCATCAGTTGTGGGAACACCAGAAATAGAATGAGTGTAGTTAGCCCCTGCTGTTCAAGAGCCTGATGATTGAGGGTGGTCACTGTTCTTGAACCTACTAGTGTAAGCCCTGAGGCACTTGAACATTCCATCTGATGGCAGCAGCAAGAAAAGAGCACGGCCTGGGTGGTGGATGCCGCTTTTCTACAGCAACGTTTTATGTAGATGTACTCAATGGTTGTGAGGGCCTTGGCCATGATGTACTGGGCCGAATCCACTACCTTTTGTAGGATTTTCCACTCAGAGACATTGGTGCTCCCATACCAGGCCATAATGCAGCCAGTCAGAATGCTTTCCACCATACAGCTAAAGAAGTTGCCAAGGTTTTTAATGACATGCCAAATCTCTGCAGACTCTAGAGGAAGTAGAAGCTCTGTTGTGCTTTCTTTGCAATTTTATTTATATGTTGGGTCCAGGACAGGTCTTCCGAGATAGTGACACCCAGGAATTTATTTACTGACCCTCTCCACCTCTGATCCTCCAATGAATACTGGCTCATGAACCACTGGTTTCCCTCTTCTGAAGCCTACAATCAGTTCAGTGATCTTATTGACATTGAGTGAGAGGTTGTTGTTATTACACCAACCTCCCTCCTGTATATGATTCGTCTCCACCATTGAAACCCTTGATTAGGTTCATTACTGGGGCAAAGGAGTTTAGAAAAATAGAGGTGAATTTGAAATTTTGTAAATCTGAGCAGAATTGGCAGTGTGGCTGCTGAGAGGGAGTTTCTTCACGTTTCCCCTCATGGAGGAATCTGGAATTAATGTGCTACTTCAGAATAAAACGTTGACAATTTCAAATGGAGAAGGAAAGGATATTTTTTCAAGAGTCTTAGATCAATGAAATTTTTTACTAAAGAACTGTCATTGAATGCATTCAGGGCTGAGATATACAGATTTTTTGACTTTTGAGGGCAAAGGGTTATGGGGAATTGACAAGGCAGTGCAGTTGAGGCTGATATCACTTCAGCCATTGCTTCATTGTATGATGGAGCAAGTTTAAGAGACCATTTGCCTTTCCAGCTCCTATTTATTTTCTTCTTCCATCTCCATCAATCCCATTTCACTTCCAACAGAACCTTCCCATATAAGCATAGGAAACAAAATACCTATTATTTTAGACAACCACTTACACATTCCAGCACTTCAAACACTTCTCTCATGGAACAAGAAATTTACCTGCAGATCCTTCAGTTTACTAAATTGCATTTGCTTATTTCCATGGGAAATAATAATTATGAGCACTTTACCAAGATTCAAGAGACAGAATTGTAGAGAGAGGTTGAGCATGCCAGGGCTTTATTCATTGGAGCACAGAAGACTGATGAGTGATACTATAAAATAATGTGGGCACTGAAAGAGTGAATGAGTACAGTAGTGCTCCCACAGATAGAGAAACTAAGTGAGAGGGGAGCTGTTTAATAGGAACGAAAGGAGCAACATTTTCACCCAAAAGATGGTCAGTATATGGAACAAGCTGCCAGAGGATGTGATTGAGGCAAATACACCAACAAAATTTTAAAGGAATGTTAAGTATATGGATAGGAAAGGTTTAGAAGGATATGGGCAAATGTGGGAAATTGGGACTAGCTTAGATAGCATGGAATGTTTGGGCTAAAGGGCCTGTTTCCATGCTGTATGACTCTAAGACGTCATAACATTTCCAGATATCTTACTCCCAGAACCCTGCCAGTGTAATTTGGAATGAAGTGTTTTCTGAGTGATCCAAATTCTGACTCCTTTCACCCTCTTCTGGAGCACTGAGAAGGAATAATAATGCTAAAATAGTGTGCTTCCGTTCAAAGAACCTGCTTCAAGCATATTTTCTTTGCAAGTCTTGTCCAGTGGTCTGAAACTACCAACTAATGCTGCCATCTGTCAGAGAAAATAATTATTACATCATTTAGTGAAGCCATTTTGACTGTGGAATAACCTATTCAGTGGCAATAATATATCAAAAAAAAATGCTGTGAACTAAGAATAATAGCAAAAAGTAATGGAAACACATTCAAAAATAGCTTTTAAAAATTTGATTACATATCTGAAGAGTAAAAAGCAGAAAGAGCTGGAGACTTGAAAATAATGAACATTTGATACTTATAGTCTCCTTAGGTACTGTTAAATTCTGTAATTCTATGGATCTAGACATAATAAATTAAAACTTCAATTATTGTAGTTGCTAGTGAACAGGATGTAGTTTATACACAATAAAATCATAGTCTGGAAATTGGATGACAAAAAATCATCTCAGGAGAATTAATCCAACAACTGACAGTATAGTATGGTTGCTGATACAATCTGCTCTTAGTTCGAATTTGCTTGATTCAAATGTTGATGGTTGCATTATGAAACAAGACATTTATTCCTGTACCCTGAGATTCTTTGAACTTCGAATGGCTAATTCAATGTAGAGTTTAATTCAGGTGAGCAATCATATTTGAATTATAAAGAAAATGACCCAGCTTCTTTACATTCTTTAAGTTAAGATGTTAACAAACTTCTACCGAACTACTGTTGAAAGTCTCCTGACTGGTTGCATCATGGTCTGGTACAACAGTTTCAATGCACTGGAAGCTGCAGAGAGTAATGGACTCTGCCCAATACATCATGGGCACATCCGTCCAATGGGTAAAATCTACAGAAGGTGCTGCCTCAAGAAGGCACTATCCATCATCAAAGATGCACACCAATCGGGCTATGCTTTTTTTCACAGTCACCATCAGGCAGGAAGTACAAAGGCCTGAAATCCCACAAAACCAGCTTCACCAACAGTAACTTCCCTTAAACCATTTGGTTCTGGAAGCACTGGCTAAGCCCTAAACACTACACCTTAGCCGCACTATGGACACTTTGATCACTTTGCACACAAATGGATACTTCTGTTCCAATTATGTTCTTTCTTGTAAAAATTGTGTATAATTGTGTATGAATGCTGCTTATCTGATGATATGTGTACTGCATTGATGCAGCTATAAAGAAGGCAAGACAGAGGCTATATTTCATCAGGAATTTGAAGAGATTTAATTTGTCAACTAAAATAGTTGAAAACCTTTAAAGATGTACCATGAAAAGCATTCTGACAGGCTGCATCACTGTCTGGTCTGGGGGGTGGGGGGGGGGTGCAGTGGGGCTACCACACAGGATTGAATGAAGCTACAGAAAGTCATAAAATTAGTCAGCTCAATCTTGGGTATTAGCCTTCATAGTAGCTAAGACTTCTTCAAGGAGCAGTGCCTCAGAAACATGACATCTATTATTAAGGACTCCCATCACCCAGGACATGCCCCCTTCTCATTGTTACCATCAGGTACAAGGTACAGAAGCCTGAAGGCACACACTCAGTAATTCAGGAACAGCTTCTTCCCCTCCGCCATAAGATTCCTAAATGGACGATGAATCCATGAACACTACCTCACTTTTTCTTTAATATATTTTATTTCTGTTTTTGCACTATTTTTAATCTATTCAATATACACGTACATACTTACTGTAATTGATTTACTTATTTATTTTTATTTATTTCTTCTCTACTATCATGTACTGCATTGAACTGCTGCTGCTAAGTTAACAAATTTCACATCACATGCCGGTGATAATAAACCTGATTCTGGATCTATTTCTTTTAGTGTAATGACTCCCTTAGCACTAATTATTGACTAATAACTTATACATACACATTGATTTGTTGTTGTCTTTGCAAAGTGAATGCACACTTTAATTTCACCTCCTAGTGCATGCCTTTATTTATTTGATACGTAGTTGTACTGACACAACAATTTTGCGATGAGTACGAACCTGAATGTCAGCAAATATCACCAACTGCTCCAACAATTATGAGATGACAGAATTTGCAGGAAAGGAGAGAGACAGCCAGAGGAAAAAGTGAACCAGTACGGTGACAGAGAAGGTTGTCACAAATGCTAGAGAAGGGCATGTGAGTAATGTTGCATGGTGCACAGTGAGAGATGCCCATCTAGCAAATCTAAATAAAACTAATGTGATGATGGCCTTAGTCAGAGAAGTTGATGAATTTGATAGTGCTAATGAAGACTGGGAATCATATATCAAGAGTGTTGAACTGTATTGTTACGTTAACAATGTAGAGAAGGTAAAGAAAGGCTCCTCACTTCTTAGCTTAATGGGCACTGGAACATACAGTCTCTTAGATAACCTAGAAACTCCTGAAAAGACAGCAAGCATGACATTTGATGAAATTGCTGCAATTTTACAAAATCGCTTGAGCCCAAAATCGCTAATTAATAATAGCTGAGAGATTTAGATTTCACTAAAGGAACCAGTCAAAGGACGAAAACATTTCTAAATACATTGCAGAACTGTGCAAAACATTCCCAATACTGTGATTTTAGAGATGGACTTTTGGATGCATTAAGGGATAGGCTTATATGTGGCATGCATAGTCAAAGCACTCAAAAGAGACTACTGTCAGAAAGAGACCTAACCTTAGAGTAAGTATTGTTCGTTGCAATTTCATTAGAAGCTGCAGCAAAAGATGCAGCAGAACTACAGAAAAAGGGTTTAGAATGTGAAAAACACAAAATGTCCCTGAATGGTGCAAAAAGCCAAAAATGTAATTGATGTGGCAAATCCTCCCATGATGCAAAAGTTCAAACAAAAAGTTTGCAGAAAGTGCCACAGGCAAGGCCACATAGCGAGTCTGACTGTACAAGTCAGACAAAGAGCACAAACAAAGAAAAAAAACAGAGTGAAAAGTTTCAAGCACAAAACCAAACAAATGCATGAAGTGTCTAAACGTTCAACTGAATCAGACAACACAGAGTTTGACAAAGGTGAACCACTATGCTTAGAACTGTATAACATTACTAAAGCAAATTGGAAAATCATATGGATGACAACAGATGTGCCTGATATAAAACTAAAAGTGGAGCTGGATACATGGTCTGCTTTGTCCATAATTTCAGAGACTGACTACAACAGACCATTTTCTAAGCTACCATTAGAAAAGACCTCGGTGATGCTAAAGATCTACATTCATTATTTTGGCATCACATCAGCTCCAGCAATTTTGGCATCACATCAGCTCCAGCAATTTGGCAAAGAGCAATGGATCAAGTGCTGTAAGATATATCGGGAATACTATGTTACCTTGATGACATCATTGGGACTGGCAGGAATGATGAAGAACACCTCTAGATCTTCATTAAAGTGCTTAGCAGGCTGAGAGAGTATGGTCTGCGTGCAAAGAGAGAGAAATGTGAATCTTTCAAGAATGAAATCTTATATTGTGGACATGCCATTGACAAGCATGGCTTACATTAGTAACAAGAGAAGACTGAAGCAGTGCTACAGGCACCCAAACCAGAAAATGTGTCAAACTCAGGTCATACTTGGGCCTTGTAAACTATCACCACCGGTTTCTCCCAAATATTGCTGTAGTGCTGCATCCATTGAATGCACTGTTAGAGACAGGAGCAAAGTGGGAATGGTCAGAAAGGTGTGAAAGAGCATTCAAGGAAAGAAAGAGACCAATAACATCTGATGAACTGCTCACCAATTGTGATTCATCTCTGCCCATCAGACTGGTGTGTGATGCATTCCTTATGGCATTGGTGGCATTTTGCCATATACTATGAAAGTTGGATCTGAACACCCAATAGCATTTGCTTCAAGATCACTGACGAGCACAGAACACAACTACGCACAGACAGACCAAGAGGCCCTCAGTCTAGAATAAGGAATAAAGAAGTTCCACCACTACGTCTATGAACAAAAGTTCACTTCAGTGACAGACCACCAGTCACTTGTGTCCATTTTCAATGCCAGGAAGAAAATCTCAGTGATGCCTGCTACCCAGTTGTACTTTTCTTGGGAGCTCACTCTTATGACAGAGAGTTCAAGGGTACCAAACAACACAGCAGCATTGATGAATTGTCACATCTTCCATTGCTGACAACTGAAGAAGAAAAGTCTTCACTCACTGATCCAGCAGAGTGTTCCACACCACATTGGTGGACAAGCTACAGTAACAAATTCAGAAATACAAAGAGAAATAAAAAATGACCCAACATTTTCAAATCTCTACGTCATCACCAAGCAAAGGTGACCAGCTTGTGGTAATCCTATGTTTCCACTGAGTTCTCAGTGAGATGAGACCAACTGTCTTTATGTCAAAGAACACTGATTTGTGGATCTTGTGCTGTGGTTCCCACTAAACTATGTACCAGAGTGTTAGAGAATCTGCAAGAAGAACACCTGGGTACAGTCAAGATAAAGAGTCTCACCCAGAGCTATCTGGGGTGGTCAGGAATAGATAGACAGATTGAAGATTTGACCAAAAGCTGTTCGGGATGCCAGAAAGTTCAAAATGCACTCCCACAGGTACCATTATACCCATGGGAGTGGCCATTTTCACCTTGGCAAAGAGTGCACGTTAACTCCATTCATGGACTCCACGTTTCTGATGATTGTGGATGCTCATTTGAAGTGGCCGGAGGTTATATCAATGAAGTCAACCACATCAGAAAAGACTGTGTCTACTCTGAGGACTATCTTTTCCAGAAACGGTTTACCTGAACAAATTGTGAGTGACAATGGACAACAATACAGGAAGGGTCTCAGCCCAAAACGTTGCTTATACTTTTCTCCACAGCACAAGGTGGACAACTTCCTTTTTATGAATCTGAACTCTATTCATGTGATGAAAAATCAAACACTTGCAATGCTGTTCATGAAAAGGGATCTGAGATCTCGCATAGACCTCCTGAAACCAGATCTATGGAGGGAAGTGCAGAATAAATAGTTCAAGCAGTTGCCAAACGAAGCCATGAGGAGCTTTGAGGTTGGACAGGAAGCCCTGTTTTGTGATTACCGAGAAGACAAGTGGACACCCTGTAGAGCGGGACCACTGATTACACAGTGGATGTAGGAGATCATATGTCCTGATGTCATGTGGACCAGGTACTGGAAGCTCAGCCGAAGAACACACCTGAGTCAGCAGCATCCAACAAGTTGGATACGTTTCAGCCACTGGAATTATCTCTCAGCAATGATCATGTCACTAACAGCATGACTCCTGCAACAGAGAAAGTTGCCTTTGACCAGACACCTGCCAAACCTGATGCCCCACCACGGGTCCAAAAGCACCATCCTAAAAGAAACAGAGCGCCACCCAAAAGACTGAAGTATAGTGAAGTTAGTTAGTTACTGTGAAAGCATGTTTACTTGAATATGGGTTGTTAAAGGGAAATTGGATGTTTTGTTACATAAGCAGTTGATGTTACATTAATCTAAACGGGGAAGAAGAGGACACCTGGGCACTATGGATCTATTTCTTTTAATCCCCTCAGCACTACTTACTGACTGATAACTTAAGCATGCACGTTGATCTGTTGGTTTCCCTGCAAAGTGAATATACGCATTAACTTCACCTCCGAGTGCATGCCTTTGTTTCTATGATATGTAGTTGCACAGACACAACATTATGTGTTTGTGATGCTACTGCAAGTTATTCATTATACCTATGAATACACATATGACAAAAAATTTCACTTCGATTTTGATTAAATTGAATGATTATATTCATAGTAGAACTATCACTGTGATACTATTAAGACCATAAGACATAGGAGCAGAATTAGGCCATTTGGCCCATCGAGTCTGCTCCACCATTCCATCATGGCTGATCCTTTTGCACCCTACTCAGCCCCATTCCCCGGCCTTCTCCTGGTAACCTTTGATGCCATGTTTAATCAAGAACCTATCAACCTCTGCCTTAAATACACCGAACGACGTGGCCACAGCTGCCTATGGTGATAAATTTCACAAAATTCACCACCCTCTGGCTAAAGAAATTTCTCTGCATCTCTGTTTTAAATGGACACCCCACTATCTTGAGGCTGTGCCATCTCATCCTGGACTCCTCCACCATGGGAAACATCCTTTCCACATCTACTCTGTCCAGGCCCTTCAACATTTGACAAGTTTCAATGAGATTGTGCCCCCCATCCTTTTAAATTCCAGCTGGTACAGACACAGAGCTATCAATTATTCCTCATATGATAACCCTTTCATTCCCAGAATCATCCATGTGAACCTCCTCTAAACCCTCTCCAATGTCAGCACATCTTTTCTTAGATAAGGAGCCCAAAACTGTTCGCACTACTCAAAGTGAGGCCTCACCAGTGCCTTATAAAATCTCAGCATTACATCCCTGCTCCTGTATTCTAGACCTCTTGAAATGAATGCTAACATTGCATTTGCCTTCCTCACCACTGACTCTACCTGCAAGTTAACCTTGAGGGTGTTCTGCACGAGGACTCCCAAGTCCCTTTGCATCTCAGATTTTTGGATTTTCTCCCCATTTAGAAAGTAGTCTGCACATTTATTTCTATACCAAAGAGTATGACCTTGCATTTTCCAACATTATATATCATTTACCACTTTCTTGCCTGTTCTCCTAATCTGTCTAAATTCTTCTGCAATCTTCCTATTTCTTCAACACTACCTACCGCTCCACCAAACTTAGCAACAAAGCCATCTATTCCATCATCTAAATCACTGACATATGGTATTAAAAGTAGCAGTCCCAACATCAACTCCTGCAGAACTCTTCAAGTCACTGGCACTCGACCAGAAAAGGATCCTTTTATTTCCACTTGCTGCCTCCTACTAATCAGCCAATGCTCTAACCATGTTAGTAACTTTCCTGTAATACCATGGGTTCTTAACTTGGTAAGCAACCTCGTGTGTGGCACCTTGTCAAAGGCCTACTGAAAGTCCAAATATACAACATTCACTGCATCCCCTTTACCTATCCTACTTGTAATCTCCTCAAAGAATTCCAACATGTTCTTCAGGCAAGATTTCCTCTTGAGGATACCATGCCTCTTTTTGAATATTTTTGAATTGGGTATTGACCCTCATTGCTTGCACCATGTTTTGTTCTGGACGTGCATGGCACACAGTGGAGAGCTTTTACTCTTACACTTGAGCATCCAGTAGATACAGATTGATACAGCTGAGATCTTCCTAATCCAGCCTTTCACTTTCTACAATGCATTCACATGTGAGTCATTCTGTTTTCTTACTTTTATCATGGATAAAAGTACACTTCCACTGTCAAAAAATAATATGATTCTAAAGGCTTTGCATGATTTCTGCACGTTGAGAGACATTACTGAGATCTTGATGGATGGAATAATGCTCATTTCAGTTGATTTTCTGGGATCTGGTGAGAATTGTATGGAGGGAACAGAGCTCTTCACTGGAGGGCTGAGGCTTTATAAGGAATTGGTCTGACCACACGGAGTATTCTGAGCTGTTTTCTTATCTGAGAAAGGATGTGCTGGCATTGGAGATGGTCCACAGAAAGTTCACAAGAATGATCTGGAAATGAAAAGATTAATGTATGAGGAGCGTTTGACTGCTCTGGGCCTGAACTCACTGGAGTTTAGAAGAATGTGGGGTGGTTCTCACCGAAACTTATCAGATATTCAAAGGCCTAGATCCCAGACAGAGTGTATGTGGAAAGGATACTTCCTATAGTGGAGAAATCTAGGACAAGAGGGCACAACCCTAGAGGCATTGAGTCATAGATCCATAGAAAAATACAGCATAGAAACAGACACTTCAGCCCATCTAGTCTGTGCCAAAACCCATTTAAACTGTCTAGTCCCATCGACCTATCCCTAGATCATAGTCCTCCATACCCATCCCATCTAGATATCTATCCAGCCTTCTCTTGGATGTTGAAATTGAGCTGGCATGCACCACTTGCACTGGCAAATCATTTCACACTCTCACAAAAGTTCCCCCTTGTTTTCCCCTTAAACATTTCACCTTTCACCCTTAACCATGACCTCTAGTTGTAGTCCCATCCAACCTCAGTAGGAAAAACTGCTTGCATTCACCCTATACCCCTCTTAATTTTGTATACCTCAATCAAATCTCTCCTCAATCTTCTATGTTCCAAGGAATAAAGTCCTAACCTATTCAATCTTTCTTTATAACTCAGGTCCTTCAGTCTGAGCAACATCCTTGTAAATTTTCTCTGTACTCTTTCAACCTTATTTACATCTTTCCTGTAGGTAGGTGACCAAACCTGCAAACAATTATCAACATCTTATACAACTTTCATATAACATCCCATCTTCTATTCTCAGTACTTTGATTTATTAAGGCCAATGTGCCAAGAGCTTTCTTTACGACCCTATTTTCCTGTGACGTAACTTTCAATGAGTTATGGACCTGTATTCCCAGATCCCTTTGTTCTGCTGAACTGTATAGTGCCCTAGCTGTATAAGACCGACCCAATGTCTCCTCTAATTTGTAATGACCAGTGTGCACAAAAATCTTCTGCTATGCAATATTGTGCCTAGTGACAACAATATGTGCACACTGAATACTTAAGTGGTAGTAAAACTGAAATTGTTCTAAAGATAATAAACTACCAAGCCCAGCTTGTTGTTCGTTGTTTAAAAGAAATAAAATAATACATTTTACGCTTTACACTAATAAGCTATAAATGAACTAGCAGTTCTTTCATGTTTCAAGCCTTTTGCTTCTTTAATTTGATTCAGGTGATTTGAATAACTTTCACCTTCTCACAATAATGGATAAGTGCTAATATCTCTATAGGATTGGCAGTGGTATTGGTTTATTATTGTCACATATACCAAGATATATTGAAAACTTGTCTTGAATGCTGTTTATACAGGTCAAATCATTATACACTGCATTGAGCTAGAATACAGTAAGACAATTACAATGCAGAATAAACTGTAAAAGCTACCAAAAAAAATACAGTGCGGTAAACAATGAAGTGCAAGATCATAACAAGGTAGATTGTAAGGCCAAGAGTCCATCATATCATACAAGTCCATTCAAGAGTCCGATTACAGTGGGATAGAAGCTGTCCGTGAACCCAGGGGTATATGCTTACAGGCTTTGGTATCTTCGGCTTCATGGGAGAAGGGACAAGAGAGAATGTCCAGGATGGTTGAGGTTCTTGATAATGCTCTCTGCCTTACTGAAGTGGCAAGACGTATAGACAGGGTCCATAGAGAGAAGGCTGGATTCTGTGATGTGCTTCGCTGTGTCCACAGTGCTCTGCAGTTTCTTGCAGTCATGTGCAGAACATCCAGACAGAATATTTTCTATGGTGCATTGACAAAAATTAGAAAGAGTCAACAGGCAATCAAGAATTGGCAATCAAGTCAGAGCAAAGTTCCAACATCAGCTGATATGTATTAATGCAAAATGCAAAAGTGAGTCAAAGGTGACTCAATTAGTGGAATTGATTGTCTGGCAATCAATGTCATGATGCAAATTTTTTAAGTGGGAATGCATGAAATTTTGGAGAAT
Source organism: Hypanus sabinus (assembly GCF_030144855.1). NCBI lineage: Eukaryota > Metazoa > Chordata > Chondrichthyes > Myliobatiformes > Dasyatidae > Hypanus > Hypanus sabinus. The sequence goes on from NC_082706.1 coordinate 125,107,536, forward strand.
TCAGTTTTATAAAGGCTGGGTGGAAGTTGATCTTGGATGTTGTCCATATGGCTCCTTGCCTTCCTATCTGGGTAAAGTGAAACACTTTGCTCAGTTTCTAGCAGTATGGAATCTAACCCCAATCACACAGGTTTTTCTGCAGAAAATACACTTTACTATTACTTTGTCAATGTTTCATTGTGATTACACGCATTTTTACCACTGAGATTAGATAAAAGAGAAAATTAGGCTTGGCACTTCTGAATGCTGAGGGAACAACCCTCTATAAGGAGGTCGTTCCCTCTGTTGTTGCATGAAGGAAGTCACCAGAGAGAAATATTGGTAGACATGAAGCAGCCTCTTTATTTGACAAAAATAAGGTACAGCAGGCATGATCTATGGAAAAAAGTACAGTCGAATCTTCCCTTCAGTGGTTCAGTGAAACTCCCTCTCACTGCTCACCTGCTGTGATCTCTAATGCTCTCCGACTATTTGACCACGTGCTTACCCAGAACTGCTACTACAGCCATGTATCCTTTCCATATCTTATAACGTGTCTTTTAAACGTCCTGCTGAACGGTTTCGGCCCACAATGTTGACTGTACTTTTTTCCACAGATGTTGCCTGGCCTGCTGAGTTCCTCCAGCATTTTGTTTGTGTTAAAGCATTAATCATATTGAGACCCTTTCAGTGGAAAGGTCTGCCTGGCCCGACACTACCCAATATTTATGTGTTAAAGATTTTTTTAAAATTCAAGACAATTCAAGTAAATCCATGTTACAATGCCCTCTTGAACTACACATGTAACAGTTTAAAATTTTTGGATTATCCCACCATCGCACCCAAAATAAGATTTAATTACTGTTGTATCCATGCAATGGGTTTTGATTGGATTCATACACATGTTGACAATCAGTTAAAGGCTTGTTTCCATGGTCTCTCTGGTCTGAATTTTAACTTCATTCTTCAATGCATATTCCAATCTGAAGGCTTGTGGCCAAAGTCGGTTAAGTTAATTGCTACATGTGCTAACCCCAAAAATTGCTCTAACAGTCCTTCCTCTTGCACTCCTGGACAAAAATAAATTGGTACCAGGAAAGGCCAACCTTAAGGTGACCTATTCAAATACGGCAACAAAAGTGCCCTGCCTCAGAATTTCCCCCTATTTGCATCTACATCTACCCTATCATCCCTAATGGCTACCTACAAAATGCTGAGCAGAGAGATTGTTCTGGAAATTTGAACAAGTCTTTAGAAATGCAGCTTCGTATATGTGCCTATTGGCTCTTTCCCTGCTGGCCAATTGCAGCTTAACCACATTCCTTGTGTTCAGCCCTTCATTCTCTGGTAGCTAAAACTCTCTCTTTCTGGGGGCACCAGCAAGGAAAATGCATCAGGCTCACAGGCTCTACAGCCGATCTCCATAGGACATAGCCACGTCTGCCATTCTTTGTCCCTGCACTCCTGGACTAAGGACTGAGTCTCCTCACGTCCTTCCCCCCACGGTACTGTGAGCCCCACCTGGATGAATTTGGTGGACCACAGTACAATGTCTGGTCAAAGTGTGGTTTGCCCCATCTCCAAGGCAGCTTCCTTCCCACATCCGCTCTTGTCTCCCATGATTTGGCAGTTTGGAGCAGATTGGATTTAGGCCTCTCTGATATGACTGGCATGTCCCTCTCATTGTTGAAAATGACTGCCCTGTTTGCCTCTCTACCAGCTGGTCTCTTTTCACACCTCTCCCACTCCAATGTGTCAGCGAGGGACCTTGTTGTGGTGCCACCTATACCATCCTTCTGATAAAGCTTTTTAGATTCCTGACAGTATGTGTGCCAGTTAACCCACTGACAACAAAGCTTGCAGTTAGGGTCCTCCCTCAGTGTCCATGTGTGCAGCTGTAATGGTGTAAGGAGAGTGTCATACAGATTTCAGTAGGTAAGAAATGTGGAAGGGCTCCAATCTCCAAAGTTCTGCCCAAGTGATCTTTCACTTGGGAAGACCCCATTTTGTCCAGGGAACCTGTGACCCCAACTCCACTGCCGTTGATAACCGCCTTTCATCCTCATGGTTCCATACCTCTGCCTGGGTCACGACATGCCTAACCTTTGCACTTGCACTTGCATCGTTGGAAGTGTGCAGAGGCAAGGCCTTGCCATCCCAGGCATGGGTTGCAGATAATTGCAGGGGGCTCATTGCCTGTTCTTTGGCCATGTTGACGGCCCACTTTCAGCCCTACCTTGTTGCAACTCCTGCTTGGTTTATTAGCTTGTCATCAGAGCCCCTCAGTATTAACACGTCTACATTTTGCCACCTTGAACTTCTCCACCACAGATGACAATGGGAGCTGCAGCTGGCCTGATCTTATGTGAAACTCCTCTGAAGGAAAGATTGCGATGATCCCCAGCCACCTCCATAGGTGTTTGTTGACTTCCTCTTGATGTCTTCTACAGTGGTAATGGGGAACTCATACACATGAAAAGCCAGAGCAGCCTTGGTGGAAGACCATGTTGGTACAGCTACGTCATAAATTTACCAGTGTTACGTACCCGTGACACGTGACAGTGGTGTACTTCTCACGTGACAGGTGTTGAAGCTATACTGGACTGAAGGTAGTGGTCTTGTGATGGTGGAGTGACGTCATTTTCCCGCCAGTAGAGGTCATGTGACAGGTTTTTTTTACAGGGTATAAAAGGAGGACCCCTCCCTGTGAGGAGGGGCAGTTCGTGGCTGGATTTGCCATGTTGACTTCATGCCACTGCGTGATTTAATGTTATGACACAGTTTAGTTGAAAGATGAAGTTTTATCTAATGCGTAAGGTTTAAAAGGTCATTGCCAGCAGTTTCTTTACAATACTGCTAGTTGAGATTCAGTGGAGAGTGAAGATCGAAGTTCGGGAGTTAAAAGATTGAGGGAATCGATTTCGACGGTGAAACAGGTTTGACCTGGTTTGATCCTTATTCAGAAGGAATTCGTTGACCGTTCTCATGTTAATCCCTGTGAAATAGCAGAAAGGATTGGGAACAGTTCTGTAAAGGAAAGGTCAGTGCCTTTAAGCCGTTCCATTTGTCCATCTACGTAAATTCTTCGTGGGAGAAGTTCAATTTGGGAACAGAAGCAACACGACGTGAAAGAGAATTTAAATCGTCTTAAAAAAAATCTCTCCCTTAAATGGACTGTGAGCATTTTGAACTTCTGCAATACTACTTTGAAGAACTGTTTTCGCAACATCGCTTTAAGAACTGTTTAAGCTTCATTGCTTTATGAACTGTTTAAGCTGCCGCACAGCAGCTGACTTCCAGTTACATTAGTGATTTGTTTACTTTTGGGGGGTTCATTTTCAGTGTCTAATAAACGTGTTATTTGTTATAAAAACCCCTGCCTAACTCATATATTTATTGTTGCTTGAATCCGTAACACCAGGTAGTCCAGTTTTGTTGATCTTCTTCAGCCACTCTTCAGTCTGCTTTAGAGTGTCAGTGATGTTGGCACTGTCTGTCGCTGCGACATGAAACCACTTTCCAAGACACTTCACTGGGCTGTTCTCTGTGGACGAAATGACCTCCCTGTACTTGAAGACTGAATTTGGCAGTAACCTTGCCTTTTTGATCACCATGCATGTGGTAAACTGTGTATACCTGTCTGGACACGTATAGCTGACTGCTCCTGTGGCTCCTCCCACACACTCCTGTATAAAGGTGATTGGAGGCACTGCTCCTCCCTCAGTCTCCAAGATGTTGTGGTCACTTTTGCAGCTAATAAAAGCCTATTGTTTGCCTCCCGTCTCCGAGAGTTATTGATGATGCATCAATGCATATGGACTTCCTAGCCTTGAAGGTCATTCTAGACCAGGTAGCTACATTGTCCAGGGTGTCCAATACCCCATACCCCATGGTTTACCATGGTCACTGTAACATCTTCCATGAACTCTGGTATTGCAGGTTGTCAGATGCCGGGCTCCAACATGGGGCCTCGGGTTATGTCAGCTGCTGCTGATATGAGGAAGTTCATACCAATGACAAACAAGATGGGGAGATGGTACAACGGGTTGGAATCCCTTTTTGGAGATCTTGCCATTTGGTTATAAAGTGGGCTAAAGTGAACCATAGCCTGAATCCTCCTAGGTAGCCGGTGATCACGTCTCACATTACTGGTGTGATGCGGTCATGGTTGAGAATGAGTGGAACTGATCCTTAGCCATTGGCTAGGTCTAACCAGATGACTGTTAGGTTGTATTTCTTCTGGCCTTGTGGATCAACTGGCTGATTATTGAGGTGTATTCAAGGCACCCTGAGAAACCTGGGATGCCACCTTTCTGGATGGATGATTTGATGTCCGTTAAGTAAGAGGTCAGCCTTCTCACATGCACTGAGAAGAACACCCTGCACTCCACACTAAAGAGGGAGATTGCCCTAAACTGGGTGATTGTGGAGGAATCTTCTTCCTTGGAAACAAAGCAACTTTCAGCCATTTTCCAGCTTGGTGAAATAGAGCCTTTGGTCCAAATCTCCCTCATTATCTTCCACAACCTCTGGAGGAGTTTTGGGCATTTCTTAAATACCAGGTTGGATATACCACTTGATCCTGGGACAGCAGGTGACTTTGCTCTCTTGATGATATCCTGGACCTCCTGCCACATGGGCTCCTCCACATTCAGCTCAGTTGCTAGGATTTTTGGTTGGGGGACTATTGGATTGAATTCTAGTCCCTGACTCCTATGGGGATCACTGTGATTTTTCTACAGAAATTCTTCCACCTCCTACTTTGAGCTGGTTTGGGTACCAGATTTTTGCTGCCTCAAGTATTACTGAAATATTAAATACACAACGCTGAGACTCACTTCTCATTATTGCTAGCAAGCTTGACACAGAGGTTTGGTGGGATCATTCCACTGAACACTTGAACTAAATTCATCATGCACTTAGCACATCCAAAATGGGTAAATACCAGTTCCATTTCTTTATATATGAAGAAGATACTCAACGTCTGGTCTGAGGACAAATCTTTCATTTCTTTCTTAAAATGCATTCAGACTAGTTCCATTTCATTTATGTTATAATACAGCTTAACAACTGCCCCCTCTTAGGTGGTGAACAGCTACAGCTTAACTCATCTGTCACCTTCCTCTGACTCTTATAATATACAATCTTCTACCTGCAGGTAGGTATAAAAGTTGTAAAATATAGGTGGTTGATAGAGCCAGATGACCATGCCAGTGGTGATCTCATGTAATGTTGGCTGAAGGATGACCTTCACATTTGACGGTCCTTTGGAGAATACCTCACACCATTTATTGGTTCAATATAAATCTGCCTGAAGGGAGTGCTTAAACTATTCCCAGTGGAAGAAGCAAACTTGTACTGGTCCACACAGGTACCAAATATAACTTCAGTCTGTGCAAAGCTGATGATCCAGCAGAGGAGGTGGTGGTGTTGCTGTTGCAATCACATTCAATTACCATTGAGAAAGGGATACAACAGTTCAGTCCCAAATGACTTCCACTCACTGAAATGGATCACTAGGCCAAGTATCAATTAATCAGAATCAGGTTTATTATCACTGGCATGTGTCGTGAAATTTGTTCACTTAGCAGCAGCAGTTCAATGCAATACATAATCTCTCAGAGACAGAGAAAAGATAATAAATAAAATAAAAACATAATAATAAATAAACAAGTAAATCAATTACATCTATTGAATAGATTATTTAAAAATGTGCAAAATCAGAAATACTGTATATTAGAAAAGTGAGGTCGTGTCCAAAGTTTCAAAGTCCATTCAGGAATCAGATGGCAGAGGGGAAGAATCGGTTCCTGAATCACTGAGTGTGTGCCTTCAGACTTCTGTATCTCCTACCTGATGGTAACAGTGAGAAAAGGGCATGCCCTGGGTGCTGGAGGTCTTTAATAATGGACGTTACCTTTCTGAGACATCGCTTCCTTAATATGTCCTGGATACTTTGTAGGCTAGTACCCAAGATGGAGCTGACTAGATTTACAAACTTCTGCAGCTTCTTTTGGTCCTGTGCAGTAACCCTTCCATACCAGACAGTGATGTAGCCTGTCAGAATGCTCTCCACGATATAACTATAAAAATTCTTGAGTGTATTTGTCAACATGCCAAATCGCTTCAAACTCCTAATAAAGTACGAGGGGTGATTGATAAGTTTGTGGCCTGAGGTAGAAGGAGATGTTATTAACTTCAATCTTTCTGCCTAATCACTCAGAGTTGAACTGCATGTGCATGTAACAAGAGCTGTATAACTCATCTCCTTCTACCTTAGGCCATGAACTTATCAATCACCCATCTGTGGACACTTTCTGGAGGTCCAAGGTCCGTAATGTTGCATGACCGCTGGACTAAATGTGTAAATGTAGGAGGGGACTATGTTGAAAAATAAATGTGCTGGCTTTTCTAAAATTGACGCCTTCTGCCTTAGGTCACAAACTTATCAGTCACTCCTCATATAGCCACTGTCTTGCCTTCTTTATGACTATATCAATGTGTTGGGACCAGGTTAGATCCTCAAAGGTCTTGACACCCAGGAACTTGAAGCTGCTCACTCTCTCCACTTCTAATCCCTCCATGAGGAATGGTACGTGTTCCTTCATCTTACCCTTCCTGAAGTCCACAATCAGCTCTTTCGTTTTACTGACGTTGAGTGCCAGGTTGCTGCTGCAGCACCATTCCATTAATTGGCATAATTCACTCCTGTACGCCCTCTCATCACCACCTGAGATTCTACTAACAATGGTTGTATCGTCAGCAAATTTGTAGATGGTACTTGAGCTATGCCTAGCCACAGTCATGTGTATAGAGAGAGTAGAGCAGTGGGCTAAGCACACACCCCTGAGGTGCACCACTGTTGATCGTCAGCGAAGGGGATATGTTATCACAAATCCACAGACTGTGGTCTTCCGGTTAGAAAGTTGACGATCCAATTACAGAGGGAGGTACAGAGGCCCAGGTTCTGCAACTTCTCAATCAGGATTGTGGGAATGATGGATTAAATGCTGAGCTATAGTCAATGAACAGCATCCTGACACAGGTGTTTTTGTTGTCCAGGTGGTCTAACACTGTGTGAAGAGCCACTGAAATTGCATCTGCTGTTGACCTATCGTGATGAGAGGCAAATTGCAATGGGTCCAGGTCCTTGCTGAGGTAGGAGTTTAGTCTAGTCATAACCAACCTCTCAAGGCATTTCATCACTGTCAATGTGAATGCTACTGGGCAATAGTCGTTAAGGCTGCTGGACAAGACAATATTCCTGGCAGAGTGTTTAGAGGATGTGCAGACAAGCTAGCAGGTGTTCTCACTGACATCTTCAACATCTCCCTGAGCAGGGCCACCATTCCAACGTGCTTCAAGGCCACCACCATCGTCCCCGTGCCGAAGAAGTCTTCAGTGTCCTGCCTCAATGACTACTGTCCAGTTGCACTCACATCCATCATCATGAAGTGTTTCGAGAGGCTCTTCATGAGGCATATCAAGACCCTGCTGCCCCCCTCACTGGACCCCCTGCAATTCGTGTACCGTCCGAACCGTTCAACAGACAACAACATTGCCATCACTCTCCACCTAGCCCTAACCCACCTGGACAAAAAAGACACATACATTCGGATGCTGTTCATAGACTTCAGTTTAGCATTCAACACAATCATTCCTTAGAAACTTATTGGAAAGCTGAGCCTACTGGGCCTGAACACCTCCCTCTGCAACTGGATCCTAGATTTCCTGACTGGGAGACCTCAGTCAGTATAGATCAGGAGCAGCATCTCCACATCATCACACTGAGCATGGGGACCCGCCCCAGGGCTGAGTGCTCAGTCCACTGCTGTTCACTCTGCTAACCCACGACTGTGCAGCAACACACAGCTCAAACTGCATCATCAAGTTTGCTGATGACACGACCGTGGTGGGTCTCATCAACAAGAACGACGAGTCAGCTTACAGAGAGGAGGTGCAGCAGCTAACAGACTGGTGCAGAGCGAACAACCTGTCTCTTAATGTGAACAAAACAAAAGAGAAGGTTGCTGATTTCACGAGAACACAGAGCAACCACTCTCCGCTGAACATCAATGGCTCCTCGGTAGAGATCGGAAAGAGCACCAAATTTCTTGGTGTTCACCTGGTCCCTCAACACCAGCTCCATAGCAAAGAAAGCCCAGCAGCGTCTCTACTTTCTGCGAAGGCTGAGGAAACTCCATCTCCCACCCCCCATCCTCATCACATTCTACAGGGGTTGTATTGAGAGCATCCTGAGCAGCTGCATCACTGCCTGGTTCGGAAATTGCACCACTTCTGATCACAAGACCCTGCAGCAGATAGTGAGGTCAGCTGAGAAGATCATCGGGGTCTCTCTTCCCGCCATTACAGACATTTACACCACACGCTGCATCCCCAAAGCAAGCAGCATTATGAAGGACCCCACACACCCCTCATACAAACTCTTCTCCCTCCTGCCATTTGGCAAAAGGCACCAAAGCATTTGGGGTCTCACAACCAGACTGTGTAACAGTTTCTTCCCCCAAGCCATCAGACACCTCAATTCCCAGAGTCTGGACTGACACCAACCTAATGCCCTCTACTGTGCCTATTGTCATTATTGTACTGCCTATTATTTATTGTACTGCCTGCACTGTTTTGTGCATCTTATGCAGTCCTGTGTAGGTCTATAGTCTAGTGTCGTTTTTTGTGTTGTCTTACGTCATTTCAGTGTAGTTTTTGTATTGTTTCATGTAGCACCATTGTCCTGAAAAACTTTGTCTCGTTTTTACTGTGTACTGTACCAGCAGTTATGGTCGAAATGACAATAAAAAGTGACTTGACTTGACTTGACATTATACAGCCCGAGGTGCCTAGGCGCGACTGAAGTAGCAGCAGCGCTCTCAAGTTGTTATCTTCGTCATCTGTGCCCATAGGAATTGAATAAAATTTAAGATTGCTATACTGTATAACCAGCAAAAAAACTTAACCAATAGCCAGCTGACACTGCAGGAAAATGATTGGGGAAACAAAACAAACTGATTGAGGGGGAAAGAAGCAAGAAGAAACAAATTACGTTTGCAAGATTAAAGCTGGAACCCACTGATCACAAGATAAAGTCTTCCTGTGGCAGATTCTTACTGGATGTGGTTGGACTCATGTGGTCAGCATTTATTGCCCAATCTTGACTTCCCTTAATAGGGGCATCTTTTTTGAACAATTTCTGTCCTTCTAGTGAAGGTATTCCCTCAAAGCTATTAAGGAGGCACTCCAGAACCTGGGCACAGTATTGATGAAGGGCATTACCAAATGGAGTGCAAAAATAAGGAGAACTTACAAATGGTCATGTTCATGTATATCTGTTGCCTAGTCCTTCGTGATGGTGGATGTCATGGTTTTGAATGTATATTGAGGAAGTATGGGCAAGTAACTGCAGTGCATTTTGTATGCTGTGCACTAAGCAACCCGCTGTGGCAGAGGGAAGAATGCTTTGGATGTTTGGTGGAGTACCTGATAATGATTTATTCTGCAATGATTAGGACACCAAGTCTGCCTGAACATCCTTCTCAAAGCTGTATCACAAGACTTGCCATTCCCACCCTTCACAAAACCTCCCCCATCAAATAGTCCCTGCCCAAGCCTGAATTATTATATTTTTACAACATAAGTAAAAACAGTAAAAATAAAGTTGCGCAGCTACTAATTGTTTTAATTGCCCCTGTTAATTTTCTCCTGGGGTTTACTTGCTGCAGTGTTCTGGAGGTTATTCATTACTTCCTGAAGCCTCCAGTTGTCCTCAGTTGTCAGAATATTGTCAGCTGCCATGAAATTGCATTGGACCATCTGCCAAAGGCCTTATGAAGGAGACCACTATGGTGGAGGCATGGTTTCTTCTTCTCTACAGGTTTCTAGATCTAGGCCTAGACTCACCCAGATCTCACTGTTCAAACTTGGGAAGAAACCAGAATGGCACAAAGCAAGAGCTTAATGTGTTCAGGAGAGCCTTTTCACAAATGGCACTGCCCGCAATGAGCTCACCTCTCCAAGGGGCCAGTACACTCACACACACAGATGAACTGACTAAAATAATTTTGTGCTATAATAACCCCATAAAAGCAAAATACATTTTGAAGTCCTGCTCTCATAGCCCCTCTACACTGCACTGCCAGTGACCTGCCTGGGTTGCAATCCTTTGACATTCCATCAGGTGGCAGTATTGGCAAAAGTGTAATTGCTCCTTGGCCTTAACATTTCAATGGTATTTATCCGAGGCGTTTCAATTTGGAACACGTGCATGTTCATTCTGGGTTTTTCCATTCACACATTGATTAAAGTGCCCATAAAACTGACAAAGGGAATTCTGATGGGACTGTCACACCCACTTATCAGTCTATCTGTTCTGATGGCTACTGTTATCTTGAAATGAAAATGAGACTTTGATCATAAAAGCTGCCAGTGTACAACATTACAAGTGATTGGATTTCCATGCTGAAACTGGGTCAGTATTAGGCCGTGATGTTCATAATTGATCAGAATCTCAGCTGGATCTACCACACAAGTACAGTGGTTACAAGAGCAGTGCAGAGACTAAGTATCCTGACCCACTTCATACCTCACTGCTATTGACAAGGTGGAAGTGAACGCTGTGACGGACACTCTCCCTTTGTCCGGAACAGTGAAGGGTGCAGTTCTAACAAGTACCCTGGACACAATCCAGGGCAAAACAATCTAATTAATGTCATTCTATCCAGCACCCTAAATGTGTCAGGAATTGTACAGGAGGCTTGACCTAAACACAGAGCTGCAGTGGTGAGCGATGACTTTAATAATAAACTGCAAAATAACAAGCCATGAGGGGCCGTAAAACAAGAGAGAACAGGCAATAGGGAACTGAAGGCTAGGAGCAATTGGTTGAGGCTGGCTGATTCAATGAGTGAACAAGGACTGTGAATGAGAGCTCGGTTTAAGTAGGGTGCAGGTAATGAGTTGGAAACGAGTGGCAGGTAACTCCTGTAGCTGGGTAGAGACCAGGAGGTGCCTGCCTGTTCAGGTGTGACAAAATGTTTATTCTTTCAATCAGCAGAACACATTAGCTACATAACGTACCATCTCAAAATTCACTATTTACCTAGGCCAGGGGTTCCCAATTGTTTTTATGCCATGGACCTGTACCATTAAGCAAGAGGTCTGCCGACCCCAGGTTAGGAACCCCTGATCTAGGCTAAAGTACCCTTCAGATCTGTGACTTCGACCACCATGAAGGTATAGGGGGACTAGCACATGCAGACACACTCCAGTTCCACAGTGTCCCATCATTCCTTCATTATTGCTGGGTTTTAAACTTGTTCACCACTCCCCACAAGCTTCAGTGTGTATCACCATACATTGCACCGCACTGTACTCCACTGCTCAACAGTTACTCCCGTAGATTACTCCAGCAGTATCTCCAAAACCCATAACTCCACTAGCAAGATGAGTGGCAGGTACATTCGCACAAATATGACTATCTACTGACATCCCTGTAGTTGCACACCTTTCTCATTTGGAAATATAATATCATCCTTTCATAATCACTGAGCCTAAATCCTGCAAATTTGCCCTCAAAAATATTGTGAATGCATCTTCACTAGAATGACTGCAGGAGTTCAAGAAATTGCTACTATCGTTTACTCAAGGGCATTTCGAAATAGGCAATAAATATTGTCAGAGACTTACTGAAATGGGCCATTTGGTTCATCATATCAATACCAATAATTTTGCTGATCGACATTAATCCCATTTGTCCACAGTAGACACATTCCTTCTATGCTTTGTCAACTTAACTGGCTAAGTACCTCTTAAAAATAATGATTATATTTGACTCCCCTACTTCTCCTTCCAGTGAGTTCCAAATATCATCCGCTCTCTGCATTAAAAAAACTTTGTTCACATTTCCTTTATAACTTCCTCCTCTCTTCTTAAACCTATGTCTTCTTGCTTTTGATTTGCCTACCATGAGAACAAGCTTCTATCTATCCTATCTATGTCTTCGATACAGTACGAGGTCTTCTATGAGGATCCTTGCATTAAAATAAATGCAGCTGAAACTGCTATCCTTCCCGTGCTCCCTAACCTGCCTCTTTGAACCCTGCAATGGACTTGCATGAGTGATTGTGTACTTCTTTCACCCCGATGCAATTGCCTCCCACCTCCCTGCCAGATTAGTTCAACCCCTGCTGCGTGACATGAGCAAACTTCCCTGCAAAGATAAAGGACCCCCCCCCACCCCCATTCTAGGTTCAACCAGTTCTTCTTGTACAAGTCAAACCTACACCCAGAGCAATCCCAATTATTCACAGGAGGAACAAGGCAAAATGGGAACAGGTCAAGAAGGCAGATTAGTTGGCATTGGCAGGTTAGGCCAAAGGGCCTGTTCCTTGCTTTATATCTATGATTATGGGTACCTAAAGCACCCCTACACACTTCCTGCATCAGGCTTTTAACCAGACATTCCCCTACCCTCTCTTCCAGTTTCTCACCCTCACAGATTATTCCAAATGATGCCCAAGTCCTGAAAAATGACTGATTTAAAAAGAGCAAAGTGACAGACAGTTCAGCTATGGACCAACACATGTGATATGATAATTAAGCAGGTGGCAAAGTAACGTGGACTCTGTGGCCAGCTTGCACAGTCATTAACTCCATTGCTAAATCCATGCTGTCTCCTGTAGGTAACTCAATGTAATCATTCACTTACATCTTTTATTGTTAGTTTATTATTGTCACGGAGGCACAATAAAAAGCTTGTCTTGCATTCTGTTCATACATAACACATTGAGGGAGTAGGTAAAACAATAACAGAAGCAGAATAAATGTAACAGTTACAGGGGTAAACAATAACGTGCAAGATCAATACAAGGTAGATGGTGAGGCAAGAGTCCATCTTATCAACCAGGAAGCTAGTCAATTTTGCCTTCACAGATGCTGCCTGACCTGCTGAGTCAGCCCAGCATTCTGTTTCTGCTAGCCAATCCAGCTGAATTTCCTCTGTGCCGCCCACAGCAGGCAAAGCTGTAACTCTCCACCTACCCCCTCCCTATTAAACTGAACTAAGTCTGAGGCCAGATCAGTCATGATCTAACTGAATGGTGAAGCAGGCGTGACAGCCCAGATGGCCGACTCCCATTCTTACTTCTTCTTTTCTGCTTATGTAACATTTAAGAGGAACCTTCTCTTTGAAATTTCCTGGTACACTCTTCCGAGAGGTAACGTTACAGCTATATAGGACCCTGGTCAGACCCCACTTGGAGTACTGTGCTCAGTTCTGGTCGCCTCACTACAGGAAGGATGTGGAAACCATAGGAAGTATGCAGAGGAGATTTACAAGGATGTTGCCTGGATTGTGGAGCATAGGTTGAGTGAACACGGCATTTGCTCCTTGGAGCGATGGAGGATGGGAGGTGACATGATAGAGGTGTACAAGATGATGAGAGGCATTGATCGTGTGGTTAGTCAGAGGCTTCTTCCCAGGGCTGAAATGAGAAGGCACAGTTTTAAGGTGCTTGGAAGTAGGTATAGAGGAGTTGTCAGGGGTAAGTCTTTTATGCAGAGAGTGGTGAGTGCGTGGAATGGGCTGCTGGTGACTGTGGTGGAGGCGGATACAATAGGACCTTTTCAGAGACTCCTGGATAGGTACATGGAGCTCAGCAAAATAGAGGGCTATGGGTAACTCTAGGTGATTTCTAAGATAAGAACATGTTCAGCACAGCTTTGTGGGCTGAAGGGCCTGTATTGTGCTGTAGGTTTTCTATGTTTCCATCTCCACTAACAAGTCCTTCTCCCATGGCAATGAAACCACAGGATATTCAACACCTGTTCTTTTACTTCTAGTCTTTCTCTCATACTTCTCGTTCCCTTGGGATTCATAAGTTTTCTAACAACTATTTTAATACAAATAACTTTGAATCATTTTGACTCTTACAATGTTCACAATTACCATTCGGTGGTTACACCTGTTAAATAAACTCTTTCAAGTCTTCATACTCCTTACAGTGAGACAGCAAGTGCATAAACCAAAAGGTCAGTGAGCTACTAACAATAAAGGTGAAAACTGACCTCCGAGTATTTTATTTGTCCGTTTTCTTATCCAATATGTCTGACACAAAATGGGAGTTTTTAAAACTAATTTTCGTGAAGGGACACTAAGCTCACTCTTCTGTTTTGCTTGCCATATCTCAGCTTTGGTACTAATGTACGGCTGTCAGAAGGTACATACTTTTTTTCTGCAGGCAGTATGCAGAAACTTGATTAACTGCTTAACAACTGAATATGAGGAAGGAAAAGAACTATTTGCAATACAGTGGGTTTGCACAAGAATGCAATAGTTCAGAGAGGTTTAGAAGCAGATTTAATGGTAACATCAAGAAGGGAATTTATAATATGCACAAGAGGTAAAAGAGACCAGTGGGAAGATATCAAATGGATGGATCTTTCAAAGAAGCAGCAACCAGGCCGTGAGAGGTGAATGGTTATAGGTAGATGGCTTAGCAACCAAGTGATTAGTTAGTAACAAAGCATTTTAACTATAAGAATTGGATATTACTAGTTTAACCAAAGGACTAATTGAGCACCTTTGGTGAAAAATATTGTTGCCTACTTAATGCAGAGCCAAATGAAATGTCTGCTGTTTATCCATGTGCAAAGCAACATAACTGGTTCCGCAGCATCAAATATAATGGTATGATCAGCCTTCAAATAAAAGTTCCATTTTGCTGCAAGCAAATGTTTAGAGAAATAATTTCTTGTTAAGTATTTAGCAGATGAATTGCATTGCATCTGTCATGATCAAAGCAAATATAAAGTTGCTTTCTAAGTTCCACTAAGTAATGGCCCAACATTCCACTATGCAATGTGGATCCAATGCAACTACTGTGGCTCCAAAGATTATGGAATCGAGTCCTATCCTGCCATTAAGTAAATATTGCTATGCAGTGGGGAGGTAGTACTGCCCTGTCAGGGAATCCATCTTATAAAGCAGGCAAGATAGCGACTATACTTCTTTAGGAGTTTGAAGGGATTTGGTATGTCACAAAAACACTCAAAAACTTCTATAGATGTACCATGGAGAGCATTCTGACAGGCTGCATCACTGTCTGATATGGGGGGTGGCGGGGCTACAGGACCGAAAGAAGCTGCAGAAGGTTGTAAATCTAGTCAGTTCCATCTTGGGTACCAGCCAACAAAGTACCTAACACATCTTCAAAGAGCTGTCTCAGAAAGACAGCTCCATTATTAAGGACCCTCAGCACCCAATGAGCCCTTTTCTCACTGTTACCATCAGGAAGGAGGTACCGAAGCCTGAAGGCACACACTCAGCGATTCAGGAACAGCTTCTTCTGCTCTTCCACCCAATTCCTGAATGGACATTAAACCCATGAACTCACTTTTTTATTACATTTTATTTCTTTTTTTGCACGATTTTTAATCTATTCAAGATACATATTTTGTTATTTATTTATTTATTTATTTTTCTTCTATATTATGTATTGCACTGAACTGCTGCTGCTACGTTAACAAATTACATGACACATGCTGGGGATAATAAACCAGATGCTAATTATGATTCTGATTATGGATTAACTGTTAAACCTGGACAGTGTCAGAGATAAGGAATGAACACAGGCTGTTGGAGCTATGAGGCAGCAGCTGTACTAGTTCCAATATTTTGCTGACCTGGAAATCACTTGATAACCTCTAGTGTAGTTTCTTCCAATTGATTTCAAGTGCATCCGAGGCCATTGCAGCTTCAAAGCAGAACCTTTACCATTGATTTGTGTACATTAATCTCCTGCCAAAAAATGTATCTCAATTGTGCCACTTAATGCAAGTGAAGTTCCATTACCTACATACTGATTGCAGTGACAGCATTTAGTCAGGTCTTCCAGTCACTGCAGAAGTAGTTTACAGAGATTTTTATTGCCAATAGAATTAATTCCCTGGTCATGTCTGTCCTTGTCCTCTATCAGTCATTGAAATCCTGAAACATCCTGTGCTTAATTCTATTCCATTTTATTGTTCTTTATTTGCCCAGAATTTATGAGGTTTAAAGGTAATCAGATGGCATCGAAGGTTACATTTCCATTTCCTTAATGAAGTCAATAATAAATGAGATGTGGAAGGAGAGCTGGAGGTGGATTACGAGCCATAAAATACAGAAGTTGAGCTTCACAGAAGACCAACTCAATTTAACGTCACAGCCCAATATAATTGTTAATAATAACAACTACAAAAACTTCTCCTACTACTACTACTCTCCTTCTTCTCTTCCTCCTCCTCCTATTTCTTTTCCTTCTCCACCTTCTTCTTCTTCTCCTCTTCCTCCTTCTCCTTCACTTACGTCTCATTCTCTTTTTCTTCCTCTCTCTTTCCTTCTCTCTCTTTTCATGTATTAGAGACCAGAGGTTTTTGGTATCTTCCAGTTGCCCCAGTCCATTTTGAGTTGCTGCAAACCACTGGTCCACATCTCAGAGTCACAGTGTCATTGAGGAATGCAGCACAGAAACAGATCCTTTCATTCAACTGTCCATGGCAACCAAGATGCCCACTTACTTTCATTTGGCCTATAGAATACCACTCTAAACCTTCCCCATCTCTCCAAAGAATCTCCTAAATATTGTTAATGTACCTGCATCAACCACTGCCTTTGGCAGTTCATTCAATATACAGACCACCCTTTTGGTGAAAAAATTGACTCTCAGGTATGTATTAAATCTCAACTCTCACCTTAAACCAATATCTTCTAGTTCTTGCTTACACAACCCTGGTGAAAACCATGTTCATTCACTCATCATTTGCTACTCCTCTATAAGCTCATTCTGAAAATATCTGAAAGGTGGGGAATTGTAGAATTACCACTGTTTATATTTATAAATAGTTGCCATTCACTATTTTTAGCTTCACTTTCACATACTCTCTCGGGTCAGAAATTAAGTTTTTCCATTTTGGTATAGTTTTTTCTACAATAAATAACCCTTTAGAAATATGTCATCTTTACAAGAATACATAAAGTGCATCATCTGTTGACAAAATAGCAGCAAGTGATGCTCCTATTAAAAAACTGAGCCTTGTTCTTCTGAACCGCAGCTCCATCAGTGGTGATCTTAACAGTTGCCAGCAATCAAATTGTTGAAATGTCAAGAAAATCAAGGAGGAAATTCCGCTGAGTACTTTGCAGGAGTGAAACTGAGCCTAGATGAGAACATGCCCCCTGGCCCTCACCTTCTATTGATGTTATTCAATCTCTTCTGTTGAAAACATTCAATATCTGTACAAGCTTCCAAATCCTCATCCTATTATGGATTAAAGCTGTCATATCAAGAGGAAATACCCAAACTCTAAAACAGACCAAAGGAAAATGATGTTTCATATACTGTATATTATCACTCTCTTAAATGATGTGAAATTTGTTTTATAGCAGCAGTACACTGAAAGAAATAGAATTAATATAAATCATAAAAATAAATAAAAGGTGCAAAGAAAGTAATAATGAGGTAGTGTTCATGGGTCCATGGACTGTTCAGACATCTGATGCCAGAGGGAAAGAAACCGTTCCTGAATTATTCTTTCAGGTTCTTGTACCTCCTCCCTGATGGTTGTATTAAGAAGAAGGCATGGCCTGGATGATGTAGATAGTGATGGATGCTGCCTTCTTGAAGCATCACTGCTTGAGGATGTCTCTTGATTGTGCTCGTGATGGATCGGGCTGAATCAATAGCTTTCTGCAGCCTCTTGTGATCATGTGCATTGGAATTTCCGTACCAGGCTGTGATGCAGACCGTCAGAATGCTCTCCACCATATACTGTATCTATAGAAATTTGTAAGAGTCCTTAGTGACATACTAAATCCCCTCAGGCTCCTAATGTGATAGAGTACTGGCATGCCTTCTTTGTGATTGCTTCATTGTGTTGGACTCAGGATAGATCCTGCAAAATGTTGATACCTCAGAACTCGAAGCTGCTCAGCTTTCCACAGCTAGCCTCTCATTAAGGGCAATTGAGTGTTACCCCTCCTTTCCCTTCCTGAACTTCTCCATCAATTCACCCCTGTTGAATAGGGCTCAAGATACATTGAGGGAGCTAAGCTGAATTCCTTGATTACTCCCAGAAGTAACTGGATTTTAAAAAATTAGACAACTGAACCCTATTAATCTGATTTATTTTTATTTTTCAAATTTTTTGCTCCTCTTCAGCTTCATTTCACAAAGCAGGTCCTTCAGATTTCAGTGTTGTATTACTCGCAATCCAAGATTGGCCACGAACAGATTTATTGAAGACAATAAAGTAAGTTCCATTGTAAAATTATTATAATTTGACTTTTACTTACTATGTCCAATCCATTAAAATAATCTGCAGCCATGTTGTTATTTATCACTCACTGGCAAAGTGAGAAAATGAAGCATGAACAATGGTATCAAATGGAAGATGATCACCAATAAAATTCTCACGAAAGCTCAGATTGAATTCTGCTAGATTTTGCCTCAAGACCTCATTACGGATTGTTCCGACATAGAGTCAAGAAATAAATTCCAGAGGCAAGATGAAAGTGACTGCTTTTAGCACCAATGTTGCACTACCCTATTCTGGCCTCAATAAATTTATTGGGATTGGGATATTTTTTTCTATGGCTAAGGTCATTATTATTATTCATAAGTAGTAAATCTAATACATGGTCAAAGGCACTATGTTATTATCTTATATAATTACATTATATCCCCAAGAGTAACAAACTAATCTGTCCATAACAATAAAGCACCAAATATTATCACCAGGACTTGAAGTGGATAGCCTGGAATGATACACTCTTAAGAGTTTCAGTAATATAGGAAAGGGAGCATGACTCATTTCTCATGTACAGAGAGAATCCCACAGTTGAGAAACTCTCATACTTAAATGGTACCAAGTTAGTATTAATAATATAAACAAAAATATGGGGAAATACTGAATAACATTTAAATATTTAACCTTCAGGATCAGTACTTTAAAATACAGGTTTAAAGGGTCTACATGATAACTATAATTATTCAGCCCTAATGTAATCTTTGTTGGTGAAATAGGATTCCAAAGTATTTTAAAGAACTTTATTGACATGATATTAACAGAGGAGTATTCAGATCACATAACTGTGAAAATGATACTAACTCTGTTTACTTTTTGCCTTCCATTGGCAACTCCAAAGTTTGCTGATTGCAAAAATATCAGTAATTTGTAACTGCCCTACTACTAAACAAACAAATAAAGGCTATTTGCACAGGTTTGTGCTTTATTTGCCCAATGTTCACTCCAGAAGAGGAAACCAAGATACTCTCCATGTTATACCGTGTGGTGAACTATGTGCCTGTCTGGACACGCCCCCTGCTGACTGCTCCTGTGGCTCCTCCCACAGGCCCCTGTATAAAGGCGATTGAGGCCTGACGCTCGGCCTCAGTCTCCAGGACATAGTATGATGGACACTCACTCCTGGTTCCTTCTTCCAGTCAATAAAAGCCGATATCTCGCCTTACGTCTCAGTGTGAGTTATTGATGGTGCATCATACCGAATATGAAATGTAAGACAGTGACACAAGAGACTGCAGAGGCTGGAACCTGGAGCTAAAGATGAGGTGCTGTAGGAATTCAGTGGGTCAGGCTACAACTTTGGAGGAAAATTTACAGTAATATCTTGGGTCCAGCTCCTTCATCTGGAATAAATGAAGTTCAGTTTTCCAAGCTTGATGTAAAAGGAAATACAAAGTTAATGTAGTATTCTCACCTTTGCCAGTGAACTGAATGAGGACAGAAGAAAACAGCTTTGTCAGCCAAGCATGTCTAGGCTTTGATAAACACAAGCAGTTCTGCAGATGTGCAGGGTTGAAGTAAGAAACTGGGAAGTGATAGATGGAAAAGGTGAAGGACTGACAATGAAGGAATCTGACAGAAGAGGAGAGTGGACCACTTCCGCCATCCCACAAAACACACCTTTACCTGCACCCCCACTTTCCACCTTCTGCAGGGATTACTCCCTCCATAATTCCCTTGTCTATTTGCCCTCCCCACTAACTTGCCTCCTGGCACATATCCCTGCAAGCAGAAGAACTGCTACATCTGCTCATTCACCTCCTCCCACCTCCACTCAGAGCCCCAAACAGTCCTCGTGAGGCCACAATTCATCTGTGAATCTGCTGGGGTCACCTACCATATCCAGTGCTCCCAATGTGAGACCTGATGTAGGTTGGGAGGTGTTTGACAAACTCCTTCGCTCCATCTGCATAAAGCAGGATTTCCTGATGACCAGCCAACTTAATTCCAATCTCCATTCCTATTCTGATTTATCGGTCCATGCCCTCCTCTACTGCCACAGTAAGGCCACTCTCACGTTGGAGGAGCATCACCTCATATTCCATCTGGGTATGAGCATCAATTTCTCCAACTTCCAGCAATTTGCCCCCTCCCCCTTCCCTCTTCTTCAGTTCCTCTTACCTCTTCTCTTTTACTCACCTGCCTGTCACCTCCCACTGCTGCCCCTCCTCTTTCCCTTTCTCCCTTGGTCCACTCTCCATTCCTATTAGATTCCTTTTTCTCCAGCCCTTTATATTTTCCACTTATAACCTTCCAGCTTCTTACTTCAACACCCACCCCCATGGCTTCATCTATCACCTTCTAGCTTGTATTCCTTCCCTTTTCCCCCACCACCACCCCCATCCCCCCTTGCTTTCCAGTGCCTCGGCCCGTGACATCGACTGTTTATTCATTTCCATTGATGCTGCCTGCGCTGCTGATTTCCTCCAGCGTTGTGTATGTGTTGCTGCAGGCATTGATCTCTGGTTACTCTACCACTTGGAGACCATCACTCGTGGAAGAAAGGACTTTCTTCTAGCGTTAATCAGTAAGTAGGTTCAGACACTTTACTTCCTTAAATTCACTTACTACCTCAGAGACTTAGTCAATGAAAACACACCAAGACTTCACTCATCTCCAACATTTCATGCAAGACACACATTTACCAATGTCCCTGATTGATATTCCTACCCTGGAAAGAAAAGCACCTACAAAACAAGTCAATACTTGATGACTGCATTCAGTCTTCTCTGCAGTGTTGGGCTCCAATATCCATTCATGATGAACGACTGCCCACACTTCCACAGGCTGCATGAAAACATTGTTTTCTTGCAAGTGATCGATGACGTCTGCGGACAAGCAATAAAAAGACTAATGCTCTATTTCCTATTCTGAGCAAATTGATACCTGCCAATTAAAAATAGCCAAGACGTCTGTGTCTCATAAGAGGCAATTCATTGAAAATAAACTTGCACTTTGTCTGGATAATTTTATTATGAATTAATTATTTCTTCTGTAGAAAAGTCAGTTCTGCTGAGTTATCCTTTTTGAAACAAAAATTGCCCTGTTTGCATCCCCTCTCTTTCGGAAGGCACCGGAGATGAAAATATTCTTTATGGAAGTCAGAGCAGTTGAACTAGTGTGTCATATTAAAGTCAGAATCATGCAGTGTGGAAACAGGCCCTTTGGCCCAGCAGCTCTGTGCCAACCAAGGTGCTCATCTATACTCATCCCATTTATTAACGGTTTGCCTACATCCCTCTAAACTTTTCCTATCCATGTACCTGCCCAAGTGCCTTTTAAATGTTGTTTATGTTGTGAAGGATACTTAGTGTCCTCAGGCAGAGATCACCCTCATTTTTACCAAGTTCAGCCTTCTAAACACAGTAGATGACACTTTCAAAGATCAAAGGCTTGTTTTTCCATAAGTTAAACTTCCAACGAATATTCTTTGTTTTGCTTCTTGTCGTAAATGAGCCAGTGTTTGGTTTGTAATGTAAATGGCAAGCAATAATCAGTTTGAATTTAAAAGGACAACTTTGCAAACAAGCACTGTCTATAGGACAGACTTGTTGATACACCGCACCTGGGGTTATTGCTTAAAAGGTGCAGTGTAGAAAATAGGGTTATGTTAATTAGCTAGTTGCAATACAGACAATGTATTAAAAACTTCGAAGTTTCAAGGTATATTTATTATCAAAGTATGCATAAATTACACAAACTTGAGATTCATCTGCTGACAGACACAAAACAAGAAACCCAATTTGTTAAAAAAAGACCCACATCCAATGAACAGAGAGAAAAAACTAAAATCAAATCATGTAAACAATAAAGCAAGCATTAGCATTCAGAACGAAACTGAGTCCATAAATATAGTTTAGTTCAAGGAAACTTTCAGACCAGATTGGTACTATCATTTACCATAATGCATTTAGTCCATATTGTTAAAAGGGATCCAAAAAGAAATCACATGTACATGAAGTCACACAAGTGGCAAAGAAATAGCATAAACATAGAGATCAATTCAGGCTTATTAAAAATAGTCCAGGAAGATCCAGAGGAATGACAGAAAAATAACTGGGTGAACTAGAATCCATTCCTCTCTCTTCGATATCTGTGAGGCATATATAAGACATAAAGGATAGCAGTCACACAAAAAAATATATAATATAGCCCAAGTCCCTGAATGACGTGTTCTGTAAATTGATGGTGCGTGGATGTTGTTGGCAAGAACAAGCCTTCCACAGTCTGCAGACAAACACATGCAAGCTTCTACCATGCGGACGCTGGTGGTCAGCACCAATGTCAGGAACAAGCGCTCAGTCCAGCATGGACACCCCACCACACTGCCTACAGCTACAATAGGCAGGCCTCCTGGTCACCCTGGTCTGCTACAACAGGAAGGCCTCCTGGTCACCCTGGTCTGCTACAACAGGCAGGCCTCCTGGTCACCCTGGTCTGCTACAACAGGCAGGCCTCCTGGTCACCCTGGTCTGCTACAACAGGCAGGCCTCCTGGTCACCCTGGTCTGCCACAACAGGCAGGCTTCCTGGTCACCCTGGTCTGCTACAACAGGCAGGCCTCCTGGTCACCCTGGTCTGCTACAACAGGCAGGCCTCCTGGTCACCCTGGTCTGCTACAACAGGCAGGCTTCCTGGTCACCCTGGTCTGCTACAACAGGCAGGCCTCCTGGTCACCCTGGTCTGCTACAACAGGCAGGCCTCCTGGTCACCCTGGTCTGCTACAACAGGCAGGCCTGCAGCAAGAGGCCTAGTCCACATTACAACTGAGATCACACAGCACTCCCACCATCGACCTTGCCAATAAACCAGTGAACTGGACTTGCAGTATTCTACATTACCAATGTCAAAGAGGGTCTTCCAACTACAAAAAGTTGTCCAATACAATCACTCACTGTTCGACTGCGTGCCACCTTCACGCACCTACTCCGGTGCCTTTCTGTAGCAGGTAGCAACACAGTCTGCACAAAGTCCAGCTCCTCCACTAATGAGCAACTCACTGATGGGATCGACCTAAAGTACTTGGAGTTCTTAATATCCAGCAGTGCCTTACAATTGTAAAAAGATCTTTAATAAAAACAAAACATTTTTGGTTTGTCCTGGAGAGACCATTGCATCTGAACACGTTACCATCATTCCGGAAATCATAAGATAGAAATCCTCTGCAAGTTTAAAATGTATTTTAAGAATGTTGTTTAAATTGAAATGTGTATCACTGTAAATAAATGAACTGTGTTTAAACTGCTTTGTTAAGTGGAAATATCTCTTCCTTGGTAGGGAGGGGGACCACCACTCAAATAGTGAGTATTGGCAAATAATCTCTCCATGGAAAATAAACAGGGATGAAGATTGGATAGTTAAAGTATGACGTCCCTTTAGTGAGGGTACCCATAGCTATCTCTATCAGATAGGTCTTAATGTCTTTGTTTGGGTTAGAACTTTGTGATCAGTAAACCAAATACAATGGCAACATACCTGCCTCATTCACTTTCTCTGGCAGGTCACTTCATAGCACTTGAATGCATTGCACAGATATTCAGAATTCTGAGGGTAGGATTCAGTCAGGGTTAAGAACTTGCAAACAAACAGAAAACAGAGAGTAAGAATATATTTGAATATATAAGGGGATCGAAGAATGAAGTATATCCAAGTTTGTTGATGAGATAGAGCTAAGTAAAACCCTAGGTTGTGAGGGTGACACAAAAAGGGGATACAGACAAGTTAAATAGATGGCAAGGACACAACAGGTGGAATATACTTTGGAAAATTATAAAGAAAATATAATGAGACTGAGTACTTCTTAAATGATGAGGGTTCAAAAGCTCTCACCCATTCAGAAACAGAAACAAGTTTACATAGCTGTTTCCATGACCCCCGGTAAGATCATGGCTGATTTATTACTCACTATCACTCTGTTTCTATGTCATATGTTCTTTTGCTCTTCTGTGAGTTATCATCCTTTCCTTTAAGAAAATTGAAATAGGCTATTCCATCAGGAGTAATTCCCAGCAGGCATTACTTCTAGGTTCCAAAAGAAGCGCAGTGGCATGTTAATCTCCAGTGGAATTTTGACTTGCAAAGCATTAGATTTTGAATATATGTACAATCCAAAAGTATGAACAATAATTGGTTAAATGGCATCTTCTTGTTCTTTCTTCCACAATGAGAACACTGCAGACAAGGACAGCACCTATTGTCTATCGCTAATTCTTAGCTTCTGGTCAAGATGGCATCAGGCTGTGGCCTCTATTGAGGTCATGGTTTAGGCCGAGTTGTTTTTAAGTTCATAGATTTAAGTTCATATGGTTTTGGAGAAAGAGAGGGGAATTAGAGGTCAGGTTAAGATGTAGGGACAGGGATGTGGGGAGTTAGAGGTCATGCCAGAGCCCAGTCCTCCACTCCACACTCCACATTTGAAAGCCAGCAACGACATGGACGAAGGACATCCATGGACTGATTTCAGGCCTGCAAGTGCTGTGGAAAAAGACCAGAAAAGACAAGGGGCATGTATCCTCTCAACCCATGTCACCGAATCCCCTGCTGGATCAGCAGGATCAGATGCTTGTGAGACCTTAGGTATGTGAATCTGCGAGTCTGGAGTTCGAGGCCTAGAGTACGGAGTCCCATCATTGTTGAGTCCATATTTTGAGGTCGAGAGTACATGGTACCATCATCGACAGGTCCTGGAGTCGATACTGAAGATCAAGGCCCAAAAGTTGATCAGAAGTCTGGAATTGATGCCTAATAGCCTAAGCCTTGGGTCTGCAAGTCCACAGGGGAAGTCAGGTGCCCAAAATCTGTGAGTCTATGAATATAATGGAGGCTGAAGGCTGAAGGCTATCCGTGTGTGTGATTGAGTGGATGGGAGAGAGGAAAGGGACTTGCTTTGCTGTTGCTGTTATTCTGCTGAACTACGTACATTTGCGCTGGAGTGTGTGGGAACACCCAGGGGCTCCCCCTAGCATACTCTTAGGTTATGCTGGTTGCTAGCACAAACAACACATTTCTTTGTATGGTTTGATATACATGTGATAAATGACTAAATGTGAACCTAATTGTCATTGAGAAGTGAGTCAGCTTGGTAAATCATTGAAATGCTGTTGGGTTGTGTGTTTGGGAGTTTAGACCCAGCAATGATTAAGAGGCAGTGAGCTATTTCCAAGTCAGGATGGTGCATGACTTGTAGGGGAATGTGTGGGGAGTGGTGCTCCAATATGCTTGCTGTCCTTGCCCAGCCTGGTAACAGAGATTGTGGGTTCAGGATGTGGCTTCAGAGTTGGCCAGGTGAGTACTTGCAGTGCCCTTTATCAGTGCCAAAGAGGAAGAATGAATGTTTTGCATGAATTGTAGCAGTTGAGATGGAAAAGTCCAGGGATTGCAGGATGAAAGGCACTTGCGACATGATACATAGGAAGTGGGAACATGATTAGGGTCATTCAACCTTTCAACCCAGCTTTGTCATTTAATAAGAACACAGCTGATTATCCAAGTTCAGTGCCTCATTCCAGATTGCTTCCCAAATCTCCTGATCCTTCTCTCCCTAAGAAAACATATAGCGCTCTCTTGAATTAATTTATTGATTTGGCTTTAACTGGATTCTGTGGTAGAGAATTAAACATGTTCACCATTCTTAGCAAGGAGAAATTTATCCCTCTCTCAGTCTTAACTGGCTTCAATGGCTTTCCACGTACACAACGGTTCCTGCTTTTAAATTCCCCCTTCAACAAGAACATTCTTCTTGCATCAAATCTATCCAGTCCTGTTAGAATTTTGATATTTCCCCCTCATTGCTCTGAAGTCTAATGACTATAAGCCTAATTGATTCAACCTCCCCTCAGGATCAGGGCAGTGGATTACTTCTGTCTCTTCTGGAATATGCATTTGCCAAGAAAGGAATGTGGTGTTCTTTGTCAGAAGAGTTGCATAGTACTAGACTTTGTTCTGTCTGGGCTGTCCTTAGGGAAGCACCTAGAGGGATGGCATGATGCCAACAACCTTTCCCTTACTGTCAGCAAAATAGAAGAACTGGTAATTGATTTCAAGAAGCAAGGTGGTGCACCTGCTCCTGTTTACATCAGTGGTGCGGAGGTGGAGTAAGTTGCGTGATTTGGATTCCTAGCTGTAAACATCATCAATAGCTTTTTCTGGTCCAACCACGTAGACATCATGACCAATAAAGTACATCAGGACCTCGAATTCCTCAGGAACAGAAGGAAAATTGTCCCCTTCAGAACTAAAATTAGAATCAGAATCAGAATCAAGTTTAATATCACTGGCATTTGTCACGAAATTTGTTAGTTTTAATGTCAATTAAATAAGTAGAGCAAAAAGAACGGAAAATAATAATGAGATGGTGTTCGTGGTTAGGTTCATTGTCCATTCAGAAATCTGATGGTGGAGGGGATTAATATGTTCCTAAGACATTGAGTGTGTGCCTTCAGACTCCTTCACCTCCATTTTGATGTTAACAATGATAAAAATGATTAATGATGGTTGCTGCCTTTTTGAGGCATCGTCTTTTGAAGATGTCCTCAATGCTGAGGAGGCGAGTGCTCATGATGATGCTGGCTGAGTCTGCAAACTTGTAACTCACAATCTACTTTATCATGAATACCATAAATACAAGAGACCATGGAGATGCTGGAAATCCAGAGAAACACAAACAAAATGCTGGAAGAACTCAGCAGGTTGGGTAGCATCGATGAAAATTAATCAATAGTTGACATTTAGACCAAAATCCTTCAACAGGATTGGAAAGGAAGGGGAAAAATGCCAGAATAATAAAGTGAGGGGATGGGAAGGAGGACAAGCTAGAAATGTGATAGATGGAACCAGATGGAAAAGGTAAAGAGTTGAAGAAGAAGGAATTTGATAGGAATGGAGAGTGGACGATGGGAAAAACGGAAGGAGGAGGGCAGGTGAGGAGAAGAGGTGAGAGGCCAGAGTGGGGAATGAAAAGGGAAAGGGGAGAGGAAAAAAATTATCAGAAAGAGAAATCAATATTCATGCCTTCAGGTTGGAGGCTACCCAGATTGAATATGAGGTCTTATTCCTTCAACCTGAGAGTGGTTTCACGGTGGCAGAAGAGGAGGCCATAGACTGACGTATTAGAATGGGAATGGGGATAGAGTTCATCACGTCCTTGCACTTTATTGTCTGCCTCATTGCACTTTCTCTGCAACTGTAATACTATGCTAAGCATCCTACTATTGCTTTCCTCGTTGTGCTAGTGTGATGAAATGATCTATACAGATGGCATGCAAAGTTTTCCACTGTACTCACAAGATATGACAGTAATAAAACAATTACCAATTAAGACCAACAGAAACTCTGAAAGACTCTCCCTGATTTTCTCAAAACATGCCCATTTTCCAGTCCAAGCTGCTGATAAAGTCTTTTGGTACATTCCATCATCCAAAGCTACAAACTGAGAGATATACTCAAGCTTAGTGCTTCTGTCAAAGTAGCTCTTTGGGGAAAGGCCACAGTTTAAGGCTCGCTGGCCAACACACATTGATGGACTGAAACCTGTAAAATGAATGCAGAGTATTACATATTTGCAAACTTTATGAATAAAGGAATATTTTTGAAATAAAAATGATTCCTTTTCTCTACTTCTAACTTCCAATGCCATACCTTCTTCATTACACAACTTTAAATTTCCCTGCAAAAATAAGATGATGAAGTAAGTTGTTCAGAAATCATCTGATGAGGGGGTAGACAATCAACTTAACCAAATTGCAAATTTTTTGTTATATTCACTTTTAGAATCAGGACAATTGTCCTTGACAAGGTGAAGACAGCTTTGTGTTGAGCTATTAGTGCAAAATATCTTTGGGTGTGTTTTGTTGCATTTAGTACCACCAGACAAACATCACGTGGTGAGATGATGCTCTGAAAAAGGCATGAGCTCTCACATTCCATTTAACAAAAGAGCTGAGGTTCTCAGCCACAGGGTAGCTGGAAGAGTTGACAAACAACATTTTCTCACACACAATTGACACTCTATTATTAAATCTATTTAAAGCTTGACCTTGAGATACTTAGCTAGAAGTAGTATTTGACATAAGATAGTCCATTAGCTGAATTTTAGAACGTGATGTAAGTTCTCATTATCAAAATCAACCACTATGTATATCTGATTATCAAAAATAAAAATATAGCACAAAAATACACCAATGCTACTGCGAATCACATAACTATATCCTTCAATCCTGGGAAAGTATTACTTTTCTATAACAATTAGATCAGTATTATTTCTAATATCTCAGAAATGTTAAATTTGGAATAGCAAATTAATCAATTAATTCAAAGTGAAGGTAATAAAACCTGCCTTAATGTGTAGTTCCACTGTGTTGTTTTTTAATTCTCATTTTTATGTTACTTGTATATAAGGGCCAATAATAAATACAGTAACTTGTAAGATGTTGTCGCTTCTTAACTCTTGGCTTGCATCCAATATTCCTGTCACTATTTGTCATGACACTCTGACACTCTCTGAATTCCATGAGGGACAATGTGGAGACAATCTTCTCCTCCTTGTACTCATACATCATTTGATAAAAAACAATTTTCTATATTAAGCACATTAACCCTGCTGACCTTTCATTATACAAAAAAAAGTCAACGAAGCCACCTCTGCACACTGCAATGTGGAGCACCCAATACTAATTACTTGGAACGGATACATCATTGGTGAAACATTCATGTATCACTTATCCCAGAAAACATCCAACTTTGCTCTTCTTCCCCTGTCATGTGTCACATTCCACCCTTCCCCCACCAATTACCATGACACGACGGCACCCATGCCCCCTCCATGCACAGGTTCTGAAGGCTTTGTTTAACTCACTCCCAGACTGCTCTTTTACTGCAATCAGCTCTTGACATGGAAATGATACAGACCACAGCAGCTCATCTGCTGACAAACTGGAATTTTCCATCCAGAGTCAGAACCAACACGTGTCGTGAAATTTGTGAACTTATCCAATGAAAGATCGAAGGAAGGGAAAATGGTGCAGTCTCTAAAAGGAAAATTGCGATTAACTATGGTAAAGGTTGTCGTTCAATGGAGCTGACAGTTTGAATGGCAAAGAGACATGACAAGTGGCAGTGATGGCATTTTCTCTCCAATGAAAATTAACTAGAGTAAATGTAGCATGAACATTACCTCCTTTCTGTTTACACTCTGCACACAATAACTACCTGAGCCTCCCTGTCTGTTGAATCTGTCCTGCATGACTTGTTTTTGGGATGGGTGAGTCAGTTTCTATTTTGACTCCATACATAATGATGCATTACTTCAATGATTTTCTTTGCATATTCGCTAAGGAGTAAGTGTATAACACAATAAACCCTTTTTCTGAATTTTGCAAGGTGCTTTCAATTAAATCAATTATTATCTACTGCCTGGACAATTACCCCATATTTTCGGTTCTGACAAGGGATCTTTAACCTGAAGCATTAACCCTGCTTCACTCTCCATGGATGCTGCCTGACCAGTTGTGTGTTTCCAATATTTTCCAATATTTACCCTGGTTATATATTTTACCTTCCATCCCAATCACCTAATTTAATTTATTAGTTTTTATCATGACCTTCCAATCCTTTATTTATCACCACTCTCCTTTGAGTTCCTCTCAGTCTTTCTCCTTGCTTTCTCCCTACCTCCTCTCTACCATCTCTTTCCTTTTGTTGTTATGCTTTCCTTCATTCCAGATTTCTTCAGAATCAAAATCAGGTTTATTTATCATGAAATTTGTTGTTTTTATGGCAGCAGTATCATGAAAGACAAAAAAGTCACAATTAAAAAGATAAAATGAATAAATTGTGCAAAAGAGGAATCGTGAAGTAGTGACACACACAAAATGCTGGAGGAACACAGCGTGTCAGGCAGTATCCATGGAAATGAATAAACAGTCAACATTTCAGGCCAAGACTCTTTAGGACTGTGTTCACAGGTTCAGGGGCCATACAGAAATCTAATGGCTCAAGGAATGAAGCTGTTCCTAAAACATTGAGTATGCATCTTCAAGAGTTTTTACCTCCTCCCTGATGCCAGTAATGAGAAGAGGGTGTGTCCCAGATAGTGAAGGTCCTTAATGGTGGATGGTGCCTTCTTGTGTCTTTGGTGACATAATGAACTATAGTCACCAATGTGCCATCTTTGTGATTGCATCAATTTATTGGGTCCAGTTTAGATTCTCTGAGATGTTGATACTCATGAATGTGAAATTGCTCATAGTGTAAATTAAAAATCAGAGGTTGTTATGCTTATTATACCTAGTTATCACCAAAGATCGTGAGTGAGACATCTAGAATAGGATGTGTTACAATACCAGAAAATGTGTCCAACAGAACAACAATAATTTTAGGTGCATAATTAATTATTAATGAAGTGGTATCCCATATGTCACTGCCATCTGTCAGAAAATGTATACCAAAGACAGTTGCCTCCCTCGGAAGATCAACCCAGTGTTCAGCCCAAGCTGGAATCCAGGTAGCAATTGATAAAGAGTAGAGGGTCATAGAGGGGAGAGGAGTTGGTGGGATGCAGAAAAGAAGAAAGAGGATGGCAAGCAGAGGATGAACAAAAAGGGAATAAAATAACATGATGATTTAAGGACATAATAAAAAGGAAGAGCAGGAATGGTGATGGGCCAATCTCGCAAATTTCTACAGATGTATCGTGGAGAGCATTCTGACTGGTTGCATTACTATCTGATATGGAGATTCCAACGCACGAGATTGATAGAGGCTGCATGGGGTTGTAGACTCCATTAACTCCACCATGGGCACAACTCTCTCTCCCCACCATCGAGGAGAGATTCAAAATACAGTGCCTCAAGAAGGACCATCATTAAGGACCCTCACCATCCGGAACATGTCCTTTTCTCATTACTACCTTCAGGGAGGAGGTACAGGGGCCTTAAGATCCACTCTCAACATGGCTTCTTTCCCTCTACCATCAGATTTCTGAATGATTCATGAATTCATGAAAACTGCCTCACCATTTTGCTCTGTTAAAGCATTATTTATCTGCATTTCTTATTAGAACAGAGTATTTATGTACTGCTGCCATAAAATAACAAATTTCACTTCCTATCTCAGTGATAGTAAACCTGATTCTGATGCATTTACACTGGCACAGAACGATGGCCTTTGGCACACCGGATCTATGAAGAGCATTCTCCCTCTCCTTATTTCCCTGTACCTTCAAAATTTATTCTTTCTCAAGCATTCCCATCAAATTTTCCTTGATTATTGTTGACACTCACCCACAATTTTATCTAAAGGGAGTAACAGCACTCACTTGCCCCATTGTTGAAATGTTCCTTCAAGCAATGATCTCATTTTAAGGACTCTATCTCAGTATCTCATGTTCTCATTATTTATTGTTATTTATTTATACTTGCATTTGGACAAATTGTTGTCTTCAGCACTCTGGTTGATCTTTCATTTGATCCTGTTTTAGTTACTATTCTATAGATTTGCTGAGTGTGCCCATAAGAAAATTAATCTCAGGGTTGTATATGTACTTTAATAACAGAATTTAATTTGTACCTTGTAATTTACAGCAGCCAGTGATCTTCCCACTGCATACACTACACCTTTGGGATCTGGAAGACAACTGGAGAACCCAGGGAAACACATGCAATCTCTGACGGAACTTGCAAATTTCAGTGTCAAGCCAAATCCAGGTGCAGCACCAACTCTGCACCACCATGCCTACAAATTAAATTTCTCTCTCCTTTAGTACATTATACACAACACTGCCTCCCACTCATTTCCTCCAAAACAAAAGGACAAACTTCTGAAACTGGGTAAAAGTTCATTTAAAAAAAATACAATGATGTCATGCTTCAGAGAATTGTGCAGTTTCCATTCGTAGCTCAGAGAGCTCACAACCACAATGTCTTTGCCTTGACTGCTGAGAAGTGAGTCAGCATTTAGAAAACTCTCCCTTCTACACTCACAGCACAGCAGTAGAGAAAGCTACCATATAACTAATGGAAAATGCAGGTGAGGGGAGTGTGTGGTAATCTCTCTCAAAGAGGTCACTTGACCTGCTGAGTTCCTCCAGCAGTTTGTGTATTTTGACTTGGCTCAGTTGATTCCTTCAACTTTGGTCCTAACTTCCCAAAACACTCATGGAGTTAGGGAGTCATAGAGTGAAATGGCACAAAAATGGGCTCTTCACCCCAATCTTTCCAAGCCAACCACAATGCCTATTTATTCAAATCATATTTGCTTCCATTATGTCCATGCCCCTCTACTCCTTTCCAATCCAAGTACCTGTCCAAATACCGTTTAAATGCTGTAATTGTGCCTGCATCTGTCACATAGGACAAGAGTTGGGATGTTATGACTGGCGAGACGGCACTTGGAGTATTATGTACATTTCTGGTCACTGTGCTACAAGAAGGAGGTGATTATACTGGAAAGGGCACAGAAAAGATTCACAAATATTTTATTGAGACAGGAAGGCTTAAGTGATAGAGACTGGATAGGTTGTCTTGTTCCCCCAGAGCACAGGAGACTGAGCGTGACCTTCCAGAAGTCTACAAAACCAAGGGGTTGCAGTTTTTTGCCCAGGGTAAGTGAATCTAAAAGTAGAGGAGCAATTTTTTCACACAGAGGGGGGAGGGTATATGGAACAAACTGCCAAAGCAATGATAGCGGCTGGTATAATTAAGACATTTAAAATCATTTAAATAGGTACATGGATCGGAAATATTGAGAGGGATACAGGTCAAGTGCAGGCAACGGGATGAGCTCAGGAGACATCTTAGTCAGCATTGATACAAATGCTACTTCAAGAAATATGGATGAATATTTATCATGCATTATAATCACTGCACCTGTCCAAAAGTATGTAAGTCTTATCGATCGGTCATCAATCTAAAAGATTAATGCTATCTCATTCTATACAAATGCTCTTTAATTGCAGGGTGTTTAGCAGTATTTCTTAATGTTAATATAGATTTGTAGGTGCCTTTCAATGAATCAATACTGCCTTTCCCCTTTGTTTGATCTCCAGGTTTACTTCGAAAGCCTTCCTCTTACTGAGCTACTCACAAGACAATGGCCTTTTGGAGGCTCCAAATGCCCTCGAAGAAGCGATGAACAAACGGGAATGTGACTTACCCCACTCCCCTTTTCACATTGCTTCTACCTAACAGTGTGGACTAAAAATGGAAATACTACAGCATTTGGACACACAGAAAGTCAGCAACAATGTACAACTTCCCTCAAGGTTTAGATATAACCATATTTTGGGGAAAAGGTGCACTATTAAAAGAAGAAGGCACCTACCATAGTCATGAAGAAAAATGTCTGTAGCATATGGAGAGGAAAAGTAACTCGTGGCAGAAACAAACATATTTTCATGATTAACTAAAAGCACCAGTGAAAAGCATTCATTTTTACAGAACAGTAATTGTAAAAAGCTGCAGTAAACAAGACAAGAACCTGGTCTTTTGTGAATGAAGGCTTGTTCTTTTACTCTTTTTATCAGCTGATCAAAAGCTGTTCCGCTGTGAATTAACAGGTCTATTGTAATAGAATCCTCTCAAGGAGGTAAAATGTAGGATTTCTTTTAAAAGAAGATAAAGAAGCGGGTGTAGGCATAGAGACCTTTGGTCTGCTCTGCCATTCATAAACATCACAGGTGATCTACTAAATCATCTCACATTCCTCCCCAACCTTAAAGTAAAATGAGAACATGCTAGAAAAACTCACTGGGTATACTGAGTGAGAAAAAACAAGTTAATATTTCAATGATCTTTCACCAAAGAAGTGTTATCCCTGATGGTGTGCAGGCATAGCATGACACTCAGACCTCAAAACAAAGCTGTCAGTAGCCAGTTCCCATTCCTCTGGACCATCTAAACAGTGAGGTTAGCTAAGCAAGGAGATTGGCAGCCACTTGGAGATCATGTTTCCTGGTGTTTAATTGAGTCTTGATTCCAACAACCATTGCAAATTAAAGATGGTACCAACCTCATCTTCAACATTTCATAGAGCTTTTCACATAAAATTTCATTTGATTTACAGTGCCTGTATAAAGCATTCACTCCCTTTGGAAATTTTCATGTTTTATTGTTTTATAACATTGAATCACGGCAGATTTAATTTGGCTTTTTTTGGCAATGATCAACTGAAAAAGTTCATTTTGTGTCAAAGTGAAAACAGATCTCTACAAAGTGATCTAAATTAATTACAACTGGTTATTAATTAATAGCAGGTGCAACTGCTGGTGAGTCAGTATCCTGGCAAAAACTACACAATGAAGACAAAAGAACACTGCAAGCAACTCCATGAAAAGGTTATTGATAAGCACAAGTCAGGAGATGAATGCAAGAAAAGTTACTGAATATCCCTTGGCGAAGCATTAAGTCAATGATAAAGAAATGAAAAGAATATGTCACAGCTGTAAATCTGCCTAGAGCAGGCCATCCTCAAAAACTGAGTGACAGCGGGAGAAGGGGACTAGTGAGGGAGGCCACCAAGAGACCTATGACAACTCTGGAGGAGTTACAAGCTTCTGTGGCTGAGATGGGAGAGACTGCGCGCACAACAGCTACTGCTCAGGTGTTTAACCAGTCACAGTTTTATGGAAGAGTGTGATGCACCATCAATAACTCTCTCTGAGACGTAAAGACGAGATATCGGCTTTTATTGACTGGAAGAAAGAACAAGCAGTAGTTGACCACCATACTACATCCTGGAGAATGAGAGGCCGGGCTCAGGCCTCAATCGCCTTTATACTGGGGTCTGTGGGAGGAGCCACAGGAGCAGTCAGCAGGGGGCGTGTCAGGTATATGTAGTTCACCACATTCATCCCCCCCTTTAATTTAAAAGAGAGTCCCCATGGGGCGAAGTTTCTTAAAAGTATATTTACAGGTTAAGTCTATCAGGTGGTCGAATCTGTCGCTGCGATCCACTTAGCACTGGCTGTGATTGCACAGGTGCCGGTGGTGATTGCACCGGAGACGGAGGTTGTGCTGGTTCCGGCCTAACTGGAGGTGTCAGCCCACTAGGCGTCAGTGATCCCTCACGCATGTGCGAGGCACCTGGTATAGGAGTGTCGTGAGGAGTCTGTGTAGGGCTCAGTGTGCACGGTGTCACCTCAGGTACAGGGTTCATAGTTACCATGGAGTGTTCGGGGTAGTGGTCAGCTGCTCCTGCGGGTGCCAGGTCGTGGACGGAGACCGTGCCCTCCCGCCCATCAGGTAAGACCACGTAAGCATACTGGGGGTTCGCATGTAGAAGGTGAACCCTCTCGACCAGCGGGGAGTATTTATTGCTCCTCACATGTTTCCGGAGCAGCACTGGCCCTGGGGATGTCAGCCAAGCTGGTAGGGTGGTCCCAGAGGCAGACTTCCTGGGAAAAGAGAATAAGCGCTCGTGAGGGGTGGCATTGGTGGACGTACATAACAGGGAGCGGATGAGTGGAGTGCCTCGGGGAGGACCTCCTGCCATTGAGAGACCGGCAACCCTTTCGACTTAAGGGCTAAAAGTGTGGCTTTCCGCACTGTGGCATTCTCCCTCTCCACCTGTCCATTTCCCCGGGGATTATAACTCGTGATCCGAATTGTAGCAATGCCCCAACCAGCAGGTACTGGCGCAGCTCGTCACTCATAAAGGAGGACCCTCTATCACTGTGGATATAGCAGGGATATCCAAACAGAGTGAACAGCTGGCACAGGGCTTTTATGACGGACATGGCAGTGGTGTCGGGGCAGGGGATGGCAAAGGGGAACCGCGAGTACTCGTCGATAATATTGAGAAAGTAGACATTGCGATCGGTGGAGGGAAGGGGGCCCTTAAAGTCAACACTCAGTCGCTCAAAGGGGCGGGTGGCCTTGATAAGTTGTGCCTTTTCAGGAGGGTAGAAGTGCGGTTTGCACTCAGCGCAGACTTGGCAGTCCCTGGTCATCATCCTGATGTCCCCCAGGGAGTACGGCAGGTTCCAAGCTTTCACGAAATGGTAAAATCGGGTGACCCTCAGATGGCAAAGATGTGCATGGAGGGCGTATAGCTGGTCAAACTGTGCGCTGGCACACGCTCCCTGGGATAGGGCATCAGGGGGCTTGCTCATTGAGCCTTCCAGGCCAGTACAGGATATCATAGTTGTAGGTGGAGAGTTCCATTCTCCACCACAAAATTTTATCATTTTTGATTTTGCCCCGCTGTTGGTTGCTAAACATGAACGCAACCGAGCACTGGTCGGTCAGCAAGGTGAACCTTCTGCCGGCGAGATAGTGCCTCCAATGCCTAATAGCTTCCACTATGGCCTGGGCTTCTTTCTCCACCGCGGAGTGCCGAATTTCAGGGCCCTGAAGGGTACGAGAGAAGAATGCTATCGGCCTTCCCGCCTGATTGAGGGTAGCAGCCAGCGTGAAGTCAGAGGTGTCACTCTCTACTTGGAAGGGAATGGTCTCGTCCACCACATGCATCGTTGCTTTGGCAATGTCCCCTTTAATGCAGCTGAAGGCCGCGCGGGCCTTGGTTGAGAGGGGAAATGCGGTGGACTTGACCGGGGGCGGGCCTTGTCTGCGTAGTGAGGGACCCATTGGGCTTAATAGGAAAAGAAGCCCAGGCACCGTTTGAGGGCTCTGAGGGTGGTGGGAGGAGGAAGTTCCAACAGGGGGCACATACGGTCGGGGTCAGGGCCAATGACCCCATTCTCCATGACATACCCAAGAATAGCAAGTTGGGTGGTTCCAAACACACACTTGTCCCTATTATAGGTAAGGTTAAGAGCTTTGGCCACTTGGAAAAATTGTTGGAGGTTAGTGTCGTGATCCTGCCAGTCGTGACCGCAGATGGTGATGTTGTCCAGATATGGGAATGTGGCCTTCAGTTGGCACTGGTCCACCATCCGGTCCATTTCCCTCTGGAAGACCGAGACACCATTGTGACACTGAATGGGACGCGCAGGAAGTGATAGAGCTTGCCGCCCACCTCGAAGGCGGTGTAGGGGCGGTCCTCTGGGCGGATGGGGAGCTGGTGATAACCGGATTTCAGATCTATTGTTGAGTACACCTTGTACTGAGCTATCTGGTTGACCATATCCGCGATGCGGGGTAGAGGGTACGTGTCAAGCTGCGTGAACCTATTAATGGTCTGGCTATAGTCCACGACCATCCTATTTTTCTGCCCTGTCCGAACAACGACCACCTGGGCCCTTCAAGGGCTTGTGCTTGACTCAATGATCCCCTCCCTGAGCAGCCGCTGCACCTCTGACTGAATGAAGGCCCTGTCCCCCGCGTTGTACCTCCTGCTTTTAGTTGCCACAGATTTACAGTCGGGGGTCAGGTTGGCGAACAGCGGTGGGGGAAGGATCTTGAGGGTGGAGAGGCTGCAAGTGGTGTCAGTAGCGCAGCTGTCGGCATGGTGCTGGGTGGGATGTGTGGTTCGGTGTGTGTGTGTGCAGTAACGGGGTATATGGCGAGGTCCCACAAAACTGAGGATTCCTGACAGTGAGTGGTGGGAGGGCCCGTCATATGCCATAGTCACACTTTCGAGGTGGCTGTGGAAGTCCAACCCCAATAGCACAGGCGCGCACAGTTGAGGCATGACCAGTAGCGCAAAGTTCCGATATTCTGCGCCCTGCACCACCAATGTCACTACACAACCCCCCCGGATGTCTGTGGAATGCAATCCAGAAGCCATGGTGACCCTCTGGCTTACCGGCCGTGTCATGAGTCCGCAGCGTTGCACCATGTCCGGGTGAATAAAACTCTCAGTGCTGCCCGTGTCAAACAGGTAGCTAGTCCTGTGCCCCTCCACCAGGATGTCCATCATTGACCTTGCAAGCTGGTGTGGGGCGCTTTGGTCGAAGGGTTACGGTGGCCAGAGTTGAACTGCCGTCTTGGTGCCCGGTAAGCACCGGTGGGTAGGGGGCGGGGCATGTTGACGCCGACAAAGATGGCCGCCCCCATGTCCCGCACGAGGCGGGCAGGCAAGATGGCGGCGACCAAGATGGCAGCCCTCATGTCTCACACGGGTCGGGGCGGGGCATGTTGACGCCAACAAAGATGGCCGCCCCCATCCGGGCATGCAAGATGGCGACCCCCATGCCTCACACGCAGCGCTGCCTGATCCCACTTGTGGTTTAGACTTACAGACCTTGGCGAAATGGCCCTTCTTCCCACAGCTGGAGCAGGTCGCTTCTCGGGCTGGGCAGCGTTTTCGAGGGTGCTTTTCGAGTCCGCAGAAGTAACACTGCGCGGGCTTGCGACTGGCAGCAGCTGTGGTCGGGTTCAGGGAGTTCATGGAATCGCGACTGGCAGCGGCGTTGGCAAATTCACTCGTGGGAACCGGCAGCGGTGGGGTCTGAGGTGTCCACGGAACCGGCGGAGGATTGCGCGGCTGGACAGCATCAGCGTAGTGCAGAGCAGCCTCCAGCGTTTCAGCCGTCTTGATCGCCAAGCGTAAGGTAAGATCGGCATTTTCCAGCAGCCGCTGGCGCACATACACTGACCTGATTCCTGTAACAAAGGCATCTCGTATGAGGAGCTTCGCATGCTGTTCCGCCATGAGTGTTATGCAATCGCAAGTTCGCACGAGTGTCTGTAGGGCTCGGAGAAACTCGGCGCTCAATTCTCCAGGCCGTTGCCGTCGCGTAGCTAAGCGATGTCTTGCGTAGACGGTGTTCACCGGCCGCAGGTACTGTCTTTTGAGGGCGTCCAGTGCCCCTTCGTAGGTCGGCAGGCCTCTAATAAGTGCGTAAACTTTCGGGGTGACCCTCAGGAGGAGAATTCGGTGCATAACAGCGGGTTCAGTTGCACTGACCTCCTCCAAGTATGATTGGAAGCATGCAAGCCAGAGTTCAAAGGCAAGAGCTGCTTCAGGGTCTTGGGGGTCCAAATCCAATCTTTCCGGACGTAAAACGCTTTCCATGTTTTAAAACTTCCAGTCAATAAAATTGATGCACCATCAATAACTCTCTCTGAGATGTGAAGTCGAGATATCGGCTTTTATTGACTGGAAGAAAGAACAAGCAGTAGTTGACCACCATACTACATCCTGGAGAATGAGAGGCCGGGCTCAGGCCTCAATCGCCTTTATACCGGGGTCTGTGGGAGGAGCCACAGGAGCTGTCAGCAGGGGGCGTGTCCAGACAGGTATATGTAGTTCACAGCTTCTGTGGCTGAGATGGGAGAGACTGCACACACAACAACTACTGCTCAGGTGTTTAACCAGTCACAGTTTTATGGGAGAGTGGCAAAGAGAAAGCCACTGTTGCAAAAAACTCTCATGAAGTCTTGGCTAGAATTTGACAGAAGGCATGTAGGAGACTATAAAGCGAGCTGGAAGAAGGTTGTATGGACTGATGAAAGCAAAATTGAGCTTCTTTGCCATCAGATTAAACGCTATGTTTGACATAAGCTAAACTCTGCACATCATCAAAAACACATCATCCCTACAGTGAAGCGTGGTGGTGGCTGCATCGTGCAGTGGGGACGCTTCACTGAAGCAGACCCTGGAATCCTTGTGAAGGTAGAGGGTAAAATGGATGCAGCAAAATACAGGGAAAACCTGAAGGAAAACCTGATGCAGTCTGCAAGAGAACAGCGACTTGGGAAAAGATTTGCTTTCCAGCAAAACAATGACTCCAAGCATAAAGACAAAGCTAGATGGGGATGGCTTAAAAACAACAAAATTAATGTTCTGGAGTGGCCAAGTCAGAGTCCAGACCTCAATCCAATTGAGAATTTGTTGCTGGACTTGAACAGGGCTGTTCATTTATGATCCCCATGCAAACTGACAGAGCTTGAGCAGTTTTGTAAAGAAGAATGGGGAAAATTGCAGTGTCCAGATGTGCAAAGCTGATAGAGACCTATCCACACTGACTCAAGGCTGTAATTGCTGCCAAGGGTGCATCTACTGAATACTGACTTGAAAGGAGTGAATACTTTTGTAATCAATTATTTTGTGTTTTACATTTGTAATTAATTTCAATCACCTAGTAGAAATCTGTTTTTACTTTGATACGAAAGAGAATTTTTCTGCTGATCAGTGACAAAAAAGCCAAATTAAATCCACTGTGATTCAATGTTGTAAAACAATCAAACATGAAAACTTCTTCAGAGGGTAAATTGTTTTTACAGGAAGTGTATCTCCATTGTGGTTGTTCCAGCATTTGTATCCAGCTAAATAATGGCAAATGCATTACAGATGCTGCTGATGTATGCTTGAAGAAAGAGCAAGCTGGCTTCAGGAGAAGCAGAGACTGTGTTGACAAGATCTTCATGCTGTGTAATATGCAAACAGAGTGGCAGAGCCAACTCTATGGGAATTTCATGGACACCGCCCACAGGGAGAGCCTCTAGCAAATTTTTAGATCATATGGGATCCCTTCCAAAATTGTCCAGCTTATCCAGAATGTCTATGATAATTCCACCCGCATTGCTGGGGACTGCAATTTGAACTTTGAAGTTACGAATGGAGTCAGGCAAGGGTGTGTGAAATCTGCGATATTATTTAATCTGGTGATTGACTGGGTTATGAGGCGAGCAACGAAATATATACAGAGAGGCATTAGGTGGATTCTTTTCTCTGCTTTAGAAGACCTTGACTTTGTGGATGACTCACATTACTATCACATACATACCAGCACATGCAAGAGAAAACTTAAGTGCCTGTGTACCTTTGAACAGGTTGGGCTCAGATTCAGCTAGAGAAGGAATGAGACCATTACTGTCAGTGTAGAGTCTCTTCCTCCCATTAAGGACATATGGTGTAGACTTCTCCAGCACTCACGTGCTTGGGCAGCATCATTCGGCAGGATGGTGGGAGCAAGGATGACATGCAGTGCAGACTCAGTAAAGCCAGAAACATCTTCAGATCAATGAACAACATATGGGGAACAACCGAGTGTAGCGTCCACACCATGGTGAATCTGTACCAGAGTTGTCTTCTGTCTACACTCTTGTACAGGACAGAATGCTGGCGAATGACAGTGGACGACCTTGCCACGCTGTCGTCATTCCACATCATGAGCCTCCAGAAGACCCTTTGTATTTTCTGGCCAAGAAAGATCTCCAACCTTGTCCTACAGCTTCAGTGTCACCAAGAGAACATGGTCTCAGTCATCATGAGGAAACATTGGAGGTGGATTGGGCACATGATGCGAAGTGAGGCCAACTCCATCATAAAGACAGCACCCTATTGGACCCCTGAAGGTGGAGGAAATGCAGAAGATAAGCAAGCCTGCTGGTGATCTGGGCTGGGCTATGGTTGGTCTCCAGCTTTGACAAAGGCTATAGGTTTTCTGAATTGGAGGCACTTACTGTTTTTAATGGCTGAGGAGATATTTTCTGCCACTGCCTACAGTACCTGGTCATGGCGCCAGAGGTAGCAGTCTTCTCTCAGGGCTTTTGGGTAGCTGCTGAGGATGTGTTCCAAGGCAGGGCAGAGAGGACATGATTGTGCCTCACTTTTGCCCCAAGCAAAAAGGTTCACTGGAGCAGGCAAAACGTCATACATTGCCTGGATCATGAACTTGAGGCACAGTGGTTCTGCCTGCCAAATATTGGAGCAGGAGATCTTCTGTTTCAGCACACCCTCTCACCTTGTCCAAGTTCCTACTGCCCTATTCCTACTATCCTAGTGGTACGACCTTCCTCGACAGCTGCTCACACCTCATCCTGGACCTTTTTGAATCTGTCCCTGCCCTGGACCCTGTTGAAGCAGGTTGACGGAAAACTTCCCAGCCCTGACTAACCCGATGCCATTGTCCCTAATAGATCCCTGTGTCTCAGCCATCTCCACTGTGTCCTTGGCCTTCCATTTCCTGCCTGTTTAAGTTTCAATGCCTGCTATGAAAACTTTGGGATCACTGGAATCTCTATACAGCAACAATTCTCTTATACAGGAAACCCTAAATTCCTCATTCAGGCTGCTGAAGGGAAGCTGCAACTTATTCCTCTTCCTGTATAGAGCAATGTTATGTGGGAGGCCCAGCCATCTTCAAAGGTAACCATTGATCTGCCACTCAAGAGCTTCAGCTGTTGACAACGGTGCTTCACGTACCAACAGCGACCAGAGGATTCGGGATAGGATACCATGCTGGTAGATCCAAACCTTGAACTTTTCAGGTAGGCCTGACATGTCCACACTGGTGAGCTGGACTCCTCACTCCTTGGTGGGCTTCTGGACAGCAGCCACTTCCCTTAGGCTGCAGTCTTTCTGAGCAGTCAACTGTTTCTCGGGTAGTCACCATCCTGTTCTTGGTTGAGCTGGAGCTTATGATGCTGAGATACATCCTAGAATGCAGTGATGGAGGTCATTCAACATCAGACATCCTCACACAGGTGCCCAAACCAGGGCTGTTCAGGCCTCAGTTTGTATCCCAGCCTAATTAGTAGTTGCAAAATGAATTGAGAACCAACCATGGATATGGCAGAATACTTTAAAAGTCTCAGACCAAACCTTCAAAATTCCTGCAAACCAATTCATTTGCTTTTACAACCAAATAAAAGTAAGATATTCTAATATGGTCTTTAATATTACCCAGAAATTTGTTCTCTTATGAAATTTTTTGTTTGGGATAAATCTAACTGCGTATTTGCCTCTGAAAATCGGGTTTGAATCATGGTCAAGCATGAGATTAAACCATTCTTTTCTTTAATGGTTGTTGAAGTTTCTAAGCATGATAACCTCAGTAGATGGTAATTATTGCCAGGCACACACAGGTTTATTCATAAATTGCACAAAGCTGTTTGCTGTTTAGTACAATTAAAACTAAGTAATTTTACTGAGGAAACAAGAAGGACATATAATGCAGGAAATACAAATAGTACATTGATGCAGTAGTTTATTTATTCCTTTTTCATTAACCTATATTGGACTGTATCCATAATAAATTTGATCTAAAAGTAATTCTTCATGCCCTTGGGCATAAAATAGGAAAATGGTCTATTTTTGACATTGTAAACTCAATTGGATAAACATACACAAATATAATCACAAAGATGTGAATAATAACTGTTTTCTTCTATTGTCCTTCAGAAGCATTTTCAGAAGGCCAATGTTGCCTAAACTCTTACCCGCTTTTCTAAATAAAGTGGCCAAAAGTGTACAAATTTCTCAAAGTAATAATGGAACAAGTTCTGGAATAAAACACTTTTATCATTTAATCAGCCTCACCTCTAAAACATTAACAATGAGTAATCCAGCAGTCTTGCCTTCCTCATTAGTGTTCTGTTAATTATTCATCTGTTGGGCTCCCTCTAAATTTTTCAACATAGATTTCTTTAACTAAATCTCTAACTGATCAACTAACAGAACTGAGTAAGGCTAAGATAATTGTAGCAAATGAAATCGTGATTGAAAACACAAACACAAGAGATTCTGCAAATGCTGGAAATCCAGAGTAACACACACAAAATGCTTAAAGGCACATGGTTTCTCCATTAATCTGTTCTGCGGTGTATTTTTCAAGATGTCACTTGGGAATAATTGATCAGAACAACTATTTTCAAACTTCTTGTAAATGCTAAGAACTTAGCTATTTTCAAACTTCTTGTAAATGCTAAGAACTTAGCTTATAATCACACCAGAGTGGTCACAAGATAAATGTTTCATCCTGTTTTTCTCTTACTTCTTTTGAA
The DNA here is from genome assembly GCF_030144855.1 of Hypanus sabinus. NCBI lineage: Eukaryota > Metazoa > Chordata > Chondrichthyes > Myliobatiformes > Dasyatidae > Hypanus > Hypanus sabinus. The sequence goes on from NC_082706.1 coordinate 125,151,493, forward strand.
TAATTTTTGTTTCAATAACATCTTTGCCTCTTCCTGGTTCATCTAAATTCTTAGGATCAGCAATCAACCTTGAATGTTAAGAGTAGAAAGGATCATCATATCAAATTGGAAGCACCACACTAGGACAAAATTGTTCAGCCAGTATATTATTTTTTGTTACCCAATATATTAATGCTTTGATAGAAACTCACTGGACTCATAGCAAATGGTCTTCTTTCTTTTGATAAATTTGGGTATTAACAAAGTGTAGAACGTTAAGAGGCCCTACCTGTAATGCAGAAAGTTAATCTATTCAAAATATTGTATTAGACAGATAAAAAGGAAAATTTTAGATAGCTAGGCTGAAGACACAACATTTAGCAGAAAACATTTCACATTTCAAAGTTCAAAGTAAATTTATTATCAAAATACATATATATCACCATATACAACCCTGAGGTTCATTTTCTTGTAGGCATAATCAATAAATACAATAACTATAATCAAGTCAATGAAAGATCGCACCCAACTGATGCACCATCAATAACTCTCAGAGATGGGAGGCGAACGATAGGCTTTTATTAGCTGCAAGAGACCACCACACAATATCCTGGAGACTGAGGGAGGAGCAGTGCCTCCAATCGCCTTTATACAGGGGTCTGTGGGAGGAGCCACAGGAGCAGTCAGCAGAGGGGCATGTCCAGACAGGTATATGTAGTTCACCACATTCACCACCCCCCCCCCTTTGTTTTAAAAGGGAGTCCCCATGGGGCGAAGTTTCTTACAAGTATATTTAAGTCTATCAGGCGGTCGAATCTGTCGCTGCGATCTACGTAGCACCGGTGGTGATTGCACCGGTGATGGTGGTTGTGCTGGCTCCGGCCTGACTTGATGTGTCAGCCCATTAGGCATCAGTAATCCCTCATGCATGTGCGCGACGCCTGGTATAGAAGTGTCGTGAGGAGTCTGTGTAGGGCTCGGTGTGTGCGGTGTCACCTCGGGTACAGGGTTCATAGTTACCGTGGAGTGTTCGGGGTAGTGGTCTGGTGCCAGGTCGCGGACGGAGACCGTGTCCTCCCGCCCATCAGGTAAGACCACGTAGGCATACTGGGGGTTCGCATGTAGTAGGTGAACCCTCTCGACCAGCGGGGAGTATTTATTGCTCCTCACATGTTTCCGGAGCATCACTGGCCCTGGGGACGACAGCCAAGCTGGTAGGGTAGTCCCAGGGGCAGACTTCCTGGGAAAAGAGAATAGGCGCTCATGAGGGGTGGCATTGGTGGACATGCATAACAGGGAGCGGATGGAGTGGAGCGCCTCGGGGAGGACCTCCTGCCATCGAGAGACCGGCAACCCTTTTGACTTAAGGGCTAAAAGTGTGTCCTTCCACACAGTGGCATTCTCCCTCTCCACGTGTCCATCTCCCCGGGGATTATAACTCGTGGTCCAACTAGTAGCAATGCCCCAACCAGCAGGTACTGGTGCAGCTCGTCACTCATAAACGAGGACCCGCTATCACTGTGGATATAGCAGGGATATCTGAACAGAGTGAAGAGTTGGTGCAGGACTTTTATGACGGACGTGGTAGTGGTGTCAGGGCAGGGGATGGCAAAGGGGAACCGTGACTACTCGTCGATTATGTTGAGAAAGTACACATTGCGATCGGTGGAGGGAAGGGGGCCCTTAAAGTCAACACTCAGTCGCTCAAAGGGGCGGGTGGCCTTGATAAGTTGTGCCTTTTCAGGACAGTAGAAGTGCGGTTTGCACTCAGCGCAGACTTGGCAGTCCCTGGTCATCGTCCTGATGTCTTCAAGGGAGTAAGGCAGGTTCCGGGCTTTCACGAAATGGTAAAATTAGGTGACCCCCCCGGGTGGCAAAGATGTGCATGGAGGCTGTATAGCTGGTCGAGCTGTGCGCTGGCACATGCTCCCCGGGATAGGGCATCAGGGGGCTCATTGAGCCTTCCAGGCCAGTACAGGATATCATAGTTGTAGGTGGAGAGTTCTATTCTCCACCACAAAATTTTATCATTTTTGATTTTGCCCCACTGTTGGTTGCTGAACATGAACGCAACCGAGCGCTGGTCGGTCAGCAAGGTGAACCTTTTGCCGGCAAGATAGTGCCTCCAGTGCCTAATAGCTTCCACTATGGCCTGGGCTTCTTTCTCCACCGCGGAGTGCCGAATTTCAGGGCCTTAAAGGGTACGAGAGAAGAATGCTACCGGCCTTCCTGCCTGATTGAGGGTAGCAGCCAGCGTGAAGTCGGAGGTGTCACTCTCTACTTGGAAGGGAATGGTCTCGTCCGCTGCATGCATCGTTGCTTTGGCAATGTCCCCTTTAATGCAGCTGAAGGCCGCAAAGGCCTCGGCAGAGAGGGGAAATGCGGTGGACTTGACCGGGAGCGGGCCTTGTATGCGTAGAGAGGGACCCATTGGGCGTAATAGGAAAAGAAGCCCAGGCACCGTTTGAGGGCTCTGAGGGTGGTGTGGGAGGAGGGAGTTCCAACAGAGGGCGCATACGGTCGGGATCAGGGCCAATGACCCCATTCTCCACGACATACCCAAGGATAGCGAGTCGGGTGGTTCCGAACACACACTTGTCCCTATTATAGGTAAGGTTAAGAGCTTTGGCCACTTGGAAAAATCGTTGGAGGTTAGTGTCGTGATCCTGCCAGTCGTGACCGCAGATGGTGATGTTATCCAGATATGGGAATGTGGCCTTCAGTTGGCACTGGTCCACCATCCGGTCCATTTCCCTCTGGAAGACAGAGACACCATTCGTGACACCGAAGGGGACGTGCAGGAAGTGATAGAGCCTGCCGCCCACCTCGAAGGCGGTGTAGGGGCGGTCTTCTGGGCGGATGGGGAGCTGATGATAAGCAGATTTCAGATCTATTGTCGAGTACACCTTGTACTGAGCTATCTGGTTGACCATATCCGCGATGCATGGTAGGGGGTACACGTCAAGCTGCGTGAACCTATTAATGGTCTGGCTATAGTCCACGACCATCCTATTTTTCTGCCCTGTCCGAACAACAACCACCTGGGCCCTCCAAGGACTTGTGCTTGGCTCAGTGATCCCCTCCCTGAGCAGCCGCTGCACTTCTGACTTAATGAAGGCCCTGTCCCCCGCATTGTACCTCCTGCTTTTAGTTGCCACAGGTTCACAGTCGGGGGTCAGGTTGGCGAACAGCAGTGGGGGAGGGATCTTGAGGGTGGAGAGGTTGCAAGTGGTGTCAGTAGCGCGGCTGTTGGCATGGTGCTGAGTGGGATGTGTGGGTCGGTGTGTGTGTGTGGTCAGTAGCGGGGTATATGACAAAACCCCACAAAGCTGAGGATTCCTGACAGTGATTGGTGGGAGGGGCCCGTCATACTCCATTGTCACACTTTTCAGGTGGCTCTGGAAGTCGAGCCCCAATAGCACAGGGGCACACAGTTGAGGCATGACCAGTAACGCAAAGTCCCGATATTCTGTGCCCTGCACCACCAATGTCGCTACACAACCCCCCCAGATGTCTGTGGAATACAATCCAGAAGTCATGGTGATCCTCTGGCTTACCGGCTGTGTCACGAGTCTGCAGCGTTGCACCGTGTCCGGGTGAATAAAACTCTCAGTGCTGCCCATGTCAAACAGGCAGCTAGTCCTGTGCCCCTCCACCAGGATGTCCATCATTGACCTTGTAAGCTGGTGTGGAGCACTTTGGTCGAGGGTTACGAAGGTCAGAGATGAATCGTGGTCTTGGTGCCCCGTAAAACACCGGCAGGTCGGAGGTGGGGCGAGGGGGCGCCAACAAAGTTGGCCGCCCACATGCCTCACACGAGGCGGGCAGGCAAGAAGGCGGTGACCAAAATGGCGACCCCCATGCCTCGCACACGGCGCTGCTCAACCCTGCTCGTGGTTTAGACTAACAGGCCTTGGCGAAGTGCCCCTTCTTTCCGCAGCTGGAGCGGGTTGCTTCTCGGGCCGGGCAGCATTTTTGGGGGTGCTTTTTGAGTCCGCAGAAGTAACACTGCGCAGACTTGCGACTGGCAGCAGCCGTGGTCGATTGTGGGGAGGGTTGCGGGGAGTTCACGGACTCACGAGTGGCAGCAGCTGTGGTCGATTCGCAGGTGGGTGGCGGGGTCTGCAGCATCCATGGGACCAGCAGGAGATCGCGCAGCTGGACAGCGTCAGCGTTGTGCAGAGCAGCCTCCAGTGTGTCGGCCAGCTTGATCGCTGACTGTAAGGTAAGATCGGCGTTTTCCAGCTGCCGCTGGTACATGTACACTGACCTGATCCCCATAACAAAGAAGTCTCATAACAAGAGCTCCGCATGCTGTTCCGCTGTCAGTCCCTTGCAGTCGCAGACCCACACAAGTGTCTGTAGGGCCCAGACAAACTCAGCGCTCGACTCTCCGGCCTGCTGCCGCCATGTCGTTAAGCAATGTCTTGCATAGATGGTGTTCACCGGCCACAGGTACTGTCTTTTGAGGGCATCCAGTGCCCCTTGGTAGGTCGGCAGGCCCCTGATTAGGGAGTACACCCACGGACTGACCCTGGAGAGGAGAACTCTGTGCATGATAACAGGCTCAGTCACGCGAATCTCTTCCAGGTACGATTAGAAGCATGCAAGCCAGAGTTCAAAGGCAATGGCTGCTTCAGGAAATTGAGGATCAATGTCCAATTTACCTGGTCGTAAAATGCTCTCCATGTTTTAAAATTGCAGCTAATAAAATTGATGCACCATCAATAACTCTCGGAGACGGGAGGCGAACAATAGGCTTTTATTAGCTGCAAGAGACCACAATTAGCAGCAAGAGACCACCACACAACATCCTGAGGGAGGAGCGGTGCCTCCAATCGCCTTTATACAGGGGTTTGTGGGAGGAGCCACAGGAGCAGTCAGCTATACGTGTCCAGACAGGTATATGTAGTTGACCACACCAACAAGGTGAAAATCAGTATGCAAAAGACAACAGACAGTGCAAATGCAACAAAAATAAAATAATAATAAATAAATAAACAATAAATATCAAGAATATGAGATGAAGAGTCATTAAATGTGAGCCCATCGGTTGTGGGAGCAGTTCAGTGATGGGGTAAGTGAAGTTATCCCCTCTGGTTCAAGTGCCTGATGGTTGAGGGATAATAACTTTCCTTGAACCTGGTGACGTGAATCCTGACACTCTTAATCCTTCTTCCTGATGGCAGCAGTGAGAAGAGAGTATCACCTGGGTGGTGGGAGTTCTGGGAGTGAAGGAGAGAGTTATGATTCATTTTGTCTGTTAAAAATCCAAATGTATTTTTTCAGTTCTTATTAATTAAATCTGTCAGTTAAAAAATATATTTTTTCCAAATTAACAATATAGTATTATTTTAATATAGAAATCCAATGTTTGGCAAAAAAATCATTTGTTTTCCTCCTGCATACTCCCTTCCCCGAAACTTCGTAGGCTTCTACCCTGCAGGACAAGTGAAGGAATGTAGCATGTACCAATTAGTTAAATTACAAACACATGTAGCTGCTTGTTTCTGCAAGTAAAAGCTAAGCCTAAGCTGCCAATATTGTCAGAAATACTTTTGGATTCTCTTTGCCAATTTCTGCTGGTTTTCTAAGTTGACATGCCTTTATTCAACGTAATCTTCTGTTCAGTGAAAGGTACCCGGTAGATGATTTCAGCTAAAGAGCCTGATATAACTGACTACAATATTAAATTGCAATTCACCAATCAACTTATCTGGAGCCCCTACAACCCCCTTCAAATATGAATACGGGATTCTAAAGATGTCACTGGCACCTGATCTGTAACATCCTGAACCTGATGGGTCCCATAAGATCCAACCCAGATGTTTGTCGCTGATGATAAAGGTAAAAACTCATGAATTTGTTGACACAGAATACATTATTACCTCTGGATTTAGGTGAGAGTTCTAGGTTTAACATTTTGTTTTATTGCCAGTTCCTCTAGGGGCACGTCAGAAATTAGATCTGCAATAGTCTGTGGCCAAGCTGTAGATAGGTGTTCATGGCAGCCTCTAGCTCTCTAAAGTACTCACTGGATCCAACTCAGAGTTTTAATTATTCTTTCTAAAGCTGTGCATTACTGATGAATCAATTTTTGCCAGATCAACTGTTAAAAGTAGTTAGATAGATGCTTGCATAGTGGGGGTATTAAGAGTTATAGGGGAAAGGCAGGTAGATGGAGCTGAGTCCATGGCCAGATCAGCCATGAAGTTATTGACCGACAGAGTAGTCTTAATGGCCTACTCCTGCTCCTCTTCCATATGCTCTGGTAATCAATAATTTTAAATAGAGCTGGCAAAGCTCTCAACAAGTTAAATCAATTGACAAGAGGAACTGAGGCCAGAAGATGAATAAAAAAAGTAAGTTTTAATTTATTCTCTCTCTGTGGGTTCAGTGAGACAGGATACTCTTCCCAACCTTACAGGGATATGCGTTCCTCTCTGTTCTCTCTCAGACTCCTGGGATTGCTCTCACTGATAACAGACAAAGACACAACATTCATGAGAAAATATTTCACAATTTCAGGGGTGAAGGAGAGAGTTATTTGATTCAGTTTGCTTGTTAAAACCAAAATGTAATTTTCAGCTCTTTTAAATTAAACCTGTAAATTAAGAATTATAAGTAGTTCCAAATGAACAACATTGTATTATTTTCATGTAGAAATTCAATACTTTACAAAAAAGCATTTGGTTTGCTCCTGCAAACTTGTTATTCCCTTCCCCCTGAGCTTAGTAGGCTTTTGCCCTCCAATTCAAAAGAAGGATTGTTTAAGCACTAGGCCGGTGTAGTCCAAATTACTGAGTCAGCAAAAAAGAGAAGAAAGATTTGGATCTTTGGAAAGATGTGACATAGAAACCAGAATTGTGCAGAGTTCAATGGTTCTCCGAGTGTACTGGCGATGTTTTATTTGCCCATCATTACCATCATTGCCAATGACTTTGGTTCAGCATTTGAAATACAGTGGACCACTGACCAGGGTAGAGCTCTCTGTGTGAGACAGTGTCCATATCTACTTCTGGCAGTGTTGATGCCTGAGGGCACAAATTAACATATTCTCCAATACCTTGCCTAAAAAATGATTAATATATATGGGAACAGAACACAAGAAGACAGAACAAGTCAGCACAGGAACAGGCCCTTTAAACCACAATATTGTACTGAACCAAATAAATTAGTAATCAAATGGCCAACTAAACTGTTCCCTTATACCAGGGGTCGGCAACGTTTACCACTGAAAGAGCCAATATGGACCCATTTCCCACAGAAAAGAAAACACTGGGAGCCACAAAATGAAATAACACTGCATACAACGGGTTTTTTTTTTGCCTTTATGCTATGTATAAACAAATGTGTTGCATTTATGAAATTGATGAACTCCTGCAGAGAAAACGAAATTACATTTCTGAATGCAACAAAAACATTTTGAACTCCGAAAAAAAAGATGTTGGGTTGAAGGTTACTCCATAGTTATCCTACCTTGGATCGAAGAATTAAAAGAAAGCGCGCACTGGCGGGTGTCAGGCATTGGCAGTGGTGATGTATATTAATAGCGATAAAAAAACACGTTGTAGCGGTGTGCTACACGCAGCGCTAAAATAAAGACTGCAGTCAAAGGTAACTTTATTCGAACTAAACAGCCTTGCTTTTAAGCCTCCCTCAACCCACCCCCCGTGGGCGCGGATGCTGCAAAAGACGCGTACTCACAAACCCCCGTAGGCTATCTCCCTTAGCCTGAACGCTGGCTAATTGTGAGCCGGTTCGGATGTGCCAGGAAACGGTGTCTCCGCAAAGTTTTCAGATTGTACAAGATCACCATAATCTTCAAATTTCGAATTACATTTCAAAAGCTAACAAACCACGGGGAGCCGCATCACAGAGATCAAAGAGCCGCATGTGGCTCTGGAGCCGCAGGTTGCCGACCTCTGCCTTATACCTACACAAAGTCCATATCCCTCCATTTTCCTCACATTCATGTGTTTATCTAAACATCTTTTTAGATGCCCAGTTGCACTCACATTCATCACATCTACTGTAATGAATTGCTTTGAGAAGCTGGTCATGGCCTGAATCAACTCCTGCCAAAGCAGGACCCACTGCTATTTGCCTATTGCCACAACAGGTCTACAGCAGAAGCAATCCCACTGGCTCTCCACTCAGCATTGGATCACCGGAACAATGGCAGCTGTTTGTTGACTAGAGCTCAGTGTCAAATGCCTCACTGAAATCCTTGTAGACAACATCCACATCTACATTCATTAATCACCTTTATCACCTCATCAAAAAACTCAGTCATTTAGCAAGACATAACTTGCCCCACGCAAAGCTGTTTTGGCTCTCCCTAATTTGACCATGGTATTCTAAATGCTCGTAAATCCTATCCGTAAGAATTCTCTCCAGCAACTTTGCTACCACTTATGTGAGTCTCACCAGTTTATAGGTTCCAGGATTATCCCTGGTTTCCTTCTTGAACAAGGGAACAACATTAGCTACTTGCCAGTACTCCAGGACATCGCCTGTGGCTGGATAGGACACAAAGAGATTAGTCAATTCCTCAGTTATCCCTTCACTTGCATATCTCCATAATCTGGGGTATAAACCATCACGCCCTGTGTCTTATCCACTTTAATGTTCTTTAAGGATCCAACACTACCTCCTCCTTTACCGTAAAATGCCTGAGTATTTTAATACCCTTGGCACTGACCAACCTGCCCTCCACATCCTTCTCTTTGGTAAAAATTGAAGTAAAGTACTCATTAAGGAGTTCACACACATCTTTCGCATACAAGCCAATGTCCCCCCTATCCTTCAGTTGTCCCACCCTCTCACTAGTTATCATCTAGCTCCTGATGTACTGTATGTATAGAAAGTGTTGGGATTCCCTTTATTCCTACTTGCCAAACACATTTTAAAGCTCCTCCTGGTTTTTCTATTTCCCTTCTTAAATTATTTTCTAATTCTTTATAACTTGCAAAGACTCTGTTTGATTCCAGCTTTCTAAGCTTTACGTACATTTCATTTTCCCTCTTGACTAAATTCATCACCCCTTTCGACATCCAAGCTTTGCTTACCTTGTCATCCTTGCCCTCCCTGCCCTGTATCCTTGTAAAACCAGGACTCCTATGAAAAATAATTTTTCAAACAAAGAATGATGAAGTGGGAACAAACTTCCAGCCAGAGTGGTGGTGGTGGTGGTGTGGAGCATGGAATTGTACATGAGGCATTTTGATTTGAAAAGGGGAAGAGTTATGGGTTTTGGATAAAGTAAAACCGGAAATACTAGATTTTCAGAACATTTTTTACCCAGCATTAAAATATCAAAAACCTGAGTACATAGCTTTAAGGTGAGGGGGCTAAAAGTTCAAGGAGATGTGTGAGGCAAGGTATTTTTTTTAACACTGAAAGTGGTAGGTGCCTGGAACGAGCTGTTTCCAGGGTGATGGTGGAAACAGATATGATAATGGCACTTGAGGATTTAGATAGCTACAATGAACATGCAGGGAATGGAGGGATATGGATCCTGCTCAGGTAGATCAGTTTATTTTAACATGATACCGTGGTCAGCACAGACATTGCGAGCCAAAGGGCCTATCTTGTGCTGTACTGTTCCAGGTTCTACAGTACATTCTAACTTTAGGGCCTCTATAATCATACAAAAGCCAGCCTGTGGAAGACCCTTAACAGTGTTGATATGCAGAGGGCTCTTGGGGCCCAAGTCCATTGCCCTCGGAAAGTAGCTACATAGATCGAAAGAGTGGTAACAAAGGCATATGGAATGCTTGACTTTATTAGTCCAGGAAGTGAGTTTGAGGTGTGAGAAGTGATGTTGAGATTTATGAAACTCTAGTTAAGCCACATCTGGAGAATTGAATTCGATGCTGATCGCTGACTTGTAGGAAATATGTCAAAGTTTTGTAGAGTGGGCAGAAGAGGTTTGCATGTGCTATAAGGAGAGGTTGGACAAACTTGGGTTGTTTCTACTGGAGTGGCAGAGGTTGAGGTGAGATCTGATAGACGTTTAGATGATTATGAAGGGCATAGATAGAGTAGACAGCCAGTATCCTTTCCCCAGATTTGAAATGTCTATTATCAGAGGGCATACACTTAAGGTGAGAAGGGGTAAGTTTAAAGGAGATGTGCAGGGCAAGTTTTGAACAAGGGAGTGATGGGGCCTGGAATGTGCTGCCTGGGGGTGGTGGCTGAGGCAAGTACAACAGAGGCATTTAAGAGGCTCTTAGATTGGCACAAGAATGTGCAGGAAATTGAAAGATATGGATATTTCGTAGGCAGAGGAGGAGATTAGTTTAGTTAGGTATTTGATTACTAATTTAATTTGCTCAGAACAACATTGAACACCAAAGGGACGGTTCGCATGCTGTACTGTTCTATGTTCTTTGGTTAGAATGGATTTAGTGATATTAAAGTCCTGTTTCGGTGCTCTATAATTCTATAGGTAAAAAGCAAGACAGGAAAAGATACTTGGCATGCCTCTGTCAAGCCTGCCACTCAGAAATATGATGAAGGTAAATCAGTTGCTTTGAGCAATTTACTAACCATTAGCTTTCTCAGGTCCCACATTCACAAAGCTATTACATTATTTATAGCATGAGATTCATTAGATCTTTGTGGAGTTAATGTGATTAGAGTAGTAGACACTGAGTTCTCCTAGTCAGTATCATAACATGCAGGCCTGACATTAAGGCATTAAGGCAAAAGAGGGTATTTTTTCCATAAATTAAAGGCATAACATTACAGTGAATGGGAGGTTTGTTCTCATCCAGCTACTTTCTGAAAAATAGCCAATAATTTAGATAGACAGAAAACTGGACCACTTAGACAACTGGAACACATATGCCAGACTATTGTTTGATGATCACAGCTTTATGTTCCACACCATCATTCCCTCAAAACTTATCGTCAAGTTCCAAGACTCTGTACTTCCCTCTGCAACTGAACCCTCAACTTCCTCACTGGGAGACCACAATCAGTGCAAATCGGAAACATCGTCAACACAAATGCTCCCCAGGATTGCGTCCTTAGTCCCCGCTTAACTTTTCACCTACTGTGTGTGCCTAAGCTTAGTTCCAATGACACCGCCAAACTTGTCAATGACACTGCTGTTGCTTGCAGAATAATGGTTGCTGACAGGGCTGTGTACAGGAGTGAGATGAGTCATCTGGTTGAGAAATATCAGGTGCTCATCATGAGCTAAACCAAGGAACTGACTATGAGCATTAGAAAAGGGAAGTCAAGCAAACCTGCACTGAAGGGCCTGCAGTGAAAAGAGTGAACAGCTTCAATTCCCTGAGTCAATATCTCAGAAGAACTTTCATAGGCCCAGTATACAGACGCAAATAGGAAATAGGTCTGCCAGCATCTCTACTTTCTTAGAAGTTTTAGGAGATTTGGTATGTTATTGAACACTGATAAATTTCTGCAGAAGTGGGCTGAAGGGCCTGGACTGTGCTGTACTATTCTGTTCTATGTACAGTGGAAAGCATTCTGACTGGTTACATAATGGCCTGGTATGGAAACTCCAATGCTCAGGAATGCAAGAGCCTACAGACAGTAGTGGACTCAGCTACTATTGTTACGCCTGTGTCCCAACTCTGAGGGGCCGAAGGGTACAAAGTAGCCCCCTCCATTTTGAGAATCGCAAGATCGCTATTAATTGAGGTCAGGAGACCCAGGAAATGAGAGAAAGACACGCAGAATCCACAAGGGGTTTGGAATGTCCTGGCCCCTCAGTGATACAAAGCCACGGGAAATGGCCATTGTCTCTTGGAGATGGAATTGTGTATTGAATACTGTACTATTTATTTGAAGCCCTCAGGGATGACCAAAGTGGGCTGGGTTGAGGGATGGCACCATCCCAACCTGATTGACATCTGAGACCCCATGAGTAAGGATAAAAGAGGGTCTGGGGAACAACCCCTTTAGACGCACCAGGAGAAACGCTAGAAATCCCGTGACAGCGTTTAATAGCGACAGCCGGTGGTGACTCGTGTGTGTGTGTGTGTCCATCCTTGCCCATGACGAGTTTTCCACAGAACGACTTAGCTAAAGGACCGACTACAAAAACGGAACTCTCGAAGGATCGACATCATAAAAAGGAAAAGCCGGCAAGTTTAAAACATCTGTCTCTCTTGACTCCAACCAAAGGTTGCAGCCTGAATGAACTAAAGTGACTTTTATATTTCCATCAGACAATACATTATCCCCTAGACAACGATAGAGCTATTTCTTATTGATTATTATTATACCCGCGCTTTTAGATTTAGTATTGACGACATATATTATCTGTATGTTTGCATTGATATTATTTTTGTGTATTTTTATCAATAAATACTGTTAGAAATAGTACCATCAGACTTCAACGGACCTCTCTATCTTTGCTGGTAAGTGACCCAGTTACGGGGTACGTAACACTATCATCACAGGTACATCTCTCCCCATCACTGACAACATCCATAAAGAGGCGGTGTCTCAGTAAGACAACATCTATCATCAGGGAACTCCATCTGGACCCTGCCATATTCTCAAGTTTCCATCAGATTCACACAGGAGCCTGAGGACCAACACCTCAAGAGTCAGCAAAAGCTTCATCTCCACAGCCCTCAGGTTCTCGATCTGACCTGGGAAGCCCCAACACTACTTCAGACTACACACACAAAATGCTAGTGGAACACAGCAGGCCAGGCAGCATCTATAAGGAGAAGTACTGTTGACGTATTGGAAGGGTCTCGGCCCGAAAAAAAATATTTAATCCTCAAATATTAACAGAATATCTGCCTCTATCAGCACTCCAGGTAGCATGTTCCTGATCCCAACCTTGCCCTCAGTGAAAAATTCTTCCTCAGCTCCCTTCTAACCCACTTACTATTTACACAAAACATAATCCCTCAATTGCAGGATTCTGCAGAGAGTGGTGCAGACAGCCCAGCACATTTGTAACTTTGAACTTCCCACTATTCAGGACATTTACAAAGACAGGTGTGTAAAAAAAGGCCCGAAGTATCATTGGGGACCCATGTCACCCCAACCACAAACTGCTCCAGCTGCTACCATCCAGGAAATGGTACCGCAGCATAAAAGCCAGGACCAACAGGCTCCGGGACAGCTTCTACCACCAGGCCATCAGACTGATTAACTCAGACTGATTTGAGTGTATTTCTATGTTCCATTGACTGCTCCATATATTATAAATTATTATAAATTACTATGATTGCACATGCACATTTAGACAGAGACATAACGCAAAGATTTTTACTCCTCATGTATGTGAAGGATGTAAGAAATAAAGTCAATTCTATTCAATCCAATGCCCTTTAGTTTTGGACATCTCTGCCAGCAAGAAAAGTTTCAGCATCAGTTCCACTAGTCACAGCCAACTTGTTTTTTATCACTTTGGAGTTCAGCAGCCTAACTAACAGCTTTGCTTAATCTTCACGTTGCAGTCAGCAACATGAGGAACCTACCACCTAAGACTATTCGATCGATTTCCACCAACTGGTTCGTTGCTGATTGATTTTCATCTGGCTAAAGTTACAATCCTCCAATTATCTGTCGCCCTTAATATCAGCTTTAACCAGCAAGATGCTCTAAAGAATGGCGTAGCTGATGCTGAAAGAGTTTGTGCTGACTTAATAGTTCTGAGCAGGAATGTGGTAGACACAAATCTACCCTCCATCAGCAGTTTTCTATCTATGCAAAGGTGAAGGGAGATCCCTAGTTGGGAAATCTAGAATGGAATACATATGTCCTCTCACTTCAGTGGAGATTACAGAGCTAAACAGAAGATTAAATTGAAATGTAATTATTTATGTTTTCTTTAATATTTCTTGTTATTTTTAAGAATTTTTAGTATTTATTGAAAAAAAAGTTTTTCTTTTATAGCTTGTTGCATGATTCTGACATTCCAAAATAATTGGGAAACTTAGCTTTCGGGGTAGTGGTGGGATAACAGATAACATAAAGGTAAAACGGAGAGCATCTAACCGCAAAAATTAGTCAGATGTTAGAAGATTAGGATGCTTGTAAAAACCAACAGAAGGGAACTAAAAGAAATTAGAAAGATGAGATATGAAAGTAAGCTAGCCAATGATAAAAAAGAGGATACTTCAAGATTTTTCAGACATATAAAGAGTAAAAGAGGTGAGAGTGGATATCGACCATTGGAAAATGCCACTGGAGCAATAATAGTGGAGGGCAAAGAAATGGTGGATGAACTTAAAGAGTATTTTGTATCAGTCTTCACCGTGGAAGACACCAACAGTATACCAAAAAATTCGAGAGCGTCAGGGGGCGGAAGTGAGTGTAGTTGCTATTACTAAGGAAAAGGTGTTTGGAAACCTAAAAGATCTGAAGGTAGATAAGTCACCTAGATCAGATGAACTACATCCAGAGTTCTGAAAAAGGTAAGTTAAGAGGTTGTAGAGGCATTATTAGTGATATTTCAAGAATCACTAGATGTTAAAATGGTTCCAGAAAACTGAGAAATTGTAGATTTCACTCCACTCTTTAAGAAGTGAGGGAGACAAATGAAAGGAAATTATAGGCCAGTGGTTGGGAAGATATTGCAGTCCATTATTAAGGATGACATTTTGGGGTATTTGGAGGCATATGATAAAATATGGGAAATCTTTCCAGAAATCTTGCCTGACAAATCTGTTAGAAGTCTTTTAAGAAATAACAAGTAGGATAGACAAAGGAGAGTCAATGGTTGTTATTTATTAGGATTTTAGGAAGGCCTTTAACAAGATGCCACACATGTGGCTGCTGAAGAAGATAAAAGCCCATGGTATTACAGGAAAGGTACTAGCCTAGATGGAAGACTAGCTGACTAGCGGGAGGTACAGATTGGGTATAAGGAAGGTCTTTTCTTGTTAGTAGCTGGTGATTAGTGGTGTTCCTCAGGGGTCAGTGTTGGAACAGTTTCTTTTCATGCTATATGTGAATGATTTGGATGACCGAATGGATGCTTTAACATCAAGTTTGTGGATGATAAGAAAATAGGTGGAGGGGCAGGTAGGGTTGAGGAAGCAGAGATTCTGCAGAAGGACTTAGCTAGATTAGGAAAATGGCAAAGAAGTAGCAGATGGAATATAGAATAGGGACGTTTATGCACTTTGGTAGAAGGAATACAGACAAAGACTATTTTCTAAACAAAGAGAAGATTTAAAAAAACCGAGGTGCAAGGGGACTTGGGAGTTCTATGCAGGATTTCTGAAAGGTTCACTCACAGGTTGTGTCGGTGGTAGGGAAGGCAAATGTAATGTCAGCGTTCATTTTGAGAGGACCTGAACATAAATGCAAGGATGTAATCCTGAGGCTTTATAAGGCATTAGTCAGATGGTATTGTGAGCAGTTTTCGGCCCATTATCTAAGAAAAGATGTGCTTGAATTGGAGAGGGTCCAAAGCAGGTTCATGAGAAGAGTTCTGGGAATGGAAGGATTAACATATGAGGAGTATTTGATGGCTCTGGGCCTATACTCACTGGCGATTAGAAGAATGAGGGGGGATCTCATTGAAACCTATTGAATGTTGAAAGGCCTAGATAGAGTGGATGTGGAGAGGATGTTTTCTGTCGTTGGTTAGAACCAAAGGGCACAGCCTCAGAATAGAGGGGCATTCCTTTAAAGCAGAGATCAGGAGGAATTTCTTTAGCCAGAGATGGTGAATCTGTGGGATTTATTGCCACTGATGGTTGTAGAGGCCAGGTCATTGTGTATATGTAGAGGTTGAGAGGTTCTTGATTCGTCAAGGCGTCAGAGGTTATGGGGAGAAGGTGGTAGAATGGGATTGACAGGGATAATAAATCAGCTGAGCTGGAATGGCAGAGCAGACTCAGTGGGCCAAATGACCCAATTCTACTCCCATTCTTATGCTCAAATTTCTGAAATGTGTTCATAGGCAGAGCTTATTGTGACCTAGCCCAGTCTCCTCAGTACAGAGGATAGTGCTCAATGGGAACTATTCTGGCCAAAGGTTTGTGACTATTGGTGTTCCACAGGTATTCATATTGGAACTCCTGGTGTTGTGACATATACTAATGACCTAGATGAAAATACGGATATTAGCCTTGCAGACAATGCAATGATAGATGATATTGTGGAGAGTGTGGAAGAATAATGTGAATATGTCAGATGCAGATGATGGTGAAGAAATAGCAGATGGAGTCTAATCAGGTCAAATATGAGATGTTGCACTTAGGGAGATGAAAGGTAAGACCCTTAACAGTGTTTACGTCCAAAGGAATCTTAGGGTCCAAGTCCATACCTCCCTGAAAGTGGCTGCACAAGTTCATTGGGTAGTAAAGAAGTTAAAGAGCATGCTTACCTTTATTGGATTCAAGAGTCAGGAAGTTACATTGTTGCCATATAGAACTCTGGTTAGGCCACATCAGGAGTTTTGGATCCAATTCTGGTTGCTTCATATTATGAAGGCTTTGGTGAGGGTGCAGAAGATGTTTACCAGAATGCTGCCTGGGTTAGAGGCTATGTGCTATGAGAAAAGACTGGACAAATTTGGGTTGTTTTCTATGAAGCATGGATGCTGAGGGGAGATCTGAAAGAAATTTTTAACATTTATGAGGACCTTCAATAGAGTTGACAGTCAGCATATTTTTCCCTGGGTTGAAATGTGTAATACTAGAGAACATGCACTCAAAGTGAGAGGAGCTATGTTCAAACCGCCATACAGAGCAGTTTTTTTTTACAGAGGTGGGTGTTTAGTATGTGCTACTTTGGGTAGTAGTGTAGACAATGACAATAGAGGCACTTAAGAGGTTTGAGATAGGTGCATGACACACACAAAATGCTAGAGGGGCATAAGTAGTCAGTGTTTCAAGTCAAAACCCTCAGTAGGCTTTTAATTGCTAGTTTAATTAATTCAGCACAACATTAAAGGCTGCTCTATGTTCTCTGCTCTTTGAGGCCCTCTGCTATTCAAGGCTTTGGTTTAAGGATTGTTTAGATCAGAGAAACTTATCTTCCAGATCCAGAGGAGATCATCTTGGGGGATGGGTGGGGGGAGGTTAGGGAAGGCAAGACAAACACAAACACGAGATGCCTCTCAAGAAAATTTGGGCCATTAAAGGAGGAAACAATACAAAGTGCACAATTGGCAAACTGCCTGTACTGCATCAACCGGCAAAAAATTAATGACATATCATTCACCTCCCACCCATTTTCAGGACTCTGCGCCAGACTCATTCTTTGCCTTAAGCAATTAAGTATCAGAGGATCATAACTAAACAAACAGCTTCAACACTCTGGTCATGTAGCATCAGAACACAGGGATGGCTTCAGAGAGAAAGTTTATCATCACCTCACACCTTGACAGGAATTCTGCATCACTTCACCATAATCAACTTCCTTAGCAAGGACTACAAACTTCAAAAGCAGGTTGCACAAGTTTGGGCGTTTTTGTCTTGAATAGTTTATCTTTCCTTTAATTCTTTCTCCTACCTTGCCAAATTGCCACAATAACCACCTTGTGGTTATTAAGTACAGTAAGGACAGCAAGAGGCTGTAGCGGTGTGCTACACGCAGCGCTAAAATTACGACACAGAGTCGGTAACTGCAGTCGAAGGAAAAAACTTTATTTGAAAACTTCAGCCTCACTTTTAAGCCTCCCTCAACCGGCCCCCCATGGCGCAGAGGCTCCAAAGCTCTGTGCTCGCAAACCCCCGTAGGCTATCTAATTGTGAGTCGGTTCGGATGCGCCAGGAAATAGGTCGCCACATAACCCCCCCCCCAGAACCAGCGATACACCCCCCAATGTCCACAGTCTGGGCCAGAACCTGCTTGGGAGGTCGGCCTCTGCGCCGAGGCGCCGGAAACTCGGCTGGTTGCGCCAGGTCCACATGGGCCGGTTTGAGGCGGTCCACCGTGAAAACCTCCTCTTTCCCCCCAATGTCCAGCACGAACGTGGACCATCTACCTTAGCGGGCAGAGGGGTTGCCCCGTCTTTAGTAATCCTGTGGCCCAGGAAGTCAATGGTATCGAGTCCGAACTGGCATTTGGCGAGGTTGATTGTAAGACCGTAATCACTCAGTCGGGCGCAGAGTTGACGGAGGTGGGACAGATGCTCCTGACGACTGCTGCTGGCTATGAGGATGTCATCCAAATAGATGAACGTGAAGTCCAGGTCCCGTCCCACCGCGTCCATTAACCGCTGGAACGTCTGTGCGGCATTCTTCAGGCCGAACGGCATGCGGAGGAACTCGAAAAGGCCGAAAAGGGTGATGAGAGCCGTTTTGGGGACGTCGTCAGGATGCATCGGGATTTGATGGTACCCTCGGACGAGGTCTACCTTGGAGAAGATCCGTGCGCCGTGCAGGTTTGCTGCAAAGTCCTGAATGTGCGGCACAGGGTAGCGGTCCGGTGTGGTAGCCTCGTTCAGCCTGCGGTAGTCGCCGCACGGTCTCCAGCCCCCCGTCGCTTTGGGCACCATGTGCAGGGGGGAGGCCCATGGGCTGTCGGACCGCCGGATGATCCCCAATTCCTCCATCCTCTGGAACTCCTCCTTTGCCAGTTGGAGCTTGTCCAGGGGAAGCCGCCGAACGCGGGCGTGAAGGGGTGGTCCCTGGGTCGGGATGTGGTGCTGTACGCCATGCCTGGGCATGGCCGCTGTGAACTGCGGTGCCAGAACCGATGGGAACTCCGCCAGGACGCTGGTGAAGTCGTTGTCGGACAGCGTGATGGAGCCGAGGTGAGGGGCTGGCAACTGGGCTGCACCCAGGGAGAACGTCTGAAAGGTCTCGGCGTGTACCAGTCTCTTCCTGGGCAGGTCGACCAGTAGGCTGTGAGCCCGCAAAAAATCCGCACCCAGAAGCGGTTGTGCTACGGCGGCCAGTGTGAAGTCCCACGTGAACTGGCTGGAGCCAAACTGTAGCTGCACCTGACGGGTGCCATAGGTCCTTACTGTGCTGCCATTCACGGCCCTCAGGTGGGGACCCGGTGCCCTGCTGCGGGTGTCGTAACTCGTCGGAGGTAAAACGCTGATCTCAGCCCCAGTATTGACCAAAAACCGGCGTCCCGACCTTCTATCCCACACATACAGGAGGCTATCCCGATGGCCAGCCGCCATAGCCATCAGCGGCGGCTGGCCCTGGCATTTCCCGGGAACTTGCAGGGCGGGCGACAACGGCGGGCTTCTGCGCCCCACCGCTGGTGGCAGAAGCACCAGTGTTCATTGGGCCGGGGGTTGGCGGGCTCTGCGGCCGGGCCTGGACTGGTTTGCTGCCGGGAGAGTGGCTGGGAGATCTGTGCGATGGACGCCCCGCTCACCTTTTTGGCATTCCACAGCAAGTCCGCCCGGGCTGCCACAGTCCGGGGGTCACTGAAATCCGCATCGGATAGCAGCAGGCGTATGTCCTCGGGCAGCTGCTCCAGGAATGCCTGCTCAAACATGAGGCATGTGTGTCCGTCGGTCAGAGACAACATCTCATTCATTAAAGCCGATGGAGGTCTGTCGCCCAAGCCATCCAGGTGCAGTAAACAGGCAGCCCGCTCGCGCCGTGAGAGTCCGAAAGTCCTGAGGAGCAGGGCTTTGAATTCTGTGTACTTGCCGTCTGCCGGGGGCGACTGTACGAACTCCACGACCTGGGCTGCTGTGTCCTGGTCGAGGGAGCTCACCACGTAGTAGTAGCGGGTGTCTTCTGAGGTGATCTGGCGAACGTGGAATTGGGCTTCGGCTTGCTGGAACCATAGGTCCGGGCGCTGTGTCCAGAAACCCGGCAGTTTCAACGAAACCGCATGAACAGAGGCGGCGTCGGTCATTTCTGGTCCAAAAATTGTTTGGACCGTCGGGGTCACCAATTGTAGCGGTGTGCTACACGCAGCGCTAAAATTACGACACGGAGTCGGTAACTGCAGTCGAAGGAAAAAACTTTATTCGAAAACATTAGCCTCACTTTTAAGCCTCCCTCAACCGGCCCCCCATGGCGCAGAGGCTCCAAAGCTCTGTGCTCGCAAACCCCCGTAGGCTATCTAATTGTGAGTCGGTTCGGATGCGCCAGGAAATGGGTCGCCACAAGGCCTCCTTTTCCTCTGAATCTAAAGTAAAAGTGAAGTCAATGGGTATCAAAAGAAAACACTCCAGTGATTGGAATTGAACTTCATACAAAGGAAAATGGTTGTGGTTGCTTGAAGGCAACCTTTCTAGCCCCAGCATATCAGTTGCTTTGTCAGTGACCTTCCTTCCAGCATCAGGACAAAAATAGGAATCTTCTCATAGTAGGTTGCTGAGACTCTGGCAAGGCTCCTTGCATCATCAATGAGGACGAGTGAGATTCCGGAGGATTGGAGGGTTGCAGATGTTGTTCACTTATTCAAGAAAGGGAGTAGAGATTGCCCAGGAAATTATAGACCAGTGAGTCTTACTTCAGTGGTTGCTAAGTTGATGGAGAAGATCCTGAGAGGCAGGATTTATGAACATTTGGAGAGGTATAATATGATTAGCAATAGTCAGTATGGCTTTGTCAAAGGCAAGTTGTGCCTCACGAGCCTGATTGAATTTTTTGAGGATGTGACTAAGCATGTTGATGAAGGTAGAGTCGTAGATGTAGTGTATATGGATTTCAGCAAGGCATTTGATAAGGTACCACATGCAAGGCTTATTGAGAAAGTAAGGAGGCATGGGATCCAAGGGGACATTGCTTTGTGGATCCAAAACTAGCTTGCTCACAGAAGGCAAAGAATGGTTGTAGATGGGTCATCTTCTGCATGGAGGCCAGTGACCAGTGTTGTGCCTCAGGGATCTGTTCTGGGACCCCTACTCTTTGTAATTTTTATAAATGACCTGGATGAGGAAGTGGAGGGATGGGT